>NW_024870759.1:3037500-3751666 GCF_019054845.1 Dipodomys spectabilis
AGGAGATGCATTCTTACCTGTAAGAAATGCCCCTAAACATCCAGAACCTCAGGTAACACCAGGAATGATTAGAACAAAGATAAAACACCTATCTTCATATAACTTTGAAATCAGACCCCTTGCCTTTACCATATAAATACACCTAATAGCCAAGGAGCTGTGTATCTATTTTTCTTTGAGAGCACCCACACTATTAGAGTGTGCCCCTGCCCCTCTGTTTGTCTGCTTTTTGTCTGCGTGTTTGCTTGTCAGCTTGCTTACTTACTAAATAAATCTCTACCAAGTTTTCTTACCATCATGATTTGTCCAGAAGTTCTTATTCTGCAATTGAACTCAAGAGCCCTAACTAAAGAGTCCCTACATTTTTTCTTGTCAGTGGTGGTGCTTCAACTCAGAGCCTGGGCACTGTCCCTGAGCCTCTTTGTGCTCAAGGCTAGCACTCTATCACTTGAGCCACAACTTCCACAACTGGTTTTTGGTTTTCGAGTGATTAGTTGGCGATGTCTCATGGGACTTTTCTGGCTTCAGATCCCAGCTTCCTGAGTAGCTAGGATTACAGATGTGCCCTGCTAAGAGTCCTTACTAATCACAAATTCTCACCTGCATCCAATGACACAGCCAGCTCACTAAATTCTCTCAATGACTTAATAAGGTTGGTGCTAGATTACTATTATCCTCACTTTACATGGAAGAAAATTGAAGCCCAGAAAGGTCATGTGTTAGGAAAATGGAACAGAACAGAAAAGGAATAGGCCGGACTCGATCATCAACAGGTGAGGACCGTTTATTGAGGAAAAAAGAGGGGCACAGACCTTCCCCCGGGGTTTGGAGGTTGTGCCCAAGAGTTGGCACAGGAGCAGGATTTTATATGAGGTCTGAGCAAGGCGGCAGAGGTTAATGAAAAAGCCACAGGTCAAGGAAGGTGGGGCCCTTTCAGTTGGGCCCACAGTGGGATGTTTACAGCTGGGCTTAGGTGGATTACCCTGCCTGCACTTCAAATAAAGTTCACACATACCTGGGATTTTGCCTGGTGTCTGTATGGGCCTGGGGCAATATGATAGGGGTCAATCTTCAGTATGGCATCAAAGTTTCATAGTTCCAAAGTAGCAGAGATTGAATTTAAATTTAAATAGTAACCACTGCCAGGGTACTTGGAGCATTTGAGATCCAGACACTATCAAGCTGCTACCAAGGAGACCTAATTCTATGGCTCCTTCTCCACTGAAAGGGAGAGAAGGAACAAGAAACAAAGTCTCTTGCCCTGACTTTATGGGACTGGCTTTCCTGTTGTATGTTTTCTCTAGTGGGCAGGGGAACAATCTCCACCTCCAGTGGAAACAAAAAACTGTGTGGACTTTTCTGTTTCTTATGCAGGCCCATACTTTAATTGATACAAGTTTCAAATCATATCCCAAGCTTCTGGAAAGTCAAAACTGAGTTATCTGAGTTGGTTAAAATGTAGCTTTCTCACTTAAAAGGATTTGCCCAAGGGACCTCTGGGATTTCAAATATACTTAAAAGCAACAACTGTGTGGAATCACAGAATCAAAAGGGACTGCATTTCTGTTGGAGAACACACAGGATATTTGAAACAGAGGGAAAACTGTTTGAAGTCCAACCAGCTACAAATTTCTTCATACCCACATCTGAAAACTACCTGAGTGATTTGATGAAGGCAAAAGAGCACTGGACCATCATTTTTATTTTTGTTGTGGAACTTCGCTCATGACATTGCGATGCTATTGCTGCAGGGATGTCTTCACTTCCATCATCTAATCCTGCAATTGGTATCAAGAAGCACCCATTTTTTTCAAAGTCCATCTGGAAGAGAAAAGGCTGGAGGTGGTGCAGAATGATTATTCCTGTCATCAGAAGACTATTATATCTCCCCCAGCAGCAAATGCAACTCTAGGCAAAACAGGTTTTATCCATGGCCCTGCGCTGTTATCAAAAAGGTTACGGGGCCTTGATATCTTTCACTGGTGCCTGCAGTGTAGCTTAGTGTGTTTATGAACACAGATTTGGGAGTCAAAACAGATACATGTTTAGTCTTGACTATCCATTTATCTACTCACTATGTGACCTTGGGCAGATTACATTACCTCTCCAATTAAGTGTTACTTTCTCTATTACAAAGCTAAAATAACTGTTATGAGGACTAAATGAGCACATATTATTAAAATGCCAAATATACAACAGAAATGCAAGTTATTATTATTGTTGTTGTGCTTGTTACTATCTTTCCTTCAAATCTCTATTGCTCTTTATGCTTTATTATTAAAATCTGGTTCCAGATGTTTGTCACCTAATAAGTAAGTAAAAACAAAGACTTACCATCTGAAATTCCTTTTTACAGTGTTCTTTTAATTGTTATTTATTTTTTAAGAGGCAGGGTCTCTCTGAAGATCAATGGAACAGATTAGAAGATCCAGAAATAAAATCACATAATTACAGTCATCTGATATTTGACAAAGGAGCCAAAGACACACAGTGGAAAAAACATAGCCTCTTTAACTATTGATGTTGGAAAACTGGGCAGATACATGCAGAAAACTAAAGTGAATCCCTCCTTGTCACCATGTACTAACATCAACTAACTCAAAATTGATTAAAGACCTCAACATCAGACCCGAAACTCTGAAACTACTGGAAGACAAAGTGGGACAGACATTAGAACTTATAGGCACAGGTAGAAAATTATTGAATAGAATCCCAGGGGCACACAGATAGGAGAGAGACTCAACAAATGGGACTACATTAAAATAAAATTTCCTGCACAGCTAAAGACATACCTACTGAAGTAGAAAAACAGCCAACCAATTGAGAAAATATCTTTACCAGCAATACATCAAAGGCCTAATATCCAATGTATACAGGGAGCTCAAGAAACTAATCCCTTCCAAACCTAACAAACCAATTATTAAGTGGGCAAGGGAGCTAAAGAGAGAATCCTTGGAAGAAAAGATAAAAATGGCAAAGAAACACATGAGGAAATGTTCATCATCCTTGGCCATAAAGGAAATGAAAATTAAACAAAAAACAGATACCACCTGACTCCAGTCACAATGGCCCACATCCTAAATTTAGCCAATGACAGACAAATGCTGGTGGGGATTCAGAGAAAAAGGAGCCCTATTACACTGCTGGTGGGAATGTACACTAATACAACCATTCTGGAAAGCAGTCTGGCAGTTCCTCAGAAAACTAAAAATAGACCTTCCCTATGACCTAGCCATACCACTCCTAGGCATCAACCCTAAGCAACAGGAACCAGGATACGACAAGGATACTTGCATGTGCATCACTACACTATTACAATAGCTAAGATATGGAAGCAATCCAGACACTCCCAAATACACGAATGGATCAAAAAAATGTTGTACCTATATACAATGGAATTTTACACAACCATTAGAAAGAATAAAATAATGTCATTCACAAGGAAATGGACGGAACTAGAACAAATTATGTTGAGTGAGGTAAGACAAGATCAGGGACAAAAGGTGCATGTTCTTCCTTATATACAGAAGTTAGATTTAAAATCCAATGGGATAAGACAAATTATACAGGATTCTAGACACTCACATACAGTGAGACTCAGAGAAGATAATTTTAGGAGAAAGTCACCAAGTTGTAATACCCAAGTGCCTTTCCATATGTATATAAAATAATATGCATACTGAAACAAACTCCAAAGATAAAAAAGAGTGCATTTTCCTACGTTGTCTTTTTGTTTTGAAATGACTGTATTTTTTACCTCATGTGTGGTGTATACACATGCACATCTGAAGGAAGGTGGGCGGAGGGCACAGAATCAGTGGAAAACAGGTGGAAAAGTTCAGCAGCAGAACCCACTGGCTGCACTGGACATTGATGAAAGTGAACCACCCAACTTGTGGGCAGAAATGGGAGAGAGGGAATGGGAGAGAATGAGGGAACAGATGATACTATGCAAAAGGAAGGAATGTATTTATTGCCTGACATATGTAAAGGTAATCTCACTGTACAAAACCTCTAAAACAACAATAAAGTAATTTAAAAAGAGAGAGAGACAGTCTCTTTGTGTTACTCAGACTAGCCTCCAAGTACTGTATTCAAGTTATCTTTCTGCCTCAGCCTTCTGAGTCGTTGCGACTACAGACACATATCACTTAGGCTGGCTTCATCCTAACCATTGGAACCTAATGTCAGCATTGAACATGGAGCTTAGAATGTAAAAAAGAATAAAAATGTCGAGTCCTCCCAAGGTCTGCTCAGATTTCTACAATGAGACAGTCAGTATAAGCAGTATTGGTTTGGGATCTCAATTTGAGGATCAAATCTCAGAAAGCTTATATAACGTTAGAACCTTGGACCAATCACTTCAAATCCTTGGGTCTCTTACTGATGGATGAAAGGGATTGGGAGGTCTCAGATAATTTTTTTCAAACACATACACACATATCCATGAAGCTATTTATAAAATGAATTGTCACAAGGAAATCCCACATGTAAATATGAGAAGCACGTTTCCAGAGCTGCTCTACCCAGGCCTTAGGAGTGTTATGTGAATCCATGGGGAGTGCAGAATTCCACTATGCATGCTAGATGATTATGCTACATGATACCAAATATATTTTTGGAGCTTAACATGCCAGACCTGCTGCCTTCTTTACCTAAACAACCTCTACTAACAATTTCATTGTTCTCTTTCACTGCTGTCTTTCTTATTCTTGAAAGGTATTCTAATTTATCCTTCCAACTGAATCTGTATCAGTACTCATAGTCTTTCCTCAGTAGGCCATGATACATGGAAGACTTCTTCCATTTTATCAGCATCATATTTTTAAAAAGTGTATTGAAGGCAGAAGGTATGGTTCTAGACTATCAATATTGCCTAACCTGTTAAGGAACCTTGGTTTATTGAAAGCACTCCAAAAGAGAGAGGGGAGGGGGGAAGGGAGGAGGGAGAGAGAGAGGAAGGAGGTGTTTATATATTATTGCTTATATATCATTATATATGATATATAATGCTAATATGTTACTATATATTCAGATGCAAGGGCAGCTGAATGGATGATTCTAGATCTTCTATGGCATTCAATGTCCAGCTTAAGTTGACTTTTTGAGTTTCTCTAGTCATTTTCTTGTTAATGATTCAATTGTGCTGAAAATATAGTTAGAAAGATAAAAGCACAAAACTAAAAAAACAAAAAGTAGAGAAACAACCTATGGTTCAGCTTTAAAGAACTGTTTTCAAAAAAGAGACCACCAATCAACTTCTTCTGGAGCAACTTATAACAAGTATACAATCTCTTCCTGATTGAGTGGTCTTATATGTCACCATGGACTCGAATTAATTTAAAAAGATCCTGCTTAATCATCAAGATTGATAATATATTAGGATAACACAAATTTTAATTAAGGAAAGTCCTCAAGAATTTAAAAAACTTAACAATAGAACTTAATTTCATACATAGAAATGCAATAACTTATCCATTTATAGTATATAGATAAGTTAAGAAAAATCTTTTTACTTTAAAATTATTTTAGTTTTACAAATCAATTACAGAGGTCAAAGTGTATAAAATCTTTCCTCCTTTCAGGTTAGCTTCTTCCATAACCATGACAAAATTATGAGAACTATGCAATTAACATGGAAATAACAGATTTTGCATCTAGGTATCATATCTGCTTAGTCTTCTCCAATATGTGACAGTATTTTGGTCTTCCTGTACATGACTTTGGCACTTTTGATACATAGAGGACAGGTGTTTTATTTTTTCAGAATCTCCAGCCATTTAGCTTTCTCTGATGCATTACTATGATTTAACTGTGGTTATGAGTATTAAAGCATACTGTGAGAAAGAAAAGAATATTGTGGGAGTAAAGTACCCTTCTCATCACATCCAATTAGGGCACATGTTATCTCCATAACTCATTGATAACTCCAGTGTCTGCCAGCTTTCTTCACTGCCAAATTATTGTTTTCTCTATTCTTTGCAGGCAAGTTACAAAGTCTATCTCATAGTCAAGAGGAGAGAAATTACACTCCACATTCTGGAAGGAGAACCAAGGTGTTTGTGGGCAGATACTAAAGTCATCACAATAATGAAGGTCTAGATACATGGTTCAAGTGGTAGAATACCAGCAGAGAAAGTACTCTGAACAAGCCTGAGGACCCAGTACTACCATAAAATAAACAAACAACTGGCTGGGAATGTAGCTTAGTGATAGAGTGCTTGCCTAGAATGCATGAAGCCCTGGGTCCCATTCCTTAGTACCACATAAACAGAAAAAGCTGTTGTGGCTCAAGTGGTAGAACCTTGAGCAAAGGAAGCTGAGGGAGAGTGCCCCGGCACTGAGTACAAGCCCCAAGACTGGCACGCGCATGCACACACACACACACACACACACACACACACACACACACACAAATATAAAACTTGATGCCTGTGATTCAAGCTACTCAGGAGATCTGGAAGATCGTGGTACAGACATGTTCCAAAACCATATACCTAGAGCACCAGCCAAGCAAGAAAACCAAGCAAGCCTGAACTCCATATTTCAAACAATGAATTAACATGAATTAATATCTAGAAGGACCTATTTTAAGCTATACAAACATATCTTTTTATCTGCAAGTTTCTCCCATTAATTTTAGTTTCATCAGTGGGTTGTCTGCAACTATTTATTGTGATATTAGTGTGATATTCTAATATTTATTGTGATATTCTAATACTGATTTTCTATTTTTTCTTACTCCTTTGAATTAATTACCTGGGGTTGCATTGTAACAGTTTTCCCTCTCATTCTGTTGTTTGTTTGATCAATTGTTTCTATCTATATGAAACCATAGTTATTATTTGTGTTATAATCCAAAATTAGCATTATTTGCTCTTTTGCTTTAATTGTTCCAGCTTTAGTCATTACTTTCAAGTTGGTTCCTTGCTTTAAATTCCTACTTATTTATTTGGAAGTTATTACAGAAGTCCTGTCTTATCCATACTTTCCTTTCCATACTTCCAATTACATAGAGTCAATGTAGTCTGAAAATATTGAGTGGAAAACTCCAATGATAAATTTCTTGCAAGGTGCTAGCAGTTCAAGCCTATAATCGTAGCTACTCAGAAGACTGAGATTTGAGGATGACAATTCAAAGCCTGCCTTGGCAGACAAATTTGAGAAACTTATCTCCAATTAACCAGTCAATAAAACAGTACTGGTAAAGTAGCAGGGTTAGGGCAAATGTACCATGAGCAAGTCATGGACACATATAGGAAGCAAGAATGATTTCTTCCTACTTGATTTGATTACAGAGGGAGGAAAGACGCTGAGTTCATCTTCAAAATGCTTGCCCAGTAAATGAGGAAGAGAAAATGAAGGATAGAAGCATGCAGACATGTATGTTCATTGTATCCACGTTCTTGGCCTGTTTGGATAATGGCCAGAAAGTTTGTATCACTAAGGCACAGGCATTCATGAAGGGGAAGGTGTGTGTACCCAAATCTGAGCCTCAGAGATAGAAAGTGGGAGAGAGGAGGGCTTCTACAGAATGTTGCAGGGTTTCACTTGAACTCTGATTTCAATGGGGTGTTACTAAAATTTTGAGCAGAATGGAAAACATTATCAAAGCAATGTTTTTTAATGACTAGGTAGTGGAAATACAAATAATCAAAACATAGTAGGAAATCCATAAATAAGCCTGTATATTTATGGAAATTTGGTATATTATCAAGGCTGTATTTCAAATCTATGGGAAATGGAAATTGTACTGACAGGACACATAGTATGGAATCATTCTGTTAGGGCATTCTACAGATTTGGCTAACTAATGTTTGCATGGATTGGGCAAATCACATAACCATTCTATAACTTCCTTGCATCGTCTTTAAAATGTTTTGTTTGATCCTCGAGACAAGCCCTATGAAGTGAGATGAAATGGAGCAGAATTCAGTCAAAGTAAGTGTTATTAAATAAACATTAATGACGATTATATTATTATAATGGTAAGATGTTATTCATTAGAAAAAATACACTGATTCTTACTTTGCAAGAATCATGAGAACATATTTCAAGTAGACAAAAACTTAAACTTTTTAAAAGCTATGAATTGTTAAAGAAACAAATCTAAAGCCACAAAAGAGAATGTTGATAAGCTTGAATATAGTACAATGATAGATTATTGGTAAGATTTTCTGCCTTCAAAAATAAGTAACTGGGGCTGGGAAGGTGGCTCAGTGGTAGAGCACTTGCCTTGCATGCCTGAGGCCCTGGGTTTGATTCCTCAGCCCAACATAAGCAAAAAGAAAAAAGCCGGAAGTGGCACTGTGGCTCAAGTGGTAGAGTGCTAGCCTTGAGCTGAAGAGCTGAGGGACAGCGCCCAGGCCCAGAGTTCAGGCCCCACAACCGGACCACCCCCCCCCCCCCCAAAAAAAGTAACTGAACTGTAATATCTCTGTACATCACCTTTATAAATAACAATAAAAATAAAAATTAAAAAAGTAACAGATTTTCCAACATAAAATAACAAGGGTGCAGGAAATGGGTACTTGTGGTATGCTGACAGATGTGCCAATACCTATAATCATTTTAGACAGATGTTTGGAGAAATCCATCCCAATAAAAAGTTCAGTCATCCTGTGAGACACAGTGTAGCTTTTGGCTTATGTATTGTTATAATATAGGTGGTTTATAGTATGTGTAAAGTATATTCACATGGGAAGAGGAGCTGTGGCTCAAAGTGGTAGAGCCCTAGCCTTCAGCGAAAGAGCTTAGGGACAGTGCCTAGACCCTGTGTTGAAACCCCATGACAAAAACAAAAAACAAAATAAAAAAACATGTTCCATAGAAAAAGATGTTTAAACCACTTCTATTTCCCATAATAAACAAAAATTGTGAAAAACTGAAATGTCCATCAAAAGTGCCTGAACTAAGGAATCAATGAGCATAAAAAAGAATGAGATGGGCTGTGGATTCTCCAAGCCTCCTAAGTAGCTAGGGTTACAGGTATGTTCCACCAGCAAATAATTTTAACAGGAGATTTGACTTTTTTACTCTATAGTGTCCCTGTTTATCCTCACTAATACTTTTGTCTAGAGTTTACTTTGGCCAGAATTAATACAGTCACTCCAGCTGTCTTTTGTTGGTATTTGTCCAGTATATATTTCCCTATCTTTCCATTTTAAACTATTTATATTTTCACAGAGTAAGTTTCTTGTAGACAGTACATACTTGAGTCTTAATCTTTTAATCCAATATGAAAAAATCTTTGACTTTTGCTAGGTTAGTTTAGAGCATTTACATTGAACAGAATTCTATTTAATTGGATTAAAATGCTCCCTTTTCAGTTGGGAATGTGGCTCAAGTGGAATGCACTTGCCTAGCCATCATGAGGCTTTGAATTCTAACATTAGGACCACCAGGAAAAAAAATCCATCATCTTACATGTTAGCTTTTTTCCTTCCTTCCTTCCTTCCTTCCTTGCTTGCTTGCTTGCTTCCTTCCTTCCTTTCTTTCTCTTTCTTTCTTTTTCTTTTTCTTTCCTTCCTTCTTTCTCTTTCTTTCTTTCCTCTCTTTCTTTCTTCTCTCTCTCTTTCTTTCTTTCTTTCCTCTCTTTCTTTCTTTCTTTCTTTTTTTTTCTTTCTTTCTTTCTTTCTTTCTTTCTTTCTTTCTTTCTTTCTTTCTTTCTTTCTTTCTTTCTTTCTTTCTTTCTTCTCTCTCTTTCTTTCTTTCTTTCCTCTCTTTCTTTCTTTCTTTCTTTCTTTCTTTCTTTCTTTCTTTCTTTCTTTCTTTCTTTCTTTCTTTCTTTCTTTCTTTCTTTCTTTTCTTTCTTTTTCTTTATTCCAAGACAGGGGCTTGCTATGTAGCCTAGGCTTGCCTCAAACTTGAGATCAGATCTTCCTGTCTCTGTCTCCTGACAGATCCTATTACAGGCATGCACAACCGTGCCTGGCTTCCATTTGTTCTTTTAAAATTTCCTCATTTCTGTCATTTCTCAGTCTGAGTGAATATTTTTGTAATTATATTTCTCTCATCTAGTGATTTATTACTTATACTTCTCTTTAAAAAGCATGTTTAATGGTTTATAATATACTTTTTAATAATCTGAATTTATATTCCATGCATAGTATATTGTGTATTAATAAACTGCCATGCTGTTGTACATTTTCAACTCATTCTTCTACCCTTTGTGCTTTTGACATTCATGCAGAGGAAGAGTCAATGCAAAGGCAAAATGGAGTTATTTGAAGTTGCTGACCTTCAAGTCTGAATCAATCCATCACCAAGCAAGGAATCTTGGTAGCTACCAGAAACTGAATGAAGCCAACAGAGGATTCACCATTATAGTCTCAGGAAGGTGCATAGTCCTGCTTTGAATTTAACCTATGACACTAATTTCAAACTTCAGTATTGCAGAACTATGCGATACTAAATCTGATATTTTAACCCATCAAGTTTGTTGTACTTATTTATTGCAACAGCTACAAGACAGTAATGACATCCAGATTATATATTTTTCTTTTTGATAATTTCTGAGCCTCTTGTATTGGTAGTTTGATGTCTGTTATTAATTTTGGGAAATTCTCAGCCAATATTTCATTATGTTTTCAAACATTTTTGTGCTATTTTTCTTTTCCTTCAGATATTTTATTACACACTATTTGATATTGTTGTACAACTCAGAAAACTGTTTTCTGCCATTATTGTGTGTGTGTGTGTGTGTGTGTGTGTGTGTGTGTGTGTGTGTGTGTGTGAAAGAGAGAGAGTTGGGAAATTCTTATCATCAAGATCACAGATTATATCTTCTGGTTAGTTTGAATCTACTGATAGATTCTTTTTAAATATTCTTAATCCCAGTTACTGTGTTTTTATTGGTAATATTTATTTTGTTTTTACTTGTAGTCTTTCTGCTAAAGTTACCAAGCTATTCCTGCATGTATCTATATTTTCCTTTAGAGCCTTTTAACATATTAATCATAGCAACTTATCTACAAATTTTTAAATCTGTGCCATAATTCTGATAGTTTTGACTCTTAGACTGTTTTTTATTCTTTTTGTATGCCTCTGAATTTGTTTTGTAAACATATGGACATGTGTATAGTATATAGTAAACTATAATTTTATGCTTGGAGATATGCATGCTTTCCCTTTGCCATATATTTAATATGAGTAATTAGAGTAATATAATGAGGAGACAGATTATGTTCAAAGGTATTTACTTTCCAGTTGGTTAGGTCATTTCTTTGTCATGCTCCTCACAAAGCATCTTTCTCCTGTAGCTCTGTTTTATTATTTTTATTTGACACCTGTTACTAGGGTAGAAGAAATATGGGGAATGAAGATATTTGCCCATGCTCTGGTTAAATCTTGACCTTAGGCAGTCACCAGGAACCTGGGTCAGAAGTTGTGGCTTTCACAGTTACTCCTGCCCCTTTTCTGGACATAATGTAGGAGTAACTGTGAAAGCCACAACTTCTGACCTAAGGGGCAGAATTTGTTTTCCTATTCTCTTCTCCCAGTTAAATTCTGGGTTCCACTAGTGCCAGCAGGCTACAATTTTATTTTCCCTGTCCTTGAAGATTAAGGTTTTGTTTTCTATAGGAGCTAGAAGTGTGGTATAGGTGGTGTCCCTAACCTGTCAATAGCATGAGGATGCTTTCTCAGGCTTCTTGTCAGGTCTTCTGTGAGAGGTGGGGATCCTGCAGGAAAAACCTGTAAGAAGGTGTAAAATTTTCTATGTCTGTCATCTCCAGGGGTCTTATACTCTCACACTAGACCACAGTCATCCTTTTCAAAGTTTGATTTTAAAAGACATATTTAGCTAAATTCTCTTTCTGGCTTTTATAGCCTTTGGCAGCCTCTGTGCCAAATAAGAAATGCTAGCTTCCTGTTTCTTATCCAAAGGTATCAGCAATGCTTAGTACTCTGGAATTTTGTTCACATATCATTAATACAGATGAAATTAGAGAGAGAGAGAGAGAGAGAGAGAGAGAGAGAGAGAGAGAGAGAGAGAGAAAGAGAGAGAGAGAGAGAGATAACCTCATCAAATTAGCTGGTGACTCAAAATGGGGAAGAAAATCTGCTACACTAGATAACAAAATAAGGATTTAATAATTCAAAGCAATGGACAGAAGTAAATGTGACAAAAATCTGGCAGGGATAAATATGAAGTCCTGCAGTTAGGTTAAAACAAAAATCAATGACATAAGTACAGTTTAGGAAGAAGTTTGATTTTAGAATAGTTTGGGTAAGAAAGCCTGGGAGATTAATTGACCATAAATCCAGTAAAAGACAACTGAAATGCATTCAATAAGCAAGAGACCTATGGTTTTAAACCTTCATTAGTACAAGCTACTGTTCAGATAAGCAGCTATTGGTACCTATTGCCCTAGCTTGAAGAGCTAGCTAGTCAAAAGGTGTCTATAGATTATGCTATTTCTGGCCACATTCTTCAGGGCAGGCAATGAATAATCTGAGAATCTATCCAGGTGACATTAAGTCTAACAGCCAACACTTTGGGAGCCATAGTAGTAACAATCTCTGTCGAGAGTAGATCAAGATGGCCATTGAGCGTAGATGATGGTATTGGATATTCTTTATTTATCTCTCCCTATTCATTCTCCACTGTGCTTTGTAAGCTTACTGCCTTCTATTAGCCAATGGAAAACACCAAAAGGAAATCAGAGGTAGGAGAAGAGTTTAATCCCTTGGTTGTTTCCTAATGTCTTGCTGGGTGACTTATTCCTCCAGCTTCAGATGTCCTTTCTGACCAAAGTAGCATTTCCTTTGCCTTGACTCTTTCAATCTTAGACCTCTGGACTTGCTAGTTTATGATAAAACTAAGAGTAGCTTTAGTACTATTCACATCTTTGTCAATGACTTTTGTATCACATTCCTCTCAATTACTCCCTAAGTGTGTGATCTGTTCCCTGCCGGGCTCAACCCCTTATCTCATGACGTTTGATTAGAATGACTGTCTTTGGATGTTTCAAGCATCTTCGTATGGGAGAAGGCCAGATTCGGACAAGAGGGTGGAAATTATGGGGAGATTGGATTTACATGGTCATTCATTCAACTAATCTTACTATGCCATCACTGTGGGCCAACCACTATGTACCAGTGGCTCTACAGGCAGTTCAGAACGCTACAGGAGTTCATCTAGGTAAGAAGTCCAGGAGGCTTCACAGAGAAAAACCTCTCCAAATGAGTAGGGATTGTAAAGCCAATAAGCAGGCCTAAGGAACTCCATTTTGTGTCTGAACTCCATTTTGTGTAGGTTTCTGATGAACTTTGCTCATCTTTTTTTGGACCTAGTTAGTAACTTTTCTGTTCTATTCTGAGAAACCACAGTTTCCAGATCCTTTGAGGAAATATCTTGGCCAAACCACATCCTGGTCAGTTTGCTGATCTAATTAGGATACACATCCTATTGTCTGTCAGAAACTGACCACCTGTTCTAAACTTCTACCTACTCATGTCAGTACAATCCCAGGCTTCCATCCTAGCCCTTAAATCTGACCCTGTTTATCCCATGAGACCAATGCTGCCTGTGTTATCTGGTTTCTTTTCTTTCTTAAAAGACATCTTAAAATAACATCTGCTTCTTGATACATTATTTCATACAGCACGAGACAGCCAAAGCCCCCATATCTAACAGGAGTTGTAAGGGAGAAAGAAGAGGAAAGGACAGAAATGTTCCAGGAAGAGGATTTTGCAGATGAAAGGACTAGAGGTAAGAGGGACTGAGGCTTCTAGAAGGTGAAAAATAGCCATAGTATCTACAGTTCCTCTTGTTTCTGGATTTGTTAGGAGAGAATGTCTTGACATGAGACTGAGAGGTGGGAGGAAAGTTGAGCTTCTGTGAACATAGACTTGATTCTAAGGGCATGGGAGCCCCTTGAAACAATTAAAAACAAAGGAGACATCCAATATGATTTTCTTTTTCCATTGCTGAGCAAAGGAAACAAGAATGTCCAAGAATATTCAAATATAATTTGAGCTGCCTTGCCAAGAAATGAGCAGCTGAGACTTGGAAAAGCATCCAAGGAGAAAGTGGATGAAGTTTCCAAGATATTTTCAAGAGGGCAACTGTGTGCAAGGAGTGGGAGGTGTGGCTAGTTCTATAGCCTTTCCTAATTTGGAAAATTCTGACAGTTTTATGGTCTGTCCTCCATGCCCCAGGATGGAATAAAAGACTTCCAAACTAGCAGTGAAGTGATCTTTAGTTCTCTCCCCTTGTCACAAGGCAGATATACAACTTCACAGAACATATAGGGCTTCTGCCCTTGTTCCTCTCTCACCCCAGATGGCAGAGGAAGACCTTGGCCACAAAGTATCTCAGGGAATGATCTAGTCAGCATCTGACCTTCAAGCCTGCTAACACTCAGCTCCACAGTGTTTGATACTAGACAAGTTCACTTATTTTTTAAAAATCAAACCTTACAAAACATGCCTCCCAAACAATCATCTCAGGCCTGGGGTTCAGCACCACACTTTGGTCACAGTGGGCGCTGGGCAAAATCTGAGGGCTCTGAAGGCAGAAGTGTCATCAAGTACAGTGGCCCTCTTGTATTTGAGCTCATTCTGGAAGTCTGGGTAGATTTTTATGTGATAAGGCAGCTGTGTGCTAAAGCCAAGGCTACGAAGATAATTATAGAAACCTTCTCATTATGCTTGAATAGGGGCCAAGGCATGGTCTTGCTAGAGAGGCAGGTTTGAGGCTGCAGAGCCTGGCACCATGAAAGCAAGTTGGCTTTTGCAGCCAGCATAGTCAGCAGAGTTATGCCAGAGACCCCATATTGCCACTTCCTGTTGGTGGGCACACCTAGTGCTCTGTTCTCATCTAAGTTCCCAATTCTATTTCTTTCACAATAAACTGCAACCAAACAAACAAAAAGCAGGGAGCTTTGTGAGAGGGGCTCAATTTTGTAGTCAATATTCTGTTCAATTCCTGTTGGCATTGGTCATACTCATATTCCCTCAGCCCTGATATTGGGTTCACTTAAACTAATATTCCAGGTATTGACCTTGAAGAATAAGATCCCTTGCATTCCCAGACACAGTCACATACATGAGGAGGAACTGGGGTTTCCACACACCTCTTGTGGCATTAAAAGAGGACAGGTTTATTTTGGCTTAACTATTGACTAGTCAGATATCATTAGAAAATTATTCATTTATACTTTAAGTTCTAATAACTTTAATAAGAAACAAAAGACAGGTCATCTGAGTGTTAATTGGATCACCAGGACTATAGGAGAGGGCAATGGGACAAAGTGCGAAGGGAAGAAAACGTTGCTGTAAGAGCAAAGGCTGCCATGAAGGAGGGAGTGAAGCAGAGCAAAGTGGGTGTGCAAAGGTAAAATTTTCATCTTCGAAAAATATGGTATCCCAAAGCAACTTTCTCCAATGACATTTTTTCCAACAGAAGGAAAGAAGTACAGTTTTATGTAACCCATATAACAAGGAAAGTAGAACGGTGCCCCTGTGAAAATTGTAGCATTAAAAATAATAAGCTTGGATGTAAAATGAAGCTGTAGCTCAAGTGGTAGAGCATTAGCCCTAAGCACAAAAGCTCCGGGACAGTACTCAGGCCCTGACTTCAATCCCCATGACTAACAAAACATCAGCAGCAGCAGCAGCAGCAGCAGCAGCACCAGCACCAGCAGCAGCAGCAGCCTGCCATTACCAATAAGCCACATAGATACCATGTGGGGCTATCTTGAGTAGAAGGGTGTGATATTTTAAGTCTTATAGGAACACCTCCTATTCCAGCTTCACTTTTCATAGCAAAAAGACTTACCCTAATATTTGGGAATTTCTGAGACTTCCTTCAAGGCCCAAGTTAAATACCATCTTCTCAAGAAAGCCTTGCATTCTGGGTTATATGCTCCCATAGTAACTCCCTGTCAGAGAAATGACTTCATTTCTGAATTTGGTAATTGTTTACTTATCTTTTCCATCCACTAGACTCTGAGCTTTCTGAAGGCCAAGACTACAAATTATTAATTTCTATATCCCTGGCTTCTACCAGTGCCTGGCTATAATTACATGTTTATAGAGTTAAGTAATTAATGATCCTATTTTTTTTATCCCATCCTTCAAGCCAAAGAGACTATCACTCTGGGGGCAACTAAGTTAAATTAGATACTTAGACTAATCTCTTCTAAACCCAAGATGTTATAATATTAGAATCTGATGCATTCTGCCAAAATCAAAAAGTAGATGAAGTTCTGAAGCAAGAAAATGTTTTGGCTAGATGAGAATGTAAAATGTGAGGAATGTGAGGAAAGAATTTCTCTAAGGCAGAATCTTTCCATTAAAAAAGAAGGATAAAGGATGACAAGGATAGAATGGAATTTGGACCTGAAGTATACAGATATGTGTATGCAACACTATAGAAAGGTAGAAACATGTATTCTCATTTCTTTTCAAAAGTCAGGAATTCAACTCTGGAAACAGTGATAACTAAAATTATGACCATGAGGGAAAATTAGAAGCCTTTGCCTTTTTGCCTCAAATATTAAAACTTTAATTTCATAAAAATAAGAGGAAAGCAAAGACATTTCTTTTTATCACTGGTGGCTCAAAGATAGTAAACAATTGAAGATCAATATGGAATAGACAATTTAGCTGGGTTTTTAGTTTTTCAAAAAATGAGAAATGTAAAACATTACAGTCACTCTTCTGAGCTGTGTAAACAGAATAGGGAACATAACAGTTGAATAAATTGAAATAGTACTTACAGAAATAAATACCATTAAAGAGAGAGAGAGGAAGAGATGAGTGGAAGGAGAGTTGGGTAGAGTATCAGAAAAATATTAAACCCACATGTACATGAAAACATCACTACCACAAGTAAAGACCCAGATAGTTTCTATGACCTAGAATCTCCATGTTGTGCTATTTTAGAATGCATTAGCAAAGATTTTTAAATCATGGTTTATTTTTTATCTTCAAGATCTCCATTTTTGATTTCAGAGTTTATGAAAATCTGCTACTTCCTCTGTATGTCTTTGTGTGTGTGTGTGTGTGTATGTGTGTGTGTGTGTGTGTGTGCATATGTGTGTGTGTTTGACAAAGAGAGACAGAGGGAAACAGAAAGACAGAGATAGACTGAGATAAAAAGAGACAGACACAGAGATGCAGAGAGACAGAGACAGATTGAAATAGGCTGAGATAAAGATAGATTTAGGCAGAAAGTAAAAAACCTAAAAGGCTCTGTGTTAGCTGGATTTATATTGCTGTGACAAAATACATGAGATAAATGACTCAAAAGGAGAAAAATTATACTTTGGCATGTTCACAGGTTTCCATACATAGTCATTTGGAACCATTACTTTTGGGCTTGTGGTGAGGCAGAGCATCATGGTGGGAGCATGTAGTGGAACAAAGCTGCTCACTTTACGGTGACCAGCAAACAAGAGAGAGAGGTTGTGGATAAAGAAGAGCAGGCGGGATAGGAAGGTGGCTCAGTGGTAGAGTGCTTGCCTTGCATGCATGAAGCCCTGGGTTCGATTCCTCAGTATCATATACACAGAAAAAGTCAGAAGTGGTGCTGTGGCTCAGATGGTAGAGCACCAGCCTTGAGCCAAAGAAGCTCAGGGACAGTGCCCAGGCCTTGAGTTAAAGTCCCAGGACTGGCAAAAAAAGAAGAAGAGCAGGAGTTACAGTATGTTATTTAAAGGCTCATTCCCAATGTCTCACATTAAAAATATTTTATGGATATATATTAATTATACAAATTAAGGGGTTTCATTGTTTTACCTCCACACACAGATGTATAATATGCTTTGATTATATTAAACCCTCTACTACTCTTTTTTCCACATTTCCCTTACTCATCCTCTTTTACTTTTCTGAAAAAAATTTAAATGGGCTTCATTATGTCATTTTCACATGTGTATTCAATGTACTTTTTTTTTTTGGTCGGTCATGGAGCTTGAACTCTGGGCCTGGATGCTGTCCCTGAGCTCTTCAGCTCAAGGCTACCACTTGATCTACAACTTCACTTCCAGTTTTCTGGTGGTTAATTGGAGATAAGAGTCTCATGGACTTTCCTGCCCAGGCTGGCTTTGAACCTAGATCCTCAGATCTCAACTTCCTGAGTAGTTATGATTGCAGGCATGAGCCTCCAGCGCCCAGTTGGAATGTACTTTGTTCATATTCTTTTCTCTTTCCTCCCTTCCCACACCTCCTGATGGTTCCCCCACCAAGAGCCCACTATTTTTGTTCACATCTTTCTTTTTAGTATATCTAGATTCTGCATAAGAGAGAAAGCATGAGGTATTTATCTTTCTGAATCTGGCTTAAATTGCTTAACAAGATGATCTACAGTCCCATCTATATTCCTCTGCAAATGACATGAGTTCATGATTGTTTACTGAATAGTATGTCATTGTGTGTGTGTGTTTGTGTGTGTTTGTGTGTGTATGTGTGCGTGCGTGCGCGTGTGTGATTTTCTTTACCTGATTATCTCTTGATGAGTACCTTGGCTGATTCTATTATATGTTGATTTATATTCCTTGGGTATATGTCCAAAAGTGATATAGCAGGACCATATTCTATATTTAGGGATTTGGGGGGGGGGGCACTGTGGCTTGAACTCAGGGCGTTGTGCTTACTAAGCTGTGCTCTGCTGTTGAGTCACATCTTCAGTCCTTTTTAGGACTGGTTAATTTTGTGATAGAGATTTGTTTACAGCCTGGGCCTGGGCCTGGACTGTTATTACACTATTTAGACTTCCCATTGTAGCTGGGATGATGAGTGTGCGCCATTATGCTCACCTTCTATTTATATTAAGTCTTGCAACTTTTCTGCCTGGGCTGGTCCGGAACCATGATCCTCCTGATCTCAACCTCTAACATTACTGAGATGACAAGTGCATGTCACTGAATCCAGCTATTGCCTAAAGTGTCTCATATATATGTCCAGGTAGCCTTGAACTGCAAGCCTCTTAATTGCAGTGTCTCATATAGCTATGATTATCAACATGAGACACTGATATCTGCCTTACTCTTGATGATTGCCATTTTGACTAGGGTGAGATAGAATCAGTGTCATTGTAATTTATACTTCCTTTATGGATAAGGATGTGGAACATTTTATTTTTTACCAGTCCGAGGGCTTGAACTCAGGGCCTGAACACTGTTCCTGAGCTTCTTTTGCTCGAGGCTAGCACTTTACCACTTGAACCCCGACACCACTTCTGGCTTTTTCTGTGTATGTGGTACTGAGGAATCGAATCCAGGGCTTCATGCATGCTAGGCAAGCACTCTACCACTAAGCCACATTCCCAGCTTGATGTGAAACATTTCTTCATGTGTTTATTGGTCAATAATATTTCTTTATTTGTCCATTTATTGATTGGGTTACTTTTGGTGTTTCATTTTCTTGTCTTTGGTATAATCTGGATTATTTTTGTAGTCATGGGGCTTGAACTTAGGGCCTGGGCACTGTCCTTGTGCTCTTTTGCTTAAGACTAGTGTTCTACCACTTTGAGTCACAGTTTCACTTCGGATTTTCTGGTGGTTAATTGGAGATAAGAGTTTCATGGGCTTTCCTGCTAGGCTGGCTTTAAACTACAATCCTCAGATCTCAGCTTCCTGAGTAGCTAGGATTACAAGTATGAACAACCAGAGCCAGAAGAATAGCTGGCAAAGCTTTTTCTCCCACTCTGTAGGCCCTCCTTTAAAGATTCTACATTTCTCAATAGTGCCACTGGCTGTTGACATATCTTTTAGTATAGGAGTCTTTGGGGAACATTTAAGATCCAAACCAAACCAGGATCATTAAGGGAAATGTCATAAAAGGTATGAGAAACTTTTTTTTCACAGTGCATAGTATTTCAGGAATGGAATATTAAGTGAACTTTAATGAATATCCTTACAGTATTACTTTAGTTGCTGAAAGAGATAAGATAGGGATAGAAGGATCCAAAGACAAGTTTCACTGGCTGTTACTTCTGATTGTCACTTCTGACACTTGAAAGTCTTTCTGGAGCCTCTACTTGTCACCTCATACTAGACAGAATGTGATTAAACTACAAGATATTGTACTGCTCATAATGCACTGCCTCCATAACTCTGGAAGTGGTTAGATGAACTCAGTGTATAATATTTTCCATCTTATCTGTACATGATAACTCAAGCCTACAATCCTAGCTACTTGGGAGGTGGAGATTAGAGGATCATGGTTTGAGACCAACCTAGGAATAAAAGTTCAAGAGGCTCTATCTCAAACAGTGGCTGGGTGTGGTGGCATGTGCCTGTTATCCCAGCTATGAGGGAAGCACAGTAACTGGGTTCAGTGCCACACATGTAACATCCCCAGCGATAAAGGGCACCACAGGTAGGGGATCACAGTCTAGGCCAACTGCTGTATAAAGTGAGATCCTTTCTCAAAAATAACCAATGGTGAAAGGGGCTGGATGCATAACTTTAGTGGTAGGGCACCTGCCTGTTAAGCATGAGACTCCAATCACCTGATGCCTGAAAAAGGTATTGTCTTGTAATAGTTAAAGAGATAACTATGCCTTCAGAAAATATAATGAACTATACTCCCCCAGTGAACTAACAGGTTTATTAGGGGAGACTCTAATTTTTTATTTTTCTTTGAATATATACTGAAGGTATCCTACAGATAAGTACACACTTTTGTCATCCTTTAAATATTCCACTTTCACTTTTAATTCCATAGTTATTGATTCAGCAAATGGATAATATGTAACACTGTGGGTTCATTATTTTTCATGAACATAATATGCTAATAAATCATTAAATGTCTTCTGTCACTGACCGCTTCTTGTGCCCACATTATTGTATATTATTGATCCACAATGACTTTGTGATAAAATCATGCTTCTTTTCCTATTTTCTCCATTGATGCTTTACACAATATCATTTAAAAGCCTGTAACTTAATTTTTTTTGCAAAAGAAACTTTCTTGAATTTATATCACCACACTAACCCCTGAAAATAAACACCTTGTTGCAGTGATTCTGTGCTACAAAATGGCTTCTAAACTTGCTAGTTGATTTATAACCTGTTTCATTTCTCTCCATCTGACCAACATGTTTCAATTGAATAAAGCCATTAATTTAAAAAGTTCTTTAACAAAGGAAAATAAACTAATATAGATGTCTTTATTCTTTTGCTTTTTAATTTAATTTAACTTTATTATAAAGGTGATATACAGAGTACAGTTACATAAGTAAGGTAATGAGTACATTTCTTGTCAAACAGTGTTACCCCCTCCCTTGTTTTCTTCCACTTTCCATCCCCTGTGACTCACCTTTCCCATAAGTTGTAAAGTTCATTTCCAAAGTAGTGTCTTGTGAGATCACTGTAGCATTGGTTCACCCTTTGTCTTTTGTGATTCCCCTTCATTTCCCCAAATTGGATAAACATGTGTGTGTGTGTGTGTGTGTGTGTGTGTGTGTGTGTGTGTGTGTGTGTGTGCGCACGTGTGTGTATGAAACAAGGTACCAGAATAAAAAACAGTGACAACAGCGCATAAGCCAAAGGAGAAATAAATAAAAGAAAAAATAAATAACTTCATAGTAAAGCAATTATTTAGCTATGTGCTGCTGATGAGTACAAAGTTTTTGGTATATTTTTAATCACATGCTATATTTTAAATAAAAATGTCCTCATTTTTGAAATGGTAAACATGGATAAAATGACTTTTTTCTCCAAGAAGAGAACATCATAACACATTTTATAAGAAAATAGCTAAAGCAAATGGGTGCCAGTGGCTCATGTATGTTCTCTTCTAAGGAAGAGAACAAAAGTGATTTCCTGCTGCCTCTTAAATGCAAATAAATTTCAGAAATAGGCTTAAGTATGGCTCATTCTACTTAACATAGTTTCCAATGTATCTTTGATTAATAAACCCTAATTTTCTTAGAGATTCTCTCACACCAAGGTTTTCCAAATACAACTTAAGTATATACAAGGAGCACTCTTCTAAGAAAACAAGAAACCTAACAAGTAGAGTTATACTTCTGGTATAGATGCCATGTGCACTTACTGTATTTCTGATTTCTTGGACCACTCTACAGGAATGCTTTAAACTTTTCCTGCATAAAGGCTGTAAGTTATGTACAACTGCTTCATACATTGTAGGGAGATTAAATTGACACAATATTTTAAGGAGCAGTTTTGGTGTCAAGAGCTTTAAAAATTTGTAAACTTCTTGACCCAACAGTTCAATTTTTATTTGTAATAACTATAGATGTATCTAAATTGTTTGCTGTATGGACAATTTATTTCTCTGATTTCCTGACAGCAGAAATACCAGAAACAACCAAAATGCCCCAAATTAGAGGTTTGGCTAAGTAAATTGCAGGAGATCTATACACTGAAATCCTAGACAGCAATATGAAATGATGATGCAAAGACGTTATATAGCTATTTGCTGAATAGTCTCTATGTCACTAAATAAAAATGTGTGTGACAAAATAATATGTTTGGACTGATTATATTTTTGAATTAAATATATATATAAGATGGAAAGAATATGCATTAAAATGCTACTAGTGTTTATCTCTGAGATAAAGGTAGATAGGAATTTTATTTCTTACTTTTGCTCAAAACCATTTTGTACATCTATTAGTTTTATATAACTTTTACTTTTCCTTATTACAAATGAGTTATGAAATAGAATTTGTAAGTATAAAACATTTTTATGCTTACCTCTTGAATCACTACACTATAGTAATGAGAACTCAAATTCAAAACCTTGCATCTTTAAGAGCTATACCACCTGACATTTGTCCTTGTCATAGACAAAGTACTTTTCTATTTATGTTTACTGCATTGAAAAATGCAAAGTATCCTACAGTATGAGCAGGAAGATTTATAATAAAGCCCTTCATCTCAGTGTATAAGTAAACCTGTAAATCATTCAACAGATTCACATTAAGTATAAACCTCAAAGCAACAGATGTATCAAACAATAAAATTTGAGCATGTCTGCACTATCTGCATCTTTGTTTCTCTGTGTAAGCATGAATGTCCTGCTAAACTCTGTATTCCAGTCATCTTATTTTTCATTTGAAAGACTGTACATTATCACTGAAGCCTGGTACTTTGGTTCTGGAAAAGCAGGTTGCTAATGGATTTTTGGAATCAGTTTTCAGACACTCAACAATACCTTCAGGATACTGCAGGATCTGTATGCAATATTGAACAAGCAAAAGACATTTTCCCTGCTTCTTCAACACCAACTTCTTTTCTGACTCAAAATGGAAAAAAGTACATGTATTGAATAACTAACAAATAATTACATTCATCCCACAAGACTTATTTTGAACTCATTAATGATGAATAGCTTACCCATTTGTTTACATTTCAAGATATAATCAATATGCCCAAGTTTGTAATATAGGGAGAGGTCAGAGTAATCTTAACCCAGAAAACTTGCTCAAGAGTTCAAAGGGACTTTGACCACATTTTGTCCACACATTTCCAGGTGGAAATGAAATAGAATAGGGGGCAGAGGTTTTCTAGTAAAAACAGCACTTAGGGTGGGATTGAAATTGTAGGTGGAATTCAGAGAAGAGGAATTCTGGGGGTGTATTTAGGGTCTCAGAGGAAGGAATTAACCTGTAAGGGATAATGTAAGATCAAAAACCAAGCATTTGACTAACATGGACATGGGAGAGTGAAACTCTTGACAGTATTATTCTCCTTTAAAAGAAATGTAGAGAATAGACACACAGCCCTGAAAGCTGGCCACCTTTGTTCCTTGAAACAATATATAAGGGTTAAACAAAAATGAATATATAAAGGTTAAACAAAAATGCACACTTAAGAAATACTGTGAACTAGAAATACTGTGCCCTGTAGTTCTTCCAGCACTGTAGACACCATAAAAATCACATTTTCAAAGCAAGAGTCAAAAGAATAGCGCTAAGTCCTCTTGGCATTCTCAGTCTTAAGATCATTTCTTTATTTTTAAACTAGAATAGTCATATTTTCAGTTTTTGAAGGATAAAACAAAGGAGTCCAAATTTATATTCTTTCCAGAAACACAGAAACCAGCCAAAATAAACGTAGTCACTAGAAATCAAATGATAAAGGACATTTGGAAACAAATGGTGTGAAACCTATGCTTGCTGCAATGTACTGTTTTGAGAGTTTCTAGACCACAGTGAAGAAGAGGGGAATGTAGGCAGAGCTTGGAGGTCTTACTGAGTTGAAGAGACAAATTGAAAGTCTGGGGAATCAAGGCAACTAGAGATATCTAGACTGAGTAGCAGAAAGTAGGAAGGTGCACACAGAGAGCCCTGATCTGAAGTGAATTGTGTTCAAATATTCAGTAGAGGATTGATCAAAACCTACATGGGAATAAAATACCTGAAGCCAAGGAAAGATCCACCAGACTGAATTAAAAAGAGTAGTACCTTATATTCACATTGAGCCAATAATAGTGCTTTTGTCAGCCAAGGTGGACAAAAGCCATAATTCATGGAGTATGGGGTAAAGTACTCAGAAAATTCTTGACTCAGTAATAGGAAATAATTTGCTATGGCGGAGCACTGTATAAGACCTGTTTAATATAATATAAAAGCACCATCTTATAAGAATTAACTCCTTCTTAATTATATAACTATATCCCTTAAGAAAGCACATAGGAATAGAAAACCATCCGGAATCCAACAAAAATAAATTTTACAATGGCTTGCAAGAGACAAGGCCCCACAATAGTCCATTATGGGTATAATGACCCATAATCAAATTTGACCAGGAGTTGACCCAGACAGGAAATAGTAAACAAGGGCTTGAAAATAGTTTTTACTATTGTATTTTATATGCTCAAAATAGTAAGTAGAAGCATAGAAGTTCCATGTCTGAGAAAACAAGGAAGCTACCATAAAAACTGTTATGTCCCAAATTGGGAAAAATGGATTGTATTAGATTAGATGTGGCATAAGTAAAAATTAATGAACATGAGAACATACAGTAGAAACTAAGATGAAAAATATAGAAGGGAAAAATACTCAAAAAAGACTAAAGAGAAGGAAGGAAAGGTAGGGAGCACAAGCAAGCAATAGCTGCGACTTAGAGCAACACTAAAACCGTGTAACTAGAGTCCCTGGAGGAGAGAAAAAGATCTACATCACAATAAATATTAAAGAGAATCTTTCACACAGAAGGAAAATGAAATTGGAAAGAAATAAAGATTTGTAAAAAAGACTGAAGAATGGGCTGGAGGAGGTTCAGGTGGTAGAGGACCTACCAAGTGCAAGATTCAGATTCAAACTCCAATAGGACCAAAAAAGAAATTAGAAACCAGGCATTGGTGGCTAATGCCTGCAATTCCAGCTACTCAGGAGGCTGAGATATGAGGATCCTGTTTTGAAACCAGTCTGTGCAGAAAAGTACATGAGACTCTTATTTCCATCACCAAAAAGGGTGAGAAGTAAAGTTGTGGCTGAAGTAGTAGAGCACCAACTTTAGGCAAAAAAAGCTCAGGGAGAGTGTTTAGGCCTTGTGTTCAAGCCTCCAAACTGGCACACGCATACAAAAAGAAATTAGAAAAAAAAAGAATGAAGAATAGAATACTAAAAATAGTAATTGGTATGTAGATAAGATTCTAAACATTTTGATTACAACTTAAATATCTTAAAAAGGTGATTGCTTAAACAACAAAACAATAAATGCAGTGTGTTCAGTGGGGTTCTAATATATGCATAAATAAAATGTAAGACAACCATAACAATAATATAAGAAGACATAAAGGAACCACACTTATGCAAAGTTTATTCTCTATATAAAGCTACACAGCATTACTTGAAGGCAGACTTTGATAAGTTAAAGATGCATGGCATAAACTCTAATACAACCATTAAGATAACTAAACAGAGTTATTCCTAATAAGTCAGTAAAATATATTAATTTAAATTTTAAGTAACAAAGAAGGAAGAAAAATAAGGAAAATGGAAACAGAGTTGATGGGCCAGATATGATGCATTCTCCTGTAAACCCAGCTATGTGGGAAGTGGAGATACGAGGATAGAGACTCAAATCCTGCCAAGACAAAAGCTCAAGACATTTCAAAAATAGACTAAAAGCAAAAATATTAATGATATGGCTCAACTAGCAAGCATAGTTACTTAGTAAGCATGACCCCTGCAGTTCAATTCCAGTATGACAGAGAGAGAGAGAGAGAGAGAGAGAGAGAGAGAGAGAGAGAGAGAGAGAGAGAGAGAGAGAGAGAGAGAGAGAGGAGACAAATAAATTGACAAATAAGAAAATAGCAATTTGATGGGTATTAACAAAAAATGCTAATACACTAAAAACTATGACACAAGCAGGTTAAAAGTAAAAGAATGGTAAAATAATATGCTAACTCCAATAAAAAGATAGCTTTAATGGCTTTATTAAAAGTAAACACATTGAGAATGTAGCTTAGTGGTAGGCTACTAAAGGACTGGGATTCAATCCCCAGCACCCCTAGAAAACAAAAACCAAAAAGGTAGATTTTAATGTGAGTATCGTTAGAAGGGATAAAGAAGGCCATTTCAAAATGAAGCAGTGTTAATTTATTAAGAGGACATATTAAAGTTTTATTAACCTAATAAAACAATTAAAATATATGAAGCAAAAACAGAACTTCAAGGAAAACTATAAAAATCACAATTGGAGTTGGTGATTTCATTACTTCTTTCTAAATATCAAGAGAGAAAAAAGTCAAAATTCATTTAGGAAAGAACAACGCTTTTCCTGAAGATAACAATTCAAGCACATCAGTTTTTTACCTCTACAGATCAGTCAGCTCAATTAAAAAAAACATAAATTTCTCAAATACTCAAGAAACATTGACTGAGTGACTCATTTTTGAAATATACCAAAGAATGAATAAATTTAAATCTATACAAATCATGCAAAATATGTTAAAAGTCAGGAATGATTATGGACCATGTCTGTGATCTCAGCTACTCAAGATGCTAAAATCCAGAGGATTGCAGTTTTTAGCCAGCCTGGGCATAGGCTCATAGCCTTACGCTATGAGACTCCATCAGAAAGCTAGGCTGCAGGTAAACCTCAAGTGGTAGAGTATCAACTAAGCAAGAAAGCTGAGGGAGCTCCAGGTCCTGAATTCAAACCCTAGTACTGTCAAAAAAACCAGTAACAAGAAGATATTTTGAAAAGTCCTCAAGTATTCGGAAATTAAGCAACATGTACATCTTCAAAGTAACTAGTTAATTAAAGAACTTGAAAGAGAAATTATGAAGCATTTTGTACTCAATGAAAATAAAGTAACATCAGAGTTCATGGGCTGCTACTAATGTAGAGCTGAGGAATTAGTTTATACATTAAATATCTACATTAGAAAAGAAAGTCTCAAATCAATGACCTTTAGTTCTAACTTAAGACAATAGAAAGAAGCCAAAATAAACAGAACAAAGGAAATAACTAAATCTAAGCTGATACTGATGGAAAGAAAAATAGAAAAGATAGAAAAATAGAAAAAATAGAAAAAGAGAAAATTTTATGGAAATAAAAGAACAGTAAAACTAATAAACAGATAAAACCACATCTGTTAAAAGAATAAGAAAGAAATATTGTGAACTACTTTATGGCAATCAATTTGATGATGAATAGATGAAATGGAAAATTTCCTTGAAAGACATTGACTATTAAAGCTCACTCAAGAAGATGTTGATGATCAGAGTAACATTGGCTGGGGTAGGGGGTAGAGGGTAGGGAAGGTGGAAGGAAGGGGGTGTGGTGGTGGGGGAGATGGGAAGGGATGGGAAGGGGAAACAAAGGAGGAGGCAACAATACTTGATAAGAAATGTACTCATTACCTTGTCTATGTAATTGCAACCCCTCTGTACGGTATTTTCACAATTAAAAAAAGAAGAAAAAAAAGAATGAGAGGATAATCAGAGTAAACCCATATTCAATAAGAAAACTAGATTTGTAGTTTAAAACTTTCCTACAAAGAAAAATTAAGGTCAAGATCACTTCATTCTACCAAAATGATAATTGAAAAAAAATGAATTTCGCAAAACTCTTCTTGTAAGTTGAAGAGGAGGAAATACTTGATCTTTGACTGATTCTCTGAGGCCAACATTACACTTGTACCAAAGCCAGATAAAAATTACAAGGAAAAACTACAAACCAATAACCCTCATACTGTATTAACCTAGATACAAAACTTTGAATCAAAAATCTAACAACCATATGTAAAAAGGATAGTGTATCATAATTTAGTAGTGTTTGTCCCAGGAACTTAGGTTAGAAAATTGGTCAATTAAATAAATATAAAAACCTCATCATATAAATTATCTGGGAGTCTATAGCTCACACCTATAGTCTTAGCTACTCTGAATATCATAGTTCAAAGCCAGGCCAGGCAGGAAAGTCCTTGAGACTTTTATTTCCAATTAACCATCAAAAAGCTGTAAATGGAGCTGTGGCTCATGTGGTAGAATGCTAGCCTTGAACACAAAAACTCAGACACAGCACCCAAGTCCTGAGTTCAAGCATGCGTGTATGTGCACATGCATGTACACACACACTCATCATATAAACTAAAATCAAAACAGACACATAGATCATTTAAGTATGAGTGAAATTCATTGTACATAAACAACACATTTTGATACAACTCTTAGTAGAGCAGTATGTGATGACATATCTCTCTAATCCCATACTTAGGAAACAAAAGGCAAGAGGATTATGAGTTCTAGGCCAGCCAGTGAGATCTTGCCTCAAAAACAGAAACAAAAATAAAACATATTAGCTTGGGACCTAGCGCAGTGGTAGAGTGTTTGTTTACCATGCAAAAGACTCTGGGTTTAATTCTCAGCACTAAAAAGAAACCAAAACTCTGAGAAAGTAGGAATTAAAGGGCACTTCCTCAATTTGATGAGGGTGTTGTGGTAGGCAGTCTCTAAGGTGGCTTCTTATGATCCCTGCTTCTGTTGTAACCATTATAATCCTTCTCCAGATCGTCAGTTAGATTTAGTGATGATTTTTCTTTTTTGCTGGTTCTGGGGCTTGAACTAAGGGACTGGGTACTGTCCCTGAGCTGCTCTGTGCTCAAAGCTAGCGCTCTAACACTTTGAGCCACAGTGCCACTTCCAGCTTTTTCTGACTAGCTTATTGGACATAAGAGTCTCACAGACTTTCCTGCCTGGGCTGGCTTCAAGCCACGATTCTCAAATCTCAGCCTCCTGGGTAGTTAGAATGATAGGTGTGAGCCTCCAGTGCTGCTTAGTGATGACTTTTTATGAACACAATTCTACAAAAGCATGGGAGGTTACTTTTGAGATTCGTTTACAAAATGTGTGTGGTTTCTATCATGCTTTCCATCACTTGCTCTGAGAGAAGCCAGCTGTCAAAGAGTCATCAGACCTATGGAGAGCTTCCCTGTGGTAAAGAACTGGAAGAGTACTCCATTCCATAACCAGCAAGGAACTGACATCCACAATCAAATGTTCTATGAGGAAATGAATCCTGTCAACAACTTAGAAGAGAATCTTCCCTGATCCCAGACTTGAAATGAAGTAACAGCCACAGCTAGTACATTGATTACAGCCTTGTGGGAGACCTTGATGCAGAGGCACACAGCTAAGTCATGTCTGAATTGCTAACCCACAAAAAATAGAACAATACATGATTTTTTCTTGCTAAATTTTGAGGTAATTTGTTATTCAGCAATAGGAAATGAATATAGGCATATACTAAACTAGCTGCTGCTAATATTATACTTAATGATTACAGACTGCATGCTTTTTGTCTAATATCAGGAACAAAAGAATGCTCTCATCGCTTCTATTCAGCTTTGAATTAGAGTTCTAGCCTATATAATTGAGCAAGGAAAACAAAAAAATCAGATTGTAAAGGAAGTAATGAAACACTTTAGTCTTTCTATTTTTTTGGGGGGGGGCAGTCATGGGGCTTGAACTCTGGGCCCTGGGCATTATCCCACAGCTCTTCAGCTCAAGGCAAACGCTCTACCACTTGAGCCACAGTGCCACTTCCTGTTTTCTGAGTGGTTTATTGGAGATAAGAGTCTCATGGAGTTTCCTGCCCAGAACCGCTTTGAACCGTGATCTTGAGATCTCAGCGTCCTGAGTAGCTAGGATTATAGGTGTGAACCACCGAAGCCCAGCTGAAACACTTTATTCTTAACATGATTGTCTATGTAGAAAATCCCACTGCATCTGAAAAAGAAAAAAAAAAGATCAAAACTAAAACTCAAAACTCAAACTTAACAAAGTTGCTGTATACAAGATCAGTCTACAAATATCAATTCTATTTCTATAGTCTAGTAGAAATCAGAAATTGAGGTTACATAAATAATGACATTTATAATGGTATCCAAAAATAAAATATTCAGGAATAAATTGGGAAAAAGATATGAAGAGCTTTATTATACAACAAAGATTACAGAACATTGATAAGAGAAATTAAATGGGATCTAGATAGAGGGAGAGATATATGGGTAAGAAGATGATATAATTAAGATATGAATTCTCAAGCGTGGTATGGTGGTGAAAAACTATACTTTTGGCATTCAGAAGCTAAGGTGGGAAGCCTGAGCTTTATAGCAAGCTTTGTCTTAAATGAAAACAGAAAGAAATTGTACTTATATTGTTATATAATATGTTATATAATGTATAACATATAATACATAATTATAATTTATACTATTCCATAAATTCAATGCAATTTAAATCAAAATATCAGTAGCTATAAATTGTAGAACATAGAAATTAAATTTTAAAATTCATATAGAAATTCAGATTTAGAATGGCCTAAAAACCTTGAAGGAAAATGATTTGGGAGGGACATACAAAGCAACAAAGAAATCATCTTATAAATATGTTAGAAACAATCGTAAGAAAGAAAAAAACATTTGAATACTTATCTTGGGGTTCTTTTCTCCTAACATTAACTTATCTGACCTTTTCTGCTTTACTCAGACATATACTAGTTATTGCAAATAAGGGAAACCATGGGACCTATGTTTCTTTGGGCCTGGCTTATTTCACTTAATATAATTTTTTCCAAGTCTTCCCATTTCCTAACAAACGGGGCAATGTCATTCTTTCTGATGGAGGTATAGAATTCCATTGTGTATATATGCCACATTTTCTTGATCCATTCATTTACAGAGGGGCATCTGGGTTGGTTCCATATCTTAGCAATGGTAAATAATGCTGCAATAAACATCATTGTGCTGGTAGCTTTAGTATGGTCTTGTTTGTGATCATTTGAGTAAATGCCTAAAAGTGGGATTACCGGGTCATAGGGGAGCTCTATGTGGAGTCTTTTGAGGAACCTGACCCCTGTTTACACTGTATTTGATGTTGGTATAATGTGTGGAGGGGAAGGGCAAATACAAATCATTTAAATAGGGATACAGGTGGACCCATTGCAACAATGAGACGTACAAGTCGTTATGCTGAAAAACGAACTTTACAACTTTGGCCATGGGGAGGGGTAGGGAGATGGGAAGGAATGTCAAGGGGAAACAAAGGAGGAGGCACCAATGCTTGATAAGAAATGTACTCATTACCTTGCTCATGTAATTGTAACACCTCTGTACAGTATTTTCACAATAAAAATATTTTAAAAAAGGAAATGATTTGGAAGGACTTAACACTATCTCATTTCAAAATTTTTAGAAAGTTATAATGATCAAAACAGTATAAGGTAGGCACAAAAGCAGAAAAATAAATCAATGAAACAGAATGCCAAATACAAAAATAGACTCATATATACATGAACACTGAATTTATATATGTATATGTATATATATATATATATATATATGCATATATATTATTGTAAAGGTACTGTACAATGAAGGTTCTGGAAAAAATAGGAATCCATGGAACATTCCTCAATACAATAAAGGCTGTATATGACAAACCTACAGCCAGCATTATACTTAATGGTGAAAAACTAAAGCCATTTCCTCTTAACTCAGGAACGAGACAAGGATGTCCACTCTCTCCACTTCTCTTCAATCTAGTATTAGAATGCCTAGCTACACCAATAAGACACGATGAAAACATAAAGGGGATCCAAATAGGGAAAGAAGAAGTAAAACTCTCCCTCTTTGCAGATGACATGATATTGTATTTAAAGAACCCCATAGACTCCACTCCCAAATTACTCAAGCTGATTCAAAACTTTGGCAAAGTAGCAGGGTATAAAATTACCCCTCAAAAATCAATGGTTTTCCTGTATACCAACAATGAGAAAAGTGTGGATGAAATTAGGAAAGCAACTCCATTCATAATAGCTCCACAAAAAATAAAATACCTAGAAATTAACTTAACCGAAGAAGTGAAGGACTTCTATGATGAAAACTTTAAAAACTCGAAAAAAGAAATCAAAACAGAACTTAGAAAGTGGCAAAAACTCCCATGCTCCTGGATTGGAAAGATCAACATCATGAAAATGACAATACGTCCCAAGGCTATCTACAAATTCAATGCGATACCTATCAATATTTCAACCTCATTCTTTAATGAAATAGAAGAGGCAATCCAAAAATTTATATGGAAAAATAAAAGACCCCAAATAGCAAAAACGGTCCTCAACAGAAAGAACAGTGCTGGAGGAATATCAAAACCAAATTTCAAACTCTACTATAAAGCCATAGTAATCAAAACAGCTTGGTACTGGCACAAGAACAGACCTCAGGACCAGTAGAATAGAATTGAAAACCCAGAAATGAACCTACAGACCTATAGCCATCTAATCTTCAATAAGGGAACTAAAATAAAATTGGAAGAAAGACAGCCTCTTCAGTAAATGAGGCTGGCAAAATTGGTTAACTACTTGTAGAAAACTAAAGCTAGATCCTTATATATCACCCTGCACCAGAATCAACTCCAAATGGATCAAAGACCTCGGAGTCAAAGCAGACACCCTGAAAACATTACAGGATAGAATAGGAGAAACCCTAGGTCTCCTTGGCACAGGTCAAAATTTTCTTAATAGAGACCCAGAAACACAACAAATCAAAGAAAGGTTGGACAAATGGGATTGCATGAAGTTGCAGAGTTTCTGCATGGCAAAGGACATATCTAGCAAGATCAATAGAAAGCCAACTGATTGGGAGAAGATCTTCACTAGCCATACAACAGACAAGGGTCTTATATCTAAAATATACCTGGAACTCACAAAATTAAATCCCCCTACAACAAATCTTCAAAAAACAACTTCCCAATAAATAAGTGGGCTAAAGACTTAAAGAGAAACTTCTCTGAAAAGGAAAGAGGAATGGCCAATAGACACATGAAGAAATGCTCAACCTCTGTAGCCATAAAAGAAATGCAAATCAAAACAACATTGAGATACCGCCTCACCCCAGTTAGAATGGCTATAATCAAGAACTCTAATAACAACAGATGCTGGAGGGGATGTGGACAGAAGGCGACCTTACTGCATTGTTGGTGGGAGTGTAAACTTGTTCAACCACTTTGGAAAGTAGTATGGAGGTTCCTCAAAAGACTCTACATAGAGCTCCCCTATGACCCAGCAATCCCACTTTTGGGCATTTACCCAAATGTTTACAAACAAGACTACACTAAAGCTACCAGCACAACTATGTTTATTGCAGCCTTATTTTCCATAGCTAAGATATGGAAACAAGCCAGATGCCCCTCAGTAGAGGAATGGATCAAGAAAATGTGGTATATATACACAATGGAATTCTATGCCTCCATCAGAAAGAATGACATTGCCCCATTTGTTAAGAAATGGGAAGACTTGGAAAAAATTATATTAAGTGAAATAAGCCAGACCCAAAGAAACATAGGTCCCATGGTTTCTCTTATTTGCAATAACTAGTATATGTCTGAGTCAAGCAGAAAAGGTCAGATAAGTTGATGTTAGGGAAATCAACCCTAAGATATGTATTCAAATATTTTTTTCTTTCATGCAATTATTTCTAACACATTTATAAGATTATTTCTTTGTTGCTTTGTATGTCCTTCCCCCACGGTATAATCTCTGTTTTCACTATATTTGATGTTGGTATAATTTGTGGAGGGGAAGGGAAAAAACAGATAATTTAAATAGGGATACATGTGGACCCATTGCAACAATGAGATGTACAAGACATTATGTCAAAAAAATGAACTTTACAACTTTGGTGGGGGGGGAGGAGGGTTTGGTGGGCGGGGAGGATGGGATGAGAAGGGGAAACAAAGGAGAAGGATACAATGATTTATAAGAAATGTACTCATTATCTTGCCTATGTAATTGTAACCTTTCTGTACAGTATTTTCACAATAATAAACAAAATAAAAATAAAAAAAGATACTGTACAGAGGGGTTACAGTTACACGAGCAAGGTAATGAGTACATTTCCTATGCAGCATTGTTACCCCCCTCCTTTGTTTTCCTCTACCATCCTTTTCCTCCCCAGCTCCCCAACTCCTTCCTCCTTCCTCCCAAAGTTGTAAAGTTCGTTTTCAACATAGTGACTTGTATATCTCATTGTTACAATGGGTTATCCTGTATCCTTATTTCAGTATTTTGTTATTTCCCTTCCCCTTCACAAATTAGAAAAATGTATTTATAAGATGTAGTGCACTGGAATCAAGTATAGTGACAACAGGGATTATACCATGGGAGAAGAACATACAAAGAAACAAAAAAATTCACATAGTACATTATAAATCCATTAAAAAGAACAGCAAGTCGGGCGCTGGTGGCTCACGTCTGTAATCTTAGCTACTTAGGAGGCTGAGATCTGAGGATCATGGTTCAAAGCCAGCCCAAGCAGGAAAATCTGTGAGACTCTTATCTCTAATAAACCACTAGAAAAGGTGTAGAGCACTTACCTTGAGCTGAAGCCTTTAGGGACAGCACCCAAGCCCAGAGTTCAAGCTCCACAACTGACACACACACACACACACACACACACACACACACACACACACACACACACACACACAAAGAACAGCAAGAAAGATAAAATCTCTTGCATCTCTATCTTGGGGTTCATTTCATTTCGTTTAACATCAGCTTATATGGTCATATATATCTACCTAGCTTTTGACCTCTTCTGCTTGTCCTAGACATATACTAGTAATTGAAGATAAGGGAAGCCATGGGACCTATGTTTCTTTGGGTCTGGCTTATTTCACTTAATATAATTTTTCCAAGTCTTTCCATTTCCTAATAAATGGGCAGATGTCATTCTTTCTGATGGAGGCATAGAATTCCATTTTGTGTGTGTGTGTGTGTGTGTGTGTGTGTGTGTGTGTATCACATTTTCTTGATCCATTCATCTACTGAAGGGCATCTGGTCTGGTTTGGTTCCATATCTCAGCTATGGTAAATAATGCTGCAATAACCATAGTCATACTGGTAGCTTTAGTGTGGTCTTGTTTGTGATCATTTCGGTAAATGCCCAAAATTGGGATTGCTGAGTCATATGGGAGCTCTATGTGGAGCCTTTTGAGGAACCTCCAAACTGCTTTCCAGAGTGGCTGAACAAGTTTATATTTCCACCAACAATGTAGTAGGGTTCCTTTTTGGCCACATTCCCTCCAGTATCTGTTATTATTAGAGTGCTTGATTATAGCCATTCTAACTGGGGTGAGGTAGAATCTCAATGTTGTTTAAAGTTACAATAGCAGTTCCACAAATTGTGCTGGGCCAATTGGATAATCTCACATAAAAAGAATGTTGGTCCAAATCTTGTACTATAATCAAAATATTAACTGACCATTGATCCTAGACCTAAATATGAAAACTAAAGCAGTAAATCTTCTAGAACAAAACATTTGTGATCCTGGATTGAGAAAAGATATTTTTAATATATCAAATCAAAAGCCTGATTGATTAAAACTGACCCATTAGACTTTCAAAACCTGCTTTGCAAAAGTTACTGTTAAAAAACTGAAAAGAAGCTGGGCACTGGTGGCTCATGCCTGTAATCTTAGCAACTCAGGAGGCTGATATCTGAGGATTGAGGTTCAAAGCCAGCCCAGGCAGGAAAGGCCATGAGACTCTTAGCTCTAATTAACCACCAGAAAACTGGAAGTGGTAGAGTGTTAGCCTTGAGCTGAAGGGCTGAGGGACAGTGCCCAGGCCCAGCATTCAAGTCCCATGACTGACCAAAATAAAAGAAAGAAAGAACGAATGAATGGAAGGAAGGAAGGAAGGAAGGAGAAAGAAAGAAAGAAAAAGAAAAGATGTGGATCTGTGGCTCAAGTGTTAGAGTGCTAGCCTTGAACAATAAAAGCACAGGGACAGGGCCCAGGACCTGCACTCACAAAAAACAGAAAAAGACAAACCACATACTAAGAAAAAATACTTGCAAAGTATATGGTTGATACATGACTTGTATTTAAAACATGCAAAACAAAAAGTAACTAAATAAAACATGCAAAGCTATAGACAAAAGATTTTGATAGATACCTCAGCAAGTACATATTGATGGCAAATAAGGACACAAAAGGATGTTCAACAAAATGAGGTCATTGAGGAATGGTACACTGAAACCACAACAAGATACCTCTGTACATCTGTTAAATTAAATATAAATTAAATTAAAATTATAAAAACTTGTCATACATATTGATTTAGCAACAAGACAGAGGGATTAAAACTTACAGACACTGCTGCTAAAACCATAAAATGATATTTTATTTTGGAAAATGTTTCTGTAAAAAAACAAATATAAATCTACCACTTCATTCAGGTATTTCAGATGTAGGTATTTACCCAAGAGAAAATAAATTACATGTTCATACAACACGTATGCATGAATATTCTTCATAGTAACTATAGTCTCAAGCTGCAAGTAATGCAAGTGTCTATAAACAGGTGTTTGCATCAATAAAACATACAATGGAATACTACTTAACAAAAAGGAATGAATGATGATACATGCAGCAACATGGATGAAACTCAAAAATTAAGCAAATTTATTCAAACTTACATGAACATTCTATTATAATGACAAAATTCAAGACTATAGACAGAAGGACATTGAAAACAAACAGTATACATCATGAGCTGCTGTTATCATCTATGTTAAGGGTTAATGAGGAAGGTTACTAATGTAAATATCCAACTTTCCTTGGTGAGTCAGATGTGTGTCTATAATGACCACACCATAGTTTGACTTCCTGCAAAACCCAGTTTGCTTTTAAGTCAGGACTTCTTTTGCCAGGACATAATACATTAAATCCTTCTCTCTCCCCCCTCTTCCTGTTTCTAGGTCTTAACCCTGATTACCTTCTAGCTGCTGAACGATCACAGCTGAAAGCCTATTGGTTTCATCATTTATTCAGCACACATAACACAGCTATTTAAAAATTTACTGCTCAGTTGCATATCACTATTGAAGTTAAAATAAAACACAGAGTATATATTCCGGTTTTCACAAGGTTTATCCAATAAGTCAAACCAGAGCAAAAGGAAAGTTTTGACTTTTAACTGCAGAAGGAAGAAAAATACTCAGGCCTTGTCTGATCAAACATTTGAGGCCAAGTAAAACACCTAGGGAAAGCTTAATTTTTATTTTAGTAGCAATTTATGAGCTTAGGGATGAAATGTTTTAGGTCCCTCATTGCTAAGCCAGAGGAATCAATATTTTTCTGTTAACAGGCAAGCTGTCACATAAACAAATCAGCTGAAACGCCTCCTCCAAAGCTAGTTCTTCATATGTTTGCTGCTCCTAAGCTAGATCAGAAAACTTCTCATCAGTTTCTGTTCTCATGAGCACACATGTCGCCATTTCACATCTATTTAGGGGAGTTTGAGGTCCTACATTGTTTCCATTTATCATGTCCCTGCTCCTTCTCCTAGAGTGACAAATATGATAGATCATTAAGTCTCCTGGGAAGGCAGAAGCCATAACTTTTGAGGTTAGAGAGACATTAGTGTTAGGATAACTGCTTTCCTAAGGGCATGTTATTTGCAGAGATATTTCAGCATCCATCTCATTTTTTATTTTTTATCCTTCTGAATCCTAAAATTAAAGCAGCACTTATGATCACTAAATGGAGACAGGAGTGAATGATAGAAGGTGAATGAATCTTCTACTTACCATCATGCTATACTGAGATTCTCTCTCATTTTGAACAAACTAAATAATAGTCACTTGCTAAAGCAACATATGTCAACCAATATTAGGGAACAAAAATTGTGCTAAGGATCAAATAACCTCTAAGAGGAATAATGTTCCCTGATGCAAAATAATATGTGAATGTAGTGTATTTCATGTATAAACTTACATATAAAGTATGATTTTCACACAAACATTTTAGAAATGATCTGCACATAGTATAGAAACAATATGTTGCATATAGCAAGATAATCTTCTGTATATATATTCATGAGTATTCGCTCTTTGTTTTAGTATAGTACTGGTAAGAAGTATGTTAGACAGCACAGATCAAACATCACCTCCATGCAAACACTTGGAACAGAATCTCTGGGAAGTGGGACTAGTCATCTGAACACTAGTCCATTTCTTAAGTGACTTGGGTTATCAAACTTGCTATTGTATGACTGACATCAATTTATAAAATGTGAAGTTGGCCTCTGGGATGTAATGACAGAAAAGTACAGATAGCCTTCCTAAAAAAAACGACATATGACCACCCCTAGGTTTCCACTAGGGTCCCTTGCAGATACCAAAGTCTGAGGATATTCAGGTCTCTTATATAAAGTGAAATAGTGACTGCATAGAAAGTAGGCACATTCTCTCATATTTCCCATCATCATCTCTAGATGGCTTTTAGTACCTAATACAATGTCAATGCTATGTAAGTGCTTGTTGTATTGTTTAGAGCGTAAGTACAGAAAGGCTTATAGGTATTTCCCCCTAAACTTTTCAATCTATGATTAGTTAAAACTACAGGAGTCAGTGAGTATGAAGGGCTGACTGCACAAGCTTCACAGTGTCAGCAGTAGCCTAGGTCACAGCCTTGCAATTGGTGGAGTTGTATTCCCAGGACAGAACAGAAGTGCTTTGTAGGGGCAGGTCTGACTAGCACAGAAGACCAGTAGAAATAAAAGGGCCAGGACTGAGGAAATGAGCATTTGCCTCTCACTCTACTTCTACTGCAATTGGTTTTGTGCTACCAGAAGGGTCACTTCTCTGATTGTTACTCCTTTCTAAATGCAAGGCTTAAATCACATAAATACCCTTTCATCACCTGGAATGTAAAGCTGGGCCTTTGCTGCCTATTTGATTAGGTCATTGTGAGAGGCTAGCGAAATAGTCTTGGTAGTTGCTTGAAAAGAATGGAGTGCTTAACAAGCAGCAATGCATTCATCTTTTGCCTCCATTACCACTCCTCCTTCAGAAAGTGTCTGAAAGCAAAGTAATGTCCTCTCAATTTGGCTGGCTGTAGGGGACTTAGCTGGCTTTCCTTTGCCATCACCCTTCCTGCCAAAGACTAAGTGATAACTCCCTCTACCGTCCCTTCTCATCAATCCTGAAGTAATCACTAGAATGCAGAGGAGGCGACTGTGGTGTGAATCCAGGTGCAAAGGCCATATGAGACCCATCGTATCCACCTCCCTTCACATTTAATTCTTCTTTTAATTGAGGACATTTGTGGGCTCTAAATCATTGGGATTCATATCCAGTGTTTACACTTGGCATAAGGAAACAGCAAGTTGTTGTCATGGCAACAAGATTTCATGTGTGTGTGTGTGTGTGTGTGTGTGTGTCTTTCCTCTTAACTGTACTTTTTCTGCTCTGCCACCTTTGGTTTGTCACAAGGACCAGAGGGGGTGCTGTGTTAGCTATCCATGGTCACATAATAACTTACCCCCACATGTAGGGCCTTCAAACAAAAAATATTTAGCACCTCCACATTTCTATAATAAGGAATTTGGGAACGACTATAGACTAGACTCTAACTCAGAGTCTTCCAAAGGGCTGCAATCAAGGGGCCATGTCAGGTAAGCCTGCAGCTTACTGGCATGGCTATTGGCAGGATTCAGTTTTCTGAGAAGTGTTGGACTGAGAGTCTCAAATTCTTTCTGGCTGTTAGCAAAGATCTCCCTCAGTTCCTTGCCACCTGGCATGTCCACAGGGCACCTCCCAACATGGTAATTTGCTTTCCCTATAGTGCAGGGTCTCTGAAAGAGGGATAGGGCTTTTTGTAACCTACTCTCAAAAAGAATGCCCCATGACTTTTCAACTATCCCACTAAACATGGTACCTGACTTATTTAACATGGATCAACTTAACAATTTTTCAGCTTGATGAGGGTGTGAAAGTGATATGGTTTAAAGAAGTAGAAGGCACGATTTGAGCTTTGAGTAATTTCAAATTCAAATCTTTTCTTGGCCTGCTGCTTTGTGCTTGGATCCTCCTTAATAATGCTAGGCCTAGTTAGCTGTGGCCCAAGTGTTGTTGCCAAGCTGGAATGGGGCAATAGTAAGCATATTTGACACCTTTAAACATTTTTATGCTATTTTATTAATATGTTTTATTAACATACAATTGTAAAAAGGAGATTTCATTGTGGCACTTCCTCACATGCATACAATACACCTCAAACAATTTAAACAGACAGGTCTCAGAAGAAGAAAGCATGTGGCTAATAGGTGCATGAAGAAATGTTCCATAAAGTAACATAAAGGAAATGTGAGTCACTACACTAAGATTCCATCTCACCTGACAATCATCAAGAAAACAAACAATAACAAATGCTGGTAAGGATGAAGTTGGGAAGAACACTCATACACTGCTGGTGGAAAGGTAAACTACTGAAACCACTATAAAAATCAATGGGGAGGTTTCTTAAAACCTAAAATTTGACCTACCATACCATTCTTGGAAATATGTTCAAAAAGTATAAATACATGTAAGAGATAGATTCCTGAATATCTATCTTTATTACAGCTTTAATCACTATACTCAAATCGTGGAATCAATATGTTTACAATATTTTTCAACATACAATGGGTTAGTCTAAATGGAGGAGCACCTGTAATTAAAATCAAATCACCATGTCTGGTCTGTGATTAAGGAGACAATATTGCTCAAGGGCATGAATACCTGAAGACAGGGATTCCTGCAGGCACTAGCTAGCTTAGGTAATAAATAGTTAGTCAATGGACAAAGAAAACTAGTCAAGTGTTCAAACAGTACAAAGTGTGCTTGAATCCTAAGGCATCTGCTCTATCTCATCTTATTACCATATGAGGGAATTACACTATTTGTTTATTTGTGTATTCTTTACCCCTTTAGTTAAAGCATAGAAAAAGTAAGTTTTCTAATGGCACAGAATAATTTGTTCTTGGGAATCCTGTTTGGAAAATCTTCATGAGCATTTTAGTAGGTGAAACTTACAGAGTTAGAAGCATAGGCTAGAGAGTATTGGCTTGAGAATAAAGGAATGTAAAATTCAAATTCTCATTCAACTGTGTGACTTTGAGTAAATAACTTTGTTTCTTTGTTTTGATGTACTTGCCTAACTAATGTTAAAAATAGTTCCTGAATTACAGGGTTACTGTAAGGATGGAATAAAGTCATGCATTTGAAATAAAGAGTGCTGAAACAGTCATAATAAATACTATAATATTAGCCACGCACTGGTGGTTCATACCTGTAATCCTAACTACTCAGGAGGCTGAGATCTGAGGATTGGAGTTCAAAGCTAGCCTAGCGAGGAAGGTCCATGAGGCTCTTATCTCCAATAAACCACCAAAAAGCCAAAAGTAGAGCTGTGGCTTAATTGTCTCAGGTACAGTGGCCAGACACTGAGTTCAAGTTTCAGGACTGGTGTATGCCCACATGCATGCTCATGCATGCACGTGCACACGTGCACATGCACACAAGCACAAAATTTTTACTATATGATTTATTGAGATCTTAAGGTAGTGACTTCTGTTTGAAGAATCTGAAATTCAGGGTTTTTTTAATTATTAGAATTTGTGCTACTATATTACACTTTTCTGAATATATCAAGAATTTTTTTATACTTTAATATCTTCTAAGATTAACTTTAATTCTTTCACTTATACTATTTCTTGGAGGTCAGACCTTAATGTTGTGACATGTTCATTAGCAAAAATCACCATTATAATTTTACAGTGACCCTTTCTCAGGTAAATAGACTAAGAATTTCTGTTTCCACCAAGCCTAAGAGTGATTTATGTACAATGACAGGATAAAATGAGCTAGTTTCCCAGACTGATATGAGAACAGGTACTGGGAATTTTATTTTTCCTTTATTTGACTCTGCTCACTTAAAAGGTGATTTGTTATGATCCATTTCTCTGTTATTTTCTGACTTTACCATTATTTTCTCATGAGCAGACATCACTCTGAGTTTTCTTAAGGCAAGTTTCTGGAAATCCGTGGTCAAGGTTTCTTGCATTGATTTGGATGGAGGTTTCTTTATTCTCCTCAGCAGAGTCAGTCTCTGCTGAATTCACTTCAGCCTTAGCCTTGGGATTTCCTTGTTTTTACCTCATTCCTTCTCCTCTATCCTCAACCTTTATCCTATATAAGCTAGAGTGGCAGAATTAAGTAGAATTCGGTAGAGCTAAATATCCCTGTGGTACCATTCTTTCCTAGGAGCTTTGTAGCTTAGCTTATATGTTCTTCTCTTCCTTCAAATTCTTAGTTTGATGCCTTTGGTTACCTAAGGCATAGGAAATAATGTCTTTTGATTGACAGCTTTGAGTTGTAATAGATAATTGATGCTGCTTATCACAATGAGTTAGCAACAGCTAAAACAGTATAGTTTTGTATGACAAGAAAATACCCTGTGAAAAGAAGACTAGGTATCTGCAGAGTATTTTTGTAAGTAGACACCTGCTATGATTTGAAGGTCCCCATTATAGCACATGCCAAAAATTAGCTCTCATTGTGAGATATTAAGGGGGTAGAAAATTAAACCAACTGTGGTATATGAAAGTAAACCTTTTGGGAAGTAATTAAGGTTGAATACGGCCACAAGAATGAATCCATGATGGATCCATGAGTTAATATCTTTATAAGAAAAAGAGGGAGTTTGTCTTTCTCACAGTATGGTGGTCACAATGTGGTTACATTTCTGGTGGCTGGTATCCAAGTTACAAAAAGAAATTTCCTGGTTAACTTGTGGCTGTACTCAGAATTGGCACAGCATCATTTCTGCCACAGTCTAAAGAGTTGTAGTATTCACATGGCCTTTCCTATTCTAAGGAATACAGAAATAGACTCTATCTCTTGCTGTCATGACAAAGTCACATTGAAGAACATGTGGTGTAAGCCATTTTAAAGTAATACAATCTGCCACACCCATCTCCCCAACATAATCAATCATGGGTTAGAGATTTAAATGTCACAAGCAGAATCAAGCTGGTAAAGGAACTGCTATCTATCTATCTCATAGGGCTGTATCATCTATTTTAGCATTGTAAGTTAAGACAATGTCCTTTCATAAGATATGAAGCCATGCCTTATACATTAAATCTACAAAATAGCAGTCCAACAGTTACTCTTGATTGAATGAAACTTCCTAATTGTTGATGATCAAGAAAAATCATTTAGGAAAAGAGACACTAGTACTCAAACAAGATTTGAATTGATTTTTCAATTGATGGCAGTGATTATGGATGACATAAAGCTTGTTTTGTGGAATAGGTTTTGTTAGCTGGGGTGAAATCATTCTGTGAGGGTCAACATTCCAGTAGCCAAGGTTCTGCCTGGCTGTCTGTGTCTGAAGGTTGCCCTGGACCGGCCTGGCTACCTGACCTGGCCATTAATGTTAACCCCACCTCATGCTTAAAATGTACTCCCTCATCCTCTTGCAGGATCCCTCCCTGGCTTGACAGCAGCCGCTGTTCTCTGTCTTGATGGAGTCAGCCTGTCAGTTTCCCTGGCATTAAATTTTTTTCTCCCCTCTTGGATATGTGTGGTGTGCTTTATCTGGCCAGGACCCCTAACAAGTATTGGACATAATAAATAGACATAGGCCTTTTGTCACCTGGAACTACTTAATATAAGGGTGCCTTTTTATCTACTCAGCCTCTTCAGGGCATGAAGATGTGCCTAAGTTATTAAGGATGTTTGAATGTAGATTGTTCCTGAAGCTGGACTACATTTGGAACAATATGTCGGTCTAAAACTGTCAAACCGAGTCCAAGACTTAAGAAATCTGGGCATAAGACCTGATTTCAGTGTCCAAATGCCTCTGCATCCTGTGCCATTGGTGTGGAATCCATGACTCATAATAATATCTCTAATCTTTATTTTGTTGAAATATCCTTCACTGATATTTTTAGGTTAATCATTTGTCAAAATGACAATGATAACCTATATATAGATATAGTATGCAATAATTTACCGAATGAACTCTTGTAACATCCTTATCTTTTTATGTGTTCAGTAAATATTTGTCCAATATGCTTGTACTGTTCACTGCTGTGATATTACAGAAGAAAATAGCAAGAAAAGTTGAGACATGGCTCATTTATCATACTAGATATCAGTGTTGAAGCCATTACTAGTGTTGAAATTCTGTAAAAACAAAACAAAACAGGTGTTCTCAAGGCAACATCTGAAAACATAGAAACTCACAAGGTTAAGAACCTATTTTAGTTGGATTGTGATCTCATATGAAGAATAAAAGCATACCTCTCTAAGCCTAAGATGAAAATTGAAAATCTTTAGCATGTTATCACATGCGTTGTCTTTGAACAGAACATTTTATCCAAGCTTTTTTGGGTATAATGATACAAATGAAAAATGAATTTGAAGAGTTCATCTGTGCATTTTGAAGTACAAGACATCTAAATAGCACTTATCCTGTTTTTTTTTTAGTTTAATAAACTTCTTCATGTTCTTCCCAAGTGAAAGTCACCATATGATTGGATCTCACCCAATATTATCTCACCTGTCCTTTTCTCTTGGGGGGCAGGCAGGCAAGTTAAACTGGAGCTTTAACTTGGTAGTTATTCTTCAAGTACACTAAATATGGAGCTAATCTACAGTATTTTGCTTTTATTTTTCAAATAGGATCTTGTGCTGGTGCCAGGGCTGGCTTCAGACCACAATCTTCCAATTTCCACCGCTGAGTAGTTGGGATTTACAGACGTGCACCACTGTGACAAGCAATAGTTCACCTGTTCTTTAGCATCATTAGGACTTGTTGTACTCATTCATCAAAGATTATTTAGATGTAGAACATTTGGTTACACTCTAGACTAGCCATTTCTTCACTGTTTAAATTCTTGGATTCTAACTCTGACAAGGTTCTTTAATGGGATCTGTCCAGGACCAATTGGTGATGAAAGGACACCCTTAAAGGGAATTGCAACAAATATGTGAAGATATATCTGCAAAAAAATAATGTCTAGGATGTCTGCTCCAATCATAACAGTATTGGCACAATTATGTAAATATACTTTCATGTAATTTAACGATATATTTGAACCAATCACATGTCTTCTATGGACCGAAGTTCTTCCCTTTCCTTCTGACATATGTAGAAATGGCATGTATGGCAGTTGGTCTTGTATTGACCCAAAACACCTTTCAAAAGGATGCTTACAACAAAATGTTATCTTTAATAAAACTTTAATAACAATATTTAACAAAAAGAAATTTCAGGGGGGTTGCAATAAAAAGAAATGTAATAATAGTGTAGTCACTGTTTCATATCAGTGCAGCTAGTGTATATCCTACACAATCATGTACATGTTGGAGGTCAGGTTCCCATTAACTAGGATCAGACAGAGATTTACATGCAGAGTTTGGGCAAGGGAAGTCCTGTTGGTATTAATGAATATAAGAAAATGAAGGAAATAGGAATAGGCAAAGGCATCAAATAAGGTGAGAAGCAACCAATCTTATGAAAAGCCTGAAGAGAATCTGGTATGGGCCTGAGTTTTCCAAGCCTGGGCAAGTAGGTGGAATATTCATTCAAAATCTAGGCTGAGCAGTCATTGCATATCAGTCCCCAAAGGAGGGGAATATGACCATGCCTGAGGCAGAGCTCTTCAGGTAAAGCCAATTTCTAGAAAGGGCAAACAGCTGAAGGCTGTTTGCTGCCAGCATTCCCTAAACCTTAGAAGATAAGAGCTTTAATTCCAAAGGTAGCATCTTAGCAACAGACCACAGCACCCACTACAGTGCTTAAAATATATAAAGCAAGTACTGCAATTGAGTTTTCCCTGTTCTTAAAGTCCACTGAGGTTTTATTCTACAAACAGTAGCTAGTCTGAACTACTTCATGATATACTGAGAAAAACATCTGTGGAATATCAAGCAGTTGTTGATTTCTCAGACTATCAGTGCATTTTCATGAATATATATTACTTTTTCATACAACCTCTGCTTCATCTTAGGGGAAAAAGATAATGCCAGATAGCTCTGAGGCACTGATTACTTTCTGCTCAAAAACAATGTCATCTGCATAACCAAAGTCTCCCCAATCTGCAAACAAGAAAACATTGCTACTATTTCAGAAATCGAGCACTTCATGATTACCCTTATTGTCACGATGTGGTTTCACAATTTGTAATAATCATTAACTTATTCTAAGGTAAGCTTCATTTGTTTATTTATTTCTATTTATTTAACTATATAAAGATTTTTCCTGTATGCTAGTTCTGGGACTTGAATGCAGAGCCAGGACCCTGTCCCTTAGCTTTTTTGCTCTAAGTTTGTGCTCTACCAGTTAAGCCACAGCTCCACATCTGGGGTGATTTTTGCCAGTTAATTGGAGATAATTGTCTCAAGGACTTTTCTTCCTGGACTAGCTTCAAACCTCTATCCTCAGATCTCAGCCTCTTAAGAATCTAGGAATTTTTTTAATGTACCCTGCACATTCTTCAACTGATGTACTGAGTCATATTTACCCATACCAAAGTGAAGACATTTTGTATTTCTATACTTATTCATATGAAATTGACAAAGGCAAGTTTCAGCCAGGCATCAGTGAGAATCCTATCTGCTCAGAAGGCTGAGAATAGGAGGAATAATTAAAATTCAGTACAGGCAGAAAAGCTCATGAGTTCTCAACTCATAGCTGCACATGTGCCTATCATTCCAAGCTACTGACAGACTTAGTATGGAACCAGGCCAGTATGGGCAGAAAAGTCTAAAAGACTACATCTCAATGGTAGAAAGATTGACACGGTGGCCCATGCCTGTGATCTGAAGCAGGCAGGTCACGGCTAAGGTGTGCCACCTGGTGGGAATGAAGTCATTATTCTAAAATAACCAGTAAGAAACAGGACTAGAGGTGGTGTCACCATAGCCTAGCAAGTATGAAGTAATGAGCTCAAACCCCAGTCCCTCCAAAGAAAGAGGCAAGTTTCAAGAGGTGCCTTTTTGTTTATGAAAACGGGACTCCTCGGGATATATGGCAGTCCATGGACTGAATTCTCAGATATCTGCAATTGTTTTACAAAAACTACTAATTCAATATCTAGATTTTGATAATTAAATATATTCAATTAAGCATAATCCATGAAACCCACTGAACAGTTAACCTTGAGTGTTGACACTGCATTTTAATTACCTGTATGTACTTAATATTACTCTAATGCTAGTATCACATAATAAATTTTATTATCATTGCTTAATTTTCAAAAGTAAAATGATATTACTGAGGTTCAAACTCTGATCCTAGTGCTTAACAAATAAGCACTTTGAATCACTGAATTATATCTACAGGCATAACTGGTACTAGTTATTTTTATAGTATGATTTCACATACTTGAGTGCAACCTATCCACACATGCATGCCTCCACAACCAGCTCACCATTGAGAAGAAGTCTGGCGAACATTTCTCTGTCACTGCTGGCCTTGAACCAACAATCTTGACCTCCCAAATCACTAGGATTACAAAAGTAAGCCGTTAGTGCTCTGAAAGGAGGTATTTCTTAGTTCAAATGCTCCTCAATTGATGAAAGGGTTACTTTTCAATTCGTACATCAAAAATTAAAAATATTGTTAAGTGGAAAGTGCATTCAACGAGCCTAATCTACAGAATACCACCACAGGGCTTAGTAGAACATCACCCTGTAGCGTTCTGATGGTTTCCCTTTGTCACCAGCAGGACTGACTAGGACCTACAGCTCACTGCCATGTCCAGCATCACAAGAAAGGGTTGCCTGGATGACATACAATTACCCTAGAAAAAGATCTAAATTCACAATTCGATGTATGATCTTTACACCATTGTGAAGTTAGAAAAATCAAGTCAAAACATTATAAACCATGGAGACAGAATTGAGCTGTCCTCCTACACCATATGATTACAAACAGGTGTGGAAGTAAAAAAACAATGTGCTTTAAACCTCAGAGCCTTTGTAACCTCTGTCTCCTGCTGGGAACTTCCTCCACTCTCCTATCCAGTAGGACCCCAATACTCACTCCTTCCCCTTCTTCAAGGTATTTGTTTGTTTACTTATGTCATTATTGGGGCTTAGACTCAGGGCCTGGACACTGTCCCTTAGCTTTTCACTCAAGCTGCACTCTACCATTTGAGCCACAACTCCATTTCTAGATTTCTGGTGAACTGGAAATAAAAGTCTTACAGACTTTCCTGCCTTGGGAGCTTCAAACTAGAATCCTCAGATCACAGCTTCCTGAGTAGGTATAAGCCATCAGTACCTATGTATGTATGTATGTATGTATGTATGTATGTATGTATCTATCTATCTATCTATCTATCTACCTACCTATCTAGTCTGTCTATCTGTCTGTCTGTCTGTCTGTCTGTCTGTCTGTCTGTCTGTCTGCCTGCCTGTCTGTCTCTCTTAACTATTTTTTGAGATAGTGTTTCACTAGCCTCAAACTCATGATTTTCTCATCTCAGCCTCCTGAGTGTTAGGATTACAGGTGTGCACTACCATGCCCAGAACACCTGGGCAAATTTTTAAAAGCTTTCGTATGAGGTCTTTCTTATGTTACAAATTGCAGCTACCTCCATACCCCAATTCATCTCCCTTTCCTGGGATTTTTCTCCATTTGTACTTAGCATCAGCTCACATACTATATAATTTGCTTATTTGATTTAATATTTGTCTTCTCCTAGTGCAAACTGAGCTCCATGAACACAAGGAATATTCCTTCAGCTCTCTGACACATCTACAGCTTTTGGAAAAGTGATACTGGAAATAAGAGGTACCAACTAACATGTTTTGAATTGAATAAACAAACACATGCATATTTTATACTCTGAATACCCAGGTTTCCATTATAATAGCCACGTTACTTGTCACATTAATGTGATTAATTCCCTTTTTTGTCATTCTGTACTTTTGATCATTTTTCCTTTTTAAACCTGATTTAATTTTTTTTGTCAGTTGTGGGGCTTGAACTCTGGGCCTGGGAGCTGTCCCTGTTCTTCAGCTCAAGGCAAACACTCTACCACTTGAGCCACAGTGCCTCTTCTGGTTTTTCTGGTGGTTAATTGGAGTTAAGAGTCTCATGGACTTTCCTGCCTGGGCTGGCTTTGAACCATGATCCTCAGATCTCAGCCTCCTGAGTAGTTAGGATTACAGGTATGAGCCACCAGTGCCTGGCTTGATTTAAATTTATATTCATTTAAAAACAATTAATATTTGCAGCTTACCATACCTGATATCATACCTAGTGTTAGGGCTCTACATATTTAAATACACAATGAAAACAGTTAAGATAACAATCAAAGTCTTTCTCTTCCTTTAGAAGACAGTGTTCAAATTTAGAAAGCAACCTTGGATAAGAAGGTTGTTACTTCCTGCAATTATCAGGAGGGGATTCTGTTTATTGGGGTACTGTGTGATTTCATTGCTGTGTTTAATAGTTCAAGTTCCCTTTCTCTTCCTCACCCACCTTGGACAGTAGTAATTGTACAGAAGGAGAAATAGGATGTGGGCTGGTGAGTAGCTTTTTTTTTAAAAAAAGAAGCAAAAACAAAAACATAAACTACTGTTACCAAAGCAGCCAGCTTCTCCCTGGCCCATTAGCGTTACTCAAAAATTGCACTGGCTTTAAGAATCCATCTTTTAAATAAGGTCTCATTTCTCGGAAATTGTAGCTATTGTAAAATACATTCAGAGGTTTATATGGTAGTGTGTATTTTCCCTCTTAAGTTGATGGGTGTAACTATTAGGCAGTTGTGGAATGCACTGAAAAATCAATTGTTCTGGGGATGATTTCCCCACCTATTGTTCTCTCACAAAGCATTTGGATGGTGCTAGCTTTGTGCTTCAAATGCTTGCAAGCTCCTTTTTTTAAAAAAGCTATTTCTTTGAGTATTTCAGAAAGCCCAATGCTATAATTTTTAAAGTATTTTACAAATAGGCTTTTTCCACCTCAGTCTTAGAGGTGGGAATAAGACTGGATTCTGGAGTTTGGAACACTCCTACCTCTTTCATCAGCTCCCTAGCCTGCATTGGTAACCCATGCCACATACAGTAATCCTTAATTCCCTCATTTAGATATAAAGTTATACCTTTACTTGAGCTTAAATCTCAGAAATGTGAGCTAAGAAATGCAACCAGTACTAAATGGCATAGAAGGAAAAAAGGATGTTTCAATTCCTTATGTGGAAGCATGGATTGAGAATCTGGGCAATTCCCCTTTCTCTTCCCCCACTTCTGAACACATAAAATATCTATTGTTATGGTTAAAGGAAGATAAAATCAGCCTTAGCAATTTGGGTGCAGTGGCTCATGCCTATAATCCTCATTATTTAGCAAGCTGAGATGGAGAAAACTATGATTCCAGGCCAACCTGGGCAAAAAGTTCATAAGATTACATCTCACCAGGAAAAACTGGGAGTGGTAATATATACCTATCATCCCAGTCATAGTGGGAAGTTTAAATAGGATGATCACAGTCAAGGCTATCTAAGAAAAATCAAAACAAACAGCAAAAAGGGTTGAAGATGTGACTCAAGCAGTAGAATTCCTGCCTAACAAGCACAAAACTCTGAGTTCAAATCCTAGTATTGCCTCAGAAAGAAATCAGCCATATAAAAAAAGAAAAAACCAGTCTGAGGTGTTTTTTCACCATTATATCTCTTTAGAAAGCCCATTATCTTGCTATCACATTGCTATAGTTTGGATCTGAATGTCTCCCATGCATTGCTTTGTTCCCAGTCTATGACATTATTGGGAGGTTTTAAATACTTGTAAATATGCCCTTTAAAGGGATCATGAAACCATGGTCTCTTCCTTCCTCTTCTTTTTTTCTTCCAGCCACCAAGAGCTCAGCAGGTTGTTCCATACATTCCATACTTCCTGCCATGATGGTGCTGCATGCCCAAAGGCAACAGGACCAAGCAATTATGGATTAAAACTTCCAAAACCATGAACGAAATAAATTTTTCTCCCTCAGAAGTTGATCATCTTGGATATTTGTTATAGTAAGAGAAAATAGACTAATCTGTAAATTAAATGCAAAAACTACTAACTGACATTATCATACTGCTAACATTTAGGGTTGTGATATTGGCTTCTATGTTTTCAGTGGGACTCTCTTGTCTTCTTGAGTTCCTCTGTTCCAGGCAAGAAGCATTATTTTCCTTTATTCTCAGACTTCCCCCTTCTCCGTGTTTCTCATAGAGGGTTCAGGCTTTAATTAACTGAATCTTCAACCGCTGGGCCCACCTTCATCATTCTTGTAACCATAGAATTACTTCCAGCAAACTCTAAGCCATCTGTGGAAATCCTTTTGTGCATATAGCTTCTTTTTTAGTGGGCTCTACCACATGTACACCTTCTCGTTGAATACTCTTTTGTTTGAGTATTTCCAACTGCAATCTCCTAAAAAATACCTTTGCATTTGGCAATGACATTACAGACCTCTTCCTGTTGAACAAAGGGATATGATGTCTTTACCATCTCTGCATCCTGTTCTCTTGTCTAATTTCTTTTTTTATCTTATATTCACACATGCTTGTTTTGTCCCTAAACCAACCCTCTTAGGCATGCCTCCTCTGAAGATGCTACATGACTCATCTGTTGTGGTGTAACAATATTATTACAGATGGTAGCTTAAAACTATACATACTTACTACTGCACCATTTCTGAGTCAGGAATCCAGCATGACTTAGCTGGGTCCCACATATCAGGATTACTCATAGGGTGTGGATGTTCCTCCAGCTTGAAGGGGTTCAGTGTGGATTTTTAGTGCAGTTTCCAAAGAAAAACTAGCAGATGCTGAGCAACAATCACCATTGAACACCATGTATTCATGTATTCACTCAGGTCCTTGGCTAGGAAGCTCAGGGAATCAGACTAACCTTGGTGAGCATTTCCCGACACTTGCTGATAACTTCAACTGCTTTGACTTCTTTCTTTCCTTCCTTCCTTCCTTCCTTCCTTCCTTCCTTCCTTCCTTCCTTCCTTCCTTCCTTCCTTCCTTCCTTCCTTCCTTCCTTCCTTCCTTTCTTTCTTCCTTTCATCATGGAGCTTGAGCTCCTTGGCTCAGGGTTAGTGCTCTCCTACTTTGAGCCACAGCTCTACTTCCAGTTTTCTGGTGGTGGTTAACTGCAGGTATGAGTCTCATGGTCTTTCCTGCTAGGGCTGGCTTTGAACCTCCATCTTCAGATCTCAGCCTCCTGAGTAGCTAGGATTAGAGGCATGAGACATCAACTCCCAGCTTGCCTTTTATTTTTAATAGGCTTAGTATATACATGAAACTCTGTGCTTTAACATGTGTTGTATAATTTATCATGATGTTCAGTGACGTAGGTAGACAAATCAGGTAATAATATTTCTATGACAGTGTTGAAGTTGCTGACCCTCAATGCCAGAAAGGTAGTACACAGCAGAGATAGAAGTTATTTCATATATCTTTGAAGGCTATACTTAAATTTATCTTCCTTTATATTTATGCCTTTTCTTCATCTATTACTACTGAAGCCATGATGCCACTAAAGGATGAGAGAAGAAAAGAAGAGGGCAAGGAAAAGAAGAGAAAGGAAATGGAGAAATTAGACACGTACATTTGTGCCTCTTTTGAAAAATCCTATGTACTAGACTTAGCATATGTATCCTGCCAGAATTTTATCATTTCCTTGCTTTTTTATACTTAGAGTGACCCTAATTATGGCTTGCTTTACCCCTGTCAATGTAGAACTAGGTAGGTTATTGCTGTTACCCTGCCTGCCCCTTGTTGGAAATTACCTGGTAAAGAAAGACCACACCATTTACATCTCTGGATGGCTTGAGTCCATGGTGCTCTGGTTCTCCTACAGTAGCTAAGACCAATCTTTGTACCAGGGGCATCTTAGGGTGGGTTCTGGAAGAAGCTGACTCTGAGAGACCTGTATGCCAAGGAATTATTAAATAATGTCACCAAAACAACACTGGCCATAGGGAAAAGTTGGAACTTCAATGTAGTCACAACAAAAGCCTCAGCCATTGAAAGCTCTGTGACTAGGGTGGTTCTTCAGAGATGGACTGAATTAAAGCAATAAAGCAATGGGGTGAGCCTTTGTTTACTCATTGGATGCAAGCTATCCCTGGGAAGGGACCTGGATTTGGGTAAAGGACCTCCATTCAGCCTAGGATAGCAGTGGGCTATATCTACCTGCTGTTTCTTCTGTGGATAAAATTTTATTAGACCATAAGTACACTTATTTAATTATGCATTGCCTCTGGTCATTTTCATACTACAAAGGTAGGCTTGAATAGCTGTGACAAAGATTGAGTTGTCTGTGAAACATAAAATAGTGACTATCTTGTCTTTTACAGAAAAAAAAGGTTCCCTGAGAAGGATCATTTGAGCCATCAATATCTAGCATTCCTGACAATTGGAGAAATGAATCTAAGTCCTGACCACTATATCATCCACTACAGGAAATGAATACTCCACAAAGTAAACTTTGTTAGTGAAACATAGTGGTCAGACAGGAGCTAGAGAACAGATTCTTCTTTCTTCAGCCATGATGGACTGTTCTGAGATAAAATAGTATACACAGCCTTTCTAAAAATGTTTCAAAAGACCAGGAAATTGCCTACATGTATTCTAAAGCAATGGCTAGCTGCAAAGCATTTAGTCTGGTATTTTTCTCCTGCCTTCTCTACCTTGGTACATTTTTCCTTTCTCTCCTGTTTTATTTTGTTTGTTTTAGCTTGGTTGGATTTTTTAATCTGTACTTTCCAATGAAGTTCAGCACATTATGTATGCGTCTGACTGCTTCATTGGGAAAACTAAGCTACGGCCTATAAAACCAAATGTTTAGAATTTTTATGGAACTAATATTAGGCTAGAATAGTAGGACACACATAGGAGTAAGGACATAAACTGCATTTCTCATCTTCTCATTCCCAAAGGCATGTTTTTCTTTTTCTTTTATTCTCTCTCTGTCTCTGCCTCTCTGTCTCTGTCTCTGTCTTTCTGTTTCTCTGTCTCTGTCTCTGTCTCTCTCTGTGTACATACTGGTCTTGGGGCTTGAACTCAGGGCCTGGGCACTGCCCCCAATATTTTTGCTCAAAGCTAGCACAGTCTCCCTCTTGAGCCACAGCTCCTCTTCTGGCTTTTTTTGGTGGTTAATTAGAGATGAGTCTCGGACTTGCCTGCCTAAATTAGCTTTGAACTGTGATCCTCAGATCTCAGCCTCCTGAGAAGCTAAGAATACATGCATGAAGGACTGACACCAGGCTCAGGACACTTTTCAATCATACTTTCTCTCCACCTCAAGGTAACTATTGATTGGAAACTTTGCTCTGAGGTAACCCAGAATTATTTTTTAATACTGTTCCCTTTTGCTTCCCTTTCCTCTCAGCTGAAATAGAATGCTTGGCCTGCTTCTTGAGACTTCTGTTCCAGAGCTAGTAAGTATGTTTATTATATATGATACTTGTTTTACCTACCCTGAGGGTATTCCTGTTGATCTTTCTGGGTATCATGGGTTCACCTTGTGAGTTAGAAAACCACCAAGAGAGAAAGAGTAGTTCTAGCCAAGATATAACTTTAAGAAGACACACAAAATAAAGAGGAGAGAAAGAGCCCTCAGGCTACTCTGTGCTTCTAAAGCAAAGCTCAAAAAATGAAATAAGCAGGCCACACACAAGGAAGCAGGCAAACTTTGTTTTGCTGAAAGGACTCTTTTCCTTGGGTTTATTCCAAGAGAGGGAGATGCTGAGTGAGTCATAGAATAAGTAGGGCAGAGTTTGCCTTTCAGGGAATGCAATAGTGTGTAAGTGTACCCACAGCTCCTGGAGGATGCTCAGCAGGCCTGGCTTCCCAAAAGCCAGGCTAGGTCAGGCTCATCCATGTGAGCTTGTTCTGTTTCTGTTCCTGTACTTACCACAGAGTTTTCACAGGGAGTTCAGCTCTGTGTTTGGGATGAAGAATTTGAATGGTTGATAACCATAAGGAGCTGTAGCAAGGTATGGGACAGAATAAATAGAAATTTCCTATGTGAATAGAGCTACTCGATGGAGACTCCCATCAATGGGGATCCAAGGTGAGTCCTGAGATTAGTGTATGAGACAATCTAGAGAAGGGATTCAAAGAGAAGAACTAAAAGAGGCAGGGGAAAATAGGCCTGGATAGAAACATGTACAAAAAGCTGCTGTTCATGGCTAGCTATTTATGCAACTGAATGATACAGAGATACTGACCTAAAGTCAATAAATAGGTTACAGATTTCAGTTTGAGAGGTAGGTTCACAACCTAATAACTCATGAGTTTAGGACAGTTGCCCCTTGGAACTTTGGTTCCATGCTGCCCCCCACCCCTCGCTGAGGATACCAAAACCTGTAAATACTCAAGTCCCATATATAAAATGGCTTGATAGTATTTGCAGAGCGCCCCTGGAAATCATATCCATACTTTAATCATCTCTAAATAGCTTATGGTGCCTAATGCAATGTAGATGTGATGTAATAGTTGTTATCCTGTATTGTCTAGGGAATAATAATTGTCTAGGGAAAAGTCTGTACATATTCCATAGAGATGTGGTTATTTTTCCTGGAATATTTTGTATTCTTGATTGGTTGAATCTGCTAATGTGGAACTTGGAGAGGGTGGACTGTAATTCTTTTGTGGTAGTTATTTGCAGCAGGAACAAAGTCTTCATATATAAACTGACTAAGAAGCCTGATAGATAAAGCAGCTAAGAGAGAAGCTGCAATAATTAAGAAAGAGCTAATGGACATGGGTGGGTTAATCCACGGGTCCTGAGGCCCATTCATGCTATGTCTAGAGCTCTGGGTAAATGCGCTTTGAAAGAAAATACAATACCTGAAAGCAGGTGATTGAGGCAGAGCACTTGTGGAAGGTGGATAGGAAGGAATTGAAACTCAGTTCCCATTCTTCTGCTTACTGATGAATTAATGATTTGAGTATCTAAATACCTATGGAGAACATGTGTGTGGAAGCATTCAGAATTCTAGATAGTGCTGTGGGGTGCAAGGGTGTGTCTGCCTATTCCATTTCTAACATTTTATCCTCCAGATAAATTACCGAATTTCCATGTCTCATTAGGACAAGGTATTTGTAATCATGATCTTCAATCGATACATGATCCCTTTTTTAAGACAAGAATACTCCATGTTCCCTGGAGTATCCTTGAACTTAGTTTGTACTCCAGGTTGGCCTCAAATTCAGGATCTCTTTACCTTAGCCTTAGAATTACAACATTATGCCCTATCTGGCTCAATGTATGATCTTACTATTTCTTCCATATCATCAAAGATTAAATTATATTCAAAATGGATTTAGTATCAAATATATCAGCTTATATGCTATTTCTTTGAAAAACTGTCATCCAACTAGGCATGTAGGTTCGTGACTGTAACCCCAACTGCTCAGGAGCCTGGATCAGGAAGACTGGGATTCAAAGCAAGCCCAGGCAAAAAGTTTATAAGCTCTTTCAATTTCCTTATGAGTGAGGCAGAAACATTCTTTCTGATGGAGGCATAGAATTCTTATGTGTGTGTGTGTATACATATACATATATATATATGTATATGTATACACACGTACATATTATATATATATATATATATCATATATATATATCACATTTTCTTGATCTATTCATCTACTGAGGGGCATCTGGGTTGGTTCCATATCTTAGCTATGGGAATAATGCTGCAATAAACATAGTTTTGCTTTAGTATGGCCTTGTTTGTGATCACTTGTTAAACGCTCAAAAGTGGGATTGCTGGGTCATAGGGGAGCTCTATGTGAAGTCTTTTGAGGAACCTCCATAGTGCTTTCCAAAGTGGTTGCACAAGTTTATACTCCCACCAACAATGCAGTAGTGTTCCCTTCTGGCCACATCCCTTCCAACATCTGTTGTTACTAGAGTTCTTGATTATAGCCATTCTAACTGGGATGATGTGGAAAAAATAATTTTAAGTGAAGTAAGTCAGACCCAAAGAAACATAGGTCCCATGGTTTCCCTTATTTGCAATAATTAGTATACGTCTAAGATAATCTTAGTAGATGAGCAGAATAGCTCAATAGCTATGACCATATAAGATGATGTTAAGGGAAATGAACCCCAAGATATGGACACAAGGGGTTTTTCTTTGTTGTTGTTGTTGTTGTTTTTAATGTACTATGTGATTTTTTTTGTTTCATTTGTATGTTCTTCCCCCTAGGGTATAGTATATCCTCTGTTGTTACTGTATTTTGAGTACCCTGTTATTTTACATATACATATATCTATATATATATCTATATATATATATATATATATATGTTTATTGGAATTAGGTAAGGGAAGGTGAATAACAGAATTGTGAAAATGGACAACAGCGCAACCACGATATACACAAGACAGTATGTTGAAAATGATCTGTACAAATTGGGGGGCAGTTGGGGAGTGGAAAAGTAGGAGAAAATTGAGGGAAGGGGTAACAAGGTTGACAAGAAATGTACTCATTACCTTACTTATGTAACTGAAACCCCTCTGTACATCAGCTTGACAATAAAAAGCTGACAAATAGTTTACAAGCTCTCATCTCAACTAATAAAAACTGAGTATATGCCTCTGATCATATGAAATAATATTTATCAAAATGAATTCCAGGAAATTGAAACAAAGTTTTCTTTTCTTTTGGTCTTGTCTGTTTATCTGTTTTAGGGGTCATAAGAGGGCAGGCATAGAAACGGGGGGGGGGGGGGGGAGGGGACTGAACCAATGCAATAGTGTTATTCACTAGATATTATTTTGAAAATGAAATATGTAACTTGTGGTTGGGGATAAGAGAGAAAAATTGGGTAAGTGTGAAGTAAGGGGTGACATTGTCGAACAGGAATTGTGCTCTTTACCTGTCTTATGTAAGTCTAACCCCTTGATACATCACCTTTTATGACAATAAAAAGTTTTAAAACTGGGAATGGTGGTTCACTTTGGCCATCAAAGCTATGTAGAACACCCAAATAGGAGGATCACAGTCCAGGCTAGCCCAGAAAAATAAGTGAGACCTTATTTAAAAATTAACTAAAGCCAGCTGGGCGCTGGTGGCTCACACCTGTAATCCTAGCTACTCAGGAGGCTGAAATCTGAGGATCGCGGTTCAAAGCCAGCCTGGGCAGGAGAGACCGTGAGACTCCTTTCTCCAATAAACCACCAGAAAACCGGAAGTGGCGCTGTAGCTCAAGTGGTAGAGCGCTCGCCTTGAGCTGAAGAGCTGAGGGACAGCGCCCAGGCCCAGAGTTCAAGCCCCACGACCGCAAAAAAAAAAAAAAAAATTAACTAAAGCCAAAAGGACTGGGGACATGGCTCAAGTGGTAGAATGACTGTCTAGAAAACGCAAAGCCCTAAGTTCAAACTACAATAATACAAAAAGATGGAAAAAAAATACTATAGTTGTAAGTCTATTTCAGTCTAGTGGGCATTATTTTCTAATATTGTATATAAGAGAAAATGTTCTAACATTTGTTAGAACATCATTTCACAGCTCTCAACACCCTCTTAAAACTTAAGAAACTTCTGTCCATGTTGCCTTCACTACCTCACTTGACAAAAATTATATCACATTTGATTTTGTTGGCTTATTTTGACCATGTTCTTTTTGAACATTTTCCACTCTTTATAACTGTCATATTTTTCCGAATTTACAAATGCAATGCATGTCTTTCCTTAATCACCAAGATCACTCACTTCAATATTAAAATAAAAAATAAAATCCAAATTATTAAAGAAATTATTCATAGAGCCTTCAAATATTTGTGAGCATTGTCGCCAGTGGTAAGGGATCTATTTTCTGCCAAGGACCATTTGGCTATTATTAGATCAGTTGAATGTCATGAAAACCTATCAATACAGTTTATCAATAGGCAAAAAGGCTACAGGCAGCCAATAAGAGGTATGTATGTCTGTCCCATCATGTGACAGAGCTTCTGGGCCAGATGTTCCTTACCTTTGCAAGAAGCTTCATATACAATTCTCATTCTGAAAAGCGTGTTATTGATTAAGATTCATTGTACCCGTAAACTACAATATTGAATTGAAACTCTTTTGTACAACTACTTAAAGATAATTTATAAAATAAATACAATTATCATTCTGCAACTTCTTTTTATTGCAAGGTTCCATGGCTCTCAAGCCTTCCTCATTTTATTTATTCTTTGATCCATTCTATTTTGGAGTTTTCTGCATTCTCAAATGAGAATTGAGAATATGGTTTATCTCAAATAAATTTTTTCAGAAGTTATTAAACTTCCTTAGTCCTCATCTGTCTAAAAGTACATTTGATTTCTAGATCTAGTAAATAATTTTCTTAAATGTATTATATTATGTTAAAAAGTATATTCCTTCACCACTTTGAGACACTGACCCATTGTCTTATAGCAATTAGTATTTATAATGCTGTGTATCATTAAGTGATCTTTCCATTCCTCATGGTCTTCTCACATTCTACAAGCTTTTATGATCATACTGTCAGCATCATGATTATAAAATTTTACTTATGTATCTCATTTAAGCATTTCTGTGTTTCCTTTGCTGGATTTTATTCTGCTCTTTAAGATTGCTGATATGATTTTTTTATGGAATTCTGCAAAGCTTTCTTCTATTATTTGTTTGGTTATTTCCTTTTATTTTTTGTTCTATCTTTCTGGAACTCTGATAGGTAGATAAGTAGATGCTCAACTTTCTGGATGTGATTGTCCATGAATCTTAATCTTCTCTTTTCTCAAGTTTAACGAATTTTTTTCTGTAACTTAACCATTTATTAATATCCATTATGTGTTTAGAAACCTCTTTCTAGCATCTCAATGAAGATGCTTCTTGACAGATTTATTATTCTATGAACATAAACTGAGTACCTTCTATGTACAAGTCATTGAAATATGAAGAGTCTAAGGGCAAGCTTAGAGATTCTTCTAGGAGTTCAAAATACTTTGTAATTTTTATTTTAAAATTCTTACTAGCTACATGCTTTCAAAATATACCATTTACATAGTCCCAAGAAGATTCTGTTGGGAGATAATTTCAGTAATTTGTTTTCAAGGAAAAAAAAAACAACAGAAGCTTTGAACTTTAAGAAACATTTTGGTAAACTTTCCCTTTCCCGTCTCTACGATGATTCTGATCAACACTCCCTTGGTGAACTGGGTATGCACCTTGAAAATCTATGGCCCAAATAAACACAATAAAACCTTGGGTACCAGTAACTCATGCCTAAAACCTTAGCTATTCAGGAAACGAAGACTGGGAGGATTGTGATTTGAAGCCAGACTGGGCAGAAAAGTTCATGAAACTCGATTCCCAATTAACTAGCTAAAAGCTATGCTAGATGTACATTATGTAGTAGAATGTCAACCAAGTAAGCAAGCAAGCTGAACAAGTACAAGGCCCTGAGTTCAAGCCCTGGTACCCACAAACAAAATAAAAAAACTCTGGCACAAGGAGGAAATTTTTCCCATGCTCAGAGTTCCACAGGATGAGAAATCTAGCAAGGCACTTCTCCCATTAGGTGATGGACACTATATTGGGTACCTGTATACCCACATATGGCACGCTTTCCTTCACATTTATTGCGAAACACTGGGCTTTCTAGTAACTTTTCATTCAGTCAGAAATCTATAAAACCCAGACCCTGCTAGATGAATGCAGAGCAGCTTTTAACCGCAACTATTAAAGTCTTTGGGAGCATTGCATTACTCTTATCCTGGAAAAACCAATATAACAAAAAAAAGAGCACAACTTCTGGTGGCAGAGAGATGTGAAGTTATAGCCTCCATCTGTCATTAACTGGCTGGATATTCTCATTAAACTTGAAAATCTGAGCTTTGTTTCCAGCTTTTTAAAAAATGTCTTCATAAAGTGCAATTTAGTCATCATCATAATACTGACAGACGAACCTACTTGTCAGGATTATTGACAAGTCTATCACTGTTAATCTCAGATACAGAGGCCAAAAGATTACTGAAGACAGCTTATGTATAGATGTCTTCTTTGCTGGAGCTACTTCCCAGTGGGTAACATCATTCTTCCCTCTCCTACCTCCTCAGACCCAACTGTCTCTCTCTAGATGCCATCTAGAGCCCAGCTGCTTGGTTCTGCAAGCTGTCCTCTATAGGATGTTGGACATTATGTTTGAAGTAGCTTTCTTTTTTGGCCCAATAAGCCTCTTGCTCTCATTTGAGTTTTTTTCCACTCACCACTATAATTCTACCACTTGATCCACATCTCCAGTCTGGCATTTTGCTGGTTGATTAAAGGTAAGAGTCTCACAGACTTTTTTGCCCAGGCTACTTTCAAGCTGAGACCCTCCAGATATCAGCCTACTCAATAGCAAAGATTACAAATTTAAGACATTGGCAAGCAACTTATTTTGCTTCTTGAATATCAGAAGGAAATATGAATTCAAGCTCAATAATTGCTTTCGTGCTTCTTCCTGCTGTATCATGAAGGAAGAATCAACATTTAATAGAGTGTGAACTTCATAAAGTCTACAAAATACTTTAAGGTAGAATACAGAACTGGGGTTTTCAAATGTTTGCAACCTTTACAATCACAAGAAGACTTGTGAAAACACACACTACTGAACTTCCTCCTAGAATGTTTGATTCGGGAAGCCCCAGATGGCTCTTAGAATTTGCATTTTTGGTGCTGGTACTAGGGCTTGAAATCAGCACTTGGGCATTGTCCCTTAGCTTTATTACTCAAGGCTAGCTCTCTACCATTTGAGCCACAGCTCCACTTCTGGACTTTTGGTGGTTAATTGTAGGTTGTGTCACTTTCTTGCACTGGCTTTGAACCATAACCCTCAGATCTCAGCCCCCTGAGTAGCTAGGATTACAGGTGTGAGCCATTGACACCCAGCTAGAATGAGCATTTTTAGCAAGATTATAATCTGGAGACACTTTAGAATCCCTGAGATGTATCATCTCAAGACTGTGTTAAGAAGCCAAGCAATTACTCACTAGTAAGTAAAGGATGTCATGGATGTCACAGCTTGCACATTCGTCCCATTGTTTGTGTTTGTTTTGCTGAATTCATTTCTTTGGATTTAAAGGCCTACTACAGTAAAAGCATGACATCTGTGACAAAGAGCCCCAGTAGACACAGTTGCCATTGTCCTTTGATCTCAGATATTTTTCATTTTGATTTGCTCAGCATTTACCAAAGTTTTCTTAAGGAGGAAAGGGAGTAAATATTGTGGGTCTATGAGAAATACACTTTGCTATAACTTCACTCTGCATTTGTGGAACACTAGACAAAAATTAGTGCATTTGATTGGAAAGTCTTGGAAAAAATTATATTAAGGCCCAAAGAAACATAGGTCCTGTGGTTTCCCTTATTTGCAATTACTAGTACATATCTGAGACAAGCAGAAACAGTCAGATAAGTTTATGTTAGGCGAAATGAACCTCAAGATAAGGAATCAAATGTTTTTTTTTCTTTCTTGCTATTGTTTCTAACATATTTATAAGATATTTCTTTGTTGCTTTGTATGTCCCTCCCCCACGGTATAATCCATTTTCACTGTATTTGATGTTGGTGTAATTTGTGGAGGGGAAGGGAAAAAACAAATTGTTTAACTAGGTAGACCCATTGTAACAATGAGATGTATAAGACATTATGTGGAAAAACGAACGAACTTTACAACTTTGGTGGTGGGGGGGGGGGTTGTTGATGGGAAGGGATGGGAAGGGGAAACAAAGGAGGAGGCAACAATGCTTGATAAGAAATGTACTCATTACCTTGCCCATGTAACTGTAACTCCTCTGTACAGTATTTTCGCAATAAAAAAATTAAAAAAATCAGTGTATTTGATTGTATCCTAATATAACTCTTGGAAACCAGTTCATAATTTGCCAACCCTTAACGCACACTTGGGGACCCTGAAGATGATTGCTAGAGACTGATGCTTTTTTTTTGTTTTGGTAGGAGGAGGTTAAACAAAATGGCCATTTTTGGATCAGGAATGAACTTATAAGTATGAAAACAGAATTCCTTATGGAAAGGGTGTGAAAAGTGAGTAGTTCTAACAGAAAACATCTTTCCTTGACTAACCATCCATCCAATGACTCTTAAAGTTGGAAACTGTGTGCTCCTGCTTTGGGCCTGTGAGGTTCAGGTCAAATGAGAAAGGAAGCGAGCGATAGGCCAGGAGTTGCATACAGCCCCAGGTTTATGGGAAGGAGGGATCACTACAGGACCTAGTGTGGCCGCATGCACTAGAACAGCAGGAGAAAGATGAGCCTAAAGTCAAGCAGTTAGAAATAACTCTAAAGATTTAAAATAGATTTGTTTTTAACTTACTTTTAGTTGTTAAATTATCTTGTTTTACTTTGGATCTTTCAAAGGAATTATTAAATGGGTTCTTTCATTGTGCATTGTTGGTTTCCTCAAATGTCCTATAATCCTAGACTGCACTTTTTAAAATAAGCATTTTTGTTAGTGTATATAGTTGCGCAAATGGGTTTCATTGTGATATTTATAAGCATGAATAGAGTGTATCCTATCTGACTTAAACCCTCACTAGATGTGAGTACTAGGGGAAGGGGGAGAACAAACAAGAGGGTGAATAATGGTGAATATGGTTAAAGTACTTTATGTACACGTGCAAAACTTGAATAATGAAGCTTGTTGAGATTGATTTAGGAAGGGAGGAAAGGGGAAAAGAAGAAGAAATTAGGGAATATGTCTGATCAAGGTACATTGGATGTATGTATGGATATGCCCAAATATAACTGCCTTATCCAACTAATTGATGCTAATAAAATGGGGAAAATGTGATTTTGTCTCAAAAAAATCCAAAGGATTTATACCTTATACTATTGATTTTTTTGACACTACAGTTTCTACTGGAATAGTAACATCTTTTTTCTGTTACTGAAAGTGACCCTCACTGCAATAAGAATGAATTCAAAGCTTGAAAATATTAAGTCAAAAATCCTACTTTTTCTTTTCTTTCCTTTCCTAAATTCTACAGTTGAACTCCGGTATGAGGACAGGATGGTTTTAGAAAAAAAGTAGTTTGTATTGATTTCCTCTGGTACCATGTCAATTTCTTTCTCTACCTGAGATGGAAGGCATAGCAGTTGTGAGAGAACTTTATTTTGGAAGATAAAAAGACAAAAATAAGGGAGGCTTGTTGAACATCTTTCCTATTGTCAAAACAAGCAGGCCTTTACTACAGGGTACCCAAGAAGCACAACAGGACTTCAGAACTTTCTATTTCTTTATAGAATACATTTCCTGTTTGAAAGTACAGAGCATCTGTCCTAATGAGATTGTTGGGTGGCATGCCAATATAGCTATCTGGGAGAAAGTATTTTCTGAACTGTTCAGAATTCCACATTACTACCACTCCAACTCGTTATACCTGAGAACATCTAGCCCAAGATTCTTCCATCTTCAGAGTCTCACCCATTTGCATTCTTTGGTGTTTTGAGTTGGGGCACCCACCCTAGTTTCATCTGTCAAAATAAGCCCTTTCATGTTCAGTCTTTAAGATTTTTGTAAAAAATTTCTGATCAAGTCCCTGGCCCTTTATCTCTTTCTTGTTCTATTATAAATGTATTACTTTTTATGTTTTTAATGTCATTTCAGTACAGTTTGGAAAAAAGAAGTCAAATCTACCACTCTGAAAGAGCCTGGATGAACTTTAGATAAACTCTTGCCTACTGAAGTCAGTTCCATAAAGAGCTGGGCTATTTGTGTTAATTTTTATGTACCAGTTCCATCTCTCAAATTCTGTTTCCACATGGTCCCTTGACATTTTAAACATTAAAATGCTGGTTGGCATATTCTAATACTAAATTATACATGATGCAAATTTAATAATGATATGCAAATGTTAATTGTTACTAAACTACCCAGGCTGCACAATTAAAATCAGTATACACATGTTTACAAAGTCGATAATTTAAAAAAATTCATATATATATATATATAAATTGAGTCTCAGTAAAATCTTTAAGGTAGATATATCAAGCTATACTAGATGCTGTAACACTGGAGAGAATCCGTCTTCAAGTGGCATCTTGCTGAAAATGATCTTAATGTTCTATATCTTATTTAACTTTCCTTATACTTGATTTTCCTATTTATAAACTTGGAATAAAGATAGTAACTCCCTGAAAGGGTAAAAATTACATGCTAAAATATAATATCTTTATACTCCTAGTAAATGATTTAGCAAAAAACACATATTCAAGAAATATTAGGTATTGTTAGTAGTAGTAGTGGTAGTAGTAGTAGTATTTTTATCACTGCTCCTTACTCCTTTTTACAGATACAAAAGCAATGTAGCATCAGCCACTTCATTGTTAGACTCAGTAAGAAACAGTTCTTGGTTACAAATTTATGTGTTTTGACACCAAATCAAGCTCTTTTCTCACACCCCATGTTGTTTTAGAATGTAGAAGATTAAAGAGTTTTCAAAGACCTTTTAAGTTGGAGATAATCATAAAAGGCTCTCTTCTCTCTTTGAACACTAACCAAGATGTGATACCATGTGAATTCTCTAGATGGAAGTTGGGAGATACTTATTTAAAATAGACATCCAACACCTTTTATCTCTTCTTCCTTAACACTTGATTATTATATCTGCCAAAATGTGTCATAGTTAGCAAGCTAACACTTACTCCAGTTAATGAGGGAGACTATGGACCAGATTTGATCCATAGTTCTTGGTCCATATTTGCATTCCTAATGCAATATAAACAAACTTTATATAAAATGCTAAGTTCAATGAAATGTGACTAAACTTACTTAAACAAAGAGGTACTAGTGATAATATCAAACCTGTGTACTCACTTTCATATTCTTGGCTCATAAGAGTAAGATATTACTTGGTCTACATTTAAGAAAATCCATACCATTGATTTTCTTTGGATTTCAAATGAGCTGCACTAGGACAACTCATCAACACAGATGATAAAAGTTATAAAAGAAAGATAAAAAGAAACTCAACTGGTAGCTGGAGTGGTCAGGGATTTTCCAATGTATATCTCATCTTTCACCAATAGCTAGTACCATGTCTGATCCTGAGATAAGATTTGAAGATAAAGATACTAGAATATTTTTATTGTTGTTTTATTTCTTTATTTTTTTCTCTTCTGTTTCCATGATGCTTACATACTCAAGAGTATTTCCACATATTCTTTCTGAAGCTTCAAATCTGTGGAATTAAATATTTCCAGGGCATAGAAACTTTATTTGTGGCAAGAATAAACCAAATGGGTATAAACAGGTTTGGGTACACTATAGATGTTAAAGATATTATATAAAATAAATAATGCTAACAATATGTACATTACTGTTATTCTTCTTCATCATATTTTTCCCAAAATCCAATGTTACAGAGGAAGATAAATTTTAACACTAGAAGAAATAGATACAAAATTAAAATGTTTTTTCTTTCTTATCATAAGGAGCCAGCAGGGCACAGATTAGCATTTTCGACTTGATACACTGATTTTATACAGAATTCAAACTGTGATAAGCCTTCAGTGTATTTAAAGTTAATGTAGAACAACTTCCATCTTATAATGGTAACCTATATTTTCTAGTGAGTAATATAGGTTTCTACATTTTAAGCATGTTACCTGGATTTTTAAGACTGTAGCTGATACTACCAGGCTGTTGATATGACTCAAGTCATAGAGCTCCTCCTTAGCCTGCATACAGTACCACCAAAAATGTATCTGGTTCCTATTTGTGGACAAGTGAACTTGAGATTATCAACATCCAGTGGCCACACTGAAAATCCTTACTGATCAGAGTCAAATAGTCTAACTAGTAGGCCAAAAATCCTGATACTTTCATGGTAAGAAAGTTAATGAAAGAGGCAGTACTACATGCCCTGAACAAATGGGTGATTAAAGCTTCAACAGAGCTAGCTAGTTAAGGTCAGCTTTGGCTCTTCCCAAGCCCTTGCCATGAGAGTGGGATAGGAGACTAAGGCCCAAAGAACATGGAAGTATAACAAAGCTTCAGACAAGTGTTCCATCTTCTGCTTATTTCAGGTTGCTCATACTTTACTTCTTTACTTGCTGTTTGTGCTCTCAAAAATGAGCCAGAAACCAGTTATAACTCTGAAATATCAGCATCTACAGAGACTTTTGGGTTGCCCCTCTCTGAGGCCTAAGCACTGAAATTTGAATTTGACCCTGGCTCATACTACTTTCATACTTCTTTTTTTTTGCCAGTCCTGGGGTTTGAACTCAGGGCCTTGGCACTGTCCATGAGCTTTTTTGCTCAAGGCTAGTACTCTACCATTGAGCCACAGTGTCACTTTTGGCTTTTTCTGTTTATGTGGTACTGAAGAATCAAACCCAGGGCTTCATGTATGCTAGGCAAGCCACATTCTTAGCCCATTACTTTCATACTTCAGATGTTACAGTTCTCTTGTAGGTTGTTTACACAGCAGATATGGAGTTGGTGTTTAGCATACAGAAAGTTATTCAAGAGAGCTCCCTTGAGCCACACAGTATTAGGAAGTGGAAAAAATATACCTGAACAAAGGAAGAAGTTAAGATGTGATGAAGTCCAGATCTACAGGGAGCATGGGATGACTTTTCAGAATTGTACAAGTTGGGCCCAAATGGACAGATCCCTTATTTCCCCACATGGACTTTGGGATACCCCAGAAAAAGAGTAAGAGTATTAAGCCACATGTATTTTATCAGGTGAAATAACCTTGAGGAGGAAGAGAGCTGAGAGATGAGGGTTTCAAGGCAGTTAACCAGCAAGCAATGAGTGATGGCAGGAGCCCATGCAGAATTAGTACTAAGGAGAGGAATATTAAGTATAACTCATGTTGACCAGGTGTTTCTTTATCAATTTCTCATGCTAACCCTACAACAGAAGTTGTTTTGTATCCCCAAAATAAAGAAGCTAAGAGGAGAGAAATAATAGTAAGGGCACCCTGAGTGCTTCCCTCTCAATCAGTTTTAAGCAGTTGTGGGGTATCCCAACTGTACTCCTGATTGTTTTTATTCTCCTGCATAACTTTTATGCTCAAGAGTTCCCAGAGTAATATGTACCCCTACACAGCCAGAGAAGACAAAACATTAGCCAGAGAGAGGGGTGCTATTAGGAGGTCAATCAGGCCTTCTCAGAAAGGATATACACCATCAGAAAGTTTTCCCTCAGTTCTAAATACAATTTAATCTGTCCTGTCGTCCCCATATATAATGAGAAAGATCATGTGGCTATGTACAAACAGCCTTACCTTGACTTCAAAAGCCTTTGGTGACACTTTTATTTTTCCTGTTTATGAGGCAAAAGACCTTAACTATAAGTTGAAGCAATTGGCCTAAAGGGTCTGCAAAGCTCCTTCTAGCTCTAAAAATTTTGGCTCATAAAAATTTGCAATTGAAGTCAGTAGTAATTAATAAAGGGAATTCAGAAGGAAAAAGTCAGAATCAGTAACACTCTGCGAATATAAAGTGGCACGTGCTACTATAAATAACTGCACACACTTCTTACCTGTGGCGTGAATGAGACAGAATTAATTCTTTTCTTTCCTAAACTTGACTGTGTCCTAGAAGTTTCAATGTATTTTAAATTAAATGTAGATTGACTTTGTATCTAAATCCTGCTGGCTGTCTTCCCATTTCATCTCCTGCTTTGGCGGAGTCGTAGGGATGGTGTAAACACCAAGGTCATCCTCAAAGAGAAACTTAGTGGAGCAGCTGCCACCCAACCTTTACCCTATGACATTATTACCTTTCTACCTTCCTTTCACCCATACCCCTCAAAGTTTATGATGGTGAAACTTGATGAGCATTGGCGAACAAGCTGTCTTTGAAGTAGGTAAATTATAGACAGATTACAGGATTCAATTAGACAGGAGGAGGAGATGTTCAAGGGCAGACTCTCAGTTCCATTGCATAATACTTGCTTGGTTGAAGGCATTGGAATATATCAGGTACATGGGCACAGCTCCTAATCGCAAAAGGATCTAGGTCCACAAAGACAGGATTGGTAAGCCAAGAAATGTCTAGCATGACTCCTACAGAAATGATCAGTAGTTTAGCAGATGGAGAGGAAATGTGTTCAGGTGAGAAGAAGAGTAATACCATTTGCTGAATATTTACTAGAAGCCATGTGTTTTACAAAAAGTTTTTCATTCAATCATTCCCAAAACTGCCCATAGAAGCTATTATTATTATCATTGTGATTAGGAGGAAACAAAGCAGGTGAAGTGCTTTTGTCTCATAGGATTCAACTAATATATGGCAGTGTCTGGATTCAAACTCAGATCTTTTTTACTGTAGATCATGTACTGTTGATTACTGTTCTGCCTCCCCAAGGAGGTACTCACAATAGTGAGTTAAGATTTTAAGATAGGGCCACATGCTGGGTGCTGGTGGCTCATACTTGTAATCCTATCTACTCAAGAGGCTGAGATCTGAGAACTATAGTTCAAAGACAGCTCAGGTAGGAAAGCCCACGAGACTCTTATTTCCAATTAACCACCAGAAAACCAGAAGTGGAGCTGTGGATCAAAGTGGTAAAACACTAGCCTTGTGCACAAGAGCTTAGAGACAGTGCCCAGGCCCTGAGTTCAAGTCCCATGACTGACAAAAAGAACAAAACAAACAAAAAACAGAGTTTAAGGTAAGATTTATGTGGAATGTCAAAGACTGAGTAAGGCACATAGGAAAAACAGGAAGACATATATTGTAACAAATGAAAAAGTCTTATTTACTGGGTGCTAGTGGCTCAGACCTGTAATCCTAATTCCACAGGAGGCTGAGATCTGAAGGTCACTATTCAAGGCCAACCCAGACAGACAAATCCAAGAGACTCTTTTTTTTTTTGAAAGGGGGGCGGTCCAGTCATGGGGCCTGAACTCTGGGCCTGGGTGCTGTCTCTCAGCTACTTCAGCTCCAGGCTAGCACTCTACCACTTGAGCCACAGCGCCACTTCCGGCTTTTTTTTCTTTTTGCTTATGTGGTACTGAGGAATCGAACCCAGGGCCTCAGGCATGCAAGGCAAGCGCTCTGCCACTGAGCCACCTTCCCAGCCCCCAAGAGACTCTTATCTCCAATTAATGGAGAAAATCCAGAAGTGGAGATATGGTTTAGGTGGTAGAGCGCCAGCCTTGAGCAAAAAAAAAGCCAAGAAAGAGCTTGAGGCCCTAAGTACAAGACTCAGTACTGGCACAAAAAAAAAAAAAAATAGAAAAAGAAAAGTCTCAGCAAAATTGGAGATTTTGAAAAGTCCTGAGATTGTGTGTTGGCAGTGGAATGTCCCTTACACCAATGAATGAACAGCACAGGGTACTGGTAGCAAAGGATGAATAACTAGGGAAATAATTTCATAGGGAAATATTGAGTATACCTATGAACTCAATGTGGCAGCATACCTGTGAAAATTCCTTAGCAAATCTGTGTGCAGTCCTGAAGTTCAATGTGATGAATTTTTGCAAAACTGTGTGCATATTACAGAGAGGAATAGTGAGATCTATCTCACAGAGCTGAGTTCAGCTAATTAAAAAGTTGTATTATAGAGCAGTGGATCTTCAACTTGAGCATCCAGCAGAATCCCATGAGAAGCTTATTAAAGTGCAGATTGCTGGGTCCCATTCCTGAGAACTGAATTAAGTAGCTTTGAGGTATGGCTCCAGAATTTGGATTTCTAACTAGCTTCTGGGTGATGCAGATGCAGCCACTTTATGACTACTCTGAGACTGGCAGAGTGGTGTGACTCAGCTTTGAATACGAGGTAAAGGCATTTGCCCTTGAATTTTACCATTTTTACATTCCTACAACCTATGTCACATGTTTTTACTGTCATCAGCTTTGTCTTCCCAACCCTGTTTGGTTGAAGGCCTTACCTTCAGCCAGAATAATCTCTTAAAAACACTAAGTCTGTAGCTGAAGCTGAAGCTCAATAGAACAATTGCATAGCAAGCTCAAGGCCCTGGGTTCCATCCCCAGCACTAAAAAAAATCTGAATAGGTCAATATCAGTGGCTCCTTTTGTCTTTGTGTGATGATGAATGCTGCCCTAGCTCTTTAATTCCCAAGCAGTCTCCTTTATGGGTAACCTTGAAACTCCAGAACAAGTCATCTGGCCTCTTATCTACATCTGGAATTATATCTGGAAGCTCTGTCTTCTCAGGTCCACCTATCCTCATGTGGTTAAATTCATTTTCTATTTTGGATATTATCCTCAAAATCAAGTCTAATGGAAGCCCTTAGACTTTGGCCAATGGACAATGTCCCTCAAGAACCCTTGTAGAACACTCTTGAACAGGGTACAAATGGCCTGGTATAATAACTGAGCTGTCCAGTAAACTAGAAGCTCCTTGAAAGTAAACACATTCTTGGCACTCAGTACATGAAGAAATAATTTAATAAATTGTCATTGAACTTGTGTTACTATGGACCTGGCAAGAATTAACCATCTTTTCCTGGGGTAAAAGATAGGTTATGTGCTTTCTTTGACCTACGATAGGAAAAATTTTCTCACAAATAGCACAAAGAAATGACAATATGCCATTCACAATCCAGAAGAAGCTGTTTTTGTTTTAGAATTTTTCCATCTGGGCATTGCAAACCACAAAAGCAACTTTTTGCTTTCACAATGAACATATTCTTTAACAGCACACTTTCCCAAAAGGACACTCCTCCCTTCATTGCATTTTGATCTATCCTGATGTAATTTAAAGTTTGAAGATAGGGTCTGACCTTATCTATCACTGACTGAGCCGTTGCCTCATGAAAATGCAGTTTGAAACTCATTAATAGGGTAGCCTGTACATTATAACTTGGAAGCTCTGGGTTATCACTGATGCTTGCAATTGCTATGGAAACCGGGTTCATATGCACCTTTCAAAGAGCCTACTTTAAAACAAGGGGAAAAAGATGAAGAAAAGGAAGGCTCCTTGGAAGAATGAGCTATTTAGTACCCAGCATGCATAGGCAAGCTCAGTGATGCAAAAATGCTCTGCCTACACAATGATAAAAACAAATCTTTGTATTTTTCAGGAGCTAATAATGTATAACCTTATATTAGAGAATTGTGTTTATGCTGATAGGAAAGAATGCCTGAGGCAATCATCCCCCCTCCCACCGTGCCCACACATAGACTCACTAACACAGACACTCAAACAAGATGTGCATCCAGAATTTTTAGTATCCCCAAGGTCTTTGCAGCCTGCATTCCTAAGTTCTCTAAAGGCTTCTGCACACTGTAGCTTCAGGGTAAAGCTCAACCAGTGTGGGCACTGGTGGAGAATTCAGTATTTTCTACATCGTGTTGCGTATGCACTGGATTTTCCAGTTATAACATAGTAGTGCTACTTTGGTTTTTGTGTAAACAATTTTAGGTTGCATTATTTGCTAAATTTTGGATTTTTCCATCCTTCTTCCCTCAGCCCACATTTCTTCCTAATCATTGAAGTATTGAATTGGGGAAACAATAGTGTGAACACAAACTGTTAGAAAATGATTCTTCTAGTTGTCACTGCAATATGTTAACTCTTTCAGTGTCCTTATCTCTCTGTTTACCTCCCATGTGTGGGATTAATAGTTTTCCCTTTATCTCTTCTGCACCTTCCCACAAGTCTAGCCAAGGATGAGATGCATCTCTTCTGAGCAGGAACAAGTCATTACACTGAGCTCCCTCTGTCTTCACCTTCAGACAGAAGGAAATTCTACCAGCTCCCACCTTGAAAACTAACACCCACTCTGTAGACATGTAAAAACCAAAAGGATTTGTGACCCTCAACTGGAACTCTTGCCCCTTTTTTAATATAGAGATCTTCTTCCCTAGGATGCCTTCATAAATACCATTTCAATGTCAAACAACAATCCCCACCTCCTACTACCCAATTCTCCTCCCCCCAATCTCTCCATCAACTTCCTCCTTTTCTCTATCTCTCTTCCTCTACCACCATCTCTCCTGGCCCCATTTCCAACCATCTCATCCTTTTCCTACCATCTGTCCTTGCCCATCCTTCTCACCATCTCCCCTCCCTCATACCTCCCCCATTATTCCTTTCCCATACCCTTTTCACCAGCTCCCTCTTCCTCTTCTCCATGTCTTCCTCCAACACCTCTCCTCCTCCCCTCCTCCCAACTTCCCTTCCACTCCGTCCTGCATCCCACCTCCCTTTTGCTCTTCCACCTTTCACTTATTTTCCCATCACCACAACCCACATCCCTCTTCTTTCACTAGCATAAGCAACTTCTGCAAAGGAAAGAATTAAGCACAAGCACATCAGTCTTGAGATTCTCTAAGATGACCATTTATTTGTTGAAGAACAATAACAAGTACACCTAAGTACTTTGGTACTTAAAGCACAAAACCTAAAGAAGAGGCAGGATGTTGGTAATGAGTTTGTGGTGATGGCAGCAAACGCAGGTGTTATGTAGGCGTTGGATGACTTGATGGGCAGTTCATTATTTTGGGAGCTTCTTCTATAGTAGTATTTTCATTATGAAGTGGTTGTAGAGTGTTGTTTTCCATCTTCCTCAACTTCAGCTTGAAGCTCCTCCAGAATCAGTTGTCTTGCTAACTGGATGTTAAATCCTTCGCTGCAGTTAAGTTTTCTTCTCATCTCGAACTGCCGCTGTCTCTCTACTTTGGTCAAGAGGTGTTTGTTGGAATGTGCTCGGCTGTTCTCAGAGTCTTTCTTCTGACGGCGGGTCCCAAATGTTTTCACGGCGGCTAGTTTTTCTGCTAACTTGTCCGGAGTCAAGGCTTCCTTTCCATCTGGTTTGATTAGATCTTCCCCGTCATCTTGCATCTCTAGATAAGGATTCACTGGCTCGTTCACTTTCTTTAAGTTGTAGTTACAGTAAGATGTCGACAAGATGCTGGCCTCATCCCACTTCTGGGATTTTTTGCATTGTCCTTCCTTGGCATTTTTCTCTCCGTGTTGCTGAACTGGAGCCTCCACCGAAGAAACTGATGATACCTTATTCTTCAGAATCCCCTTGATGGGCCTATGGGAACCAGAGGAGGCTGACATTTCTGAGAAGCCAGGGGCCGCACTAGGATTGGGCAGCGAAGCAGATGACAAAGATCCGGCTGCAGAGCAGCTGCTTGCTGCGCTCCGGCCAGAAGCAAGGGCTGTTAAGTCTGGACCACAAACTGCCAACTGCCTGCTGATGACACCAGGCACCCAGTGTCGTCACAAAGGATCACGTGCGCTGCACTGCAAAGGGCTTTTCTTAGGTCACTGCTATTATAACCAACGCCTCAAAGCCCACTCTGGTGGCCATTTTCTTCCTTTGTAACAAAATAAGCTAGGAAGCATCTATTCGTAGCAAATCCAAAGAAGGGGAAGCATTGTTCTGTATCTTCTCCATGCCTAGTCAGCATAAAGGAAAGCTAAGATGCTATATACAACGTACTTTTTATGTACGTATGTGCTAGTCCTAGACCTTGAACTCAGGGGCCTGGGCACTGTGCCTGAGATATGTGTGTGTGTGTGTGCGCGCGCGCGCGCGCGTACGCACATGCGCGCGCGTACGCACATGCGCGTGCACGAGCACTTGCATGTGTGCACTGGTACTGGAGCTTGAAGTCAGGGCCTGGTAACTCCCTGAGCTACCACTCTACCATTTGAGCCACAGCTCCACTTCTGGGTTTTAGAGGCTAATTAGAGATAAAAATCTTGTAGACTTTCCTGCCTGGACTGGCTTTGAAATGTAATACTCAGATCTGAGCCTCCTGAGTAGCTAGAACTACTGGTATGCTCTAACAACACCTGGCTATAAATGTATACCTAAAAAAGAAAGTATGAAAGGTACTGTCTCACAGAATGCCCCCTCCCCCAGCAGCATTTGAATTAACTAGGAACCTGGATGGGGTTCTCAGATTATTCACACTATTCATTCCAACCTAACCCTCTGGTGCTGGCCTTCACAATTAAAGAAACTCTCACCTTATTTCAAGTAACCATCATCTCTTGTGCTGACTATAACCAAAACCTTTGAACTGGGCCCTCCCTATGTATACAAATACAAATACAAACACACACATGTATATGTATATTTTTATATTTATATATACGTATATATGCAGTCCTAGACTGTAAACTCTTTCCTCGCTTGGTTTTTAACTGGGAGTTACAACTTTCTAATTAATTCTACTTCTCCCATAGTATCTTCTCAATTGTCTGAAACTTTACTTCTCAAAATCCATGCTAAGTAAACGTTGATCAACCCTTAGTTCTACCTTTCTTGCAGGTATCATTTTGCTGAACTAGAATAATTTGTAACTTTACTCATCTGTGAGAACCTGAGCTCTTCTAAGTAGTTCATCTTAGTTTCCCTTCTCATAACTTCAATTCCTCCTTTTACTCTTACTACCTTCAGTCTTCCTTTCAGTTCCCATTAGTCCTTTCCAATGTTCCCTTTCTTATCTGCTCCAACCGTCTAACTACCCCTGCCAGATCTCATCTTTTCCACTTCAGTTCTTCAGCTCCCTCAGTCACTTCAATTTTAGGTCCCTGGCACCGTTAAGGACTCTCAAGAGACTCAGAAACCCTTGAAAGCAACCATCTAAAGGAGAGAAAAGGCCAATTGGAAACAGGATATTTTATTTCCTCAAATGGACTTTGGAGACATCCAGACATCTACTTGATGCTCCTGCAGTCTCTTTAGATGAAAACTTGTGTAAGATTACACAACAGAGCAAAAGAAAAATTTGGAGGTTTTGCCCACAAAAATTGGTTCCAAGCAGTAACAATTTGTCCCTTTTTTTTGGTTAGAAACACAGTTCAGATACATATAGAAAGTGCAGATAAACCAGTGAGTTTTATAATACTGTGTTGCCTGATTTGTGGCCAAAATTCTAGAATTAAAATTATAAGATTTATGTTTGCATCTATGTGTTTATATATATGTACAGATAAATGTGTATATATCTTACATATTTGATATTTCTCTCTCACTGGATGGTATTACCAAGTTAATTTATAAAATCTATTAAAGATGGTCTACTCAAATTTGTATAGAGATAAATAAAACTAATATATATTTCTTAATCTTTCAGAAAGAGAAGAATTAATGCAAATGCTTTTTAATTTCACATGACTTGGGTGAGTCTCAGTAAATTAGATTGACAGTAGTTGGGTTTAATAAAACTGAAAATGCCTTCTGTCTGATCAGCATTAAATAGAATAGGAGTATATGTTTTATTCTACCTGTTTACTAGTATCTCTGCTAAATATTCAAAATTATAAAAATTACAAAAAAATTAAGAACAAATATACAAGTAATAATGTAGTAATCACTGTAGCTACTTATTTATGTAGAGCAAGCATAACAGTTAAACAAAATCTCATACGCTTAAATTTTTTAGGTTTGGCTTTTGTGAGGTTTGCCTGATATCACAAGGCTGCAAGCCTAGCTAATGACCATCTAGGTATGGTGGCATATGCTTGTAATTCCAATGCTTGGAAAGCTGAGGCAAAAGGATGGCAATTTTAAGGCCAGTCTGAACCACACAGTAAGATCCTGTTAAACACACACACACACACACACCACCCAAACAAACAAATGCTATTAGGGAAATAACTTCACATGATATGTAGTCTTGTTTGATATTATGATATGCCTGCTTAAAAAGAATTTCCAAGCTGAGCCAGTGACTGAGTTTGTAATCCTAGCTACTCAGGAGGCTGAGATCAGAAGACTGAAGTTTGAGGATAAGGTTCCAAGCTATCCTGGACATGAGACTTTTATCTTCCATTATCCCCTCCATAAGCCAGAAGTAAAACTGTGGCTCAAGCAGTAAAGTTCTGTCCTTGAATGGAAAAAACCCAGGGACAGTACCAGGACCTGAGTTCAAGGCCCAAGACCAGCAAATGCACATAAACATTTCTCAATTTTTTATAGTGTGAAACCTTCAAGTTCCACTGAGTTAAAGAAGTAATAGACATTTAGAACATAGCCCAATCACTTCTAAGTAAGACAAACTACTAAGCACTAATTACTAAACTTAAGTTTAAGTTTATATAGTTTTTCTTGATAAAATGTATAGAGAAAATAAAAATATACGTGAACCTATTAGTAAACATAACAAAATGTTTTATAAGGAAATAGTATATACCAATAAGTAAGATGATATATTCATAAAATTTACTAGTCTGCTTACATTGAATATAGATATCTCCAACACACACCACAACTATCTACTTCCTAGTTTTCTCTGTAAAGGAAGGGTTATTGATAGTTTAAATTTCTTATCAAAATATGACATTAAAGTGGGCACTGGTGGCTCATGCCTGCAATACAATCTGCACAGGAGGCTGAGGTCTGAGGAATGTGATTTGAAGCCAGTCCAAGCATAAAAGTCCATGAGACTCATATCTCCATCTCCAATAAACTACCAAAAAAAAAAGCCAGAAGTGCTAGTCTTGAGCAAAAGAAGCTCAGGGACAATGCCCAGGCCATGAGTTCAAACCCCAGGAGTGGCACCAAAGGAAAAAATATGGCATTAAATTACTAGAAATAATAAAGGTAATGGGAAATAACTTTGTAAAATTTGCAAGGAAACTAAGGTATGTTTTTTGTAAGGAAACATATATGAGTTATGGAGAATATGTTTTCATTAAGGGGAAAAGACAGTCCTTTTAGCCTGAAATAAAATGACTGGTTTTTCCCCAATAAGAGAAAAAGGAATAGGTTGAACACTGAATGGATATAAGGAAAATGCAGAAGGTTTGTAGCCAAGGTATTTTATGTTTGATCAAGCTACTAAGATTGGACAGACTTTTTTCATTTCCAAATGTTTATTTTATCAGATTATCTGAATATTAAATTTATCTTCATTTACAAGCCATAGTTACCTGAAGTTTACTGTTGTTTTTTTTTTTCATGTGTGTGTATTCACTTTTATTGTACATTTGTTTTCTAAAAGTCTGGTATAATTTTCCGGGAATGTTCAAATTGCCACAATACAGGAAGAGAGCTTTGTTTTTGTGCTGCCAATTTTTGAGAATTTAAATCTGGGTTTGGGTTGTGATTAGTATTTCATCTGTGAAGTCTGTATTTGTAACAATGTCTTTTTTTTTAACGATTGTACTTTTATTTTTCTATATTCTCTAACTTCAGAATTTTTGTTCTTTCCCACTTCTACATTCCCTAGATTAAACCAAAACAAAACAAATGCACAAAACATGTATATATTTGGATGGTCGTGGGGCTCGAACTCTGGGCTTAGGCACTGTCCCTTAGCTCTTCATCTCAAGGCTAGTGCTCTACCACTTGAGCCACAGTGCCACTGCCGGTTTTCTGGTGGTTTATTGGAAATTTATAAGATGATTTCTTTGTTACTTTGTATGTCCCTCCCCCACGTTATAACCCCTGCTTTCACTGTATTTGATGTTGGTATAATTTGTGGAGGGGAAGGGAAAAAACAAATCCTTTAAATCGGGATACAGGTGGACCCACTGCAACAATGAGATGTACAAGTCGTTATGTCGAAAAACGAACTTTACAACTTTTTTCCCTTCCCCTCCACAAATTATACCAACATCAAATACAGTGAAAACAGGGGTTATACCGTGGGAGAGGGACATACAAGCTACAAAAAAATCACCTTATAAATATGTTAGAAACAATAGCAAGAAAGAAAAATCATTTGAGTCCATATCTTGGGGTTCATTTTTGCCTAACATCAACTTATCTGACCTTTTCTGCTTGTCTCAGACATATATTAGTTATTGAAAATAAACACACATCTTTTGTGCTGCATCAGTAGCAGAAAGATTTATTTATGAAAGATTTTTCCCTTTTTTTTTTTGTTCCCCCATACTAGGGTTTGAACTCAGGGTGCTGGGGCTATTCTTCAGCTTTTTCTCTCAAGGCTGGCACTCTGCCACTTAGGCCACAGATTCACTTCAGCTTTTGGTTGGGTAGCTGGATATTAGAGACTCAAGGATTTTTCTGTGATTAAACCGCAATCCTCAGGTCTCATCCTCCTAAATAGCTATAAAATTACAGGTGTGAGCCGCTAGCATCCAGCCATAATTTTGGGGTCCAGTAACTGGGGCTTGAGCTCAGTCTCTCATGCTCTTGTTTATCCCTCTACCTTTTCAGTCACACCTCCACTTTCTTTCCCTTTCTTTTTAAAGAGGTCGATAATTACTAATACAAATTTACAATTTGGTTTTGTCTCTGTTAAAAGGACAACATTTTCTCAGATTATTGTAAATGGTTTTTTATTGAGTAATTCTCCTAGGGAACAAATATCCTATGTCTTATGTAAATAATTTCCTTAAATCTAGAAATCTCTACTTGCTGGACTAAACAACTGAATTTCCATCCAATAATCTTTGCTTTTTTTTTTTTGAAAGCACTCATCCCAGAAGAACACGTGGACACAGTCACATGTAGCAAAGGGGTTTATTGCCAGTGGGGCTGACAAGAGCATCTCCCTCATGGGAGAGGAAGAAATGGCACCTGTCTTTATTCAGGGTCATCCTTATACAGTCCCAGGACTAGAGGTGGGAGGTACTCCCCATGAGCAGCTGGTCACTGAAGACAGCACATAGGCAGGGTGGAGTTCAGGTCTGTGTAAAAGTCGGGAATGCAGACCAATCCCCAGGGACAGCTCTCTTTAATTTGTGAAGAGCAGGGTGGAGTTCTGGTATGGATGGAGGACATTTGGCTGATGCAGCTGGGGGCTAGAGATGCTTGTTGAGTGCTTAAGATGGAGACTGTCAAGACCCCATTGTCAAGCCCCAAGTGGAAGAGGAGATACTAACAGTTTTCTTCTCAGTAAATGACTTCCTGGCTGCTTCTACCATCTTGCAATCCTCCACCAAGGGAGAGAAAGCCTTAAATGATTTAAAGGAAATAGCAGTGTCTCTCTTTCTCCTTTCCTTGAAAAATAGGGATACCTGACTAAACTTTAATCAGGCATCTTTTGACTATTAGTCAAATCTAATTTATTTCCCCCACCACAAGATTCCATTGCTGGCAGAGTGAAGGAAGGGTGTGACATTGTCCAAAAAGAAATGTATTTATACCTGATTTAATCAATTCTCACTTCTCTGTACATGACTTTTTTTAAATTTTATTTTTTGTGAACATACTGTACAGAGGGGTTACAATTACATGGGCAAGATAATGAGTACATTTCTTATCAAGCATTGTAGCCTCCTCCTTTGTTTATCCTTCACATCCCTTCCCAGCCTCCCCCCTGCCCCCCCCCCAATTCCCCCCCCCCCCCACCAAGGTTGTAAAGCTCATTTTCGACATGACAACTTGTACTTCTCATTGTTGCAACAGGTCCACCTGTATCCTTAAATGACTTGTTTTTCCCCATCTCCTCCACAAATTATACCGACATCAAATATAGTGAAAGCAGGGGTTATACTGTGGGGGAGGGACATACAAAGCAACAAAGAAATAATCTTATGAATGCGTTAGAAAAAATGCATGAAAGAAAAAAAACATTAAAATACATATCTAAGGGTTCATTTTCCTAACATCACATTATCTGACCTTTTCTGCTTGACTCATACATGTACTAGATATTGCAAATAAGGGAAACCATGGGACCTATGTTTCTTTGGACTTGGTGTACATGACTTTTATAATAACATTAAACAAAACTTTTAAGAAAGACTCCATTGCTATAGTCCTATACCGATTGTGACAGTCTTCTGTTGAAAAGATTCTCTCTCAAGGTCTATGGCAAATGTCATGAACAATGTTTTGCTTTTAAACAACAGAATACCTATTTTTCTCATTTCAGACTCCATCTTTATTGTACCTGTCTGTATCATTATGACATAATGCTCTGTCTGGCACGTAGTGCATCTGTCAAAGGTAATCATTGGATGAATATTAACTAATAGATAATAAGGAAATTTGGGGGAGGTGAGAAAAATGGGGCCCTAGATCAGTTAAAGTTTCAATTTGTCCATTCTGTCACATGAACATATGTGGGATTTAGGAAGTGTTACAAAGACTGCCTTCGCAACATTTTTGTCCTTCACAGGCCTCATTTTTCACAGGCAGCAACATTCTTTGAAAAACAAAAAGGAAATTAAGATCCAGTTTCACATTTTCCCCTCCAGGTAGCATTCACAAGTTTTGTTTTTTCCTTCTGATAACATTTTGCTTCCTCTTCTCTCCCTCAAGGTCTTTCTGCATTTTAGAACACAAAAGCAAAGCATGAAAGAATCATAAAACTTTTACAAAAGTCTTAACCACCTTAAGTTCAAGTTGTCCTATATTCTCTAAAGTCCAACTAACTGAACGGATTCTGCAGTTACTTTAAAACTCTATCTTTCATCCCAGAAAAAGTATGCCCTAATACCATAGTCTGAAAAATACTGAATTGTATGGCGAGGGCTTTCATGGATGCAAAAGCTGATATTCAAGGCTATAGGAAAAACTACCAGTAAGGCAGAAAATAACCCCAAACCTCCATTATTCAGAAGAAACTTTTCAAAACAAAACAAAACTTCACTGGGCACTAGTGATGACACTTACAATCTTAGTTACTCAGGAGGCTGAGATCTGAGGATAAAGGATGAAGCCAGAGTGGGTAGAAAAGTCTGAGTGACTTCACCTCCAATTAACCAGCAAAAAGTTGGACTGGAGTCATAATTCAAGTGGTAGAGCACAAACCACGATCAAGAAAACCAAGCAAGAGTTTGAGGCCTTGAATTTAAGCCCCAGCACCTGAAAAAAAACATCTAACTCAAAAGTATCTCAAAGCAGCACACACACATAGTTTGTCTTCCTGGCTAGTAGGCACAGCAGGTTTGTACATGTTTAGATGAAAACAGGGTGTTTAAGAGATGAGGATTTCAGTACACTGGAATTTTACTTTTGTGTATGCACAGCACTCACTCACACACACTGTGATCTGAATACACAAGCTGCTTAATATAGAATGAGACAGCCATCCAACAGGTTTTCTATGATAAGAGCTCATCATTCAGTGACACAATGGCAATTTAGTATACTGTATGAGCCGTGTGTTTTGTGACCAATTGGTCACAATCAAAATCATTTAAGAACAAAATCCCTAGGTAATACAGATTTTAAAAGTAATACCTTTCAGCTGGGCACCGGTGGCTCACGCCTGTAATCCTAGCGACTCAGGAGGCTGAGATCTGAGGATTGAGGTTCAAAGCCAGCCTGGGCAGGAAAGTCCATGAAACTCTTATCTACAATAAACCACCAGAAAACTGGAAGTGGAGCTGTAGCTCAAGTGGTAGAGTGCTAGCCTTGAGCTGAAGAGCTGAGGGGCAGTACCCAGACCCAGAGTTCAAGCCCCATGACCACCACCAACAATAATAATAATACCTTTCACCTACCACTTGTTAATAATGAGAGTGTTTATTTATTTATTTATTTATTTTATTTTTTGCCAGTCTTGGGCTTTGAACTCTGGGCCTGGGCACTGTCTCTGAGCTTCTTTGCTCAGGTGAGTGTTTTATGTCTTGAGCCACAGTACCACTTCCAGATTTTTCTAAGTAGTTTGTTGAAGATAAGAATCTCATGGAGTTTCTTGCCAGGGCAGGTTTTGAACCACAATCCTCAGATCTCAGGCTCCCAAATAGCTAGTATTAGAGCCTCTGTCACCCAGCTGAAAGTTTGTTTTGTAAAAAAAAAATCGAAATTTTGAGACTTGATCATCAAACAATTGTTTGTTTGTTGTTGTTGTTGTGGTTTTGTAGTTTGTGGTGCTAGAACTCAGAACCTTGATGCTTTCCCTGAGCCTTTTTTTGCTTAAGGCTAGCACTCTACCACTTGACAAACAGATCCATTTCCAGCTTTTTTGGTACTTAATTGGAAATAAAAGTCTCACAGACTTTTCTGTCTGGGCTGGCTTTGAACTGCCACCCTCAGATTTCAATCTCCTCAGTAGCTAGGATTACAAATGTGAGCCAACAGTGCCTGGCTATCATCAAAAAATTCTCAGTCTAAACACAGAAGGACAGGCTTGACTACTACAAGTATAAGTTATCAAAAATCAGCCATCTTTCCAACATACCACTTTATACCATTCAGTTATTCACTGCTATTGCCCTATCACAAGAGTTGAGAACAGATGTCTGATGTCTCCTCCTTTCCTCTTTCCTTCTCTCCCTCTCTCTCTTCCTCTTTCACTGCACACTCACACACATGTAGTAGAATACTAAAACTTCCCTAGTCAGTGACATATTTTATGTAGTGCAGATGCAGGCCTAGAAATTCCTTATTTTAATACATATTTTGCATTCATCTAGTATATTTCTAGTAGGAGAACTTTCACTTAGAGTATACAAAAATGAACCTGTGCTTTAGTGGTCTTTAGTAGGTTAATATGTGGTAAATATATCTAAGAATGTCTGTTGTTCTGTTATAGTTTTTAAATAAATAAAAACCTATGTAGGTGTTTGTGTTAGTCAGTTTCTACTATCCAAGATAATCAGCTTATAAAAAGATTATTTGACTAATAGATATCGTGTGTGTGTGTGTGTGTGTGTGTGTGTGTGTGTGTGTGTGTGTGTGTGTGTCCTATGGCTTGAACTCAGACCTTGGCCGCTGTCCCTGAGCTTTTGTGCCTAAAGCTGGTTATCACTTGAGCCACCACTGGACTTTTGGCTTTTTTTTGGTGGTTAATTAGAGATAAAACACTCACAGACTTTCCTGCCTGGGCTGGCTTGGAACTGTGATTCTCAGAGCTCAGAATCCTGAGTAGCTAGGATTGCAGGTGTGAGCCACCAGCACCTACCTTGAATTACAGTTTTAAATGTTGAAGTCTATGGTTGGTTGATCCCATTGCTTTTGGCCTGTGATGAGGAAGTGCATCAGGGTTGGAAGTGTGTGGTGAAAGAAATGGCTTCTCACCTTATAACTGGGAATCCCAAAAAGAGAGACCTCCTTTTATGGAGAGAATAATTTCATCAGTGAGAAGTTCTACTGTTTACAAGAAATTTCAACTCTCTCTCTTTCTAAGGGGGTAATCTCTTTTTGTAAAGTTAAAGAAAGGAAACAATGTTATCAGTGGGCATGTCTTTCTGGAGTTAGAAAGTAAAGTCAGTGATAGCAGAAAATAGGTTTTACAATGACTGTGTGAGGACTTTGTAAGCAGTTTTCTTCTATCTCTGTAAAAAGGTAGTCACACATCTATAAATCATTGACAGGATTTTTTTTATTACTCTGATTTTTAACTGACTTCAAATCTGTTACTCTTTTGAGCTTGTGATTATCCTTCCTAATCAAAGGCAATTGGAGCTACAGGCAATCTTCACCATTGAAAAGTTATTTCTCTATTGTGATACTGTTGTAAAAGACAGATGTAAAACCATCAGAAGAAATTCTCCATATTTTAATGCTTGAATAAAAAATATTACAACTAGCCTGTGCAATTAATTAATGGTAATTTTCATACACTTTGGGGTGCAACTACTTCTCAGAAACAAAATAATTAAAGATGACAATCAGGGTTAGGAAATTGGCGTAATGGTAGAGTGCTTGCCTAGCATGCATGAAGCCCTGGGTTCGATTCCTCAGTACTACATAAACAGAAAAAAGCTGGAAGTGGCGCTGTGGCTCAAGCGGTAGAGTGCTAGCCTTGAGAAAAGAAGCTCAGGGACAGCACTCAGGCCCTAAGTTCAATCACTAGGACTGGCAAAAATAAAAGATGACAACCAAAACATTGTTTTGTCTCATCTTAGACTACAGGAAGGGCATGAAGCCCAATTTCTGGGTGATCGATGACAAGCATTTTTATATGTTTTTTATTGTAAAAATACTGTACAGAGTGGTTACAGTTACATGAGTAAGGTAATGAGTGCATTTCCTACCAAGCTTTGTTACCTCCTCCATTTTTTCCCTGACCAACCCTTCCCTCCCAAACTCCTCCCTTCCCACCCAAGTTGTAAAGTTCTTTTTCAACATAGTATCTTGTAAATCTCATAGATACAATGGGTCAGACTGTATCCTTATTTCAACATTTTGTTATTTCCCTTCCCCTTCTCAAATTAAAGAAGTGTATATACAAGATGCAGGGCACCAGAATCAAATACAGTAAAAACAGAGGTTATACTGTGGGGGAAAGAACATACAAGAGAAACAAAAAAAAAAATCACATAGTATATTTTAGATACGTAAAAAACAATAGCAAGAAAGAAAAAAAAACATGAGTGTCCCTATCTTGGGGTTCATTTCACTTAACATCCTTTTATATGATCATATGTACATAGCTTTTGAGGTTTTCTGCTTGTCTCAGACTTATACTAGTTATTGCAAATAAGAGACACCATGAGATCTATGTTTCTTTGGGCCCAGTTTACTTCACTTAATAGAATTTTTTCCAAGTCTTTCCATTTTCTAACAAATGGGGAGATGTCATTCTTTCTCATGGAGGCATAGAATTCCATTGTATAAATATACCACATTTTCTTGATCCATTCATCTACTGAGGGGTATCTGGATTGGTTCCATATCTTAGCTATGATAAATAATGCTGCAATAAACATAGTTATGCTGGTAGCTTTAGTGTGGTCTTGTTTGTGAACATTGGGGTAAATGCCCAAAAGTGGGATTGCTGGGTCATAGGGGAGCTCGATGTGGAGTCTTTTGAGGAACCTCCATACTACTTTCCAAAGTGGTTTAACAAGTTTACACTCCCACCAACAATGCAGTAAGGTTCCCTTCTGCCCACATCCCCTCCAGCATCTGCTGTTATTAGAGTTCTTGATTATAGCAATTCTAACTGGAGTGAGGTGGTATCTCAATGTTGTTTTGATTTGCATTTCTTTTATGGTAGGGAGGTTGGGCATTTCTTCATGTGTCTATTGGCCATCCTTCTTTCCTCTTCAGAGAAGTTTCTCTTTAAGTCTTTAGCCCACTTATTTATTGGACAGTTGTTTCTTTGAGGATTTGTTGTTGGTGGGTTATTTAGTTTTTTGAGTTCTAAGTATATTTTAGATATGAGGTACTTGTCTGTTGTATAGCTAGTGAAGATCTCCCAATCCGTGGGCTCTCTACTGATCTTGCTAGCTATGTCCTTTGCCATGGAGAAGCTCCACAGTTCCATGCAATCCCATTTGTCCAAGTTTTTTTTTTGATTTGTTGTGTTTCTGGGTCTCTATTAAGAAAATTTTGGTGGTTAATCACTTGTAGATAACTAAAGCTAGATCCTTACATATCACCCTGCACCAGAATCAACTCCAAATGGATCAAAGACCTCGGAGTCAAAGCAATCACTCTGAAAACATTACAGGATGGAATAGGAGAAACCCTAGGTCTCCTTGGCACAGGCCAAAATTTTCTTAATAGAGACCCAGAAACACAACAAATCAAAGAGAGGTTGGAGAAATGGGATTGCATGAAATTGCAGAGCTTTTGCAAGGCAAAGGATATAGCTAGCAAGATCAATAGAAAGCTCATGGATAGGGAGAAGATCTTCACTAGCCATACAATGGATAAGGGTCTCATATCTAAAATATACCTGCAACTCAAAAAAATTAAATCCCTTAACAACAAATCCTCAAAGAAACAACTGCCCAATAAATAAGTGGGCTAAAGACTTAAAGAGAGGGCTGGGAAGGTGGCTCAGTGGTAGAGCACTTGCCTTGCATGCATGAGGTCCTAGGTTCAATTCCTCATCACCACATAAGCAGAAAAAAAAGCCGGAAGTGGTGCTGTGGCTCAATTAGTAGAGCGCTAGCCTTGAACTGAAGAGCTGAGGGACAGGGCCCAGGCCCAGAGTTCAGGTCCAAGACCGGACACCCCCCCCCCCAAAAAAAAAAAGATTAAAGAGAAACTTCTCTGAAGAGGAAAGAAGAATGGCCAATTAGACACATGAAGAAATGCTCAACCTCCCTAGCCATAAAAGAAATGCAAATCAAAACAACATTGAGATACCACCTCATCCCAGTTAGAATGGCTATAATCAAGAACTCTAATAACAACAGATGCTGGAGGGGATGTGGACAGAAGGGAACCTTACTACATTGTTGGTGGGAGTGTAAACTTGTTAAACCACTTTGGAAAGTAGTATGGAGGTTCCTCAAAAGACTCCACATAGAGCTCCTCTATGACCCAGCAATCCCACTTTTGGGCATTTACCCAAATGATCACAAACAAAATCATATTAAAGCTAACAGCACAATGATATTTATTGCACAGTATTATTTACCATAGCTAAGATATGGAACCAACCCAGATGCCCCTCAGTAGATGAATGGATCAAGAAAATGTGATATATTTATACAGTGGAATTCTATGCCTCCATCAGAAAGATTGACATTGCCCCATTTGTTAGGAAATGGAAAGGCTTGGAAAAAATTATATTAAGTGAAGTAAGCCAGGCCCAAAGAAACATAGGTCCCATGGTTTCCCTAATTTGCAATAACTAGTATATGTCTGAGACAAGCAGAAAAGGTCAGATAAGTTGATGTTAGGTGAAATGAAGCCCAAGATAAGTATTCAAATGTTTTTTCTTTCTTGCAATTGTTTCTAATGTATTTATGATTTCTTTGTTACTTTGTATGTCCCTCCTCCACGGTATAACCTCTGCTTTCACTGTATTTGATGTTGGTATAATTTGTGGAGGGGAAGGGAAAAAACAAATCGTTTAAATAGGGATAAAAGTGGACCCATTGCAACAATGAGATGTACAAGTTGTTATGTCAAAAAACGAACTTTACAATTTTGGTGGGAGGTGGGGATGGGGTGTGAGGGGGGTGTAGGCGGACTGTGGGGGTGGGAGATGGAAAGGGAAGGGGAAACAAAGGAGGAGGCTACAATGCTTTATAAGAAATGTACTCATTACCTTGCCCATGTAATTGTAACCCCTCTGTACAGTATTTTCACAATAAAAAAAATAACAAAAAAGAAAATTTCGGCCTGTGCCAAGGACACCTGCAGTTTCTCCTATTCCTTCCTGTAATGTTTTCAGGATGTCTGCTTTGACTTTGAGGTCTTTGATGCATTTAGAGTTGATTCTGGTGCAGGGTGATATAAAAGGATCTAGCTTTAATGATCTACAGGTGTTTTACCAATTTTGCTAGCACCATTTACTGAAGAGGCTGTCTTTCTTCTATTCTATGTTTTTAGCACCCTTATCGAAGATTAGGTGGCTATATGTCTGTAGGTTCATTTCTGGGTCTTCGTTTCCATTCCATTGGTCCTCAGGTCTGTTCTTGTGCCAGGACGAAGCTGTTTTGATTACTATGGCTTTGTAGTAGAGTTTGAAATTTGGTATGGATATTCCTCCAGCACTGTTCTTTCTGCTAAGGACTGTTTTTTACTATTTGGGGTCTTTTATTGTTCCATATGAATTTTTGTGTTGCTTCTTCTGTTTCCTTGAAGAATGAGGTTGGAATATTTATAGATATCACATTGAATTTGTAGATAGCCTTTGGCAGTACCGCCATTTTCACGATGTTAATCCTCCTAATCCAGGAGCATGGGACTGCTTTAATTTCCTTCTTTAGGTTTTTAAAGTTTTCATGATGGAGATACTTTTATTCTTCAGTTAACTCGGAGATATTTTATTTTTTTGTGGAGCTATTACAAAATGAGTTGCTTTCCTGATTTCAGCCACACTTTTCTGATTGTTGGCATACAGAAAAGCCATTTATTTTTGAGGGTTAATTTTATACCTTGTTACTTTGCCAAAGTTTCGAATCAGCAGGAGTAACTTGGGAGTGGAGTCTATGGGATTCTTTAAATACAAGATCATGTCATCTGCAAAGAGAGTTTTACTTCATCTTTCCTTTTTTGGATCCCCTTTTTGTTTGCATCTTGTCTTATTGCTGTAGCTAGGCATTCTAATACGAAGTTGAAGAGAAGTGGGGAGAGTGGACATCCTAGTCTTGTTCCTCCCTTTAGAGGAAATGGCTTCAGCTTTTCATCACTAAGTATAATGCTGGCTGTAGATTTGTCATACACAGCCTTTATTATATTGAGGAATGTTCTATGGATTCCAGTTTTTCCAGCTCCTTCATCATATAGCAGTGTTGAATCTTGGATGACAAGGATTTTATTGACAGGAATTTGATGAATACTTTCCTGCCTTGCCTCCCTACAGATGTGTTTGACCATCACATATGGTATAAATGCAATGATAATTCATATTATACCCCAAAGTATATATAATTACTATATAACAATTAAAACTTAAGTTAAACATTTAAAAACATATTTCATGCTTAGGCAAAGAGGAGCCATTTATAAAATAGAAGATGCTTTGTTTTATACACACATACACACACACACACACACACACACACACACACACACACACATACATACATAAGTAAATTTAGATTCTATAATGTGTTATTTGGAGTTAGGGAGCATGATAGAGCATTTGACTAGCATGCACAAAACCCTGGCTTTCAACTCTCTATTGCAATAAATAAATAGGTAGATACAGACATAAGCACACACACAGATATAGACACAAAGATACACACATACATACAGCATACAGAGAAAGAGAAACAGAATGAGAGATTAAGAGAGAGAGAAAAGGGGGCAGGTAGAGAGAGAGAAATTATTTGATTTAAAAGCCATGTCATCCAAGCTGCTTATTGTCTAGCTTAGATAGTTGAGGACTTGTGGAGAAGTCCTTCCAGAGAAAAACTGCTAGAATCCAGGTCTTCTAAAAATATCTATAGCAGATCACTCTACTATTTTTCACAAATCTCACTGAGATGTGACGCATATTCAAACCAAATAGTTCTATGAGTACACCGATTCAGGTCCAATCCCTTCCTCATCTCTGCCTACTTGTCCCGCATCGTTTTCCAGTGGTACTGGCACTTTGAAAGAAGAAAAAACAGTAAAAGTACAAATTTTCAGAAGGATTACAAACCTGAAGCTTGTATCTCATGAGTAGCAAGTTAAAATATGAGATGTCAGTTTAGCTTGAGGCATAAAGAGAAAAGTTTTGGAGGCAAAAAATCAATAGGCCGGCTGACCATGTTTTCTAGTTCTGGATGAGCCATAGTCAAATTAGAAAAGCAATAATGCAATCCAGAGCAGCAAAATTCAATTTTGCCAACAATACTGAGATTCCTTGAGGCCACCCTTTAAAGATGACATTATAGACAGGATTATTTCCCATGTGTACAAATACAGCAAGGGAGAAAAACCATGCTGAGAGATAGAATGCCATGTATGATCTGTTCTATTCAGGAAATGAATTTTCTTGTTATCATATATCTATATTTTTTTACAAAGAGCATTATAAAAACAGCATGAGAATATAATAGAAAAAGAAATGAAATGCTGCAAGTCTTCTTTTTATGGTGTTTCACATGTGAAAAGAAAAATAACTCATAGAATCCATGGATCTCTCAGAAGATGCAGTAAATATATTGTTAGCATCTCCATGACTCACTAACAAGATGTTGTTTGCCAGGAGGTGGGGCAGGAAAGCTGTCACCAAACTCTAGTCAATGATTTATAGTATTTGTGACGACCACATGCAAAGAGTGTCAGCTGGCAATTTATTCTGCCTGATATAACGCGACAGAGTTTTCTTCCTTACTGACAACCAGTCCAGTGAGCAAGGTTAACACATTTCAGTTCTAATAAGCAGAGGTAAACCTAAGGAGCAAAATCTCATTCTTTCGAAGCCTGCCTATGTGTTGGTTATGTTTAAATAGAGCTAGCAAAAAAAAAGTTCATGGCAGCCACTCAGACACTGTCAGAAAGGAAGGAGTCAAAGAGAGTGCAACAGTGGATCTCAGACTTCAATGTGTCATCCAAATCCCCTTCCTAAGTGTAAATATCTGTGTCTCCATTCCCCCCCAGTGACTTACTTGGAAAGTCTGACTGGGTTATTTCTAGCAAGTTCCTGGGTGCTGTTATTCTTTGACCAGGGATTAAATTGAGAACCATCTGGCAGGTGGCCTATACAAGTCCAGATCACATCAAGAGACAACATTCCTTACTGTCAGAAAAAAAAAAGCTAGATGAGGCCAGACGTTCAAGGGAGAGAAATTCATTCTGCCCAGGGGTACTCTGAAGGCTTTGTATAAGAGATGACTTTTATTTAGAGATACTGGAGTTTGATTTTTTTTCTTTCTTTTTTTATTTTTATTTGTATTGTGAAAATATCATACAGAGGGGTCACAATTACATGGGCAAGGTAATGAGTACATTTCTTATCAAGCATTGTTGCCTCCTCCTTTGTTTCCCCTTCTCATCCCTTCCCATCTTCCCCCCTCCCCCCCTTCCCCCTTTCCCACATACCCCACTCCCCTATACCCGGCCAAAGTTATAAAGTTTGTTTTTCGACAAAACATCTTGTACATCTCATTGTTGCAATGGGTCCACTTGTATCCCTATTTAAACGATCTGTTTTTTCCCTTCCCCTCCACAAATTATACCAACATCAAATACAGTGAAAGCAAGGGTTATACCGTGGGGGAGGGACATACAAAGCAACAAAGAAATCATCTTATAAATATGTTAGAAACAATTGCAAGAAAAAAAAAAGCATTTGAGTCCTTATCTTGGAGTTAATTTCGCCTAACATCAACTTCAGGGTCTTGTACTTTCTAGACAGATGCTTTACTGCTGAGCCATACCTCTAGTCTTTTTAGTTTTAGCATTGGTTATTTTGGAGATAGGTTCTCACTTACTGCCTGGGTATTTGCTTGGAATATTATCACTTATTTTAGGCTTCTCGTTAGTGGCTGGATGATAGGCGCATATAACCACACCCAGCCTTTTTCCCTTGAGTCATTCTCATAGTCTTTTCTCCCATGGATGGCTTGGAATCATAGCCCTCTTGATCATGCCTCCCACAAAACTAGAATAGCAGACATACCATCATACTAAACAATCAGTCAAGAAAGGAGTCTTGTGAATTTATCTGCTCAGGCTAGCCTCAAACTATAATTTTCTCAGTCTCAGTCTTCCGAATAGCTGGGCTTACAGGCATGAGCCACCAATGGCCTGCTAGAAGGTAACTTTTTTTTTTTTTTTTTTTTAATTTTATTTTATTTTATTTGAGAACATACTGTACAGAGGGGTTACAATTACATGGGCAGGATAATGCATACATTTCTTACCAAGCATTGCAGCCTCCTCCTTTGTTTACCCTTCACCTCCCTTCCCAGCCTCCCCCCTTCCTCCCAACCAATCATACCCCCCCCCCCCCACCAACATTGTAAAGCTGGTTTTGACATGACATTTTGTACTTCTCATTGTTGCAACAGGTTAGAAGGTAACTTTTGAACTAGGCTTTTAATGGGAAAAGATTCCTTTTTCCAAAGAATGTCCAAGGAACAAGACTTCAAGCAGAGGAAAGGTGAAATTGATCTTCTGGTAGTTGAGTACAAGTGGTCTTTGGGGTTGATTGCTAGCATACTGTAGTGTTTTAAGGTAAATCAGATACAAATTCAGTCAGTAAAAAACCACGTTTTGAGAGATCAAATTGGGAATCTTTATTGGAGGCCAGAAACTGCATGGTGGACTCGGTCTCAGAGATCAGAAGCTCAGAACAGAGCTTACACCAAAAACCACATGTTGGGGTGGAGACAAGGCCCCAACATAAACAAAGGCACCATAGAGGCACCAGGAGCAGGATTTCTCTAAACAACATGGTATATATGCAATTCAAAGGATGGCTTGTCTCACCTCTAGACTCTTGAAGCTGGGTGAAGAGCCCCTATCACCTGATTAGGTGCCAGGCTGGCTGTGAAAACAAGGTGACTTACTAGTCTTTCCCTTACTTCACTAGTAACAGGATCATGTTGACTCCTTTTACAACTGTAGACATGAAGGGACTATTGGTCTTTGTTAAATCCAATGTATGACTACTTAAGGTGAGTGAACAAGTAGAAAGAAAAGTGAAAGAACATGGAAAGGTGATTTGCTAGTGTCCATTCAGATTTGCTGTCTGTTGTTGACTACCAATGCAGGGAATGAATAATCATTCCTCAAAGGCAGAATCCATTTTTCTTAGCTGGGAAGTCTTGATTATGCCAGAAAGATTGATTATCCTTGTTTAAGAGTATCAGGAGTCCAGTAACGATTGAGAGACTGCCTCAGTGGGGTAGGGCAAGCACCACTGGGTTCATATCCAAGCTGAGCTACCTTAAGCAAGTGTCACAACCCCTCTGAGCCTCAATTTATTAATCTGTAACAAGAAACAATATTTTAGTTCTGAAATAAGTTGCATGAGACAAAATAAGAAGGTAGATCATAAACTATGAAGTTCTGGGCTCTTGCATGAGTTTTGGTCTTCAACGCCCACCCATGGTTATAAGTGCTGATTCTCCCAAGGGAGATTATAAAAAGAGCCCATGATAAACAGTTGTTATAAATTAGTTCAACTGAAAACACAAACAAATGTGTGTGTGTGTGTATATATATATATATATATATATATATATACATACATATATATGTAACATTCCTTCCTAATCTCCATGCATCCTCCCAGTTATATTTTTTATTTTTTTATTTTTGTTAGTTGTGGGGCCTGAACTCTGGGCCTGAGCACTGTCCCTCAGCTCTTCAGCTCAAGGCTAGCACTCTACAACTTGAGCTACAATGCCACTTCCGGTTTTCTAGTGGTTTATTGGAGATAAGAGTTTCACAGACTTTCTTGCTTGGGCTGGCTTTAAACCGTGATCCTTAGATCTCAGCCTCCTGAGTAGGTAGGATTATAGGCATGAACCACCGGTGCCTGGCAAAGCAGGAACATTTTTTTTTTCCCTGTTGGTCGTGGGGCCTGAACTCTGGGCCTGGATGCTGTCCCTCAGTTCTTCAGCTCAAGGCTAGTGCTCTACATCTTGAGCCAATGCACAACTTCTGGATTTTTTTGCTTATGTGGTGCTGAGGAAATGAACCCAGGGCCTCAAGTATGCAAGCACTCTACCACTGAGCCACCTTCCCAGCCCTCCTCCCAGTTTTAGAATACCGATTTATAGCTGGACATGTTGTCACTCAGAAAAATAAACTATTGCATGCACCAATCGTCTTTACATGTGTGGCTATGAAATTAAATTCTGTCCAAAATGTCTCAAGTGGGACAGAGTCTTTACAAGGAGCTAACTCAGCTGGGATGTGTGATATTTTGTTATCTATTTTATCTCTGATCCTTATCTACCATGAGATGAAACACGGTGGTGCTCCAAAATTCACCTTAGACTACTGTGTGCTTTAAAATTAGGAGCATCACCAGGTACCCGGGGCTCAAGCCTGTCATCCTAGCTACTCAGGAGGCTGAGATCTGAAGATCATAGTTTGAAGCCAGCCTGAGGAGGGATGTCCATAAGACTCATCTCCAAGCCAGAAATAGAGTTGTAGCTCAAGTGGTAGGGTACTAGTCTTGTATAATAAAGCCCAGGGACAACACCCAAGCTCTGAGTCCTAGCCCCAGGACTTTCTCAAAAAAAAAAATTAAAAATAGGAGCCTCAAAAGAGAATATAGGAACCTTTGTCCCTGATGATGACAATGTGGGGCTGCTATTTTTCAATCCTCTTTTGCTTAGTCCCAGATTCCTTTTAGGTGAGAAGAACACACACACACACACACACACACACACACACACACACACACACACACACACACTCTTTAAATTGTTGTACATAGGATGCCATTTTTGAAAGCAGTATATGAAAATATGCAATGCATCTTGATCAATGTCACCCCTTTTAACATTCTCACTCATCCCTCTCAACTTGCCCCTTCCCTCACTTTTCTTAATTTTGTAGGATGTACATTGAATTCATCCCCTTTCTCCCCTTTATTTATCTGCTCTTCTCTTCGTGACCATACTTTGTACCTCTTTTCTATCTAACATACTCCATTATCATTTTTTCTTTTATTTGTGACTGAGCTTCACATTATCTGATACATATGGCTTAAATTATCTGATGTTAGTGGTTACACAAGTCCCTTGTTATTGAATTGTCACACATGGTCCCTTTACTGTGACACTATTGGCATCACATTTCCAAGCTGCACTATAACTATTTATAATCCAGGACATGCTAATTCCAGGCACAGAGAATAGTTAGTTTTTCTGGCATTTAATCATTCAGATATTTTAGTCCTGGATTGAACATGTTTATCTTTCCTTCCTTCATCTTAAAATTTCTTGAGAGAGGCAACTGATTGCAGATTAGATGCTGGTCAAATCCCAATTATATTAACACTAATTAGTATGATAGTTTTCCCTGTGGGATTATCATTACAGTAGGTCACAGAGTTCTAAGAATATGTAATAGAAGAGCATAGTAGTGGAATTTAAGGCATGTGATAGTAGTTGTACGACATTTATTTTGATATTGTGATGCTCTTAGCATCCCTGAAGTCTCATTCTATCTCATAAATGGTCTGGCCATAATTGTGCAAGCATGTTTGATCCAACAGCATTCAATCTCAATGGTCTAACTTCATGGCCTAGTTTTCAGAGACCCCAGTTGTACCTGTAAAAGAAAGAACCTCATAGGTAGGGATTGTGTTTCGTATGTCCTGAGGTCTTTCATTTTCTTAGTACTTCATGATGTACAAAATACAGGCTGGACCAATACTCTCATTAATAAACAGCAGGACTGATGCAGCTGCATCCATCAAACAGTAATTATTTCTGGGCATTGCAACTGATGGCTGTTTTAGCCCTAATAGAAAATCCTCCTGCAGTGAATAGAAAACGATTCCTCAAAGAAATAAGCCCCCATCACAACGTAAAATGTTTTCTTTAGATAATTGTGCTCAAACTGATATTTTATCATCCATCTTTTTGAAAAATATGCACTTAAAAGGGACAAAACAGAATATTACTTCAGGGATCAGGCAGTATATCTTTGTCTCTATTGTTTAAGTCTTATTAGGGTCATTCATGCCCTAAATTATTCCATTTCCTATTTCTCCCAGCCATTATAGCTCCAAATATATTTTTAAACCTTGTTTTTATTCATTCTACTTTTTCCTGGGGAAAGTATTGAGTATGACAGGGCCTGTCATCACCTAATGAGAAATAGCTCTTGGGCCACTTATGATTATTATTAAGATGACATTTTCCCCTCCAAGCATCAGCAAGGAACTGAGATACATGGGCATTTAAACAAAACAGTAAAGGACCGTAGAGAAGACAATAGTCTAAGAAAAATAGAAGAATCCATTTGTATGAATTTAGGATTAAGCTGGTAACATTTTCAAAGGTGTCATGAAAATTTCCCTTTAAAGAAAAGTTAGAGAAAAGCGAAGAGACAGGAAGAAAGTGAGATTTGGCATATAATGGCATTTATAACTTTTCAGTAGATTTCTTTGATTAGTGACCCAATCTTTTCACAAAGAAACAAGTCCCTCTCATTGTCTCTTCATCAAGGAACCTGTAGTAGAGAAAGGTCAGCTCCCATCTGGTCCTGAACTACAGGAAGAAAAAGTCATTAGTATGACATCTATGCATAAGTAATATAGTACTACAAAACTGAGCCTGAGATTACACTGCAAATAAGGAGTCATGCATTAGAAAGCCACCATAAAGTATCAAACACTTAAAAGCACTGCTTTTCCTTTCTTATTTTTCCTGACAGCATAATGAAACATTTGAAAACACTCTTGTCTTTCAAATTATGGAACCAGTTTATTTTTATGGTTTCATTTCTAACAGATCTTTAGATATAGCCTAAAAGTTCTGAAGATGAGGATAGGTATAAAGATGGAAACAAATTCAAAACTGTCGCCACTAAAGCGTGGAATCTTAGAAGTTAGAGCAGTGAATCGTAGGTTTGTGTGGAAACAATATGTCATCAACTTAATGCCTAGTATATCACCTGTTTTCCAGAAAATGGCTGTTTCCTTTGGTAGTATGCCAATGCTATATGTATGCAAGTTTGTCCAAACTTTGAGAGGCATCAAAGCAGGGAACATGATCAAACCTAATTACAGGTACCTATATCATATCTGGTTTTGTCTTGAGTGTGTGTGTGAGAGTATGTGAGAGTGTGTGTGTGTGTGTGTGTGTGCACATGCGTGCAAGCATACATGCACCTGTCAGTCCTGGGGCTTGAACTCAGGGCTTGGGCACTGTCCCTAAGCTTTTTTTTGCTCAAGACTAGTGTTCTACCACTTGAGCCACAGCTCCACTTTCAGCAGGCTTAAGTGGGGCCCAAAGGTCTACTAAGTTCTCAGGCTAAGGTCAGTAGTGCTAGTCTCTTGAGCCCAATTTGAATAGTAATACTGGGCTTAATGCAATGCCTGGTATTGTCTTTTCCGGTATTGTCTTTTTTATTTGTGTTTTTGAAACATCTCATTTCTTTGGTACCAATACTGAGGTTTGAATTCAGAGCCTGGGTGCTGTCCCTTAGCTTTTCTTTTCTCCAGGCTAGTACTCTACCATTTGATCCTCAACCCCACTCTGGCTTTTTGCTGATTACAGATAAGAGTTCCATAGACTTTCCTACCCCATCTGGCTTTGAACTGAAATCCTCAGATCTCAGCCTCCTTAATGCTATGATTAAAGATATTAGGCACTGGTGTCTGGCTCATATCCACTTTTTGTCATTATTTATGGTACATTTATTTTGTTCCCAATGCTATTTTCTTCTACTGTAATTGAATCTATGAGAGCTATCTCTATAATATACTTCTATCTATATTACTATGTTGGTCACTATTTGCACCGTATATCTGAATGGAATGAATTCATGGTTATTGCCATATTAATTTTACTCTCTTTGAAATCTAGCTTTGACACACTATCACAGCAAGAGAGATAAAAGTAGATTCCTGCCAAGGAACTATACATAGACCTGATTATGCCTCCAGGAATGTATTACACCTGTGAATGTCATCTTCCTTGAGTGGAGAAAAGATTGGGAATCTCTAATCTAGTTTAGTCTTCAATTGAAGATTTTATATACTTTATTATATGCCTGGTCTTTGCTTGGACAGATTCAGAGATGACAGCTCCCCCAGTCTAAGTCACTATAGTGTATCTTTGGAAAGCTTTAGGTAGGGATTAGAAAATTTGTTATAAACCAGGTGTGGTGGTATATACCTATAATCTCAGAACTAAAGAGGCTGAGGTAGAAGGATAAGGAGTTCAAGGTCAACCTAGGATACATAGCAAGATTGTTTTAACAAAATAAAAAAAGAGGAAGAGTGACTCTTTATATCAAACTATTAAATCAACATTTTGTATTTTTTAAGCTAGAAAGGAGATGATATATATATATATATATATATATATATTATATATATATTTCTTTGCAGTAGATCATACATTATCAGCTTTCAGACCTTACTTATTTTCTCTTGTCCAAATCCAAATTCCCAGTTTCTTCAGTTATAATACAAATGCATGATGTGAACAATCAGAATGGAATAAAAGACAAAATAAATTTTTTCTGCTTCCTATACTCAGGCTTTTCAGTATCTTCTGCGTCTTCGCAAATTTAGTTTTAGAGAAGGCAGTGGAAATGTTTTCTGCCTGCTGTTTCTCAGCCTTCTATTCCCTCCCAGAGTAGACAATGGTGTCAAAAGTATTCTCTGTTTTCTGTAAGCATATGTATTTCTTTTTTAAAAATCACAAATGCATATTGCTATATCAAACATTTATTGGTGGGTCCTGAGACTTGAACTCAGAGGAATTTGGTGCTAACCCTGAGCTATTTTGCTCAAGGCTAGTGTTCTACCACTTGAGCACTTGAGCGACTGTTCTACTTCTGCATTTTTTTTTTTGGTGATTAATCAAAGACTCTCATGGACTTTCCTGCCCAGATCTCAGCCTCCTGAGTAGCTAGTATTACAGATATGAGCCTTTGGTACCTGGCCATAAAACTATTTTTTTTGTAGACAAGACAGTTGCAATGTACTTCATTGGTTAAATGTCTATCTAATATTGTTAAAAAGACCCTATTGAAAAGATGTTTGGGTTGCTTCCAATGTTTTACTCATTCATTCTCAAAGAATATTTGCAATTACTTAGTGAAATAGTATGTTTATTTTTAATTTTGATATTGACAAATTGTCATATACTACCAAGCATTTTTGGTCAGTCATGGGGCTTCTACTCAAGGCCTGGGCACTGTCCCTGAGCTCTTTTACTCAAGGGTGGCAATCTACCACCTTGAACCACAGCCTCATTTCCAGTTTTCTGGTGGTTAATTGGAGTTAAGTGTCTCACAGACTTTCCTGCCAGGGCTGGCTTTGAACCATGATTCTCAGATTTCAACCTTATGAATAGCTAGGATGACAAGTGTGAGCTATTAGTGCCCAGCTCCAAATATTTTCTTATTTAATATTTTAATCAGGTTTGAATAATTTTCTTGGACTTTAATTTTTTTGTTTGTGATCCACAATCTATTTTTTTCCAGTCCTGGGGCTTGAAGTCTGGGCCTAGGTCATACCTTCTGAACTCTTGTACTCAAGGCTAGTGCTCTACCACTTGAGCTCCAATTTTTGCCTTTTGTGGTTAATTGGAGATTAGCGTTCCATAGACTTTTGGGCCTGGAATGGATTGGAACACAAAAAAATTATTTTTGTTAGGAAGAAGATCAACATCAGTGAGAGTATTTTATTTGGACACTAGACTACAAGTGCCGGTGAAGGTTTCTGATTGTGTGTGTGTGTATGTGTGTGTGTGTGTGTGTATGCGCACGTGCATGCACTAGCTGGTTGATCCTAAGTCTTAAACTCAAGGCCTGGGTGATATTCCTTTGCCTTTTTTTTCAAGACTAGCACTCTACCACTTGAACCACAACTTCACCTCTGGCTTTTTGGTAGTTAATTGGAAATTAGAGTCTCATGGATTTTCCTACCAGGGCTGGCTTCAAACTTTGATCCTCAAATCCCAGTCTCCCTCATGATTATAGGTGTGAGTCACTGGCACTCTGCAAAAGGTCAATATTTTTGACTGGAACAGATATATCACAATGTACTACAACAGTAGTTAGGAAATTCCGGATAAATATTTAAAGAACCAATGTCAACACAACTGAAGATTAACAGGGAGATTAAAATAGGCTATCTGGGAAAGGGATGCTGAATATCTATTAAATACTTTTGCGAGCCAGAGACATTGGTTCCTTGAGCAACAGTTTGGTACCTGACACCTCTGCCTGAAGACCTGAGACAGCCACAGTGGAGTCCTTGGAAAGCATAGTTGGTTCTCTTATCTTAGCTTTTGAATCTAGAACAAAAGCTCACAGAGCTTCATTTCCAAATCATTCACCTTCATGTAAATTGCTAAATTGTTGCTAGCTCATGCCTCTTCTTGCCATTACTTTGTGCAACTGCTTAGATTAAAAAAATGTACTGGGCAAAATAATGCTTCAGTCTCCATAACCTTCAGATTCTGACAGCCCACCTGGTCCCAGATTTCTCTATTATGTTTGTGTGTGTGTGTGTGTGTGTGTGTGTGTGTGTGTGTGTGTTCCTCAGTCTCCTACCATCTTCCCCCAGAGACAGCCTGATTCAGCTGGTCCATGGAAAAATACATGGTTTTGACATCATCCAGTAGAAATCAACATGTTTGTTTGATGTATGAATTAGTTTATGACTAAATTTTTGTTTGACAGTGATCATATAGAAAAATTGTTCTTCTTGATCCTAGCAATGTAACAAAATAGTTATATATTTTATTCACCTTTTTAATGTGCTCAGATTACATTAAGGATATTAGTTAATTTTTAAAAATGGAGACCACTATATAATTAATTCAGTCCTATCTTCTGACTTAGTGATATCCTCTTCCCTCATCAAAGAGGTCATAATATATGCACAAATATATATTTATATGTGTATATGTCTGTACAGAATATAGCATTTTTACTCAGTTCTTTTCAATCTTCAGAAGGTATTCATTCACTGAATGAATCTTTCTTTTCTTTCTTACTTCTTGCAGTGCTGGGAATGGATCTTGGGGTTTTGCATATGGTAGGCAAGTACTTTCCCACTCAACTACATTCTAATACCCATCAAACACACATTTATATCTTTAGCACCAGGCTCTATGGAACATGTATATAGGTCTTGGCAGTACTATTGAAGTAAGGAGGCTGGGTAAGTAAGTTCTCATGGCCATCCTGGTGGCTTGCTGGAGGGGGGGGGGTGTTCTATCCAGCTTTGAAAAGCCTAGAGGTGAGAGAGGCCATTCATTGAATTGCAGGTGTCATGGATGCTGTTTAGTCTTAGGAGAGCTTTTGCTAATGCTCATCCTTGATTACCTCCCTAAATGGTTTGATTCCCTTGCCTCTGTGTATACCCCTTTATGGAAATGCTAAGCTGACCACTGAGGAGGACAATTCCACTGGTAGCTGAGCTACTTTCTAATATGGTTTGCTTTTGTTGGTCTTGAGTACCTCCACCCAAGCATGTGTTTTTCTGTGTTTAAAAGCTTGGTTGAAGCTCTGTCTGTACTGGGCTGCAGGTCTTTGAGACGAGTTGACCTGCAAATACCGGCTCTCCAATAAAGACTCCCAATTTGACCTCTCAAAACATGGCTTCTCTGTTTCTCACCAATTGAATTCCCTTACATCACTATTAGGGTATGAGGGCAGGATGGTAGAAAAACAACAATGAAAACTCTTATTTTTACCACAGTACTTGTTAGGAAAATGGGAGAAAGGAAAAGGCTGGATTCAAATCTTCAACAGGCACAGTGAGGGGCATAACTTCCCAGTGGAAATGGAAGTTGTGCAGGGAGGAAAGGTTGGAGTTGGGCTTTCATGGGGTCTAAGCAAGGATACAGAGGTTATCAAAAAGGCTCTTAAGGCTGGGGAAGCAGACAGTTTCCGTTAGGCCCACAATGGAATGTTGACAGACAGGCTTAGATTGGATTGCCCTGCCTGCAAATCAAGCATGTCCACACATACCTGGGGTTTTGCCTGCCATCTGTATGCACCTAGGCGGGAGTCAGTCCTTAATATTCCATGTTTAGAAACATAAGAAGTTTAGGCCAAGAAGGGAGAGGTAAGTCCTTCATATAGGGTCTTTGGATAGATAAAAACATTGGGCTGGAAGAGGAGACCACTGGGAAAGAGTTCAAACTCTAATTTGGAATTCCTTTGTCCTGTCCTGCTGGAGGATTATTGCATGAACCGTCCTGTTTGACAGGTTTTGTGGTAGGACTATCCTCCTGCTCTTTGAGATAAGGCCAGGGGTGAAGTTTCCCTGAGTACCAGGAGGACTCTCTAGGGGATGGTAGTTAGTGAGCCATGGAAGCAACACGGAATTATGAGTACAAAGCAGATTCCCATCAGTACTAGCCTGCTAGGTTGCTGGCAACATCAGTACATTGCTGGCAAGCTTTACATTAATTATCACACTCAAGTTGCAAGAGAGGAATTTCATTTTGTGAATATTCATTTTGTGAATCAGGAGAGAAAGGTGCCTGGCCATTTGTTTTGTTTTGTTTTGCACCAGTAACCTTTAATTGCACGTTTCTCTGTCCTTTGGATTCTTCTAGGAACAAACATGGAGTCACTTCATTTTCAGAGGATCTAGGACATCTAGAAGTTTGAAGTTGTTATGCAAAGGAGGAGCCCAAAGATTTCTTTGCTTAGGGAGAATTGGTTATAAAAATTCACTCATGCTTTGAACTTGTTTAGATGTAATTCTGCACCTTTTAAGATGCAAATCATTTTGTCAGATACACCTGAGATTTGTTGAAAAAATACTATGGGCTTTGGCAGTTAAATGAAAGGCCTATTTTCAAAACATTGCTTTATGTGGTATGGGTCATATCAAGTAATCTTCTTTTGATGTTATTTGGACATAACAAAGGGAAACTTCTGGCCAATGACATTGCAGTCTTGTGAAGAGAAATCAGTAAAGATGAAGGCCACATTCTAATAAGTATATCTAGAGCAAAGGATCTTTGTGTATGCAAACATGTTATTAGGTCATTCTGAATGTGTGTTTCCCCAGGTACAAAAAGAATAAATGTCTTTTTGCCAGAATTATAGATAGGGTCAATGTAATATTGTGTGGAACGCTAACCCAGCAGATGGCACACAGGAATTTGTCCACAAGTTATATAGCACAACCACCTGGTACTTACCAATATTCTTATTGGTAAGAATAAAACACACATTCTGAGGAATATTCATTTTATTTTATTATTTTATTTTTTTTCCAGGACTGAGGACCGAACCCAGGGCCTTGTGCGCGCCTGGTGGGTGCCCTTCTGCTGGGCTAAACCCCCAGCCCCGAATATTCATTTTATTATCAACTCCTTGTGCTTTTGTATTGAGATGTCTAGTCAAATGAGAACATGACCTTTCTGCACTAATTTGAACAGCATTACAGTTTCCTAACTTATTTTGATTAAACTTGAGGGCCAGGAAACTTGAAGAACATGGAAAAGTGAATTATTTAACAATTGCATTTTATACACTCTAGCCTTGAATCTATTTGATTGGATATTATCAGACTGGAACTAAAGCCATCCTTTACCCTCTCATTGGTTCAAACATAGCTATGAAGAGTTGACTTGCCTTAGCTTTAACAAGCCCATTATAAGTCATTATAGTTTCCATTGTGAACATACTGTACAGAGGGGTTACAATTACATGGGCAAGATAATGAGTACATTTCTTATCAAGCATTGCAGCCTCCTCCTTTGTTTACCCTCCACATCTCTTCCCAGCCCACCCCGCCCCCCCAATCCTCCCCCCGCCCCACCAAAGTTGTACAGTTCGTTTTCGACTTGACAACTTGTACTTCTCATTGTTGCAACAGGTCCACCTGTATCCTTATTTAAACGACTTGTTTTTCCCCTTCTCCTCCACAAATTATACCGACATCAAATATAGTGAAAGCAGGGGTTATACTGTGGGAGAGGGACATACAAAGCAACAAAGAAATAATCTTATGAATGCATTAGAAACAAATGCATGAAAGAACAAAAAACATTTAAATACATATCTAAGGGTTCAGAGTCATTTTCTTTAATTGACAGATTATTTCAGCTCCTTTATAGCCACTGGCATCTATGCTGAGCAATATTAATATTCAACTGTCATTAAATTAATATGTGTGTGAATGCATGGGTGTTAGTAGTAGTAGAAACTGATATGAAGTTTATGTACTGAAGTTTTTGGTATAGAAAAGCAAATATTTCCAATCTGTCAAAATGTGATTATGTAGTTAGAAGGCATATCATTTCTTTCTTTTTTCTTTTTTTCAATATTAGAGATAAAGCTCAGGGCCTAACTCTTGATAGGTAGGTGCTCTACTACTTTAACCTGACTTCCAGGCTTGTTTTCTACTTTTTTTTTTGGTTGGTCGTGGGCTTGAACTCTGGGCCCTCAGCTCTTCAGCTCAAGGCTAGTGCTCTACCACTGGAGCCACATAGCCACTTCTGGCTTTTTCTGCTTATGTGGAGCTAAGGAATCAAACCAAGGGCCTCATGAATGCAAGGCAAGCACTTTATCACTCAGCCACTTTCTTAACACCATCTACTGGCTATTTTTAAGGTAGAGTCTAACTTTATGTCTCAGTCATCTTCAGCTATGATCCTCCCAGTGTCCTCAGGGATGACACGGATGTGCCACTGCACCCAGCCATTGTGCTTCATCCATAGCTAAGATAACAGGCTAGTGCCCCCCAAACCAGCTGTTGGTGGAGTTCCATGAACTTTTATGCCTGGGCTAGCTTCAAACTGCAATCTCTTATTTCTGCCTCTTAGCATAGCACTTTTGATGTTTAATTTAGAGGTCATGAGTTCAAATTACCTAAAATAGCATGAGATTTTCATTTTATTATCACCCTCCAAACATATTGCCTTTCATGACTATAGGTATTGCAAAAAGTGAATGAATTTGGCTTCCAGCTCATTCTCTATAGTCTTTCAGGTTAGGCCTCATGCTAACCTGAAGTAAATAATCTAATAAACAAATAAAACCATGTATGTAAAATAGAAATCAGATTGTGTTTATCCCTTCTAACATCCATTTTCCAGGCAAAAGCCAAAATTCTCATTTCAAAAAGCAAAGCAGATTATATTATTTCCTTGTTCAAAAGGCTTTATTGCCTTCTAATGAAGCCAGTAAAAGAATCTAAATTCCAGGGCTAGGATATAGCTTACATGGTAGAACAAAAGAGTAATAGAGCACTTGCCAAGCTGAGGCCCCTGAGTTCAAACCCAGTATAAATCTAAATGCCTTCCTGGACAGGCCTTATATTATCTAGGTCCTACTTCCCTTTTCAGTCTCATCTACTGGCCTCCCTCAATCTTGCCATTCCTACAAATGCACAACTGGCTTTAATCATAGGGACTCTGCTCTCAGTCATAGTTTTATGTTCCTAGTGCTCTGTCTGATTATTTGTACCACAAGACAATCAGGTTTCAGTTCAAAGGGCTCTTTCTCAGTGTTACCTTCCCTGACAACTTACTCAAAATTAGCACCAACCTTCAAACACTACTTATACTTGCGATTATTTTTTGTCTTAGGAGTGTTAGGCATTGAGACCAGAGTCTCACACTTGCCAGGCAAATACTCTTGATCTATACCCTCAGCCCTTTAGCTTATTTTATTGAATAGGATCTTGTGTTCTTTCCCAGTCTAAAATTCCTCCTACTTAACTCCTCCATGGTTTTGAGATGACAGACATACACCATAACGTCTAGCTTTATTGGTTGAAATAGGGGTCTCACTAACATTGAGCTCAGGCTAGTTTCAAACAAGTATACTCCAAATACAGCACTCATCACCTCAAATTATCTGCATCTTTTGTTTTCTCATTTGCTATCTGATTTTCACATTAGCATGAAGACAGGGTATATGGTTCAAGTATGAGAGCAACAAAGTAATACCACACTTGCTAGACTGGGTCCCTCTTCAAGCCCCAGTATGAATCTAAACTCCTCCCTAGACAGGCCTTATGTTATCTGAGTATCTGGGTCCTGTTTTATATATTATACATATATTATATATATATATATATTATATATATATATATATCTTTTAATTCATCTCCAGCCCTGTATTTTCTCCTACTAGATGTCTATAGGACAGGATCTTGCTTCTTGCAGTGAGCACATGGCTATACTTCAACCTACCTACCTTAGGCTTCACCATGTCTAGCTTCCATTCTGTGGAGATTCAGTCTTATGGACTTTTCTACCTGGGTTGGCCAGACATTTTAATCCTTCCAATCTCAGCTTCCCATATCTTTGAGATCATGACATTGTGCCCAGGTATGGGTTGAAAAGGGTATCTTGAACATTTCTGCCAGGGCTTTCATCAAACCATGATCCTCCCATTCTCAGCTTTCCAAGCAGCTGGGATTTGCAAGCATGAGCTACTGGCATCCAGCTGGATAATCTGTATTTTTTAATATTTCAAAGAGGCTGATGAAATCTTATATTTTATTAACATTATTGTATGCATAAAGCATAAATACAATGTTAATTTTCACCTTGTCAGGAGTCTGTATTCACTTTTTCTTTCTAATTAAATATCCATCACAGTCTGAGCTTTATAAAATGCAAGTCTTAACATATTAGCAAAGCCACTTATACCCTAACTACCTCAAATAGGAGAAAGGCTGTGTAATTCTTAACAGGAAAACTGGAATCTTCATAGAGTCTATAAAACCTTGCATGGTCATGGTCTGGTCTCTGACTTCCCTTTTTATCATCTAAGTCCATGCTTCATCTAAATCTCTTGGCTCTAACTACATTGTCTTTTCTTAATCCATCAACTAGACCCATTCTCTTTTGTCTTAGGACTTTGCAATGACCTCCAATGTCTGTCTTCAAGATGGATAACTCCTGTTTTCCTTCAGATCTTAGCTCAGGTACCATGTCCTCATGAAACATTTTCGAATCCCCTGACCAACTCAGGTCTCAGTGGTATGTATATGACATAATGTCGTGTACCTTCTTTCAGTTCTAGAGTGGATATTTATCATATATATATGCATGTATATGTGTATATATATATATATATATATATATATATATATTCCTTTTGGCATGCTACTAGTTGTTCTTCTCAGTCAGAAAATCCCTACTGTGGGTATTATGGAAACAACATGTTATGGAACAAACACACAGCTAACTTGTTAAGTATATAATTCAGTTGGTGGGAAGAGAAAGATCACAGTAAATCAAGGAAAGGCTGTAACTCTTAAGGGCACCAGATGGTACATTGAACATTGGGAATCTATATCCTTACTAGCTTCCTACTAGTGATAGATTTATACTGCCATAACATACATAACATCACAAATGATCACCAACTTGATGGCTTAAATTTTTTAATTCTAATATTTAATTGTTCTGGATATCAGAAATCTAAAATTTCACTGGACCCAAATCAAGGAGGATGTAGGGCCTCGATCTATGAAAGACACTAGAGGAATTTCTACTACCTTGACTTTTCTTCTAGAACTACATTCCTCACATTACTTGGTCTTGATCTCTGACTCCATTTCCAATAGCAATAGCACAGAATCTTGTAATTTTTTTATTGTGAAAATACTGTACTAAGGGGTTACAATTACATGGGCAAGATAATACATTTCTTATCAAGCATTGTTGCCTCCTCCTTTGTTTCCCTTTCCCATCCTTTTCCATCTTGTATTTTTGGTCACAAGGCCTTTCTCCTTTCCTATGCCTCCTTCTTATAGGACAATTGCGATTATCATGGGCGTATCCAGAACAATTTCTCTTCCAAAATACTCATATCTCCAGGTTTCTTTCTGTCCTCTGGGTGTGTGTGTGTGTATGTGTGTGTGTGTCCTAGGGTTTTAAACCAAGGTCCTGGGTGCTGTCCCTTAGCTTTTTCATTCAAGGCTTGTACTCTACCACCTGAGCCACAGCTCCACTTTCAGCTTCTGTTTTTGGTGGTTAATTGTGGATAAAAGTCTTACCACAGTTAAGCCCCTGTCCAGTATCTCTGTCATGTAGTCACGTAAAGTAACATTACAAATTCCCAAGATTAGGATATGGACATGGTAGGAACCATTATTCTGCCTCCTACAATGCTTACTGTTTATTAGCAAGAAACCACAATCTCTTTCCTGTCAGACTTTCAGCTTCAAACAAAATGGCGAGGCTTGCATCAATTTTGTTCACTGTTGTGCTTATACTTTGACCTACAGTAGACACTTAGGAAATTTTCCTAAGAAATGAATGTAAGTATATCATTTTGAGAGATTATCAGCTATATGTCTTTCTGTTTTGAAAAAAGTATATTTATAGAGAAGAATTAGTATAAATTACATTGAATCTCTCATTTATCAATCCTTACTTAATATCATCACTAACATTATAGTTGTCCCCTTTATCTGTGGAAGATATATTTCAAGACCTCCTAGAGATATCTGAAAGGTCAAATAGTATTCTATATCATATTTTCCATATATAATATATATACCTATGATAAAATTTAATTCATACATTATTTGCAGAAAGAGATACAATTTAGTTGGGAGGAGGGGGGAATGTAGTTGTGGAGGTGGGAGGGAAGGAAAGGTAGGGGAAAAACAAAGGAGGAGGTAACAATGCTTGATAGGAAATATACTCATGACCTTGCTCATGTAACTGTAACCCCTCTGTACAGTATTTTTACGATGAAATGTATTAAAAAGCACACTGATAATAAAATACAACTATGACAATGTACTTCACTAAAAATATAGGAATGTATCCTTCTCAAATATCTCAAAATATCTAATGATATTTTCAACTTTTTACTTGAAGAGACTTCACTTGAAGAGACTTTCACTTGAAGTATCTTTTTGCCTGCCCAAATTGCCAGCATCACCATTCTGGTACCTTAGGGCAACTATTAAGCAAAATATAGGTTAGTTGAATGCAACCGTCAGTCTGATAACCAAGATGGCTAAAAAGTAAATACCAAGAAGGTAACATATACAGCATGGATATGCTAAACATAATGATGATTCATATCCCAAACACAAGGCAGAACAAAGCAGAAAGGTACACAATTCTATCATTCTACTCAGAACAACTCACAATTTAAATGTTTTCAGATTTCAGTTGGCCTCAGATAACTTAAACCTTGGGAAATGATCTTGTGAATAAAAGGGTACTACTATATTTAACAGATATTTAATGAATTATTTATAGGAATCTACAGCTATAAAATAATGTGTTCTAAACTTTCACAATGGAAGGAACAGAGGTCTCAGAAACAGAAAGTGACTTGCTTGAGTAGACTGTAAGAGAGACCCAGATAGGATTTGAACTGAAATTATGCTTGTGCCTATCAGCTCAGGGTGGATCGTAACAAAGTATCACAGTCAAGTAGCTTAAACAAGATTTATTTTCATTCAAGTTTGGTGGTACACATAATCCTAGTATTTAAAAGGCTGAGACAGAAGGACTGTGAGTTTGAAGCCAGCCTGGCCACAGATTGAGACCCTGTCTTTAAAAATAAAACATTGAGCTGGGCGCCGGTGGCTCACGCCTGTAATCCTAGCTACTCAGGAGGCTGAGATCTGAGGATCATGGTTCAAAGCCAGCTTGGCGGAAAGGCCCGTGAGACTCTGATCTCCAATAAACCACTAGAAAACTGGAAGTGGCGCTGTGGCTCAAGAGGTAGAGCACTTACCTTGAGCTGAAGAGCTCAGGGACAGCGCCCAGGCCCAGAGTTCAAGCCCCATAAAAAAAAATAAAGCATTGGCTCAAGTGGTAGAACATCAACCTTGAGTAAGGAAAAAAACAAAAATTGTTTTCTCCAATTTCTGGGTGAACTCTAAGTTCCAGGTTTCAGTAGATTTGGTTTCTAGTTTTGGTTCTAGGCTTTCTTGCTTTGGCCCTCCATACAAGATAAATACAATATGGATAGAGAAAGCTCTGGACTGTTTTCTGATGGCATATATCCTGTCAGATTAGATTCTCACCTTAAGTTTACTTTACTTACTTTCTTAAAGCACCTGTCTCCAAATATAGTGAAACCGAGGCATAGAGCTTCAACAGATAAACTTTAAGAATACATAGTATAGCCTTGTAACAATGTACATGGAATCAAATGAGAGTGTGATATATTGAGCTAATTTCTATTACTTACAAGTTATGAAACTCAGGGAAAGTTACTTTTTACTTTTGTATCTTCTGTAAAATTGAGATTATTCTGCTTAAATACCTGCTTTTAATGATTAAATTATACAATAGATGTAATTACATAATACATCTAAGGCACAAGTAAATGTTAGTGACTTACCATTTCCTTTGTTAGTTGGTGGGATTATTATGCATTTGGATGCACTTTTTTTAGCCTTCTTTTAAGGCCAATCATTAGACCAGAAAGAAAATTTCTATGGAAGAGACTACCAGACAATGATGCAATGCCATAAGGACTCAGGATGTTTTAGAATTCTTAAGAATAGATTTAACACCTAAATGCTGATTTCATCTTAGTTGCAATGACAAGAGCAGCTTATTTGCCCTGATAATTCCATTTCCAAATAATTTACAGCTAATAGACTTAAAAGGCAATGATTTAGCAACTTAATTTTTGCCTTTAATATTTATCAAGGAAAGCATCTTAGAGAGCTTAGGTCTTTTTGTCCCCTGAGATAGACAAGTCATAACTCCCTAATATTGAGTAAATGTCTCAGAGCAGAGATGAATCATAAAAATGATAGCTTAGAGATTCCTGTCAGAAAGCCTCTTAATCTTATTCAATACAACACAAAAGGAAACAAGAAAAGATCACGAACCCTGTGTAACCTAACAAAATTGCCAACACCACAAAGTTTAAACAGAGGGAACAAGGAGGTCTTGGGAGCATTCATCGTGGACAAAGAAAAAAATGTTTGTGGACAATCAGACCTCAGGCACTAGGATGCTTGTACAATGCTGTTCACTGTGGAATTGTTTATAAAAGAAAAGAAAATGGTGCAGTCCAGCTGTCCACTAGGAGTTGAGTGATTAAGTAAGCCATAGTGTATTCACACCCTAGATTATGACACATTACATACAATGATATACATCCTGGTGTACATACAAAGTAAGATTACAGATGTGCTCCTAAATCGAAAAGTCTATGTTAAAAAATAGAATAATATTTGTTTATATGAAACATCAAAATATACACATATTTTGGGAGAAGTGATTGCCTCTTTTTGTTTGAGGAAATGTGATTCTACCCTTTCTACCCTTTGCTCTAAGTCACAAGAAGCATTTTAGTTTCATGCATATTATATGAGATTTTTTAAATGATAAGGGTGTTTATGTTATTAACTAATTGTTTATTACATTATGACATTTTAATTGGAATAGAATTGTAAGTGGGTAAAATTTATTCACAATACCTTAAAATTACTCTAGTCTTCTGACATCCAGTGTGGATACTATATAAGGTTTAAATTAATTCTCTTTATTGACATAGCTTATTTTATCTCTGAAAGGTTTTGAAATGTTTACTCTTATTTGCCCAGTATTTTGAAATTTTGCACTGTTTTAAGTTTTACATGGTAAATTTTTAACAGACTTTCTAGTTAAATAATCATCTCTCTTCAGATCTTGGAAATATTCTTATTTATTCATAAATTTCTTCTACTTCTCTTCCTTTAGTTAATCTTTCTGAAACTATGGAATGCTTTTCTATATCTCTAAAGTATTTTTTCTCATTTTATTTACTTATCCTTTGGAGTCAAATTTTCTGGGAAATTTTCTAAATTTTATTTATCAACTTATTCAACTCAATCCAATAGTCACAATTGTAATTTCAGAGAGCTATTAATTAATCTTAGAATGCTCCTTTGCTGTTTAACCCATTTTTGTTTTATATATACAATAACACCATCAATTTCTTCTGGCATCTATGTTACTTTTAGAGGATCCTACAGCAAGAAGGTGGAGGCAGTTAAGGATTTCACCCCAGGATACAGTGGAGTATTTCTGGCTTAAAGTTGGTTAGTGCTGACAGGAGGATGGAAGAAAGTTGTACAGAATGCTTGGTTACCATGGGACTGTCATACCCTAAATTCAGGGTTAACAAAATAAATACCCATGTAAAGAAAAGGGAGGGCATTGCAGGAAAAGTATTAATTAAAGCTTTGTTTCCTATTCAGAAAGATAGTTCTCCACACTCTAACCAAAATACATTCAGAAGGAAGTAACATAGCAGGGAATGTGTTGTGTGCTGCTGGGTGCAGTGTTGATATGCAAGAGATCCTCTGGAATAGATGCTCCAAAAGGCTATATATGTTTACAATGGTTATATTAAACCCTTATCCTGCTTAAACTTTAATGAACTTCTAGTTTTATAGAGAAAAATCAAGAAGGAGCCTGGGGACATAACTTAGTGGTACAGTACTTATTGAGCATGCATGAAGTATTGTATTCCATCTCCATCCCTATCCCTATCTCATCTCCATCCAGCACTACCACTACCAATACCACCACCAAAAACAACAATAATAACATCATTAACAACAGAAACAGTAACAATACAAAGAATCATATAACAAGAAGGTAGGCACTTGTGTACTATAAATGGAAGTAATAGGAAAAGGTTCTTTCCTGTATCTAGACAAATCTTAATTATCCCCCAAGTAAGTAGAGTAAGTTTGATCAATGTCTGTAACCAGGACATTTCTACGCTATTTCTTGTTGTAATCTACATGTAAGATAAATGACCAAGGTCAGCATCTCTATAGGCCCCTATAAAAATGCTTGATACAAACGTGACCTCCTCTGAATGCAAGTCTCACGAATGTTGGGGGAAGGAAGGAGGGGAAGACATTTTTTGGAGGAAAATATCAGATATAAATTTCATTCATTTATATTGCCCATCAGTTCACCTGACATTCTAGACACAGGAATGGCTGGGATTCATCAAATGACTCTTCAGACACGTTATTCATAGCTCCTTGTTATAAATAGTATCAAAGTAGATGTATCAACAGTGAATATAATATAGCGCATGTACTTTAAGGTCAACCCAAGTAAGAGGCCTCAATTATGAAATGATAACCCCACATTTTGCATTTACTCTCCAATGTTTGGCACAACAGTAATATTTGACAGCATAGATTAAGAACAGAGACAAGAGGGGAAAAAGCAGCCCACCAAAAATATTAAAATACATTTTCATTCATTTACATCCTACATGATTCAAAAGATAATGTTTTTATTCTTTCATTAAAATTTTAATAATTTACTAGAGGGCTACAAAGATGAATTATGACAGTCTGGTCTCCTCTAGGCACAATTTTCTCTATATTTCTTTCTATTGTGTTTGTATCTCTGCTACAAAATAGATTCAACTACCTCTTAAAGACTTGGAAATAAATTATAAATAGATATATAAACATATAGAGGCTCACATGTACCTATACACAAACAAATTGAAGTATGGCATATACAAGGACGAATGCCAATGTTGTGACTCTTTTGAACAACTAACTCACAGTTCAACAAAATGAATCCAAGGAAGATAGAATTTGTGTGTGGTATTGGGGAAGGTCAAGGGGAAAGGCAGACTAGAGGAATGGAGAGATGGGTGAGGAAATACAATAATTGTATTTAATGTGTATATGTGAAAATGGAACTAGAGGGGATGTGTGGGGTTGGAAGACTGATGAGATTTGATAAAAAGCACAAGATAATTTATTATTTTAGAATAGTAAAATTTGTTCAAACAGATTAATAAAGACACATTGATCAAGACACATTGTAGCTAGGCACTAGTTGTTCATGCCTAGGTACTCAGGAAGCTAAGATTTTAAGATGGTCATTTGAAGCCAGCCTGGGCAGAAATATTTGTAAGACTCATACCTCTAATTAATCACAAAAATCTGGAAATGGAGCTGTAGCTTAAAGTGATAGAGTGCTAGCCTTGAAGGGAAAAAAACCTCAAGGAGAATGTCCAGGCTCTGAGTTAAGGCCCTATGACCATCAACAAAAAAGATGTATTGTTTGAATGTCTAGAGACATGTATAATTTCTCATGTCCCAGTGTAGTTTTTTAACCATTCATTGTGTTTACTTGTAGATTTATAGGCACATTCTAGTTACTACAAATGAAGGAAGCCATGCAATCTATATTTCTCTGGGTCTGGTTTACTTCACTTAAATAATTCTTTCCAAATCTTTCCATTTTTTTTTTACAAATAGTACAATATCATTCTTTCTGATGGAGAGTAGTATTCCATTGTGTATATATTCCACATTTTCTTGATCCATTTGTCTACTGAGGGGCATCTGGGTTGGTTCCATATCTTTGCTATGGTAAACAATGCTGCAATGAATATGCTTGTGCTGGTCACTGTAGTGTGGTCTTGTTTGTGTTCTATTGGATAAATGCCCAAGAGTGGAATTGCTGGTTATAGGGAAGTTCTATGTTTAGTCTTTAGAGGAACCCCTCCATACAGCTTTTCAGAGTGGTTGAACAATTTTACATTCCCACCAATAGTGGAGCAGCATTCCCTGTCGGCCATATTCAGGCCAACATTTATTATTGTTAGTTTGCTTGACAATGGCCATTTTAACTGGGGTGCATATGATCATATATCATATAAAATAATACTTTACAAAATGAACTCCAAGTTAATGAAAAAAGTAATTTTTGTTGTTGTTATTTTTGTTGTCTTTTCCTTTCGTCTTGTTTTTTAGTTTATTTGTCTTTGGGAAGGTAAGAGAATGCACAGAAAAGGTGGAACAAAGGGTGAACAATACAACAGTGGTACTCACTAGACACTATGTGGAAAATGAACTGTACTTCTTATGAGTGGGGACAGGAGGGAAAAACTGGGAGAGAGTGGGGGGGCGAGAGTGACATAGTTCAAAAAGAAATGTACTTATTACCTGGCTTATATAACTATGAACTCTCTGTATACCACCTCTACAATAACAATAAAATATATTAAAAAGTAAAAACACCTTTATAATGGAATTAGAAAAAAGATACATTGTATTCAAACTGACATGTTGAATTAAAAGTTCTTTGTACAACTTCTTAAAGATAGTCACTAAATAAATATTATGATCTATTGGAGCTCAGGATCAGTGTCCTGTTCTTTATATTTGATTTAGCATTAGCACAGTAATGGGCATGTTTGTTAAAAAACACATTTGAATTAATTAGATAAATACTTATTTTTATGGAAAGCTTCCATATTGCTACTTAAGATACTTTAGTAGATTGTGATGAGATTTGATAAAAAGCACAAGATAATTTATTATTTTAGAATAGTAAAATTTGTTCAAACAGAATTAATAAAGAGTACAAATCAGTTTTATTTACAGAGAGAACTAGCAGGAAATAAAGGTCTTGGAATCAGTGATAAGCGGGACTATATTAAGGTCAATGTTAATTTCCCAATCCAGGAAAATATATGACATAAAGAAATATGACAATGATCAATTTACATTATATCTATCCTTCCAATCAAAAGATAATTGGGCCACTGTAGTGGCTTAAGTAGTAGAATGCCTGCCTAGCAAACATGATCCTCCCAGGCCCTGAGTTCAAACTTCAGAAAACACAGGAAAGGTAACAAAAAACAAGAATGGAACCAAATGTAGTGGTACAACCCTCTAAGCACTAATGAGGCTGAGGGAAGAGGTTTATAACCTTGAAGCCAACTTGAGCTACACAACAAGACCTTATCTTGAAGGAAGGAAGATAGAAAGGGAGAGAAAAGGAAGAAGAAAGAAAGAAAGAAAGAAAGAAAGAAAGAAAGAAAGAAAGAAAGAAAGAAAGAAAGAAAGAAAGAAAGAAAGAAAGAAAGAAAGAAAGAAAGGAAGGAAGGAAGGAAGGAAGGAAGGAAGGAAGGAAGGAAGGAAGGAAGGGAGGGAGGGAGGGAGGGGAGGGAGGGAGGGAGGGAGGGAGGGAGGGAGGGAGGGAGGAAGGAAGAAAGGAAGGAAGGAAGGAAGGAGAGGGAGGGAGTGAAAAGAGAAAGAAAAAGGGAAACGAAGGAAAGAAAGAAAGGAAATAGGAACAAAAAGGAAAAAAAGCAAGAAAGCAAGGAAGGAAAGAAGAGGGAGGGAGGGAGAGAGGGAAAGAGGGAGAGAGGTAGAAAAAGAAAGAAGAGAGGGAGAGAGGAAGGGGAGAGGAAGGAAGGAAGGAAAGAAGGAAGGAAGGAAGGAAGGAAGGAAGGAAGGAAGGAAGGAAGGAAGGAAGGAAGGAAGGAAGGACAGACATCATACTGGAACACAGAGAGAGCAATGAGCCTAGTCAAGTATATAAAATTTTGGCAAGGACTAGACAGCATGCTTCATGCTTAGGGTGCCTTCTCATATTGGTGGCACAGTAAAGAAAAAGGAAAACATTACATGAAAACAAATAGTATAGTAAGCAGGGACAGGGTGATGAGGGTCCAGTGAGCTCTAATTTAGGGACAGACGAGATAGGTGTGGGGAATGAATGGTTGTCTATGAAGGTTTCTACCCAGCCTTGAATATAAAGGCCAAGCAAAAGCACAAGGCCCTTAGTTAAAGCCCTAATATTGGCACCAAAAGGAATGTTGGTGGTGGAGGGAATTATATTAATAGATGAAAGAAAGAAAGGCTATCCAGTTTCCATTGTATTGTCAATATTTCTCTAAAAGTGTTCTTCAAGCAGAAAAATGCAGAAAAAAATTTAATATGTGAAGAAACATATTTTAATTTATTCAGTACACCAGATCACAGGTAATGTACTTGAATAAAATTGATACTAAACCATTACTGAAATAGATAATTGAAAAACCAACCTAAAAATAATTAACACCACATTTCTTTCAAGGATTACTAAAAGAAATTATATGTCGTTTTTCAGAAACAGCTACTAGATGAGCTTTGAAAGGATTCAATATATTGAATTAAGAGGTCAAGTCCTTGTCACTGTGACCAATGAAATGGCCTTTGAAAATAGATGTGGTGGTACATGAATGTAATTCTAGAACTTGGGAGACTGAGGTAGGAGGATTATAAATTCAAAGCAAGCCTTGGCTATAGAACCTGATGGAGAGACCCTATCTCAAAAGACAAAGCAAAATAAAAGTTGAAGGAAATGCAGAAAAGGATGTCATGAACCGCCCCAAAAGAGAATCAGAGAACAGACAACACCCAAATCTTTGGAATCTTATGCTTGGCCTTGAAACAGACATTGCTTTGTTTCTGTTCATCTTCTGTAATTTCTACTTCTCATATCTTCATTTGCTTTTTAACTATTTTTGTAAGTTGTATTATTGGTAAGTTGTGTATTACATTAAAAATTAGTTTGTTAACCTCTAATTGCTTCAAAGTCTTAACCTTTAATCACTTTAACCAATATAATTTTAACAGCTGTATTTGAGGTATAATTTAAATGTCAAAAAGTTCATTTACTTATAATATACATTTTTTCATTTTAGTATATTCATAATGTGGTGAAACAATCAGCCTAATGTAATTTTAGAACCTTTTAAGTACCCTCAAAATTAATCCCTACTGTCATTTTCAATCATTACCTCCACATTCCCCATACATATTACATACAAATATTAAATATGACTGAATTACTCTCTGCCTGTATAGATTTGTTTTTTACATAAATAGGGCCAGTAGATTATATGATGTGCATTCTATTCTCACTGACTATTTTACTTAGTATAGGATTTTCAAGGTTCATCCTTGTAGCATCTCAGTAGTTTATTCCTTTTCATGAGAAAATAAAATTCTATATTTGCAAATGGATATATCATATATGCTTATGTATTGATCATTTTTTTCCTATTATGAGAACTGATATTATGCTTATTAATGCACTATTTTTTTCTGTAGAATATTTATTTTTATTTTTTGTGAGTCCTAGGGTTTGAACTCAGGGCCTGGACACTGTTCCTGAGCTATTTTGCTCAGGCTAGCCCTTTATTACTTGAGCCATCACTCCACTTCTGGTTTGTTTGTTTGTTGTGCTTAATTGCTGACAGGAATTTCATAGACTTTCTTGCTGCCACTGGCTTTGAACCAGGATCCTTACATCTCAGCCTCCTGAGTAGCTAGGGTTGCAGGCATAAAGTCACCAGTGCCCCACCCTGTGTATTATATTTTCACCTCTCATGGGTACCTAAGAAATGAACTTTTTCTGTGTTTACCATTCAGAGAATATAAACCTGTTTTCTGAAGCAGTTATAACACTTTACATCCCTATTAGCAATATACAAGAATTCTCTAAAATTTCCTACACATCATACTGACTATGCTTTTAATTTTAAGCCTATTACTGCATAAACTGGCATTTATTTCACTGCAGTTTTAATTTACATTTTCTTAGTGACCAGCAATGTTCATGATCTACTAATGTGCTTATTGTTCATTTGTATATGTTCTTTGAAGTGTTTCAATCATATATATATATATGATTGAAATATATATCCTATATATAAATATATATCATGTATATATATATCCTATCCTGGGGTTGGAACTCAGAACCTGGGTGCTGTCCTTGAGCTTATTTTGCTTAATTCTAGCACTCAACCACAGGGCCAAGGCCACTTCTGGCTTTTTTTTTTAAATAATTTTTTGGAGGTAAGAGTCACAAAGACTTTCCTGCCTGGTCCAGCTTCCAGTTGTGATCCTCAGATCTCAGTCTCCTGAGTAGGTAGGATTACAGGCATGAGCCACCAGCACCTGCCTTTTAATCTAAAAATTTAAATTTTCTTTATATATTCTGAATACAACACCCTTATCTTATTTGAAAATATTTTCTATGATTCTTTTGTTTCTGGTTTACTTTTTTATTTTTTATGTTTTTATTGTGAGAATACCGTATAGAGGAGTTACATGGGCAAGATAACGAGTACATTTCTTATCAAGCATTGTTGCCTCCTCTTTGTTTCCCCTTCCCATCCCTTCCCATACAACCCCCCCACCCCCACCAAAGTTATAAAGTTCGTTTTTCCACATAAAGACTTGTGCATCTCATTGTTGCAATAGGTCCACCTGTATCCCTAGTTAAACGATTTGTTTTTTCCCTTCCACTCCACAAATTATACCAACATCAAATACAGTGAAAGCATGGGTTATACAATGGGGGAGGGACATACAAAGCAACATAAAAATCATCTTATAAATATGTTAGAAACAATTGCACGAAAGGAAAAAAAACAAAAAAAAAACATTTGAATACTTATCTTGAGATACCACCTCACCCCAGTTAGAATGGCTATAATCAAGAACTCTGGTTTACTTTTTTAACGATATAATTGTTGACAGATTTTTAATTTTGATGAAGTCCAATGTATGTATATTTCATTGGTACTTTCGATATCATATCTAAAAAAAGTCCTAATCTTAATTTATGAAGATGTGCTCCTGTCATGTCTATTAAAAATGGCAAGCTAGACATAGTAGGATGCATCTGTAGTTCCAGCATTTGGGAAGTAGAGGCAGGAAGGACAATCACAAGTATCTAAGATGAGCCCAAGCAATGTAGTGAGACTCTGTCTCAAATATTGTCCAACTATCTTTGTTGAAATGGTGATTCTTCTCCTCACTGAAAGGTTTTAGAACTCTTGTTAAGACTGAATTGGCCATATATGTCTGGATTTATTTCTAAGCCTCAATTCTATTTCATTGATCAATATGTCTATCCTTATGCCAGTATCACATCACTGATTACTGCAATTTTGTAATACGTTTTGAAATAGGGAACTGTGAGTCCTCCAAATTTCTTTGTCAAAATTGGTTAGACTATTTGGGTCCATTGCAATTTCTCATGAGTTTTATGAGTAGACTTTTCATTTTTCAAAAAAAAAGTGATAAGCAATGTATTGTAGTTTATGTTACAGAAGTTTTGCAGCTCTTTGTACGTTAAATTATGTTCTACATAATTATTTTCTGGATTCTCATTTCTAATAAGTACAAATATATTTGTGTTGATCCTATATCTAGAAACTTTGCTTCAATCTTTCATTAGTTCTGATAGTTGTTAATCTATTCCTTAGTGTTTGCTATATGTATTATTATTTTATCTGAATAAAAATAATTTTACATTTCCTTCTACTTTTGATGGCATTTATTATTTTCTTTTTTCCTAATTGTCCTGGGTAGACCTTGTTGCACAATGTGGGAATAGTGTTTTATACTAGAATAGAATGTGCTTGTTGGAAAGACAGGTTTAGTTTCTTTTCAAGTAAGGCATAACATGGGTTAAGGGCTTTTTTTCTAGATAATGTTTAACATGATGGGGAAACTCCTTTCTATCCCTAGTTTGGTGAATGCTTTTATCATGAGAATTACTAGATTCTGTTTTAGAATATTCTTTTTGTGTCCATTATCATGTTTGTGTATGTCTTTTCTTCCACCAATATTATGCATTACAATGACTTTCATTCCTGAGAAAAATCTCATTGATCATATTGTAAAATTTCTTTTCTATGCTACTGAACTTGGTTTTCTAATATTTTGTCAAGGACTTTTGGATTCATGCTTCTGAAAGATTGATTTTTATTTTTTTATTGTGAAAATACCGTACAGAGGGGTTACAATTACATGGGCAAGGTAATGAGTACATTTCTTATCAAGCATTGTTGCCTCCTCCTTTGTTTCCCCTTCCCATCCCTTCCCATCGCCCCCCCCCCCCCCCCCCCCCCCCCCCCCCGCCCCGCAACCCTGCGCCAAAGTTGCAGAGTTCATTTTTCCACATAACGTCTTGTACATCTCATTGTTGCAATGGGTCCACCTGTATCCCTATTTAAACAATTTGTTTTTTCCCTTCCCCGCCATAAATCATACCAACATCAAATACAGTGAAACAGGGGTTATACCATGGAGAAGGGACACACAAAACAACAAAGAAATATCTTATATGTTAGAAACAATAGCAAGAAAGAAAAAACATTTGAATCCTTATCTTGGAGCTCATTTCACCTAACATGAACTTATCTGACCGTTTCTGCTTGTCTTAGACATTGATTTTCATTTTTCTTGCAAGTTTTTTTTTCAATGTGCAGTTTTCTTTCTTTCTTGTGTTTTTCTGGATTTGGAATTGGATAATTCTGACTTTATGGAATAATTAGGGAAGTATTCTTTTTTCTTCTATTTTTTTATGAGTTTGTAAAACACTGATGCTAATTTTATTTGCATATTTGATAGAATTCATATCTGGCACTTTTGTTTTTTATTTTTATTTTGTTAATTAATTAATTAATTAATTTTTGCCAGTCATGGGGCCAGAACTCTGGGCTTGGGCACTGTCCCTCAGCTCTTCAGCTCGAGGCTTGCACTCTACCACTTGAATCACAGCTCTACTTCCGGCTTTTCCTGCTTATGTGATGATGAGGAATCAAACCCAGACCTCATGCATGCAAAGCAAGTACTCTACCACTGAGCCAACTTCCCAGTCCCAGCACCTTCTGTTTTTAAGAAATTTGATTATTATTGTTGTTAATTGACAAATAACCTTTGTTCAAATTGAAAATTACTATTCTATTCTCTTTAATGGTTATAGCTTATTCAAATTTTCCACTGCTTCTTGAATCAGTTTCAATAGTTTGTGCTTTGCTTGGAATTTGCTCATTGCATCAAAGTTAGTGATTTTATCATACAGTTGTTTGTAGCTTGTTCTTAGAATCATTTTTATGTATATTAAATCAATAATGATTTGTATTCTTTGATGCCCAATTTTAGTAATTTGAGTTCTATTTTTGTTTATTGTTAGTCAATGACAGGGTCTCATTATGTAGTCTAACTTGGGTTTGAACTCACTATCCCCCTCCTTCAGTAGCCTGAGTAACTAAGATTATCGATGTATACCACTACATTAGGCTTAGTAATTTGAATTTTATCTCTTGGTCAGTCTAGCTAAAGGATTCTCAATGCTGGTGATCTTTTAAACGAACCAGTCTTTGGTTTTGTTTTTCCTTATAGATTTTCCATTCTTTATTTCATTTGTATCTGTCATAATCTTTATTATTTCTCTCCTGCTTGCTTTAGGCTGTTTTCCTTTCTCACTAGAATTTCTTAAGGCAGAGCATAAGGTTATTGATGGAAGATTATCTTCTTCAATGTGGCATTTAAAGATATAAATTTCTCTTGAAACACTGCTTTTATGTTTTGCTCTGTTGAGTTTTCATTTTGTTGATCTCAAATTGTTATAGAATTGTACTGTGAATTCATCTTTGGCTATTTAGGAGTATTTTATTCAATTCCTACATATATGTTATTTTTCAAATTTTACTCCTATTACGTATTTCTATTGTTAATTTTCTTGTAACTGCAGAATAGTCTTTGTATGATTTCAACCCTTTGTGTGTGTATATGTGTACTGACATTTGCACTTGAACTCAAGGCCTGGACATTGTCCCGTAGTGTTTGTGCTCAAGGCCAATACTCTACCACTTGAAGCACAGTTTCACTTTCAGCTTTTCCTATTAAATTGGAAATAAGAGTCTCAGAGACCTTTCTGCATGAACTGGCTTTGAACCATGATCCTCAGATCTCAGCCTCCTGAGTTGCTAGGATTACAGACATGACCCAGTGGTATCCTCATTATTTCAATCCTTTTAATCTAATTGGGTTTCATTCATAGCTTAACAAATAGTTCATCCTGGGGAGGTTTCCATGATGGTTCAAAAGAACATATTTGCTGTGAATGTCCTTATTTATAGTGCTTTTCTGTAATACTTTTTGAAGGACCTTCAAAGAAGGTCAAATAATAAGAATATTCTGGCAAGAAGATTTTTGAAATACTTCAAACCTGATTTTTTTTTCTCCCCAGTGGCTGCAAAGCTGCTGGTTTTCTCAGCTACCATGGTCTTCAGGCTGCTCATTTTCATGACAAGCATGGAACTGAGGAGATGTGGGGATGTGCAGAAGAATTAAAATTCCATAAAGACTGTCATTTTCTAGACAAGAGGTGTGGCTCTAGTGGTAGAGTGCCATCTGTGAACAAACTGAAAGAGCACAAGGCTCTGAGTTCAAGCCTTGCTACTATGGCCCCAAAAGGCTATTATTCTCACCAAGAATAAGACTACTATTATCAGCACTTTTTCTTGAATTAATGTGGTTTAAGCTGGTGCAAGCATTCAGTTAATTTTTAGAGTTATAAATTATTTTGATAAAATTTGTCAGTATTTTCAATAATTTTGTGGAGAAACAAATGTACAGAAACCCAGGTTCCTGATCCAGAAGTTCCTCTCTTCTGACAGCAATGTTTAATTGAGGTTTGTTGTTGTTGTTAATTTTAGCCATTTTACTAATTATATTCTGTGCTTTTCATATTTGTCTTTTGTCTTTTTATATTTTTGTCTTCTGTCTTTGATGTTAAAATTTTCTATTTGACTGGTACTGCTTTAATTTGGAATCTCTTCTACTTTTTAGTATATTAACTTTTTTTGGACCCATTTCAATTTAAGATGATATTCTATTTTCATTTTTTCTATCATTTCTGTGTCTTTTTGTTTTATTTTTCATTTTTTTCTTTCCTCTTCTTTTCCATATTTAGTAATTTTATTTGTGTACTTAAAAGCTGATGAAAGTTTAGTTGAAGAGGTGATCATATTATTGAAAAGCCATTTCACAAACCTAGGCTATTGTTCTGTAGTAGAGTGTGCATGTTTGTTGGAAAGTTGCAACAAAGCTGCCATCTACTCAAGTCTGTGGGTAATGAGTTACCCCAGAGAAATTAGAATCTCAAGCTTATCCTATGCTGTATTAATTGGATGCATACTCTGTACAAGTGTGAAGAAATTAACTTTATCCTTTGCAACTAGTTGGAGAAGGGTGCTACTGGTTTTCAGGTACTCAGGAAATTATATCTAATGTGGTAATTTTCTTTCTTTCATATGTTTTTATTGTAAAAATACTATACACAGGGGTTACAGTTCATTGAGTAAGGTAATGAGTACATTTCCGATCAAGCTTTGCTGCCTCTTCTTTTGTTTTTCCCCTAATCCCTTCCTTCCCCACCTCCCCAACCAATCCCCCCCTGTAGTTGTAAAGTTGGTTTTCAACATAGTGTCTTGTACATCTCATTGTTACAATGGGCCAACCTGTATCCCTATTTAATCATTTATGTTTTCCCTTCCCCTCCCTAAATTAGATACAAGATGCAGGGCACCGGAATCAAATACAGTGAAAATGAGTTATACCATAGGGGAGGAACATACAAAAGAAACAAAAAAAAATCACATAGTACATTATAAGTACATTAAGAGGAACAGCAACAAAGATAAAACATCTTGTGTCACAATCTTGGGGTTCATTTTGCTTATCATCATCTTGTATGGTCAAAAGTACATAGCTTTTGACCTTTTCTGCTTGTCCTAGACATATACTAGTTATTGCAAATAAGAGAAAGCATGGGACTTATGTTTCTTTGGGCCTGGCTTACTTCACTTAATATAATTTTTTCCAAGTCTGGTAATTTTCTATGTCTATCATGATAAAATATCGTCAACTGGGTGGCTTAAAACATCAGAAATATATTCCATCACAATTTTTTAAGGTAGAAGCATTAAATCAAGGTACAAATAGGGTTGATTCTTGTCGAATGTTCTCTTGAGAATTCACTCTCTTTTTTGTCTCCTAGCATTTTGTATTTACAGTCTCCAATGTCCCTTTATTTATAAATGTAACTTCAATTTCTGACTCCATTTTGCACAGTGTTTTCCCCTTATGTGTCTTTATATCATGTGTGTGTGTGTGTGTGTGTGTGTGTGTGTGTGTGTGTGTGTGTGTGCATCTAAATATCCCTCATCTTAAAGAACATCACACATTGGGTTAGGGCTTACCCTAATCATCAGAACTGATTAGAGCTACAAAGAAGTTAATACCAAATAAATTCACCTTCTGAGGTTTTGGGTGAACATGGATTTAGAAGACACCGTCTTACCTACTGTAATAGTATTGATTAGGCAAGAGCTCGGAAGTCATTACCATAAATTCTTCTTGCTAAATTTACTGGAAAACAAATTTAAGACAAAAAATAAATGAGTAATAAAATTATGGAAGAAAAACTTCACAGTGAATACTAAATATATTCAACAGTAGAATAAAGAATAAAAAATTGCTGGGTACCTGTGGCTCACACCTGTATCCTAGCTAATCAGGAGACTGAGATCTGAGGATCATGGTTCAAAGCCTGACTGGGAAGGAAAGTCTGTGAGACTCATCTCTAATTAACAACTAGAAAACCAGAAATGGCTCTGTGGTCAAACTGGTAGTGTGCTAGCCTTGAGCTGAAGAGCTGAGGGACAGTGCCTAGGCCTAGAGTTCAGGCCCCATGACCAACCAAAAAAAGAAGAAGAAAATACTTATAGAAAATAAAGTGCAAAATAAAATAAAACAGCTAGACATGATAACAGTGGAAAAGTTAATGTTCCTGTCTACTTCATGTCATGGCATACTTTCTACTTCAGCTTCTACTGAGTCCCATCAATCAATACATGTCTCTTTCTTCTAATATTCAAGAATTGCCAAGAATTACCAGGAGTTAAGCACTGGCAATCCTAGCTATTCAGGAGGAAGAGATCTCATGATTGTAGTTCAAAGCCAGTCCAGGCAGGAAAGTCTATGAGGCTCTTATTTCGAACTGACTAACAAAAAGCTGAGCTCAAGTGGTACAGCACCAACCTTTAAAAAAAATTCTAAGGTGTACCACCTAGGCCCCAAGATCAAACCCCAGTACACACACACACACACACACACAATCTCCCCTGTAGTATGGAGTTGGTGAACAAATACCTTAGATCCCTTGATTCTTTATTTTTCACAGTGAAATAGCTTTTATTTTTAAAATAGAACTATGCATAACTAACTTTACATCAGTAGGATAGTCAGACAAAAGCCAGGATTTTTAAATGTTTTTTATTGTGAAAATACTGTACAGAGGGGTTAGAGTTACATGAGCAAGGTAATGAGTACATTTCTTATCAAGCATAGTTGACTCCTCCTTTGTTTTTCCCCTACCATCCCTTCCCTCCCACCTCCACAACTAGAGGCCACCCTCTGTACTCCCCCCGCCCCCACCTAAATTGTTAAGTTAGTTTTTTAACATAGTGTCTTGTACAACTCATTGTTACAATGGGTCAACCTGTATCCCTATTTAAACATTTTGTTTTTTCCCTTCCCCTCCCCAAATTAAAGATCTGTATATACAGGATGCAAGGCAAGGACATCAAATACAGTGAAAACAGGGGTTATACCATGGGGGGGGGGAGAAGATACAAAGCAACAAAAAAAATCACATGGTACCTTATAAACACATTAGAAACAATAGCAAGAAAGAAAAAAAACATTGTGTTCCTATCTTGGGGTTCATTTCACTTAACTTCATCTTATCTGGTCATATGTACATAGCTTTTGACCTTTTTTACTTGTCCCAGACATATACAAGTTATTGCAAATAGGGGAAATCATGTGACCTATGCTTCTTTGGCATGGGCTTACTTCACTTAATATATTTTTTCCCGTCTTTCCATTTCCTAACAAAAGGTGAGATGTCATTCTTTCTGATGGAGACAGAATTCATACACACACACACACACACACACACACACACACACACACACACACACACACACACATATACACACACACATATATATACACACATATATATCACTTTTTCTTGATCCATTCATCTACTGAGGGGCATCTGGGTTGGTTCCATATAATGCTGCAATAAACATAGTTGTGCTGGTAGGTTTAGTATGGTCTTGTTTGTGACCATTTGGATAAATGCCCAAAAGTGGGATTACTGGGTCATAGGGGAGCTCTATGTGGAGTCTTTTGAGGAACCTCCATACTACTTTCCAAAGTGGTTGAAAAACTATACACTCCCACCAACAACGCAGTAAGGTCCCCTTCTGGCCACATCCCCACCCCCCAGCATCTGTTTTTATTAGAGTTCTTGATTATAGCCATTCTAAATTGGGTGAGGTGGTATCTCAATGTTGTTTTGATTTGCATTTCTTTTATGGCTAGAGAGGATGAGCTTTTCTGTATGTGTCTATTGGCCATACTTCTTTCCTCCTCAGAGAAGTTTCTCTTTAAGTCTTTAGCCCACTTATTTATTGGGCAGTTGTTTGTTAGAGGATTTGTTGTTGGGGGATTTAATGTTTTGTGTTCCAGGGATATTTTAGATATGAGACCTTTATTGTATGGCTAGTGAAGATCTTCTCCCAATCCGTGGGCTTTCTATTGATCTTGCTAGCAATGTCTTTTGCCATGCAGAAGCTCTATAGCTTCATGCAATCCCATTTATCCAACCTTTTTTTTTTTTATTTGTTGTGTTTCTGGGTCTCTATTAAGAAAATTTCGGCCTGTGCCAATGAGACCTAGGGTTTCTCCTACTCCTTCTTGTAATGTTTTCAGGCTGTCTGCTTTGACTCCAAGGTCTTTGATCTATTTAGAGTTGATTCTGGTGCAGGGTGATATATAAGGATCTAACTTTAGTTTTCTACAGGTGATTAACCAATTTTGCCAGCACCATTTGCTTCCATTCTGTTTTTTTTTAGCTCCCTTATCAAAGATTAGGTGGCTGTAGATCTGTGGGTTCATTTCTGGGTTTTCAATTCTATTCCATTGGTCCTAAGGCCTCTTCTTGTGCCAGTACCAAGCCGTTTTGATTATTATGGTTTTGTAGTAGAGTTTAAAATTTGGTATTAATATTCCTCCAGCTGTTCTGCTCTTTCTGTTAAGGATCGTTTTTGCTATTCAGGGTCTTTTATTGTTCCATATGAATTTTTGAATTGCCTCTTCAATTTCTTGAAGAATGAGGTTGGAATATTGATAGGCATCGCATTGAATTTATAGATAGCCTTGGGAAGTATTGCCATTTTCACGATGTTGATCCTTCCAATCCAGGAGCATGGGGAGAAACGAGACAAGGATCTCCACTCTCTCCACTTCTCTTCAATTTAGTATTAGAATGCCTAGCTACAGCAATAAGACAAGATGCAAACATAAAGGTGATCCAAATAGGGAAAGATGAAGTAAAACTCTCCCTCTTTGCAGATGACATGATCTTGCATTTAAATAATCCCACGGTCTCCACTCCCAAATTACTCGAGCTAATCGAAACTTTGGCAAAGTAGCAGGGTATAAAATTAACCCTCAAAAATCAATGGCTTTTCTGTATGCCAACAATGAGAAAAATGCTGCTGAAATCAGGAAAGCAACTTCTTTTTTAATAGCACCATGAAAAATACCTAGGAATTCTACGATGAAAACTTTAAAAACCTGAAAAAGGAAATCAAAGCAGAACTTAGAAAGGGGATCCCTTGATTCTTGAAGAGACAATTAACTAGAAGGTGTGTATATTGCAGCCTTTCTCTGAATTTTTTCAGAAGATTAAGTTTAGTCACCCACAGAGAAAACTAGCTTAATACTTCTTTTATGGGTTGCTTTGTCTTCTGTTTCCTGTCTTCCTCTTTCTTCCTTTTTTGCCCTTTACAAAAAAATATAAACAGACTTAAATCATTGTTTCCTGGTCTGCCTTTGAGGGAACACAAATTAAGACCATATAACCAGCCAAAATTGATTGGGGAAAAGATAAACAAAGTAGGAAGTATTGTGCATATCTAATTGCTTCATCTGTAATTGCTATGAGTCCAAGGAGGTAATTTCAAGCTGCAAATGTAGTCATAGAGGCATAAGCATAGTTAAATATAAATGGTAAACAAAAAGTAATATAATTAACTAAAATTGACTAGTAGGAGTGAAGCATGAAAAAGAAGAGAATGAAAAAATAACTATCATTGCTCAGATTTCATAAATCAGACAAGTGGAAGATTAATGGTATTATAGAAATTCACAGTTGCAGAATTAAAATGACAAAGTAGAGCCACCCACAACTATCTGCCTCATAAAAACCTAGCAAAGAGCTGGGTGCCGGTTTCTCATGCCTGTAATCCTAGCTTCTCAGGAGGCAGAGGTCTGAGGATTGCGGTTCAAAGCCAGCTCAGGCAGCAAAGTCCATGAGACTCTTATCTCCAATAAACCACCAGAAAACCAGAAGTTGCACTGTGGCTCATGTTTTAGAGTGCTAGCCTTGAGCTGAAGAGCTGAGGGACAGTGGCCAGGCCTAGAGTTCAAGCCCAACAACAGACAAAAGAAAAAAACTAGCAAAGATGATCACAGTCAGCTTTTACTGAATTCTGCAATCCAGAAAATAGTTATTGAAGGTAAAAGGGCTAGGATTGGTGACAGATGACTGTAATTCCAGGAGTCCAGTGGCTGGGACAAGAGGATCTGCAATATGAGACCAACTTGAAATACACTGCAAATTCAAAGCCAGACTGGACACCTCAATCTCAAAATAAAAAAAATAAATAAAACAAATGAAAAAATAGCTTAGAGCCAAGAAGTGTCAATTTGTAACCTGCATGTTGGTTTTCTGTTAGACCATATTTGCAAGCTGTCTGCATCTCACCTGACTCTGGGATTACCTAGTGTGAAAAGCCTTTTCCCTGAGGACATGTATGAAAAAGAAATCACAGACAATTGCTTAACATCTTGGCTGCTTGAAGCAGTGGATAACAGCTGAAGCAAATAATAGGCTAATCAAAAAGCTTGAGAAGCTGAGGAACGACACTCCATGGAGACTTTCAAAAAGTCTAATATAGTCCTGGAACTTTAGAAGGCCAGGCACATGCCTGAAGCTATTTACATGCCCAGGGAATGTGCAAATGCTCATAAAAGGCCTGAGAAGGCCCTAAACTCTCACCTCTGTTTGACTTTGAGGTGTTATATAAGTAGGAAATGGAGGATAATGCAGAATTATAAACAAGTTGAGTTTGAAAACCTCTCGGTAAACACTCTGAGAGATGTATTGGTCCCAAGCATTTAAGAAAAGTCTATGTCACGCAGGTACAGTGGGCAAGTCTGTATGTCCAGAACTCAGGAGGCTGAGGCTCAAGGATCGTAAATGTGAGGCCAGCTTAGACTACATAGTGAACTTCAGGCAAACCTGGGCTATATAGCAAGACATTATCTCAAAAAAAGAGAAGAGAAAAGAAGCAAAACAAAGGAGAAGGAAAATAAAAAGAGGAGGAAAGGGAAGGAAAAAGAAGAGGTTTCATGATTCTCTAACTACTAAGTCAACCCCAGTAGTCCCACATGACAAGGATACATACGTGGTTCTTTAGGGGTTGATTGGATTAAGGGTTACCTAGCAAACTTGTAATGCATTACATATTGTGTTTATGCTGTTTGCTTGTTGTTTTGTTCATTGATTGGTTAGTTGACAGGTTTTGCAATGCTGTCTTGAACTCAAGATATCACTCATGTTTGACAAATGCTCTACCATGGAGCTCCATCCGCATTCCAACTTCTGGATATTTATTCAAGGATGTAAATCAATATAGTGAGTAAGAACAAGAACCATCCCTTCTAGACAAGCATCATTCAACTGGCTAGGAGCCCAGATAAAATAAAAGAGACAAGAAAATGGTGATTTCTTTTCTCTTGGAACTGAGCCATTTTTTCACCTGCCCCTCAGCATCACAAATCCAGGCTCTCTAGACTTTGGACTCTAAAACTTACACAAGAAAATCCCTCTATGAGGCCTTTGTCCTCAGACTGAGAAACCCAGACCCTCATCTCAATGAACAAGGTGCACCTAGTGGTATATACCTTTTGTCTCTGCTATGTAGGAGGCCTAGTAGGAGGATCACAGTTAGAGGCTGGGCCAGGGCACAACATAAAACAGTGCTCACAAAATAATCAAAGCAAAATAGTGGCTAGGGAGGATGTGACTCAAGAGGTAGAGTGCCAACCTAGCAAGCATGAGGCATTGAGTTCAAACCCCAGTACTGACAAAATAATTTATAAAAATAAACTCATACCTAGACACTTTATTTAATGCAGAACAATAAAGACAAAGAAAAAATTTATAGAAGTCAAGGAAGAAAACAGAACTTAGCTAGAAGGAAAACAGCAAAATTTGGGCCAACATTATTATTTCCCTTAGAATTCTGTCCCAAATAAAGACATTATTGTTATGATAATTTGGAAAGAACCATTCCTAAAAGATTGCAGAAAGAACAAAAAGATGTGTTTTAGTAGTAATACAACAACACACATAAAGAAAGAATACATGTACAAAAATACAATATTGGGTAGTCTTGGTAAGAATGATAGTAATTGTAAACAATTATAGAATATAAAGAGGAAAAAAGACTAGATTTTGTGTGATAAGGTTTGGGTGTGTTCCCTAGAATTTGTACATTGGAAATTTAATCCCCAGAGTTCAACATGGGGAATGTTTTGGGAAGTGAGGCCTTCCTTTGGGTTGCATTTAGGATTAGGTGAGGTCACAAGAGAGGGATTCCATGATTGCATGGTGGCTTTAGATAAACAGGAAGAAAGATCAAGTTAGCAAGTTTTCTCTGTCTCACTTTTGATAGTCCTCATAAGCAAGAAAACTCTCACCAAATGTGGCCCTTTGACCTTGAGTCTCTAGAATCATGAGCTGAATAAATTCATTTATTAATGCATTTATTTTGTTTTTCTTCTGTTTTCATTTCTCTTTTCTCCATTCCTTTTCTTTTATTTTAAATATATAAGTTATGTCCAGTCTGTGGTATTCAGTTATAGGAACAGAAATGGATTAAGAATGTCTTTATAAAATAAAAGGGAGCTAATATTCAAAACTGCAAAAGTGAGACAGCAACTTGAAGTTTTCTGAGTTCATTCTTTTTCTCAAACTAGAAATGAAGAGGATATTTTATTTAGTATCTGTGTCAAAATCTTACTGCAGAGCCATAAATGTTAAATTACTCAGCATTTTGCTAACATTCACATTTGTAGTGTGGTCAGGTATTAGTAGATACCAAACAAAGGAAAAAGGGAGAGCAGCCCACCCTCTTTTCTCTTCTTTAGAGAATAAAAGAAAACACTGCCAAATGTTGATAGCTATTGTTCTCAGTTTGCCTCATTTGGAAAAAATGATCTTATATATTGTTCTCTATTGAATTGCTTCTTTGGTGACTTACTGGGAGATCAATTTTAAGTGAACATGTGGCTGGGTGTGGTGGTATATTCTTCTAGCTACTTGGGAGTCAGAGATAGAAGGTTTATTATTTGAGGCCAATCTGGGAAAAAGTTAACAAGACCGTACATAGATTTTGTTCCCTTCCAGTGGACATTATGGCCTTTCTATGGCTGTCTTAGTTGACTTGCTGAGCTAACTTGCCTAGGTCCAGGGACTAAAACATATAAAGTATGGTGCTTAGGAACATAGTAATTTTTAGCCCTGGGGAAGAAAAGCCAAAATTTGTGTCTGATGTAGTCCTTTAGTTCCATATGAGTATTTCTAACCATCCAATTACCTTGAGTTGCAAAGGTTATGAAGGGCTGGGCATCACTGGAAATTCCAGTTGATGATCACCTCTGATCTCCAGAGCCTAGGAAAATATCCCTGCCTTTTTTTTTCTTTTCAGTCATGGGGCTTGAACTCTTCCCTCAGCTCTTCAGCTCAAGGCTAGCTCTCTACCACTTGAGCTACAGGGCCACTTGCAGTTTTCTGGTGGTTTATTGCAGATAAAAGTCTCACGGACTTTCCTGCCCAGGCTGGCTTTGAAACTCGATTCTCAGATCTCAGCCTTGTGAGTAGCTAGGATCACAGGTGTGAGCCACCGGTGCCTGGCCCCTGCCTTCTTTTCTTTTTGGGGGGAGGGTCTGGTCATGGGGCCTGAACTCTGAGCCTAGGCACTGTCCCTCAGCTCTTCAGCTCAAGGCTAGCACTCTACCACTTGAGCCACAGTGCCACTTCCGGCTTTCTTTTCTGCTTATGTGGTGCTGAGGAATCGAACCCAGGGCCTCAGGCATGCAAGGCAAGCGCTCTACCACTGAGCCACCTTCCCAGCCCCAGCCCTGCCTTCTTTATTAAGATGGCCTACAGTCCCAGAAGTTTAGTGCTGAGGCTTCTACAAATTGGAAGGAAAACTCCCTGTCCATATTTGACTGCCTTAAAAACATTTCTAGGATTTTGCTGAGTCTGTTGCTGAGAAATCTTCATAAATCCTATATCTGATCTAATTAATCTGGAATGAACGTTCTCATTCACCCACAGGTGAGATGGCCAACACATACTTGTCAGCATGCCCACTCTCATACAAGTTTGCCCCAGCTATAGTCCAGAACTATAGAGAAGTAGTACTTAATATTGAAATTAGAATTTCCATGCAAAATTTGCTTTCCAAAGCATGTGCCAGTACTGAACTCAGTGCTTAGTTTCTGTCCCTTAGCTGTTTTGCTCAAGGCTGGAACTGTACTATATGAGCCATACTTCTACTTCTGGCTTTTCTTGACTGATTGAGATAAAAGTTTTGTGGGCTTTTCTGTTGGGCTGGGTTTGAACCAAGATCCTCAGATCTCAGCCTTCTGAGTATCTAGGATTACAGGTAGGTATGAGCCACGAGTCAAAGTATGTATTTTTTAATATTAATATTAACTATGAGTCCACACTTGCAATTATTTTTAATTTTATTATGAACTATTTGCTATTATTAATTTTTTATTTTATGATTTACATACCTGACCATTTTTATGGAGTACAGTGTAATAGTGTAATATTTCAACACATGTATACAACATGTATTGTAAAAATCAGGCTAATTAGATTTGCATTTTCTTAGCATTTCTTAATGTTTGGATCTTTCAAGTTTCTCTCTTCTACTTTGTCATAAAGTGTACAGAATACTCTTGTGAACTATAATCACTTCAATAGCTATAATTTTTGATGAACAAAATATTGAATTGCTTCAGAAACCTGACCCACATTTCTCTTGATTATTTCCTAGCCCATGCATGTAACCAACTAGAGGACAATATGCTCATTCCTTTACACATAGGCCAGATTATTAGTACCAAGGGAATACATAAAACTCTTAAACCTCCATGTCTATGCACATCTATAATGCTAGTAGCAATTGGAGGCTGAAGCAAGAGGACTGCAGTTTGGAGGCCAGCTTGGACTCTATCTTAAGAAAATAAGAAAGAACCACAAAATATCTATGCCCATACTGATAACCTCTCTACTACTTCTTACCCATGTTTAAAGCTCAGTGTTCTCCCCTTGGCAAGCCTTACTTAGCACAGTAGTTCTACTACTGATTGCCTCATTGTGGGCACTAATTCTAAGGCAATGTCTGCCTTTTGATGGATTCTAGTAAAACCCTGTCCCTAATTTACACCAGTATGTGAACTCTCTGTCATTTTACCTCATCTTTTGGAGTCTTACTGTCAAAATCCAAGTATAAAAGGCAGAAGCGGACAATGGCTTTCCACTTTTATGCCTGTCTTAGCAATTCCCTGAGAGATGTTTTGAAGCTCTTCTTGAAATAACTGTGCCAAAGACCTGGTAATTGTTTTTTATGGTTTTCCAATGAAGTGTGAAGTCCTTCTAATAGCTGTCAATAGCTTTCTCTTCTCAGTAGCTGTGAACACTAAGAAGAGGTCTTTAACAATTTTGGAGGGTTTTTTTCCTCTTCTTTCATCACCGCTTTATAACTATGTCTGGTTAGTTTGGTTGGAGACTTAAACCCCTGAAGTTGATATTAAACCCCTGAAGAACCTAAGAAGTAATAGGTTGCTAAGATCAATTCCATTGAGTCTGCCTGGTTTTCAAACTAATATTTAAAAGGCACAAGAACCATCTCTTCTGGCTTTTTTTTTCTGCTTATGTGGTGCTGAGGAATTGAACCCAGGGCCTTATGCATGCAAGGCAAGCGCTCTACCACTGAGCCACCTTCCCAGCCCACAAGAACCATCTCTTTAGTAGTCCAATAAATAGTCATTGATATTTTATTCTGTGCCAGTCACATTGCTAGGAGCTGAAAACAGCAAATAATACAGACTATCGTTTGTCTGTTTTTTATGAAGATTAAAATTGCTCCTGAGCTAAGAGTGTGGCTCAATGGTAGACCATTTGACTAACACATGTGAGGATCTGGGTTTGATCACCAGCGCAGCAAAAATAAATAAAATAAATAAGGTTACTCCTAATTACTTATGCAAAAGGCTATTTATTGTTTATACCATTTAAAGTCATCTTTTTCTGATTTTTTTCCAATATTGGGGCTTCAACTTAGAGTGTCACACTTGCTAGATTGTCAGTCTATAATTTGAGCCATGCCTCCATTACTTTTTTTCACATAGGGTTTTATATTTTTTGCTCAAGTTGGTCTCAAACTGCAATCCTCTTTCTTAGGCCTCTTAAGCAGCTGGGATTGCAGAGGAGGATCACCATTCTCACCTTGTTTTTGAGATGCGAGCTCACTAACTTCTTCTCTTTGTTTAACATAATACAAAAGCACGTAGGATTTGCTAATTTTTGCACCTCATTTTATGAGGTCGGAAATGTCATGTAAATCTTAAGCAAACATTCATGATTTTCTCTTTTTAATCTATATTATGTCAGCTTAATTCTCAGCTTAAGCTATTTCATGCCAAAGAATGTAATGGTAGAGGTCTACAATACATTGTTAATATCAGACAATGTCTGATATTGCATCAGGGCAAATGCTACAGTACTTTGAAATTATGTCTGAACACAGATAAAAACAAACTCTACTAGGTCAAAATAATAAGCAGGGATCCATGAGTGTCTACTCTTTTATATTTATTTCCTTGCTTTTCCAGTTACAGTTTTGAACTCCCTAATCTGTCCTCTTTCCAGAGAGGTATAAGCGAATCACATATTAACCCATGCTTCCTGAGAGCATGAAGTCAACCAATACAACCCAGATCCTGTAAGTCCTTACAGTGTCCTTTCCTGAGATGTCTTCTTGAGACGTGCATTCTCCCCCATTGCAACAAGTGACAACCTCACATGCTTCAGTTGTATATGTGTTTCTGGTGGCCTATAGATAATGGGCACTGAGTTTTTGGATTTTCTAAATGATTTTTATTTGTTTAATGGTAGAAAACATTGTGGCATATCAATTTGATTCATTTTTGGAATGACTTCCTGATTTTTCTTATCAATTAAGGTTCCAAAACAAAGCATTTATAAGAGAGTGAACAGTTTTTCTACTTTCTCATTTCAGTATTGCTTTCTCTTATTCCTACTATCTGTATTTGTACTAACTGATGAATACTTTGTCACAAATATGTTCCCTTTTGCTCCTCCTCTTCCTCCTCTTCTTTTTCTCCCTTCTCCAAGTAACTATTTTTGGTGACCTTGTTTGTACTTTAATGGGAATTTGTCCCTATATTTCTCATTATTAGTCATAATGCTGACCTATCTTTTAAGATGCAAATCTCCTAAGGAATTACCCTGCCTGAAATTCTACTCTATGCTATGTGGATTGCAGCAAGCTACTTATACTTTGGGCACTAATTTCCCTATCTAAATAGTATGGCAATGATAGCACTCCTTCATATAGCTTTGCCACAAATTACGTTCATAAGTCATGTTCAAAACATGAAAATAATGTTTAGAACAGTGCTTAGCCCCTAAAAATTGTGATATAAATAGTTGAATTATCTAATATACAAGAATATAATAAAGTAGTTTTAGAACATGTCGTACAAACAATACTTTACCTGCTATATTACATAATTGCTGCTTCACTCATCCTGTTTGAGAGGTTTTGCAACATGAGTTTTCTCAAAATGTTTCTGTAGGTACTGTCAGGAAATTTTAAGTTGTACATGAAAATTTTGACTTTGAAATAACTACTGGGCTTGGCAGTGGCTCATGCCTGTAATCCCAGCTACTTGGGAAATAACAAAAAAACTTGGTAAGGCCTTCTAAACCAGGGTATTGTGGTACATACCTGTGATCCTAGTTACATGGCAGAGAGGAGGTAAGTAGGAGGGTCATGATCTAAAGCTGCCCTGGGCAAAAGTAAGTATGAAAAATAACTAAAGCAAAATGGGCTGGTGGTGAGCATGGTAGAGCATTTGGTCCCTGCATTCAAATCCCAGGACCACCAAAAACCAACTTTTGACTAACAAACCTGAATTTACATGTTGTAATCCACAGTTAATTGACTCGGGTTGCAAAACTTCATCACATCTTCCAGTGGCTTTTTTGTCATTTGTGGCTTCTTCCTAGGAAACAACAAATTCCCCAATTAAGCAATAACTGGACAGTTTGAACAATTTCAATAGGCTAACAAAATGATGTCTTTTGTACAAGTTAGGTATTTGATACCTTACTGAAATAAAACTGATTCTGGTGTCCATTTTGGTTGAATAAAACTTATTTTTATTAAAAAATGTTTCTATTGGAGCAGGGTGTATGGTTCACTGGAAGAGCACTTGCCTAGCATAAGTGAGGCCCCACATTTAATACTCAGGACTGAAAAAGGGAAAAAAGATGTCTTTGTGGGATCTTTAGCAATATTCATCTGGCATGTTACCTTATGACGACCATCCTTGTTAGACAAAATGATCAGATTTTGTTCCATCCCCCTAAACTCATTGTGTTCACATAAGATATTGTGTAATTCCTAAGCAAGAGATTCAGGAATGTGCAGGATATAAGCCTACTGTTTGTCTCCAGCATCTCCTACTTCCTCCATGGAATCGTCTATCCAGGATAGATTAAAGTATCTCCTCCATGAAAGTATCATACACTTTACCTGGTCTTTGTTTTGAATATTAAATAACTTATGCACTTAAAAATTTTGTGAAATCCATAGAAATAATACCTGCAGCTGTGTAAATGCAGTGAAAATGTTCCTGTACTTATTATTTATTAAACTAAGGGGTTTTAAAAATCACCAACAAGTGTTTAATTTTATGAAGTTCCTTTGGGTCATTCATCGAGACGTTTATTTGGTATTTTCTTTTGGATGAATGGATGGAAGGTTTGTAGTGCTGAGGATGGAACTCAAAGTCTACCACATGCTAGGCAAGTACTATATCACTGAGTGACATCCCAAGCTGAGTTATCCTTTAGTTTGATTGTACTGGGGATTAATATCAACTCATTACTGAAGATGAAGGAAAGAATTTAAGACATTCCATGACTTAACTCTGAATTTGGGGACTTGACTGTGACCTGTAAATGAGTTTTAAATTTTTCTTTTAATTAAAAATTTTCATCAGTCTATGAATTTTCAGTCTTTTTGCTACTTTCTTGTGTCCTTAATGTTGGTACAAATTATGGGACAAAAGCATAGCATTGGAGAAGTTGGTTTTATTTTTTTGAGCCTTTTAATTTGGTGAAATTATTTATTGCCAATTTGTGGTCCTTCTTTGAGATTTAAAATGCTAACCATTTTGCTCATTGATTATTAGTATGACTTTCATCATGCGTAGATAAGAATTCTAAATGTGTTTAAAAAAAGACTTACATCTCAATACTTAGGTTTCTAATTTAGATTTTTCCTGTTTACTAAGCGTATATGATAGACATCTAAACGATATTTGGAGATTCCCTTAAGGCTGCCTGAAAATTCAGTACTATATTGAAATCATGTCAACAATGACTTCCTTTCATAATATAATATGCCATAGGTTTATCATATGTCCTAAGGAAACAAAATGAATTTTTTGATGTTCTTGTGAGTGAGGAGAGAATAATGTAAACTCCTTCTGGATACTTTTGGAGATAATAGGCTGGAATACAATTGGGTGAAAATTGTTTTCTCACTCAAGGTCACTCTACCTCACATTAGCACCACTGAGGCATGCCTTTGAAAACCAGGAACATGCCCTTCAGACAAAGATTAATTAGATGCAAAAGTTAAAAGAGAAAAGCAGATGAATCCTCAGCATGGCTTTTAGAATGTAAGAATTGCAGTCCATGTTAATGTCTGAGCCAGTTTTCAAAGCTAGCCTTTTGAACTCATCTTATTATGCATCTAGTTTAAAAGGCTTGTATTCTTATTAACAGTGAAATTTTAAAATGAAAGAGAGATGTCCAATGGTCCTGGATTCATGTAAAGGAAATGATTATTTACCACAAAAATTTCATTCATAAATGTCACATAAGGAGCCAAACTGAGAAGAAATCCCTGTTTTGCTCAGCTTCTTTCATCTAATTATAAGCTGCTTTTGTGTTGGCATAGGTTGTACTGGAGTTGCAAAGAGGGGTGTGATGGGCTCCTACTACTTGATAATAGTTCTTAAGAGCAGCAACCATGATAAATATACAAGTTCCTCTGATAAATATACAAGTACCTCTTGCTAAGGACCACAAGAGAAATTTCAAAGGACAGAATGATCTCATTGTCTGTTTTGATTCTGATGCTTTGCCTTTAATTTATTATTTTATCATTGGGGTTAGGTATGATGGTACATTCATGCCTGTCATCATAACTCCTCGGGAGGTGGAAGTAGGAGGATCAAGGTTTCAGGATAGCTCTTGGAAAAGTTATTAAAAATCCTATCTCATAAACAAACAGGTAAGATGATGGATGCCTGTGGAAGGTGGAGGTATGGGAATATGTGAGCTACTATCTGAAAAAAAAGTAATTAAAAGTAACAGGACTGGGGGGAATGGCTCCACTGGTAGAGCACTTGCCTAGCAAGCACATAGCTCTGAGTTAAATCCCCAGTACAAAAACAAAACAAAAAACCCCAAAAATAAAAAACCTAAACAAATGTGTGTATGTGTTTGTGTGTGTTATGGACATAATAATGGATACAAAACTCTGATGCTCATTTAAGAGAGAATCCATTACTACACTATTTTTCTGGAGTGTTAGCTGCAGACATATCAAAGCTGTAGCCTCTCTGAAAATTGTCCTTAGCCAAAGAATGCTTTATCATTCTAAGTTGCATTTTCTGATTGGTTAATTGGATGTGGAGAGGTACAGCTTCCTTCCCTCTAAGTGGAGTGTCTCCAAAAGGCTATCTCGGCTTCAGAACTCCCTGATGGATTAGCTGCAGCCACTGGTGTAACTCATTTCATATTTCAAACTGTGCCTGCCCCATCTTGCTTCCCTTGTTCTCCTAGAGGTACTTTTATCTCAGAATATTTTCCAGTAATTCTATTGTATACAATCTCAGTATCTCAAAGGCTATTTCTCCAGATGCCTGACATGTGATAAGACACACAGTAGAAGGTCTTCGTTGGTCAATTTTTAATATTTTATATCACCCACAGGCTGGCTAGCAATAAATACCTCAATATGGGTGATGAGGAGTACAGAATGTGTGACCAGTTATGGTGGTACAATTATGAAAACCAGTAAGAAATTCATGTGGAATATTGGTCTGGCAGAGTATATTAGTAGGTACAATATCATAACCATGTGAGACACATTGAGGAACTAGTAGTTGTAAGTATGGGACTGGGTAGATGCAGTTGAGCACCATCATATTAGATAAAGTCAATATAATACCGAAATGGATAAGCCAGTAATTGAAAACTAAATGTGAAAGTCAGATGGTCTCCTGAGTAGCATACAGATGCTGTCTTATAGTTATGCAGTAGAAAAAGTGGAGAATTAGTCTGGGACTTAATTATAAGATGCTGTGGTTTAGATGTAGTTCATTTCCTCCATAGTATGTTGAAATTTGGTCCCCAATGTAAAAGCATTGAGAGTTGGTGAGGCCTTTAAGCAGTGATTATGTTGTTAAAGGGAATTAATGCCTTTCTTGCATGGGTGAGTTCTTGCTCTTCAGGAGCTAACTTGATTGACATGGGAACTGGTTGTTACAAGTCAAGCCTACCTCTCATGTTTTGTGTCTTTTGTGAATTGTTGCTTCACCTTCAATGTTCCCTTCATAGTGTAAGTCAGCATGAGGTTCTTGACTGATGTGGCCTCCCAATCTTGGGCTTCTAGCTTCCAGAACCATGAACTAAATAGACTTCTTTCTATTATAAATGATACTATCTCAAGTATTCTGTTATAGTAACAGAAAATGGACTGAGACTAATCTCCACAGGAAATTCATTTCTCAAGCTGGTGCTGGTTGGAGGGTGTGGGTCAAAAAATCCACAAGAACTTTCTGAAGGGAAGGTTGAAACTATTATATTTTAGAACAGCTACCCCTGGCATTGATGAAAACAAACTAAGCAACTCAAGGGCGGCGATGGGAGGGAGGGAATGAGAGGGAAAGAGGGAACAGCTGATGCTAAGGCAAAGAAAGAAATGCATATATCACTCGATGTGGAAGAAATAGCTGTATTGTCAAAGCTCATAGAATTCACAAACATTATAGACCATGATAATGATAATTTGCCTTGTAAAGGTTAAATTGTGTTTGCGACTTTAAGTATCACTATCTCACAATATTGTGAAATTTGTGAAATTAATGTAATCACTTAATCTTAAAAAATTTAAAAAAACAGTTACCCATGGATTTAACTTTTAATTCTCTTTCATTTTATGTTTTCTGGCTCAACAAACATTGATATAATACGTATGGAAATATGAAAAATTTGACTATAGTCCTACAAAATTATATTTATCTGTCTATCATCTATCCATCTAGATATTTGCAAAAGGCAGTCCCAAGTCCTTTTTTTTTTTTTTTTTGCTGGTCGTGGGGCCTGAACTCTGGGCTTGGGCACTATCCTTCAGCTCTCTCACTCAGGCTAGTTCCCTACTTCCTGGGCCACAGTGCCACTTCTGGCTTTTTCTGTTTGTAGTGTTGAGGAATCAAACCCAGGGCCTCACGCATGCAAGGCAAGCACTCTACCTCTGAGCCATCTTCCCAGCCCCCCAAGTCCTTTTTTAAAAACTCTTTCCCCTCATTTAGCTTACTTTTTAAAACTACCTGGAAAGTTTACCTGACTTTCTAATCTGATATAATCCAATGCATTTTTAAGTGTGCTAAAAATACTTGGCGGACATTCAGAAAAATCTTTCAATGATGACAGAGTAAAAAATAATCAAGATAATATACTACCCCTCCCTGATATTTTTCAATAGTAAATTATCAACTCATCAGAACAGAAAGCCTGAAAAATGAGAGACTTCCTTTGAAGGAAAAATGTATATGGAAAAATGAAAAGAAAAGCAACATGGTATTGAGAACAGGAAATTAATACTAAATGAAAAAGTAAAATAAAAGTATATAGTCAACAATGTCCTGGAGTTTTATTACTAAAGCTGCTTCACAGAATGTCAGCCTACATTGAAAGGAACCATTTCCTAAAAAGGCAATATTGACAGAACAACAGAAAAGATTGCATTTACTTGCCTCATGAGTCTAATGTAAGTCATTTTTTTATAATCACACAAGCCAAGAAGATATTGCTTCTTACTTTTCCATCATCTTACTTCCTATAAATTAAACCAGAAATAGAGTTGTCAATAATTACTAATATTGAATAATCTTCACATAATTTTACTTTTCTAAATGCTGAGCTTTCAGAAGATGAAATGACAAAAAAATCTCTAGAATGTTGGCTGTGCTAGGACAGAAAGACCTGACAGCATAGATTTCTTACTCATTGGTACAAGTGTAGGGTGAATTATAGATAATATGTTGGAGACATTCTTGCCTATCAAAGGCAAATGAGACTATATTCAAAATCTCACTGTTTTCACTTAAAAATGAACAAAAAGGTGATAATCTAACATTATATAACCAGTTTGTAGCACTAACCATTGCAATACTGGTTGGCATATGACAATGTTTATAAAAGAGTCCAAATTTGCATCATTCTGATTATTAAAGTTTACTTTTCAGCAACTTCACTGAATATGGGAAACCTCTGCAGAGAATGGTACCAGGTGGAAAATGATCTTGAATTTCAAATGATCTTGAATCTAAAAGTGTGGAATATTCTCTAAGGAATTTCTACACCATGTATACAACAGCTTGGAAGCCGTATTTTACTCAGAGGGTATGTTATTCAGAGAACCTAGTACAGGAATGGGTTTTGTTAATGTTAACAGTTGTTCAAGTCTGTTGCATCATTTCACAGGGTGCTAAACTTAGTGTGATGTTAAGGTTCTGTTTGAATTTCAATGTTTCTTTTCATTAAGTCGCTTAAAGCTTTAATTCCTTATTCCTTGTTCACTTAAGTTTCTGATATTTACAGTCCTGGAAAATTGAGGAGAGAAACATAGAAATTACTAACAGAATTTTCCACTTGGTGCTGTGTTGCCTGGCACATTTTTAACATTTTTTAAATGCATCAATTAAGTAGATTTCTGTGAGTATTATGAATCCAAATAATATACATTATAAAAACAAAAATACTAGCTGAGTGTGGTGACTCACACTTGTAACCCTAGCTATTAGGGAAGCTGAGATCATGGTTCCAGGCAAGCCTGAACAAAAGGTTCCTGAGATGTCATCTCAACCATTGAAAGCTGGATGTGGTGACATGTGCCTGTCATTGTATCTATGTGCCTGTCATTGTATCTACACAGGAAGTGTAAATGGGATCAGAATCCGGGGTAGCCTGGGCATAACCCTGAAATTCTAGGAAAAATACTAAAGCCAAAGGGCAAAATGTATGGCTCAAGTAGGAAGTGGTAGTATGCTTCTTAGAAAGCACAAAGCCTAGATTATTATACACACACACACACACACACACACACACACACTGGTATTTTCAGACTTTCAATATACATTTATGTAAAGATAATTTATCTTGAAATATATTTGAACAGGATTTTAGTGAGCTCATATAAATATTTTAGAATATTCCTTCTCCAAGGACATTTCCAATTTCAAGGGAGTATTTAAATAAGGTTATAATAAACTAATCCAGTGTAGATAAATAGAATTATTAGAAGGCAAATTAGGCAGTCAAACTTAAATTGAATCAGAATCACTTGTAGAGCTTGTAAAAACACATATTATTGGGCCGACCCATTGTTTTGGATTTAATAGTGGTAGGATAGGTAAGACCTCAGATCTTGTATTTCTACAAACTTCCTGTTTACTAGTGATGTTGCTAGTTTTATAACTGTACTGACTGCAGACAGATTCTGATAATTTACAATATTAATGCTGATGGTCTTATATAAAAGAAAACTGCATTTACAAGGGACCAGTGTGCAACAAAACCTCTATGAGTTACAAGATAGAGTAGAACTCTTGCACATTTTGCCCTGTGAATTCCTCAAACTTGTGTGCATTAAATGAGTTTATTATCATTCCCATTTTTTGATGAGCAGAGAGGCTAAGGAAATCTAAGTGATTTATCCAAGGTAACAGCTCTACATAACACAGGACTACTGCTCCTACTCAGATCACTTGATTATTAGGATTGAGTATTAGGTGGCTTTTCTTATTGCTATGAAAAAAATGCTGGACAGGAACAACTTAAGAATCCATATATCCCCTTCCCCAGAGACCAACTTTCTCCAGCTAGGTCCCTTCACATAAAGTTTCCATAACTCCCCAAACTAGTACCACCAGATGGGTCTCAGGATTTTATAAGATGAGCCTGTGTGGAACATTTCATATTCAAATCATAAAGACTGTGTAGAAGATCATTGTTATGAGAATGGTGGGAAAAAATAAGGAGAGTCTTATAGTGAAGAATAAGCAATTGCCTTAAAGCCTTGAGTTCTATCCCCTGTACCACAAAAGCATTAAACAGTAAGTTGTAAATGAATGAAAGTGCAATATGAATATATTGAGTTACCTTGGGCAATGTTGTAATGCTAAGAGTGGAAGAACTATGTATCATAGAGGGGGAATAAGGATCTTTGACTATAAGTGAGAGATGAAGGTGATTTCAATGTCAAAAGTAGATAAAGAGAGACTGAAGATATAGTTGTTTAGTTATGTCTTATCTGGAAACAAAAAAGGGATATTCTCAAACATGAAGCAGAGATGAGGTGGCCAAGAAATAGGTATGGAGATACTTTGGCTTTAGTCTTGGGATGTATGAGGAAAGTATTAGCACAGAAGTGTAAAAAGGTCATTCTCATAGTCTTAAACAAGTCATTGAAAAAAAGAATTTAAAATTTATTGAAAATTCAATTAAAAACACTTCCAAAATTTCAGGTATATTGCTGGGCTCTTGTGGCTCATGACTATAATCATAGCTACTCAAAAGCCTGAGATATGAGGATATGAAACCAACCCAGGCAGGAAAGTCCATGAGACTCATCTCCAATTATCCACTAAAAATCTGGAAGTAGAGCTGTAGCTTAAGTGGTAAGTGTACTAGCCTTGATGGAAAGAGTTCAGGGACAGTGCCTAGACCCTGCGTTCAAGCCCTAGGACCTGCTCACACATGCATGCTCACACACACAAACACACACACATGCACATACACACACAGAGTTTTATGTATACACTCCTCAAATTTCTGCAGGGGCTGGAGTATCACATAGGAGGTAGTTAAAACTTTCTTAGTATTCTACCCAAGTTGGGCAATCTGCTCTTAGATTTGAGGCCAAATGGAAATTAGTGTTGTTGACATAGCAGAAGTGTTTATAGTGCTTTTGCCAGTTCATTACTCTATTGGAGTTGAGCGCCAAAGCAGCCAGTGGTCGTTGGGAAACAGGGCCCAAGGAAACAGAACCAAAAAAATAGTTAAACCACTCTCAGAATAATGAGTAAATGGAAAGAGATGTGAAAAGTTCTCATACTGTTCTTTAGAATTGATTACCTATTGGCTTCTGAGAATTTGCTATAATTAGTGATAAAAGTCTAAGACAAGAGAGTCTGCTACATATAGGGCACCAACTGAGGTCAAACCAGCATAAGTTATGGGAAAGTGAGCCTAACTTGTGAAATAGCAGGGAAAGATCACTGAGAACCAAATTGGAAGATTCCACCAGGGATTTAACAACTGTCTAGATAGAAAGAATGTTCTTCCTCCAATGCCAGAGCAAGTAAATACCTTCTGGCTAAAATAAGACAAAAAAGTCATATTTAATATTCCTTTCTTCTGGGAAGGTATACTTAAATTTTCCTTTACTTAAATGTAGGCATTGTTATCTATCAACAGATGTAACTACTCAGCAATCTACTTACCTTCCCCATTCTATAATTTAGATAGATGGGTTGTTCTCAACAGGGTGATGTGTTAAAATCTCAGTGTCCAGTTTAGTGCTATTGGGAGGTGGTCATGGTTTAAAAAGCTGGTGCCTAGGGGAAGGTCTTAGGTCATTGAGGGCATGCTCTTAAGGACATAGAAGTAATTCAGTATGTCGGAAGCCAGATTCACATCCACTCCACTCTGCTGGCTTTCTAATCACTAGAGTCTAAAATGGAGAACTTTAGGAAATTATCAACCTCATCTAGAATTCAAGTCGAGTTTAATTTCCAGGATCACTTCTAATAAGCAAAGGGCAATGTTCTGCTCACCCAAATCCAAAGGGAAAAATAATTCAGTGTTTTCAAATCCCAGCCATCTTATATTGAAGGATATTCATTTTTTATTTTGAGATAAAGATAATATTTTGAAAAAAAGGGAGGAGGTGATTTGTTTGTGGGAAGGTCTAAAGAGAAGGTGTGTCAAATTTATTATGAGTCAAATATCTACAATTCTCTCTCCTCACAATTTGGCATTTTAGTTTTAATTATATGTTTTTCATATCTACATGTGTCCTAATATTATAATATTTTTGTAACTGCAATCTAATAACAAAGACATACAGAATGCACAAAATCTTTAGCAATATAGTCTCCCCTTTGATATTATCTGAGTGAAAATCTGTAGACGATAAATCTATTTGGATATTGTTATCTATTTATACATTCTCTTGCTCCCAAAATATATGAGATATGGTATATTACTGCAAAGTCTCTAAGCACACAGATTTTTTTTAAATCGGCATTTCTGCAATCTCACTAACCAAAGACACTACAACTTAGAATTTACATTGGACAACAAATTTGTCTTCAAGTTATATTTCCCCTTTTTTCTTTTTCAAAGACTTGTGGAGATGTTATGCTAAGAATACCAGACTTTTAATGTAAAGGTTAACAAAATGAAAGTTGCTATAGAAACAGAATGCACATTTCAGAAAATGGAATTACAAGAAAAATTGTATTTATCAGTTGCAATAAACTGGCAAAACTTATATATCCTATAGTCTGTTGTAGATAAGTTTGGCAGCTCTTAACGTCAACATTTCCCAAAATTTCTCCTAGTTTTAAGAGTATATGAAATCAAGGGTCTTCAATCAAGAGAATTTTTTTTTTAAAAAAATGGCTGCTTCATGGATTCATGCTGGATTCAGCATAAGCAGAAGTTGACTGGTCTATTATGGTGGGACTTTCCTGTCTCTTTAATGCTTTGTTTTATTTTGATGTCTTAACTGTTGGTACTTTCAGGGTTGTCAGAACTATTTACATCATCAACAGAGGAGAGTCCCAAAACTGCTGAGAATTATCACTTACATGGGATTTGCTGTGCTTATTTTGCTCTGAGTAGTAAGGTTGCAATGTACTTAATTATTGGATTAATTATTGGATATCTCCTGTTAAACTGCATTACTAAGGGGTATTTTATCTATTATTGCTCTCTGACTGCAACCTTCATCTGAATATTGCCACAATTTTCCTATATTCTATTAAGTAAGAACAAACAACAGTTTTGACACAGTGTGGCCCATTCAGCTTTTACAGCCTGCATTTTTTTTATGCAGTAATTCCAGACACTTTAAAATCATTAAGAACAGTTAAGAAGATTCAGCTTCCTAAGATCTCACCAGAGCTCAACTTGTGTTATAAAACAAGACACCACAGAAAGCATACACACAGGCTTCATCTTCTAAAGGCTAAAAAGCCATTGTAAATACGTTATTTTGGAAGAAAGACTCGGGTGGTTTACATAGAATGTTATCCTTCTTTGATCCAGATGGTTTTTACTCTTGCTTGCTTGCCTCTTATAAATTTCAACTTGCCCTCTTTCTTAGATTATTCATAACATAGCCTCTGGTAAGTGCACAGGCCTCAAATGAAATGAATATACTGTGGTTGTTAGGACCCGGCTGGTGTCTGCACTGAGATTATGTAAGGCTCGAACAAGGCAGGCTTTCCTCTTCCCTCATACATCTGCAAAGCTTTCCTCTTTGGAATTTTGAAAGAATCATGATGGATGCTGCTCAAGACTTCACTGAAGTTGCCATGGAATCCTTTTATTACCATCCTGTCTCTCTTGTACTTGGCTTCTCCTGTGAAAGAGTATTGATGATAATGAATGGGGCTGCTTGGGCTGGATAGAGAGAAGGAAAACTAATAGGCTCAGGTTTCATCACTTTCCTACCTAAGACGACAATTTTCTTCAAGATATGGGAATGGCTCTCTGGAGCAAATGAAACCAAGAGAGATCAGGGTGATCTCCCAATTTTAGGGAATTTGGGACTTGAAATAGTACAAATGGACTTCCTCCTTGTCCCTGACCCTAAGGAACAGTCCTAACAACACAGAAGAAACCCTATCTAACAAACATTGAACCACACTGGAATTCGTGTCTCCAGCATTTTTTGAGTCTTGATTATGTGCCAGGTATTGTCCTTAGTTCCAACATTAGCTCATTACATTTTTCAAACAGATCTGTAGAGTAAGATTTATTCTTATAATGGTGAATCCTTCATTTTTCTTTAATCTCCATTCTTTGGAATGGTGATACTCTTTCCTGTTGAACATAGAAAAAAAGAACTATACAGTTTTCTTTTGAACTCCTATCACTTTTTAGTGCTACATCTTTCTCAATTGAGCATCTTCACTGTTTTCTCTTCATATCATTGCTATAAAATAATTTTTAAAAATCTCTTGGCATTAATAGTATTAATCTTTCAATTTAATCCACTGTCAGTGTGGTGTAGCCTAGGTGGGAGTCAACAATCTATTCTCTATGCCAGACTTTGCAGCTATATACATTCTCTCTCTCAATTATTCAACTTTTAGTATACAACAGTAGCATAAATAATACATGAAGGAGAATGCATGCTTATGTTCCAGTAGAACTTCATTTACAGAAACAAAAGGTCTTCCTATGGACCTTACTTTGCTAAACCAGGACTGAAAACTTGAAGGAAGAGAAAAGGCAAGTGAGGCAAAGGGATAGCTATTAATTAATTAATTTTTAGAACAACTTTTTTAGCTGTGTTACCTGAAGGCAAGCTTATTTATTCATTGATTTTTAAATTTTTATGAAATCTAAAACACATCTGGTCTGAGATTTGATCTTTTGAACAATGTCAAGAGAAACATCAAACTTTTTAAACAAAGGAGAAATATAATTATTCAGTAAGACATTACATTTTTAGTATATCCTACCTACTACAGAGAATCACAGATCTACAGACAATAACAAGGAGAAAATGTAACAAATACAATGACAGATATATATCGTTTTCCTGTACTTTGCTTTATTGTGCTTCATAGGTATTGTATTATTCACAAAGTGAAGCTTGTGGCAAATCTGCACAGAAAACAAGTCTAACTGGCACTACTTTTCTACCAGCTCAGATTACCATTAGCTTTTTTTTTTAGCAATCAACTATGTTTTAAGGCATGCATATTGTTTTTTAGATATAATGCTATTGCACACTTAGTAAATTATACTACAGTGTAAATATAACTTTCATATGCCCTGGGAAGCCAAAAACTCAAGTGACATACTTTGAGATATCAACAGTGATCTGGAATGGCTCCCATAGTATCTCTGAGGTATTACCCACATAAATAGTGACGTTTTATGAAGGAAATAAATGGTATCACTGAAGAGCAATTAAAGTGGTCTACTTTGATGTGGTAAGAAAGCATCTTAGGGGAAGTAACAGTTGAGCTCAAACCTAAAAGATGAAAAGAAACTGGTCAGGTGAATACGGAGTCTCATTCTAAGCAGATGGGCCAGCATTTGCAAAGGCACTGAAGCAGGAAAGAGTTTAGCAGTTTATAGGGACTTTAAGAAGTTTAGCATGGCTGCAGCTTATTACTTCAGTTGGGAGTGGATGGTTTGAAATGAGGTTGGAGAGACAGGAAGAACCTTGCAGGGATATGGCATGGAATTTTAAATAGAAAAGGAAACCATTCAAAGGGTTTTAAACAAGCAATATGACCCAAGGCTAAGTTTTAAAAGATTGCAGTTGATAAGGTATCAAGAATGGATTTGAAGCCAAGCACCCAGTGGCAAGACCTGTAATCCTAGTTACACAGGAGGCTGAGATTTGAGGATCGCAGTTCAAAGCCAGCCTAGGCAGGAAAGTCTGTGAGACTCTTATCTCCAATTAACCACCAGAAAGCTCAAGTGGTAGAGCGCTTGCCTTGAGCTGAAGACTTCAGGGACAGCGCCTAGGACCAGAGTTCAAGCTGCACAACTGACAAAAAAATGAATTTGAATGGAACAAGATTAGTATGATGTAGACTAGGTATCACTGTTGCAATAGTGTGGCTGAGAAATGATAAAGAGAGAAGGTGCCCTAGTCAAAGGTAGGGAAGAACAAATGAGGATACTTGAAGTACAGCCAATGGACTTGCCATATGGATTAGGATAGGATTTAGGGGGTAAGGGAAAAGGTAGAATCAAGGATGACCATCTCTACACTGAATTTCTGGTTGGAAATTGATACTGCTTATTAAAATAGAGGGAAGAATGGTGAAAGAAGGTATATTTTGGATGGGAAGTGAATTGTTCTGTTTTGGACATATTAAGTTTGCAATGTCTCTGAGCCATCTAAATGTAAACATTGATTAGACTGTTGGATATGTGGGATGTGTGAGTCAAGAGATTTAGAGAATCCCTCTGGCTAGAGATAAAATTATGACTCATCAGCAAATGATGGTATTTTAATCCCAAGAGACTAGGTGAGAATAGTTCATAGGGAGAGAAGAGATAAGGAAAGGTAGGCAAAAAATAGATTAGGGAAGAGAAGGGATAGATGTTAAGGGACAGGTAATAGGAAGAATCTGCAAGAAATTGCATTTAATCAGAAAATTGAAATCAAAGATAGCTCGGGGAGGAGGGGATGTACTTGTAGAGGTAGGAGGGAAGGGATTGTAGGGGGAAAACAAAGGAGGAGGCAACAAGAAATGTACTCATTACCTTGCTCATGTGATTGTAACCCCTCTGTACAGTATTTTCACAATAAAAAAACATTTAAAAAACAAGATATTACTTACTATAGCTAAGATATGGAACCAACCCAGATGCCCCTCAGTAGATGAATGGATCAAGAAAATGTGGTATATATACACAATGGAATTCTATGCCTCCATCAGAAAGAATGACATTGCCCCATTTGTTAAGAAATGGAAAGACTTGAAAAAAATTATATTAAGTGAAGTAAGCCAGGCCCAAGGAAACATAAGTCCCATGGTTTCCCTTAGTTGCAATAACTAGTATATGTCTGAGACAAGCAGAAATGGTCTGATAAGTTGATGTTAAGTGAAATGAACCCCAAGATAAGCACTCAAATGTTTTTTTTTCTTTCTTGTATTGTTTCTAACATATTTATAAGGTGATTTCTTTGTTGCTTTGTATGTCCCTCCCCTGCAGTATAACCCCTGTTTTCACTGTATTTGATGTTGGTATAATTTGTGGAGGGGAAGGGAAAAAACTAATTGTTTAAATAGGGATACAGGTGGACCCATTGAAACAATGAGATGTACAAGACGTTATGTCGAAAAAGGAACTTTACAACTTTGGGGGGGTATAGAGGGGTGGGGGGATGGAGATGGAAAACAGCAACTACAAGATAGCTCCAGGCTATGTGTGGTGACATATACCTATAACCCTATCACATGGGAGGTTGAGGTAGGAGGTTCATGAATTCAAGGCCAGCCTGGGCTAGTGAGACGTCTGACATATCCGATAGGGAGATAGACAAAGAAGAGGAGAGAAAGACAGACAGACAGACAGACAGACAGACAGACAGACAGACAAAGCTGAGTTTTCCCTTGCTTGGTTGACTTAATGCTTATTTTCTCCATCAGTATGTGACATTGGGAAGAGAAAGTTCCAGAGTGAGCAAAGTTTGATTTGGATGCTGCAGTGGTGAATATTAGTATCCTGAAAGTCTTGATTGCTGGTTGATGCTTTATAAAAAGTGCTTCCTGTTCACTGAAGACCTGGAGCAAATCTTTGGGAATGGTGCATAGTTGTTTTGAAGCTGGAAGATAGATGGAGTGTCCAAAGTAGTCATGTAGTTTGTAAAGGGCTTTTGGAAGGCTCTGCACCTCCATGAGAATCGCAAGGGGAATTTCTTTTGCTGAAGGAAATCATTAGTCTCTATAGGGCAACTCCGTGAGCTCAGAAAGCCTTACCATCACCCGGAGGATATTGTGTATCTTCCACTGCATTTAACAATCTTCACAGAAACTTTACATATTCAGCTGTTTCTACTGTTGTCTTTCTACAAACCATATCCCTAATTCACTGCTTAAATACAGTCATCCCTCACTATATTGCAGTTCACTTATTGCAGCTTCACTGTATAGTGGGTTAAAAATATGCAAATAGTGATCCCTCACCTATCACAGGTATTATGAAAGTCCGAGAAGTAGCCATAAGTGAACCTCGATAGAACAAGGAACGGCTGTCTACCTTGCTACTTCGAGGATTTTCACATGTTGTGGGAGGCACTGGATCATAACTCCTCTGACAGGAGAAGGATCACTGTACACAGTGCTTAGATCCCAGGTGTGTTGACAGGAGAACTAGAGTGAGCATAAAGGTTACTACCAGATACGAAGTAACAAGTAAGTTAATGTTATTGTTTTAAAAAATAGAGTAAGAAATAAAGGAAGAACTGTTTAAGTGAAAGATGTCAGTTGGCTCCTAGACTCTATATAGTTTGACATCTGGGAATGAATATTGGAAATGATCAGAGTTACAATTTCTTGGCTGCTTCTGTTGCCTCCAATGGAAGGGTCAAAGATACCTGAAGCCTTATTGTAGAAAGTGAAATAACAAAATCCTGTCTTAGTAGTACTGGAAATTGACACCAAAGCTGCTTCTCAGTAGAAATTGGCTGTGTACAGCATTTCAGATATGTGTTGGGAAAAGTGAAAATTAAATGGAAAAACTTTCCCCTTATTTTAGGTATTTTCTGAGGCAGTTTTCTCTAACAATAAGAAATATTAAAACTAAGAAGCTTTAAATATGAGTGGAAGTGGTGGTGACATTGATAAAATTAAGTAAAGCTCAATCTTCACTGATCTTCCCTGAAAAAGTAGATGAAAAGGTCCACTTTATAGTTTTAATTATGAATAACTACACTTCAGATCTTGTGTATTGAAACCTTTTCCTTTGCTGTCAATTCTGACCTAGAGCCCTGAAATTCATGCTAACTAATTGGATTTTTAAACATGTATTCAGTTAGAGCCACTCAAAAATAATTGCCCCATTGGACCAGGCACTTTTCAAATGGAAGTCAAATGTATTTCATTGAGATATAAAATATCCATTGATTAAGGAATACAAAATTATTGTTGAAACCTCATTTGAAAGCTTAATGTTTGGGTGCATAGAGGCTGTTTAAAAATGATTGAGCTACATGCCATCATTTTCACAATAACCCACAGCTTCTAAGCACATGTATCTCCTCTGTATCACAGGGGGAAGGTTGGTTCCAGGACTCCCAAGGGGAGTATTTGCATAACATTTATATATATCCTAGATTTCTAGATTATGTATAACGTCCAACACAATGTAAATGCTATGTAAATTCTCTATTGTATGGTTTAGAGAATAATGTTTTAAAAGTTTGCACATGTTCCATACAAATGTAATTCTCTTTTTATTTTTCAAGGTAGTTTTTGTCTTCAGTTCAATCTGTGGATGTAGGAACAATCAATACGGTGAACTGAGAATACAATTAAAATGGTAATTGATCTTATTATATATATAATTTTGCTTAGGAGAAAAAGCACAGTTCCTGAAACTAAGACAAGAGGGAACTGCAGCTTCTCCAACATTACAGATCTTGGGATTGGCATCTAGGGGGACATATGTAAGTCTTCAAAAGTCTCAGACCCAGGGAAACAGGAAAGAGTTTGACAAATTTAACCTTCCATGAAACTTTAACTTCCATAATAGATAGAGAAATATTATCAAAGATGCTTTTCACAAGTTGCACAAGGTGTGGAGGTTTTCAACGAATAGGAAAATACTAGTAAGAAAAATGAGTATTATAGTAATGAGATTCTGATAGCTTGTATTACTTTCCTCAGGCTGCTGTAACAGATTAGATGAGAAAAAACAATAGGAATATATTCTTCCACAGTTCAAGGGGTTAGAAGTCCAAGATCAAATACCAGCTAGTTTGGTTTTTGTGAGGTTCCTCTTTATGAGCTGCAGACACCCTATCCCTATGGCCTTCCCTTGAGTGTACCGAAGGGGAAAACATGAACTCTTAGGTGTCTCTACTAACAAAAATACTAATCCCATCATATCACAAATCTATTCTGATGGCTTAATTTAAACTTATTTCCTTAAAGATCCTCCCTTCAGAAACCCTACTGTGGAGTGTAAACTTGTTCAACCACTTTGGAAAGTAGTATGGAGGTTGCTCAAAAGACTCCACATAGAGCTTCCCTATGACCCAGCAATCCCACTTTTGGGCATTTATCCGAATGATCACAAACAAGACCATACTAAAGCTGCCAGCACAACTATGTTTATTGCAGCATTATTTACCATTGCTAAGATATGGAACCAACCCAGATGCCCCTCAGTAGATAAATGGATCAAGAAAATATGGTATACATACACAATGGAATTTTATGCCTCCATCAGAAAGAATGACATTGCCCCATTTGTTAGGAAATGGAAAGACTTGGAAAAAATTATAGTAAGTGAAGTAAGCCAAGCCCAAAGAAACATAGGTCCCATGGTTTCCCTTATTTACAACAACTAGTATATGTCTGAGACAAACAGAAACTGTCAGACAAGTTGATGTTAGGCGAAATGAACCCCAAGATAAGGACTCAAATGTTTTTTCTTTGTTGCTATTGTTTCTAACATATTTATAAAATATTTCTTTGTTGCTTTGTATGTCCCTCCCCTGCAGTATAACCCCTGTTTTCACTGTATTTGATGTCAATATAATTTGGGGAGGGGAAGGGAAAAAACAAGTTGTTTAAACATGGATACAGGTGGACCCATTGCAACAATGACATGTACAAGATGTTATGTCAAAAAAGGAACTTTACAACTTTGACTGGGGCAGGAACAGATGGAAGGGCAGGGATGGTAAGAGGAAACAAAGAGGAGGCAACAATGCTTGATAAGAAATGTACTCGTTATCTTGTCTATGTAATTGTAACCCCTCTGTAGGGTATTCTCACAATAAAAAAAAAAAGAAATGTACTCATTGCCTTGCTCACGTAATTGTAACCTCTCTGTACAGTATTTTCACAATAAAAACTTATTAATAATAATAAAAAAGATCCTCCCTTCAAATACAGTCATACTGAGGAGTTAGCCCTCAAACAACATATACATTTGTAAGACACATGGATGTGTATTCTACAACACGGAGGTGAAAGAAGGTTGGATGAAGGAGAAGCCTCACTGGGCAACTGTGAGAGTAGGGTGGGGCAAGGTGTTCTAGTGTTTCTGCAGTCTCAGCCAGACCTCTTTAGGCTCTGTAAACTATAAGAAACCAGAAACTCCTTTCTGGAGTGGAGAGGGAAAGCTGTAAGCTTAACTGAGAAAACATTATGAGACCATACTCCTGTCTGGATAAACCTTACCTTGACCCCGTTCCAGGGCTGACTGAGCCTGAGACCTGTAACACCTACCTAGAGATCAGTGTCTTTTGGAAAAAGTTAGAGAAAAAAATTCTCATCAGGGCCACACAGCAAGTTCAAGTTGTAAGGACTTCATTCTCTAAGTGAAGGTCTCAGAAGACATGTAAACTGCAATCTTGCAAAATCATCAGTTCCTAGAGTTATTTTAAAGCATCTACAGCAGGTAGTGCCAACAAGAATACAAAGTTTGGCCTAAAACAAGTCTTTCAACCACACACATTCTGAAGAGTTCTTTGCTGTGGAGGGCTGTCCTGAGAAGTGTTGCATATTGGGCAATATCCTAGCCTCTACCCACTAGATGCCAGTAATATTGCTTCACAGGGAGTATGTCCCAGATACAATCAGTGTTGAGACCAATGGCCTAAAGAGAACACTGTTTGAATAGAGGCAATTTGTGCATCCAAATAAAATGAAAACCATTCCTACACTGAAGTGGAACATTAAAGTCTTAATTCCACGATGATGCTGAAAAGGAAATCCAATAACATATGCCAGAATATAATTTGCCAGAATATATTCAAGTGAATGTAAATCGGTTTCTCATAAAATGGGAGAGATTAACAAATTGCTTAACTAAGAAAAAGCTACAATTAGTCCATTATCTAAATTTTCGATATAGCCCCCTGACTGGATGATTTAAGAAGTTATCATAGGGCTGTGGATAGAGCTCAGAGGTAGAGTACTTTGCTTAGTGTATTTGAGGCCCTGGGTTGGAATCCTAGCACAGCAAAAACAAAATAAAACAAGAAAGACTGGAGCTGGTGGCTAGCACCTGTAATCTCAGCTACTCAGAAGACTGAGATCTGAGAGTTGTGTTATAAGTCAGACCACTCAGAAACATCTATGAGACCCTTACTTACAATTAACTAGCAAAAAGCCAGAGGTAGAGTGGTTCAATTGGTAGAGTACCAGCCCTGAGTGAAAAGGCTGAGAGTATAAGGTTCTGAGTTCAAGCCCCAGTACTACCACAAGTAAAGAGGAAGAAATTACTACGTTGTTGTAGTCTCCCTGAAATGCATGGCATCCACAAAGGCAAAGTCATAAACTGAATAATTTGATGCTGCAAATTTAAGCAATTATGGTGTGTGGATTAAGGAACATAAGCCATACAGACCTTGAAGCCTGAGTCTTTGGGGGGGATTATTTTGGGAAATTGACTTTTGCTTTCCCGTAAATATTCAAATATGCGCAGATACTTTTATATAATTATTTGCACTTAGAGTTAGGTAGACTCTCAAAAATCAAGCACTAGGAAGAGGGGAGGGTATAAACTCAGTCCAGAGAATCTTCTCATGTCATTGCCCCTTCTCATTTCATTTTGGTAGTCTGGGACATTTTACATCCAGTGGAGAGCATGATGTGATAACTTTTGTTTTCTATAGGCATCTCCATAAGTTTTCATTTCTTTTTTCATTGCAGAAACTTTTTATCTTCTATAATGGTGTCTGTGGGTGTCTTTCTGTCAATCATATCACTGCCCTGTTGTGATGACTGAGCAGGTGCTTTTGAATTTTCTATGCCTTTTTTTCCATCCCGCAGTGCTGTGTATTAGGTACCAGGAACTATAGAAATGAAACTTAAATTGGCATCAGTCTCCTGTATTTCCCCTCTTTTTTCTCTTCCTTTTATCTTTGGACCCATCAGATGACCTCATGTAGTCATGCTTTCTTTAGATTCCTCTTCTTTTTAAAAAATTTCTCTTAAGTCTAACTTCTTACTACTCTATAAGAATTTCTGGAACCTCTCATCTCTCTTAAACACTTTTTTTTAAGAAACCCTGATCATGAGATTATAATCATATTCTATTTGACTTTTTAAGAACATGATATTCTAAAAATGAAGGCACCTTTATTTCTATTGCCAGTGTTTCACTGTAGAAACTACAAGAAGATGACTTCTTTCTAAAGTTCCTATCAGCCTCATTTTAAGAATTCTATTGTGCTTATTGGGCAATAAGCCTAGAGTAAAAGTTCAGCTTTCTATTTCCTCTACATTCCGATATGGCATTGCCAATTAGAAAAGGCAAGAATGAGCCAGATATTAGTGGAATGAAACATCCTATGGATAGATACTTTACTTCCAAATTAAATATAAAAATGATAGTAGGAAATCATAGACTATTTATAAAGTCATAATTGCTCAAATGCTTTTATTGTTTTAAACATATACCCAACATGATTTTATGCCTTCTGAAAAGCTATTAGAACGGTATAAAAAATCTCATCCACTCTTCAGCTTGGTTCTGCAAATGTTAATTTAGAGAATTCTGCCACATTTATTCTATCTATGAAAATAATTTTAAGTGAAAGACTAAGTCAGAAATACAAGATGCTCCAAAGATGTACAAACTATGACCTCAAGTATTGCCTCTCCCTTCACAAAAGAAAACTCTTGCAGTTGCACAGCTAGACCTTGGCAGTTTCCTAGTTACCCAGTTCCTCTTATATCAGACTCTGTGTTTCTGCTTCCCTCAGCATATCCTTAGCACCCAAGAGAGTAGTAACTGTCTATTATTTATCTCTCAATTCCTGCCTGCTATTCAGTACCCAGCACATTGTAAATGTACTCAGTGGGTGTAAAATAACACTTTTCCTTTTATGTGATTGAGTTTGTTACTGTCTTTGTTTTCATATTGGTCTGTTTCAGAAACAGATGCTTCCTTCATCTTCAGGTTCTTGCAGTAAATGTAGACTTCCGATATATAAATGCATATTTGATATTCATAGGCCCAGAATCTGAAAATAGTGCCAAAATATGTGGGCATGAGAAACAGTTCTTACTCAAGAAAGAGCAAAGGTGGTCATTATGCTAAAGAAAACCGTGTATATGTGGGGGAGGGTTATCACAACTTTCAGTGTATTTATTGTACAAAATACTGGGTTTCATTATGACATTTTCATACATGTATATAATATATTTGTAAAACATCTTTTCAAAAAGGCAGTTTGGCATAGGACAGCAAAGCTATAAAAGGTCACACATCGTTATGTGTTTGAAAAGTTATTTACCGGTTAACGAAGAAATTGGAGGTTTAGAGAATTTAACAGTGAACATTCAACCCAGGTCAATTCAGCTCAGATTGTGGAATGACAATTGCTTGTTTATATATGCAGGTATCCAAGTGTGACAATAATTGAGAAAGACAGCATGGGTTGTAACTGATGAAATCATGGAATGACAAGCAAATCAGGACTGGAAAAAAAGAAGATGTAGGTATTTTCCTACTATATTTTCTATTGTATTTTTCTTCTTTTTCTTACAATTCTTTTTTTTTTTTACTTTTATCTTATTGTAAAGGTGATGTACAGAGGGGTTATAGTTACATAAGTAAGGTAATGAGTGCATTTCTTGCCAAACAGTGTTACTTCCTCCCTCGTTTTATTGCACTTTCCCTCCTTCCCGTCTACCCCCCCCCAAGTTGTAAAGTTTATTTCCAACATAGTGTCTTGTGAGTATCGCTGTTTTATTTGTTCAACCTTTATCCTTTGTTTCACCATTTTGTGATTCCCCTTCCCTGCCCCAAATCAGATAAACATATATATAAGACACAGGGTACCAGAATCAAAAGCAGTGACAACAGGGGATAAACCAAAGGGGAAAAAAAAGAAATTAAAAAGAAATAACTTCATGTAGTACATTAAAAAAAAGAGAGAAAACAAGGGAGGGGTAAAAATGTTTGCCAAGAAATGTACTCATTACCTTGCTTATGTAACGGCAACCCCTCTGACATCACCCTTACAATAAAAAAGGAAAAAAACAGCTCTTGTTTCCATATCTTGGAGTTCATTTTTATTAGCATCATTTTATATGGTCATATGTACATAACTCAATAGCTATGTACATATTTTGATTTTTTTGCTAGGACTATCCTAGACATATACTAATTATTACAAATGAGGAAAACCATGGAGTCAATATTTCTTTGGGTCTGGCTTACTTCACTTGATATGATTTTTTCCAAGACTTCCCATTTCCTTATGAATGGGGTGATGTCATTCTTTCTGATGGAAGCATAGAATTCCATTGTTTATATATACCACATATTCTTGATACATTCATCTACTGAGGAGCATCTGGGTTGGTTCCATATCTTAGCTATGGCTTTCTACCATAATCCTATCTTCCTATCATTTTTGGAAAGCTTTTCTAAGTTTGAGCAAAGCTCTGCCTTGGAAGTCCTGTTCATAGAGTTGAAATTTGAATTCAAATAACCAGTCTCCTTGTAGCAAGCAATGTGAATTAGGTTCTGTGAATCATGAATATCTGTTCAAGATTTAATTTGGAAATAAAAAAAGGAAAGAATCTTGGCACAGAGGTTCTGTTTGTGTCAGCACATAAAATAGCCAAAGAATTTGCAGATTTAAGTTCTTGGTGTAGAAATGACATTGAGTCTGGCAGCAATATTGGTTGGTATACTATGGTCAAATGCTTAGCATAAAGAGTTCAGCTGGGCCAGCAGGTTATCTTATTTGATTTTGAGCATTCATGAAGGAAATAATTATTTGAGTTGTTTAGTATCAGTATTTTTACCTGGAAATCTATTTTACAGTTAAGACAACCAAAGTAGATTCTTCTATTTTCAACTGCCTAATAAAATATGATACATGCTTTCCACAATTATTTCTTCTTCCAAAAGCCAAGCAATCAAGTTTGAAGCTTTTGAGATAAAAGAAGAATAAATACGGCCTTTAAAAAATTCAGACACTGAAACTCAAGCAGAATAAAAGCATTCTTGGGTAGGTGATATTTCATTTGACTCCTCAGCTCTTACCTGACACTCATTTTTAATTCACAATTGACCCTTCATAGGAATTCCTAAAGCAGAATCAACTCATGATTAAGAACAGATATTTTCTTTTAGAATTTCATGATAGCTTCATTGTTCTATCTTTGAAATGTTATGTCATGTTCTTATTAGACATCTTTATTCTGTTCTCAAAGATGTAATTTCAGTAAAATAAAGGACATAAGAGAGGATTATAATATCAAGATAAGCAATTATTTCACTATATTTACTAAATAGGGTGGGTGTCTTTAAAATAAATTTTCACTGAAATGAGTACCATATACTTAAAAAAAAACTATCTTTTAAAGCTTTGGCACAATCATAAAAGTGTAAATTTTCGGAATGTTTTTTTCTTACTTTTTATTTTTAAATGAGAACAATAAAAAGTGTAAGGAAAAAATTTTGGAGTGTGTGTGTGTGTGCTGTGACAGAGAAACTACACAGAAGCACTTGGTGGCAATGGGCCAGTGTGCTTTCTGAAAATTCTCATAGAGCAGGGTGTCAGTGGCTTATGCCTCTAATCCTAGCTAGTCAGGAGGTTGAGATCTGAGGATCATAGTTAGAAGCCTGCCAGGGCAGCAAAGTCCTTATGAGAGTCTTATCTCTAATTAATCACCCAAAACCTGGAAGTGGCACTGTGGTTCAAGTGGTAGAGTGGTAGCCTTAAGCACAGAGGCTCAGGGATAGCATCCAGGCCCTGAGTTCAAGCCCCACAATCGATAAAAATAAAGCGCTAGAAATTCTTCCAATTAGTTAAAGGGTCCATGCTGGTGGGCTCACCCATCATAACCCTGCTGAAGAACATATTCAAGTCCTTTGTTGAAGCCAGAGAGTGTTTCTTCCTTGGAACTGCCTATCTCTATTTGTTTTCATTAGTGGAAATGAAAACAAGTGGAGGCCTTAGATATCCTAGACAGAAAGGATGTTGTGTCCTCTCCCCATTGCTGCTTCCTGCAGACTTCCCAACTCACTCATACACCTTGCTAAGAGAAGAATGCTTTGGCATGACTCTTTCCTTCATAGGCTTGGACTCATTATTTTGAATCATTTCAAATGAAGAGACTGTTATCCAATCCAATGTTTTCAAGCAGATAATGGCTTTGTAGGCTTCAAGTCCCCTCAAATCTCACCAATTCTAGGGTGCTTGCCTCTTTGGCCTGAATTTAGCTGCCATATTTGTGTTTGGAATTTTACATTAACAAAATGCCTCATAAATACCTGCAGTTCATTGCTGGAATTTGTGTTTACAAAGGTCCTTTCCTGTCTTACAAACTCAGGCAGAGCTCAGCAGCATTGCAAAGCTGCTTTCCTTCAGCATATGTTCTGCTTTATGCTAGCTGTGTTTTCACCTGCACTCATTTGCCTCACCCTGCTATTCTCTTCCACAGCACAACGTGGAAATGTGATTTCTGCTCTCCCCTGTACAGTCCCTTCTGCTAGCAACTGGGCGGCTGCTTTATTCCATGAATCTCAGCTACCAAGTTCTGCATCACTCTCTGTATTGCAGTTATTTCTGCTTCTATGGCTCTTCACAGTTGGACACTAAAAGCAGTGATGACTAAAGCCTTCATTTTTTTCTCCTGACACCATCTCTCCCTGCTTAAGCTTTTGTGTCACAGTGGGAGACAGCACCACTAGGAAAATCCAGTCAGCCAGCAAGGACATCTTACAGTAATATTTGACCCTTTCTTTTCCTTCTTTCTATAGTAGTTCAGTAGTCACTACAGGACACTGAAAATGCATACTCCAGTCGTTATCATTTATTATTATAGTCTGGGTCCCCTATATAGTCCAATTTCTTAGAATGGTTGACTCACTGATCTTTATACTTGGGAGCGTCATTCAACAGATGTTTATTGGGAGGTGAGGAAACATTTATTGAGAAGTTACTCTGGATACAGACTTTTTGTCCATATGTGCAGATCCCTGGAGGCATTTTTATTTTGTTTTACAGGGAGAATTAACTGCTTTCCTGTTCCTTTCCAAAAGAAGAGATCTGGTTGTATGACCAAATCCCTTTTCTTAGCGAGGTTTATATGTAGGTCAAAATGAAAAGGGTAAAGGATAAGCATATGATTTTAAGAGGAAGTTATCTAAGATGGATCACAGCTCTGTGATCTGGATGTCAGGGGAATCTAAGGTAGTTTTCCCATGATAAGTTGTGAAAATGACAATGTGTTACATTTTTAATTCTAGTATTTTCTTTAACTAATAAATGTTATATTTCATACCATGCTGTTATATTTCACTCATATGTTTTGTATCATGCATCATGGTTGGGGCTGAGGAGAATACAAAGATATGAAGGTGCAGTCTCTTCCTCTATTTACTGTACCACTGTGGCCTGAGTATGTACCCCCAAAGGTTTGCATGTTGGAAACTCAATTCTTCAATGTGGTAGTGTTGGGAGGCAGGACCTGGTGAGACAATACTTGAGTCACCAGGTTGTAACTGAGTTCTTACTTTTATAAGATCTTATTAATCACCACAAGTGTCAGATATAAAGTAATCTCAGCTTCTTAATCTCTCACTAACTTCTCTTCTGACTGTACTTACTCCCCTCCTTCTTTCATGCATGAGTTGAAGCAACAAGAGGCTCTCCAACCATATGCAGCTGCCTTATCTTGAACTTCTCAGCCTCCAGAACTTTGGACCAAAATTAACTTTTTTTCTTTGCAGATTACTCAGTCTCAGGTACTTCGTGAAAGTAACAGAAAATAGTCTAAGACATGAAGTTCCTCACTTTGGCTAAGATCGCCTCCTTCTGTGGGGGCCACTTGTACAGATAAACTTACAACAGCTATATGAAGCACATAGAGTGAGTCAATATGGTTCCTCAAACCATCCACCAAAGATGTCACCATCTGACTAGATGTTCTATGAGATTTTAAAATACCTCAAAGTATTTCCACTCCCCCCCCCAACATATTTGAGTGCTTAGCCAAGCCTAGCACATTTTAAAATTACCAAGAAACTTAAATATAACTTTTTTTCAGTCATGGGGCTTGAACTTAGGGCTTGGGTGCTGTCCCTGAGATCTTCTGTTCAAGGCTAGAGCTCTACCACTTGAGCCACAGCACCACTTCTGGTTAATTGGAAATAAGAGTCTCATGGGGACTCTTCTGCCCAAGCTGGCTTCCAACCACAATCCTCAGATCTCAGCCTCTTGAGTAGTAAGATTATAGATATGAGCCATCAGTGCCCAGCTTTTAAATATAACCTTTTAAATGGTATATTTTGTGTAACATATTATTTTACAATAGTGTACTAAAAGTTGTGGATCCGCATGTTAAATTGAAACCCCTTGTACAATTCTTAAAGATAATTTTAAAAATATATAAAATTTAAAAAGTAGTTAGCCCACCATTTTCAAAGAGTAAGAGTATAACTTCTATGTGTGTAATGGGATTTGAACTTAAGGCCAAGTATTTGTTAGATAGGTGCTGTACCATTTAAGTCATTACCCTAGCCCTTTGTTTTGGTTATCTTTAAGGTACTTTTGTGCTTTTTGCCTAGGTAGGCCTTGGAACATGATCCTTCTATAGTTGCCTCCTAAGCAACTGTGTTACAGGTGTGCACCAAAACATAGTGACTTACTTGAAAAAGAAAAGAATATGGAAAGAAGGAAAAAGCTACCAACTACAAAGTAGAGAAACCTGACAAATGGCAGAGAAGTTATGAAGGATATCAGTTGATGGAAGGTACTCTTAATATATGCTGTCATATCTGTAAATCGAAACCAATCACTCTGTAAATCTAAACCAATCATTCTGTAAATCTTAACCAATTAACTTGTAAATCGGAACTGTTTTCCATGAAAAAGTTTATTATATGTCTGTTTGTTTGTTTGGGGTGTGTGTGTGTGTGTGTGTGTGTGTGTGTGTGTGTGCGCACGCAGGCGTGTGCGTGATGGGTTCTTGAACTCAGGGCCTGGGCACTGTCCCTGAGCTTGCATCTGTAGCTCAAGGTTGTCATTCTACCACTTGAGCCATAGCTCCATTTTTTTTTTTAATTGAAGAGTCTCACAGTTTTTCCTGGCCAGGCTGGCTTCAAATTGTGATCCTCAGATCTCAGCCTCCTGAGTAGCTAAGAGTACAAGTATGAGGCCCCCATGCCCAGGAAAAAATGGGTTAATTAAATAAGTAAATATGTATAGATCTTAACAAATCTAGACAAATAGAACTCATCTTTTAGGTGTAGAGTCTGTGTAAATATATTTTTTAAATTTAGTTATACAAAGAGGTTTCAATTCACATGTCAGATTGTGAGTACAATGCATCTAAATCAATGTTACCCCTTTCAACATTCTCCCCAACATTCTCCCCAACCTCATCTATCCCCCAAATTTATCTAGATCCACTTTCACATCTGTACACTGAATGACTGCATTTGCCCACTTTTCCTCTCTTCATTCATCTCCCTCCAATTGACCTCCCCCAACAGCACATGTTTCAGCTTCCTGGTATTCATTTTTTTATTGTGAAAATACTGTACAGAGGGGTTACAATTACACGGGCAAGGTAATGAGTGCATTTCTTATCAAGCATTGTTGCCTCCTCCTTTGTTTCCCCTTACCATCCCTTCCCATCTCCCCACCCCCCCCTCCCCCCACACCAAAGTTGTAAAGTTCGTATTTCGACATAACATGTTGTCATTTTGTTAAACTATGAGAATGTTGTTCAAAGGAGTTACACTACTGCAATCCTCCCTTGTGTTTGTACCATATGCATATCATACTTAAGCAATATGCTTATGAATGTATGCATATGATCATGTATGTGTTTTATGTTTTTTTATTTTATATCTAACTTCCACATATGAGAGAAGATATACGTATTTTTTCTCTGAGCCTGACTTAATTTACTTAAAATACTTTTTTCAGGTCCATCCATTTCTCTGAAAATGACATAATAACTGACATAATTTTTCCTGGTGGATAAGTAAAATTCACATTTGTATATGTGTGTGTATCACATTTTCTTGATCCATTCATCCACTGAAGAACATCTGAGCTGTAATTGTATTTTTATAAACTCCCCAAGTGATTTAAGACTCAATGGTTCATGTGGTCATACTCCCTAGAGGTACAGACGCCAATGTTAGTTTGTTGTTTTATTCCACTAGCTATTGCTTTCCTCAACTTTAATAACTAGATTTATAGGTAGTCTTCAGCTCTTGGCCCAATCCCAGCCCATTTCCCCAGTCAAATTTGAATGGGTTGAGAGATTCAGCTTATAATAGGCAGTGGGTTCAGTCTAGGGATGAACACTTTTGTATTCCTTTCAGATTTAGGACAATATTCAATATGGATAACTTTCTATATCATACTTGTGGCTTCAACCAAGTGTGGATTGTAAATATTAGGAAAAATTTGCATACAGACTTTTTCTGGTAACTATTCCCTAAATAATATAGTATAACAAATATTTTCTTTTTTTTTCTTTTTTTTTTCTTTTTTTTTGGGTCCGGTCATGGGGCCTGAACTCTGGGCCTGGGTGCTGTATCTCAGCTCTTCAGCTCAAGGCTAGCACTCTACCACTTGAGCCACAGCGCCACTTCCGGCTTTTTTCTTTTTGCTTATGTGGTGCTGAGGAATCGAACCCAGGGCCTCGAGCATGCAAGGCAAGCGCTCTACCACTGAGCCACCTTCCCAGCCCATAACAAATATTTTCAAAGCATACCTTTTATACTGTAGTAGGCATTGTAAGCAATATAGAGATGATTTGAAGTGTATAGGAAGTTATGCTTACGTGACATACAAAAACTGTACCTCTTTATATAAGGGACTTGAGAACCTGGGGAGTTGCATTTCTCATTCTGGAATCAAACCTTTACAGATGTGGAGCAAAGGATGACTTTGCTCCTTGCCTTCTCTCACTCAGCCATGATCCACTATGTAGGAATGTGCTTGTATATTAACATCTTTGATTTAGTCTTCTGGGGAAGACTTTCTCTTGGGTAGAAGGTCTTAGACTTTGAAATAGGGCACTTATCTTTCTGGATTTTTTTTTTTTGGCTCCCCCTTTCAGTCACATTGACGGAAGTGGAGAAAAACCTCTAAAATGATTCACTCTGACTCCTATGTCATTAACTTCCAGTTGTCTGAAAGTTTCTCCTATTAAGCTCTATCCTCTTGCCATGAACTGCCCAACTTCCTGCTTCAGGGTGTGTAGCCTCACAATTAGGTCATCCACTCCACTTGAAGGCTAAAATAACCATAACTGGACTTCATCTTGCTGGCCCTCTTTTACTCATAATAATACACTGGTTTCTTTTATTTTTTGTATATATTTTAATGTAAAAATACTGTACAGAGGAGTTGCAGTTACATGGGTAAGGTAATGAGTTCATTTCCTACCAAGCTTTGTAACCTCCTCCTTTGTTTTTCCCCTAGTATCCCTTCCCTCCCACTTCCCCAATCCCTCCCTCCCCCCACCCACTCAAAGTTCTAAAGTTCATTTTCAACAGTGTCTTATACATCTCATTGTTACAATGGGTCAACCTATATCCTTATTTCAACATTTTGTTATTTCCCTCCCCTTCTCAAATTAGAAAAACGAATATGCAAAATTCAGGGCACTTGAACCAAGTGCAGTGAAAACACGGATTATAACATGGGGAAAGAACATACAAAAGAAACAAAAAAACCACATGGTACATTTTAAGTACATTAAAAACAACAGCAAGAAAGATAAAGCCATATGTGTCTGTATCTTGGGGTTCATTTCGCTTAGCATCATCTTATATGGTCATATGTACATAGCTTTTGAGCATTTCTGCTTGTCCTAGACATAGCTAGTTATTGCAAATAAAGGAGACCATGGGACCTATGTTTCTTTGGGCCTGGCTTACTTCACTTAATATAATTCACTTTATATATATATATATACATACACACATATATACATATATGTGTATATATATATATATACACATATATGTATATATGTGTGTATATATATATATATATATATATATATATCACCTTTTCTTGATCCAATCATCTACTGAAGAGCATCTGGGTTCATTCCATATCTTAGCTGTGACAAGCATAGTTGTGCTGATAGATTTAAAATCGCCTTATTTGTGATCTTTGGGTAAATACCCAAAAGTGGGGTTTCTGGGTCATAGGGGAGATCTATGTGGAGTTTTTTGAGGAACCTTCGTACTGCTTTCCAAAGTGGTTGGATGAATTTACACTCCCACCAACAATGTAGTAAGGTTCCCTTTTGGCCACATCCCCTCCAACATCTGTTATTAGACTTCTTGATTATAGACATTCTAACTGGGGTGAGATGGAATCTCAAAATTGTCCCAATTTACATTTCTTTTATGGCTAGAGAAGTTGAGCATTTCTTCATATGTCTATTGGCCATTTTTATTTCCTCTTCAGAGAAGTTTCTCTTTAAGTCTTTAGCCCGCTTATTTATTGGGCAGTTGTTTCTTTGAAAATTTGTTGTTGAAGGATTTAATTTTTTGAGTTCTAAGTATATTTTAGATATGACACTCCTGTCCATTGATTGGCTAGTAAAGATATTCTCCCAGTCCATGCACTTTCTATTGATCTTGCTAGCTATGTCCTTTGCTATGCAGAAGCTCTGCAGATTTGTGCGATCCCATTTTCCAACATTTCTTTGATTTGTTGTGTTTCTGGGTCTTTATTAAGAAAATTTTGGCCTGTGCCAAAGAGACCTAGAGTTTCTATTATTTCTTCCTGTAATTTTTCAGGGTGTCTGCTTTGACTTTGAAGTCTTTGATCCATTTGGAGTTGGCTCTGGTACAGGGTGATATATAAGGATCTAAATTTAGTTTTCTACAGGTGTTCAACCGATATTGTCATCACCATTTACTAAAGAGGCTGTTTTTCTTCCATTCCTTTTTTAGCTCCCTTATTGAAGATTAGGTGACTATAGGTCTGGGGTTCATTTCTGGGTCTTCAGTTCTATTCCATTGGTCCTCAGGTCTGTTCTTGTTCCAGTTTAGTAACTGTTTTGATTCCTATGGCTTTGTAGTAGAGTTTGAAATTTGGTATTGCTATTCCTCCAGCACTGTTCTTTCTGCTAAGGATTATATTTGCTATTCAGGGTCTTTTATTGTTCCACATGAAATTAGGGTTGCTTCTTCTATTTCATTGAAGAATGAGGTTGGAATATTGATAGGTATTGCATTGAATTTGTAGATAGCCTTGGGAAGTATTGTCATTTTCACAATGTTAATCCTCCCAATCCAGGAGCATGGGAGGTTTTTCCACTTCATTCGCTTTGCTTCAATTTCTTTTTTTCAGGTTTTTAAAGTTTTCATCATAGAAGTCCTTCACTTCTTTAGTTAACTCCTAGGTATTACATTTTTTGTGGGGCTATTACAAAAGGACTTGTTTTCCACGCTCTTCTCATTGTTGGCATACAGAAAAACCATTGATTTTTGAGGGTTAATTTTATGCCCTGCTATTTTGCCAAATTTTCGGGTTAGATGGAGTAATTTGGCAGTGGAGTTCATGGGGTTCTTTAAATACAAGCTCATGTCATCTGCAAAAAGGGAGAGTTTTACTTCAGCTTTCCCTATTTGGATCCCTTTATGTTTGCATCTTGTCTTATTGCTGTAGCTAGGCATTCTAATACTAAATTGAAGAGGAGTGGAAAGAGTGGACATCCTTGTTTTGTTCCTGAGTTTAGAGGAAATGGCTTTAGTTTTTCACCATTAAGTATATTGCTGGTGGTAAGTTGTCATATACAGCCTTTATTATATTGAGGAATGTTACATGCATTACTAGTTTTTCCAGAGCTTTCATCATAAAGGGTGTTAGATCTTTTCAAATGCTTTTTCTGCATTTATTGAGATAACCATGTGGTTCTTATCCTTGCTCTTGTTGATGTGATGAATGATATTGATTGATTTGCATATATTGAACTAGCTTTGCATCCCTGGAATGAATCTTGTTTGATTGTACTGTATGATTATTTAGATGAGTTGTTGAAGTCGATTGGCCAAAATTTTGTGGAGAAGTTTTGCATCAATGGGTCTATAGTTCTTTTGCTTTGATGAGTCTCTGCCTGGTTTGGGAATGAGGGTTATGGTGGCTTCATAGAAAGAGTTCAATAGTGAACTTTCACTTTCATTTCATTTCAATTTCATTGAAGAGTTGAAGGAGTATTGATGTGAGTTCTGCTTTGAAGGCCTTATAGAATTCATCTGTAAATCCATTCGGTCCTAGGCTTTTCTTGAGTGGGAGGGCTCTTATTATTGTTTCTAGTTCTATGCTTGATATAGGACTGTTAAGCTAGTTTAACTCATCTTGGTTTAGTTTGGACATATCAATATTTGCTAGAAATTTGTCCCTTTCTTCCATATTCTCAAGCTTATTAGCATAAAATTTTTAGAAGCATTCTATCAGGCATTAGTGGTACTCTGTTGTCCATCATTTCTCCATGCCCTGTCAAGTTCCAATGGATGGATGCCTCTCCAGTGGGAGGCAGGTATATTCAAAGATTACTTTTGAATCTGATGAGGAGAAAATATACTTCCAAGGTATATTTCCTTTATAAAGTAGGTTAAACATCCAAGCCATTTTAATGTTTTAGGACTAAAAAAGTTTCTGCTCCCTCAGCATCATACTTTATCCCCTTCCTAATTCTAATATTAACTAAAGAAGATTTCAAATTGAATTTGTAGGTGACTCATGAAAAACATGTGTATAAATAAATAACTCATTTCACTATGCCAAGATGGAACAAAAGATCTATATGTTTAGTGCTCCATTGCAATCACAATGAGATAATCCACTCACAGGCAGGGAAAATCGCTCTTCTTGGTGCCTGCACAGAGCTGTTTGGCTTCTACAGAATACATATAACAAGAGCCGAAATGAAGAAAATAAAGAGAAAACTTCTGAAATCATTGTGTTATACATATAAGAAAGCAGGTGATAGTCTTTCATCAAACTTATACTTCATAATGCCCAGCATTATCAATTAACAGAAGTCAGCCTGTATGTATGGGTGAGAAACAACTTACCTAGTTTATCCTCATAACTATTCTCTAATGTGGGCCTTGCTTTCCAAATGAAGAAACTATGATCTTGAAGCTTAAATCATGGTTTCATGAACAGATAGCTTATTTATTTATACTGATCTGAGATCTGAGTGCAGAAATAGATGACTGATGTCAAAGTTTGCTCTCAGGTCTTTCTCATCACAGGATCATAATGTGCAGGTTCTTCAGTCAAGTTCTTTACAAATAAACATGCTCTGTTTAATGTCAATGTCATCAAGTCATGTTCAAAATCCCACACCAAAGATAATTCTCCTCCCAGTTGAACTTTAAAATCCCTGAGAAATAATTATCTCAAAAGGGGAGGGGGAAATGGGAATGGGAAACAAAGGAGGAGGCAACAATGCTTGATAAGAAATGCACTCATTACCTTGCCCACGTAGTTGTAACCCCTCTGTATGGTATTTTCACAATAAAATACACATGTGTGTTCACGTGTGTGTGCGTGCACACACGCACCCACACCCACCCACCCCAGTCTTAGGGCTTAAACTCAGAGAGCGGGTGCATGGGTGCTCTGGGTGTTGTCCCTTATCTCTTTCACTCAAGGTTAGCACTCTACCACTCAAGCCACAGCTCTACTCTTAGCTTTTATTTTTTAATAAGTTTTTTTTAAGGGGGTCCAGTCGTGGGGACTGAACTCTGGGCTTGGGCGCTGTCCCTCAGCTCATCAGCTCAAGGTCAGCGCTCTACCACTTGAGCCACAGCGCTACTTCCAGCTTTTCTCTTTTTGATTATGTGGTGCTGAGGAATCAAACCCAGGGCTTCATGCATGCAAGGCAAACACTCTACAATTGAGCCACCTTCCCAGCTCCTTTTAATAAGTTCTTTATTGTGAAAATACTGTACAGAGGGGTTACAGTTACATTAACAAGGTAACAAGTACATTTCTTATCAAGCATTGTTGCCTCCTCCTTTGTTTTTCCCCTACCATCCCTGCCCTTCCACCTCCGCCTAAATTGTAAAGTTCATTTTTCAACATCTCATTGTTACAATGGGTCAACCTGTATCCCTATTTAAAGATTTTGTTTTTTCCCTTCCCCTCCCCAAATTAGAGAAGTGTATATACAAAATGCAGGCACTGACAACAAATACAGTGAAAACATGGGTTATACCGTGGGGGAAGAACATACAAAGCAACAAAAAAATCACATGGTACCTTATGCATACATTAGAAACAATAGTACGTCCCTATCTTGGGGTTCATTTCTCTTAACTCCATCTTATCTGGTCATAGGTACATAGCTTTTGACCTTTTCTACTTGTCCCAGACATATACTGGTTATTGCAAATAAGAGAAACCATGGGACCTATGTTTCTTTGGGCCTGGCTTACTTCACTTAATATTATTTTTTCCAAGTCTTTCCATTTCCTAACAAATGGGGCAATGTCATTCTTTCTGATGGAGGCATAGTATTTCATTTTGTGTGTGTGTGTGTGTGTGTGTATACATACATTGTGTATACACACACACACACACACACACACACACACACACACACACACACACATATATATATATATCACATTTTCTTGATCCATTCATCTACTGAGGGGCATCTGGGTTGGTTCCATATCTTAGCTATGGTAAATAATGTTTCAATAAACATAGTTATGCTGGTAGCTTTAGTATGGTCTTGTTTGTGATCATTTGGGTAAATAGTCCATTCATCTCACTGAATAATTGGAGAGAAGATTCTCATGGATTTTCCTGCCTGGGCTGGGTACAAACTACAATCTTCAGATCCTAGCCTCCTGAATAGCTAGGATTACAAAATGTTTAAATTCCTCCTTAGAATCCATGATCATGTATAAGTCTGATGAAGTTGTTAACTATAAATACAATTTATGTGGGCAAATATCATTAATTATAAATATTTGTGGACAAAAGTAATAGGAATAAGAATATAGAGAAAATGTCTAATTCATTAGGCAAAAGGACTTCTTGTACATGTGTCTGAGAGTACTGGTATCCAGTAGCAGTATTTACTAACACTGAAAGCTATGTAGGTGATCCTCTGTTCTTGAATCTACGATTTGCCAATAATCCATGTATGGCAACCACCACACACACATACACACATATACATATAAACATATAATTTTAAAATTCAGAACTTTCATTATTTCAGTCTGGCTTTACCTTTAACAATCCTATTTAATTAATGTTCTATTTAAATGACTTCAAAATTATCTATTAATTAAATAGCATGCATTTTAAACAGTCACAATTACTGATGCTACATACAACTGTAATAGGTGGATCTTTTATTATTTGATTTAATGTTTTGAATTTTGTTGCATTTTTTTGTCTTAGGTTACATTGACTGGCTAATATTCTTAGGGTAGAAAACCTTTATTTGTTTTGAGGCAATGTCTTTGCTATGTAGTCCAGGTTGGTCTCTATCTCTCAATCCTCCTTCCATGGTCTCTTCCATGTTAGGATAGAAACTCTTAGATACCTGTCTCTTTTGTGATATGAAAGTCCTGCAAAAAAGAAATGGCTTGCTTAGGTGAAAATGTTTGAGGAATGTTTAATGAAAGCACTATTTAGTAAGAGGTGGAAGGGTGTAGAAGACTCAAAGGGATGGCACAGTACTCAGGACTAGTACCCATCACATGCCCTCAGACTAAGAGTCTTAAGAGAGGAAATGGTTAGTTAGCAAGATCAAGAGACCTGAGGGACTGGGTGGGATGGCTGCTGACAGGCCTGCCCAAAGGACACCAAGAAAATAAAATTTGACTCTACTCTTCTTTCTCTTCCCAGTGCCTCACCACTCTCAAAGGCCAACAGGAAGCCACAGGACAAAGGAAACTTAAAGTTCCATCTCTGAGGGCACAGAGCAAAGATGTCAGCTTGGGGCTGGGAAGGTGGCTCAGTGGTAAAGTGCTTGCCTTGCATGCATGAGGCCCTGAGTTTGATTCCTCAGCACCACATAGCAGAAAAAGCTAGAAGTGGCGCTGTGGCTCAAGTGGTAGAGCACTAGCCTTGAGCTGAAGAGCTGATGGACAGTGCCCAAGCCCAGAGTTCAGGCCACACAACTGGCAAAAAAAAGAGACAAAGATGTCAGCTTGCTCCAATAAACACGTCTGTACATTGTAAGCATTGGGTCCATTCATCTCTATCTACTACACATAGCAGGGACTTAGCTAATGTGGAAGCAAGATATAAGTCCTCTCATTGTTAGGAAAAGTGTTATCTGTGGAAAAGTGTTATCTGTGGAAAATCAAAAGAACAGAACTAAAGTGTTAGTGCTCTTCCTAAGTACCTTGATGACAGTTACTGAAAAACTCACTAAGTTGATATTTTATCCAAATAAGAAAATGATGGATCCACTCAGGAGCCAATTCAGGAGTATGTCTGTCTTCAGAGTTGTTTACAATCAGACATTGAGATTTTTCCATTGAAGTTAATCTTTTTCATTTGTTTTGATTTAAGTTCCCACTTTTCAAAGCTGCACATGAAATTGAAGTCTCACATTGGATCTTTGTTTTTTAATATTTTTATTGTGAAGATACTGTACAGAAGGCTTATAGTTACATGAGTAAAGAAATGAGTATATTTCCTATTGAGCATCTTTGGTTTTGCACTTTTCATTTCACAACCTCCTCTTTTCCCAGTTGTTGAGAGCAAAAAGAAGATAACTTATTTGTGGCAAAAATCCAATTAAAAATCTCTTTCTTCCTTCATTTTAGCCTACTTGTATCATCCATCAGCAAAGCCTTCCACCTGGGTGTCCCCCACCACCGTGTGTGTGTGTGTGTGTGTGTGTGTGTGTGTGTGTGTGTGTGTGTCTGTCTGTCTGTCTGTCTGTCTGTCTCTGTCTCTTTCTTTCTCTGTATTGGGGGATTGAATGCAGGAGCTCTTACTTGCGAAGCTAGTGCTTCTACCATTTTAGCCACATTCCCAGTTCTACCTGGGCCTTTCTTTAACAAATCCCATGGTTCCTTTATTTCTGCTGTCTAGAATCTCTTACTACCCCCCCTACAGCTCTACTCTACTTGCCAGAAATCTCGCATCTCTCTCCTCTATGGTCTACATGCCCCTTGACCCCAGCTCATCTTGGTTTTTTGTTTTTTTCTTTGGTCGTGGGCCTTGAACTCTGGGCCTGGGCACTGCCCCTGTGCTCTTCAGCTCAAGGCGAGCAATCTACCTCTTGAGGCACAGCACCACTTCTGGTTTTCTGGTGGTTAATTGGAGATAAGATTCTCACGGACTTTCCTGCCCAGGATGGCTTTGGATGGCAATCCTCAGATGTCAGCTTCTTGAGTATCTAGGAATACAGGCGTGAGCCACAGGTGGCCAGGTCCAGTTCATCTTTCGTGCTGTTCTTGAGGCTGAACTGGAGGAATATGCATTGTCCATGAGCTCATTTGCTCAAGGCTAGCACTATACCACTTGAATCACAGCTCCATTTTGGCTTTATATCCTTAATTGGAGTTAAGTGTCTTTTGGACTTTTCTTGTTGGAGCTGGCTTCAAACTGTAATCCTCAAATCTCAGCCTCGGGAGTAGGTAAAATTATAGGCACAAGCCACCTGTGCCCAGCTTTATTAACCTTAATTAATTCATATCTCTTCCCTTTAATTCACCCCATTTTTACATATCTATTCAGAAGTGACTTGTTTCGCATTGTGTTATTCCATCAGAGATAACTACTTTGTTTTAAAATTACCCTTATTGTTATGATTAGCATCATTGTGTGTTTAGCATCATTCAAGTGTGTTTTATTCCTAATACCTGAAAATGGCTTTCTGGAAACTCTGATGTTTTCCCTTTTATACTCAAGAAGTTGTCTTGTCTGATCCCTCAACCCTACAAACTAACCTACTGTAGAGGATTTTCTTCGTCACACTTTGCATACTGATGACAGAATTAAGTATTAAGTGCTCTGTTACATGGTAGCAAATAACCCAAGAGGCAGGGCTGACTTAGAACAGAAATATTATAGACAAACAACTATGCAAAACAACAAATATTATCTTAACATTTGCATTCCTAAGAAAGCCTTTTTACCAAGTTGGAGCCAAAAGTAAAGAAGGGAGCTCCTTCCCCTCCTAAGCCAAGGAACAGGCTTTGATGGCCAAGAAGGCAGTGCTGAAAGACGTCAACAGCCACAAAAAGAAGAACATATGCACTTCACCCACCTTCCAGTGGCCAGACACTACAGTTCCGAAGTCAGCCCAAATAGCCTCAGAAGAGTGCTCTGAGGAGAAACAAGCTTGACCACTATGCTATCATCAAGTTCCCCCTGACCACTGAGTGGGTCATGAAGAAAATAGAAGACACCAACACACTTGTGTTCATTTTGGATGTCAAGGCCAACAAGCATCAGATCAAACAGGCTGTGAAGAAGCTCTATGACATTGATGTGGCTAAGGTCAATACCCTGATCAGACCTGATGGAGAGAAAAAAGGCTTATGTTCGACTGGCTCCTGATTATGATGCTTTTTGCCAACAAAATTGGAATCATCTAAACTGAGTCCAGTTGGCTAATTATAAATATACATTTTCCACCAAAAAAAGAAAGTGTACAGCAAGAAGATGAGTAAAGGGACATTTTTTGGCTTGTTCCATCGAGATAAGAAAAGAAACCATAGCCTCTCTTCCAGATGCAAACAAACAGCTTCATGCCATTATAATAGAGCCAACTTCTGGTTGATGAAGACATTGCTATCCTCATCTCTCTCTAGATAAACTTACTCACTTCCATTCATAACCATTTTTTAACATATCTATCATATAACCATTCTAGAAGGGCATTGTTTTGGGCCCTAACAGATCAGAACAAAAGTCAAAATGGAGTCACTCACACTAAATTTCCACATTACTAAGCTGAAATGAAACTGTTTATCTGGACTTTTGAGAATCAAGATTACAGAAGAGGCAGTCAAATTTCCCATACAGAAGAGTTTCAATGGTTGTGATAGTAAAGTTTTCTCTGCCTTAATGTGATGTGTGTGTGTGTGTGTGTGTGTGTGTGTGTGTGCTGGTACTGGGGCTTAAACTCAGGATTTGGGCACTGTGCCTGAGCCTCTTTGCTCAAGGTTAGTGCTCTATTACCAGAGCCGCAGCTCCACTTCCGGCTTTTTGATGGTTAGCTAGAGATAATGTCTCATGGACTTTTTGCCCAGCCATGATCTTCAGATCTCAGCTTTCTGAGAAGCTAGGATTACAGGTGTGAGTCACTGGTACCTGGCTGTCAGTTATTTTTCTATTGTTCTGTCTCTCTATCTCTACTTCACAAAGAAAGTAACCTTTGAAGGACTAATCTGCTTTTGTTTTTTATTTTTGCTTTCTTCATCCCTTTTCTGTCTATAAAACCAGATCCTTCTGTTCAGCTCATTGCAAAACTTATTCTGTTTTGTGGAATGAAATGTTGCCCAATTCTAGAATTGAAAATAAAGCCAATTAAGATCTTAAACTAAATTGCTACAATTTTGTCATTTGACAGACCTAATTAGAGATTAGGTTCTATTTAGTCTTCTATGTAGCTTCTTGGGCCCTTTTTTGTTAGTTCTTAGTGAACTGCTTAGAAATGAGTTATCGTCATTGAGTGATTCTTCATTTCCTTTAGAGAAAGTACATGATTATCTTTCTTTTCATAAAGAAGAGAGACTCATGGTAAACATGGATCAAGCACAGGTTTTTATGGATTGAAAGCCCGTTGCCATGACAAATGCCATTTTCAGGCTGTGGAGTGTTTTGTTTGCAGATGAATATAAGCAGTTTTTTTTGACCAACTTGGCATAAATGTCAAAACAGAAGACTACAGTTTACAAAAGGAATATAGAAAATATCAGCCATGAACCCTGATGCTGGAAATAAGTGGAGTGTCCATCAATTAAAAGGATATTATTGAAAAGAAAATCATTTATTCAAAAGATTCAAAGTCATTATTTTCTCATGCAAATCCTCCTCCTCTAGCAGAGCTCTGGGCATTTTATTTTAAAATCAACATCATTATCTTCTTTATTACTGATTATTAATTGTATACCTCTTATGAATTTGGCTTTTATACTGACTCACTAGCTGGGCATTGATCTCTCTAGACCTCTGAGCTCTCATCTGTAAAATGATTATTAAAATACTACACACCTCATGAGGTTGTTGTAAAAAAAGGGGGAGCTAATATGTACAAAGTCCACATGGATGTGCTTAGTACTTCTTGTTCCCAGTAGCAGCTATTAGTTTAATCACTGTTATTATTTAGTCACTTTGCTTATTTCATGTTAGTTCATCTGTGATGTTTTCAGCTATGAATCTTAGAGAAGGAAAGTGACTCAACATATTCAAGATAAAAAGAGGAAGATTCTGTCTGCACTGTTTTGCCAAGTATATACTCCTCTGATTGTATTAATATCAGGCTAGGGGCAAACATTGTTTCAACTAAGTTGAGAATAGACTATGTTTAAATGTATTTATCCTGTGACATTTTCATTGGGAAAAAAAACTCCCTGCCTCTGGGATTCCCTGGCTTCATTTGTTCTTGTATCCTTCTGTCCTAAGCAGTTCCTTCCACTGGCAATCAGAGGTTGGAGAATAGAAGAGAAGAAGGAAGGATGGTAAGCTAGCATCAAGTGGAATCAGGCTGGATGGTAGTGACCATAATATTTGCCCATTTACAATCAGAATTTAGCTGTAATAGCAATTTATCTCATAAACCAATTTGGCAAAGCATCAGTTTTAAAATCCATTATATTAAATCAGCAAATATGCCAACAGGGTATCCTTACATGGCAATGAACTTTTAAGTGGATATAAACCAATGTTCTTGCTCAGCTCTGTGTCTCTTAATGCCAAAGAGTCAGTTACATTGCATGATGTTCCTTCATACAGTAAGAAACATGAATACGCTGGGCCCTGGTAGGTCACATCTGCCAGAAGTGGAGTTGTGGCTCAAGTGGTAGAGCATTAGCTTTGAGCAAAACAACAAAAAAACCGTCATGGACAGTGTACAGACCATGAGTTCAAGCTCCAGTGCTAGCGCGTACACACACACACACACACACACACACACACACACACACACACACACACACACACACACACACACACACACAGAGTAATAAAAAGGTGGACTTGTTGACTCCCATTCTTAGACAAAAAGATATTAGTAGAATCATAACATTGCTTTTTATTTCAGATCTTCTCATCAACTTCTACTTACCATAACATCTGTTAACAAATTGGTTCTTTTAATAGGAAGAAGTTTAACATCTACTCTTACTGTTCACTCATATTTTAGTTACTTAAAATCTGGTTTCCTCCATCAAAACTTGACAGAAATTGTTTAGTAGCAAGCTATTTATGTTGCCCTAATTACCAAACCCTGCAACTTCTTTTTATTCTTATCTTTGATAGTTCTTTTTCATCAGAAGATTATTTAGTTTCAACCCTTTCAGCCTCTTGTAGATAATCTATAAGTTTATCCATTGATTTCTGTGGTAAACAGAATGTTGTTGCCACCTCCTACAGAGATAGCCATGTCCTAATTCCTGGAACCCTTAAGTATGTTACTTTACGTGGCAAAAATGACTTTAGTGGACAGAGTGATGTTGTGGGTCTGAGATTATTTCTGCTGGGAGATTATTTATGTTGGGGGGTGTAGCATAAATACAATTGCAATGAATGATCTTTGTAAGAAAGGCAAGAGAGTCAGAGTGAGAATAAGAGCAGGAAAGAGAGAGACAGAGACAGACAGACAGAAAGAAAGAAAGACAGAGAGGGAGAGAGAGATTCAAAGATAGAGATAGTTTATCACTGAATTTGTAGATGTTGGAAAGGACCTTAGCCAAGGAAAGTGAATGGCCTCTAAAAGCTAGAAAAATCAAGGAAATAGGTTTTCTTCTAGAGCCTCCAGAGGAACTACAGCTCTGACTACACTCTAATTTTAAAACTTCTGACATCCTGAATGCCATAATAGTATATCTCTATTATTTTGAGCCAGTTTGTAGCCTTCTATTGTAGAAGCAATAGAAAACTAATATGACTATCTTTTCAATTCTTTATTTCTCACTCTGAAAATTCTCCCAGATTGCAGAACTAATAATTGTCTTCCAAAATCTTGGATATTTTACCAGCATGCCAAACATCTAGTCCAACATTAAATTTCTTTCTTTTTTTGCCAGTCATGGGGCTTAAACTCTGGGCCTGGGCACTGCCCCTTAGCTCTTCAGCTCAAGGCTAGCACTCTACCACTTGAGCCACAGAAACACTTCTGGCTTTTTCTGTTTATGTGGTGCTGAAGAATCGAACCCACAGCCCCATGCATGTGAAGCAAGCACTCTACCACTGAGCCACCTTCCCAGCCCTAAGTTTATTTCTTTCAGCTAGGTCTTAAACCCACACCTGTAATCCCAGCCCTTAGGAGGCTGAAGCAGAAAGATAACAAATTAGAGTCCAACTTGAATTACCCAGTGAAACCATGTCTCAGAAATTGTGTTGTCTTTCTCCAAAAATTCGTTTCTCCTGTGGATTTTTCAGACTGTTTTATATCTACTAATGTTATAAGTAAATTTATTGACTGGTGACTAATTTACTTAACCACAAACTAAAGTGTTTGTGAGTGTCTCCAATGGCAAATGCTGCCTATAGTTTCAGGATTTAAGAATGGATAAAAGAAAGCTGAGATTCAACAATCACTGTTCAGCCCAGGCAGGAAAGTCTGTGTAAGTCTTATCTCCAATTAACCACCAAAAAGCCAAAAAGTAGAGCAGTGGCTTAAGTGATAGAGCACCATCCTTGAGCAAAAAAGCTCAAGGATCAGTGCCCAGGCATTGAGTTCAGGCCCCAGGACTGCCCCCTCCAAAAAAAAAAGAATGAATAAAGTAAATAAAAGAATGTTTTCCTGGACAAGGCTTCACATTGTAGGGGAGATATTGGGAAAAATTGGAAATGAATAAATCAAACAGTATCTGGTGAAAGGTCTACAGAGACTTTCATGCAAGGTAAGGTAAGAATGGTGTGAAGGAGGATAGATGAGTGGTGGCTATTTCATATAGGATAATCAGAGAAGGCCTCTGAGAAGGTCACTTCTGTGCAGAGATCTAATTGAAGAGGAAGAACAAGAATGTGAGTCTATGGAAGAATAACATTCCAGAAAGTTTGTTCTAATAGAAAGATCTCAAGGCATAAATGAATTTGGATTCTTCATGTTTATTATAAGGAGATGGGAATACAGTGAGAAAAGTGGAGATTGGTAAAGAGAGGAGACTAGAAACTTAGAGATTTCTTTAGTCATAGATAGGAATTCTGATTGTTTTCTATGTGTCATGGAAAACCACTGGAAATTTTTGAACAAGAGAACAAAGTGCTCTGACTTTGCAAAGAATCTCTGTGACTGTTCTATAAGCAACCAAATAAAGTGAGAGAATTCCAAAATAATGAGTGATACTTGCTTGGCTCTGAAGTCATGGCTGGTGGTCAGAGTTAGGATATATTTGGAAGATAATGCTGATAAAACATCCATTTAAAAATTGTTGTACAGAATGATGTCAAAAAAGAATAAAAGATAAACTCCTAAGTTTTAAACAATTGAAAAAATGTAGTTAGCATTAACTGAAATGAGGATAACTACAAGTAGCAGGTTTGGGGACAAACACAAAAGTATAAACATTCCTGCCAGGTGCTAATGGCTCACGGTTATAATCCTACCTACTCAAGACGCTGAGATCTGAGAGTCTGCATTTGAAGTCAGCATAGGCAGGAAAATCCATGAATCTCTTTTCTCCAATTAATTACCACAAAGCTGAAAGTGGAACTATGCCTCAAGTGGTAGAGCAGCAGCCTTGAGTGAAAAAGCTAAGTAACAGTGCCTTGGTCCTGAATTCAAGCTCCAGTACCCACACAAAACAAACACACAAACAAAGCAAAACAAATTAACCAGTAATTATCTTGGCTGGACCTGGGACTAGGAATTTCTCAGAGACAATCTGAATCAATAGTCAAAACACAAAAGCTAATTTTGTAGTTCTCACTGTGAAAAAGGCCTGCTTTCAGCCTATTAAAAGTGTATAGAGAAACTCTATGTTTAGTCTTTTAAGGAACCTCCATACTGCTTTACAATGTGGTTGAACAAATTTACATTCCAACCAACAGTGGAATAGCATTCCCTTTTGGCCATACCCCTGCCAACATCTGTTATTGTTAGTTTTCTTGATAATGGTCATTCTAACTGGGGTGAGATGGAATCTCTATGCTGTTTTGATTTACATACAGCAATGTAAAACATCTCTTCATGTGTCTGTTGGCCATTCTTATTTCTTCTTCAGAGAAGTCTCTCTTTTAAGTCTTGAGCTCATTTATTAATGGGGGTTGTTATTTCTTTGAGGATTTGTTTTGGGGAAGTATGTATTTTTTTTTTGTCAGTCATGGGGCCTGAATTCTGGGCTTGGGCACTGTCCCTCAGCTATTCAGCTCAAGGCTAGCACACTACCACTTGAGCCACAGTGCCACTTCTGGCCTTTTCTGCTTATGTAGTGCTGAAGAATCAAACCCAGGGACTCATGCATGCAAGACAGGCACTCTACCACTGAGCCTGGGAAGTTTTTTATAGCTCTGAGTATATTTTAGATCTGAGGCCCTTGTCTGAGGCATAGTAAAGACTTCTCCCATTTTGTGGACTTTCTATTTATCTCACTAGCTATGTCCTTTTCCATAATCTTCAGTTTGATACAATTCTATTTATCCAGTCTTTCTTTGATTTGTTGTGATTCTGGACATTTACTTAGGAAGTTTTGGCCTGTGCCAAGGAGACTTATCCCTTCCTATAATTTTTTCAGGGTATCTGGTCTAATACAGAGATCTTTGATCTATTTGGAGTTGATTTTGGTACACAGTGATATATAAGGATCTAACTTCAGTTGTCTGCATGTATATAGCCAATTCTGCCAGCACTATTTGTTGAAGAGGCTGTCTTTCTTCCATCCTGTTTTTTTAAATAAAATTTTATTATCAATAAATAAGTAAATCAATTTTATTATCAAATATTAGGTGGCTATAGGTCTTCTACTCTATTCCATTGGTCCACGGGCCTATTCTTGTGTCATTACCAAACTGTTTTTATTACTACAGCTTTGTAGTAGAGTTTGAAGATTGATATTGATATTCCTCCTGCACTGTTCTTCCTGCTAAGGAATGTTTTCGTTATTTGGGGTTGGCATGTGAATTTTTGGATTGCTTCTTCTATATCAATCAAGAATATTGTTGGGGAGTTCCGGGAAGATGGCGGAGGAGAAGCTGGAATCTGAACAAGCTCTTGCATAGAAAACAGTTTCAGAGTTCCAGTGAACAGTCCCAAGCCAGAGAATCACACCAAGTGTGCCATCACAGGACAGAGAGTTAGTCAAGAGAGGGGAAGCCAAGCAGACACATCTGAGCAGCTGCCGCTGCGGCGGCAGGGTCGCAGCGGCGACCACCGCCGCGGAGGCATACCTGAGACGCAGTCCGGGACAAAGGAGCCAGACGCAGCAGACGAGCGGATTCTACTCAACACCAGCAAGAACCGACAAGGAGCGGACAACTTCATCCTGCACTTTGCAGACCAGAGACGACCCGGGATCCAAGACTCCCCGTGAGTAGAAGCCCCGCTTCCTCACTCCTTCTCTGGGAGCAGAGGAGGGAAGGCCACCCCTCCCCCCCCCCAGCACCGGTGATCTCCATCTTGGATACCGACAAAGCTCGGAGGAGCGGCTAGCTCCAGCTCAGGCCTTGGAATAGAGCTAGTCATTTGGCAGTTCACGGGAACTTGGCGGCGAGGTGACCTCACAGACTCAGTTCCATCCAGGGAGGGGTCGCCCAGCTCAGGCACCAGCCATTGGAGTGGCTCTCCTCGCTGGGTGGCCAGAGCCAGAGGCTGCCCCTCCCTCTAGCAGCCACCACAATCAATTGAAAAACAGAAACCCTGAGAATGGCTCCAGGCTGGGTGCTGTGAGTTTTTTTTTTTTTCACAAAATAGCCCCAGGGAAAAGCTACTGTTCCTTGAAAGACCTCAACTCTACCCAGAACCTAGCCTCATCACTGCATCCCCCTCTTTTGTGATTCTCAAAGCAGATCACCCTCCCAGTAAACTAACCTGGGAGGGGGATCTCAAAATCTTGGGTAAAGCAGAGCATTTTTCTGCCTGTTCCAACAAACTGACTTAAGAAACCAATCAAGCCACAGGACCTCAAGCTGACCAGAGACTCCAACCAGACTCTGGTTACAGACAAAAGGGAGATACAGGACTCTTCCCACCCCTCCCAAAAAAAAAAAAAAAAAAAAAATCAAAGAACTTTTTTTTTTTCTTCTTCTTCTTTTCTTTTTTTCTTTTTCTTGTTTTGTTTTTTTTTCGTTTTTTGTTACCTTATATATATATAAAAAATTTTTTTTTTGCTTTTCTAAAACTTTTATTAATCTTTAATTTTTGCCTCTTCTGAAAAAATAATTGTTTTCCATTAATTTTTTTTTCTCCTCTTATAATTTTTATTTTAGGAATACGTGAATGTGTGTTTTCTTTTCTTTTCTTGTCTTCTTTCTCTTTTTCATTCATTCTTAATTATCTTTTTGTTTTTGTTTTTTTTTCTAGCTCTACTGAACTTCTGATCTTTTCTTCTCACTTTCCTATCCTTTCCAACTTTTCCTCTTTGTTCACCTTTATGTGACTTAACTCTTGTCCTGCACATCCTCAGATAAACCCGTAGTTAACCAGTAGACCCTATCCCCCATTGTGTACACACTTAATCCACAAACTTATTACTCAATTCAAAACCTCTGAGACTTAAATTCATTAATAACAGTACTACCTCTTTATACCTATATAATATTTTAAGCATTTTTTAAAAGTTTTTCTCATCTCCTCTATGTCCCTCCCTTTCTCTCAACATATTCATATCCCTCTATAAATAGATGGTCTTTTAATCTCTAAAATAACATTAATTTTTACGTCTCTGTTTTTTTTCTGGTCTCTTTTCATTCCCCTTTCCCTTTCTTCCCTTTTCTCTCTCTCTCTACTTACATCCTACCCAACCTATTTCCTGCATTGTGATTAGGACATAGTTAACTCTCCCTGTGCCTTCCCACACCAATCTATTCCTATTTTTTACCCACATCTCTCCCTAACCCTAATAATTTCTGGTTTTCCAAATTCTTCTCTGCGGTTCAAAGTCCTTTAACATATAGTTGTTTGATGTCGAATAGATGTATCTGTTGAACTAGATTGTATCTGTAGACTATTGACTGTACAAATGCAAACTTTGGTTGATGGTTGCCTTAAGATAGTGTTCTAGCACAAAACTGGTGCTATCTTCATCTCAAATGGGCAGAGTAAGCCGGAAAAACACAAGAAAAATGGCAAATTCGGGTATCTCAATTCCCAATCCTGATAATCAGGGGTTAGAACAGATAATGAATAATCCAGAGGAGAGTTCCCAAACAGCTCTACAAACACTGCTGGCAAACATGATAAATGAAAAGTTTGACAACATACAAAGGACTCTGTATGAGCGTGATAGGGAGAGAGAGGAGGCATCCCAGAAGTTTATACAGGAATATCATAAGCGTGAGGAAGCTACTCAAAAACTGATACAGGATTTGCGTGAACAACTTGAGAATACTCAAAGAGAAAGGGAGGAATGGCATGAGCAGGCTGAGAACACTCAAAGAGATCTGCAGGAATCCCGCGAACGGGAGGAAGCTAATCAAAGAGTAATACAGGAATTGAGAGACCAGGTAGAGAACACACAAAGATCACTAAAGGCATTCATGGAATCCATTAACAAAGAGATGAAGGAAGTCAGGGAGACCACAAAGGGAATGCTGAATGGAACCCAACAGAAGGAATGGGAGCCCAAAGAAACCATAACCAATCAACTAAGTGATTTGAGGACAAACACTGAACACCAAATTAAGGAAGTAAAGAAATTCATACAAGACCTAAAACAGAGCTTCAACAAAGAACTTGAAGCCATCAAAGCTGACCAACTAGAAGGAAAAGAGATAAAAAACAAAGTAGAGAGTCTTGACAGCAGGTTAGAACATGCAGAAGATCGAATCTCAGGGATTGAAGACAGCCTAGATATTATAGAGAAAGAACATACAACCATCCAAGACAAGTCCAAGAAATATGATAGATCTATCCAACACCTGGAAGACACCATCAGAAGGCCTAATCTAAGGATAATGGGTGTAGAGGAGCACCTAGAAACAGAAGTTAATGGTCTAGGAAATCTGTTTAACAGGATCCTAGCAGAGAACTTCCCAAACATGCAAAAAGATAGGCCTGTCCAGATACAAGAAGCCTTTAGAACCCCAAATAGACCAGACCAGAATAGGACATCCCACCGTCACATTATAATCCACACAGGATCAACTCAGAACAAGGAAAAGATCCTTAAAGCTGTCAGAGAGAAAAGGGTAATCACTTATAAAGGGAAACCAATTAGAATCACCTCAGATTTCTCAGCAGAGACAATCAAAGCAAGAAGAGCCTGGAATGATGTATGCCATGCCCTAAAAACAAACAACTATCAACCAAGAATACTGTACCCAGCTAAACTCTCCTTCATAACTGAAGGCCAAATAAAAACCTTCCATAGCAAAGAAAAATTGAAACAATACATCTCCACCAAACCAGCCCTACAAAAGATTCTTAAAGATGTCCTACACATAGAAAACCAACAAGACCGCAATAAAGGCCAAGAAACTGCACCCAAACTGAGAATCCAAGAACCATAGGAAGAACCCAGTTTTCGGAGCCCCCAAAAAGGTAGATAACATGGCAGGAACTCCCAAATACCTCTCAGTCCTATCTCTTAATGTTAACGGACTGAACTCTCCAATTAAGCGACATAGACTGTCTAGTTGGATTAAAAAACAAGACCCTTCTATCTGCTGCCTGCAGGAGTCACATCTTGCCCGTAAAAACAAACACATTTTCAATGTTAAAGGCTGGAACAAAATCTACCAAGCAAACGGACCGCATAAACAGGCGGGAGTTGCAATCCTAATATCAGATAAAATAGACTTCAAATTAAAATTCGTGAAAAGAGATAAAGAAGGTCGCTACATACTAATTAAAGGATCTCTCCTTCAGGAGGATATTACAATTCTAAATATCTATTCGCCAAACAATGGAGCACCCAAATTTATCAAAGAAACACTACTTTCCCTCAAATCCCATATAGATCCAAAGACATTAATCGTTGGGGATTTTAACACACCACTCTCCCCACTAGATAGATCAACTCGGCAAAAACTCAACAGAGAAACCGCAGATCTAAACAGCTGCATAGATCAACTAGACTTAACAGACATTTACCGAACATTTCACCCAGCAGCATCAGAATACACGTTTTTCTCAGCAGCACATGGAACGTTTTCTAAAATAGACCACATTTTAGGCCACAAAGCAAACTTGTCTAAATTCAGAAACATTGAAGTTATACCTTGCATTCTCTCTGACCACAAGGGAATAAAGTTAGAACTCAACACCAAAAGCCACCAAAGAAAGTCCGGTATCACATGGAGGCTGAACAACACACTGCTGAATCATGAGTGGGTCATGGAAGAGATTAGAAAGGAAATTCAAATGTTCATGCTATTCAACAAAAATGAACACACAAAATACCAGCTCCTCTGGGACACAGCAAAGGCAGTACTCAGAGGCAAGTTTATAGCTCTGAGCTCCTACATCAACAAATTGGAAAGATCTGAAACTAACAATTTAATGACACATCTAAACCTCCTTGAAAAAGAGCAGCAAGATAAACCCCAATCCAGTAGACGGAAAGAAATAATCAAAATTAAATCAGAATTAAATGAATTAGAATCCAAAAAAACTATAGAAAGAATCAACAAAACAAAGAGTTGGTTCTTCGAAAAACTCAACAAAATTGACAGACCCTTAGCAAATCTTATCAGAAAAAGAAGAGAACACACCCAAATTAATAAACTCAGAGATGAGAATGGAAACATCACCACGGAAACAACCAAGATTCAGAACATTATAAGGGAATACTTCTCAAAACTTTATGCTAATAAGTTTGAGAACTTGACAGAAATGGACCTCTTCCTAGCAAATATTGACATGCCAAAACTAAACCAAGATGAGGTAAACTATCTTAACAGGCCCATATCAAGCATTGAAATAGAAACAGCAATAAGAGACCTCCCAGCTAAGAAAAGTCCAGGACCAGATGGTTTTACAGCGGAATTTTACAAGGCCTTCAAAGCAGAGCTCACACCAATTCTCCTCCAACTCTTCAATGAAATTGAAAGAGAAAGCTCACTACCGAACACATTCTATGAAGCCATCATAACCCTCATCCCAAAACCAGGCAGGGACTCATCAAACAAAGAGAACTATAGACCCATTTCTTTGATGAACATTGATGCAAAACTTCTCAACAAAATTTTGGCCAACCGACTTCAACAATTCATCCAAAAAATCATACACCACGATCAAACAGGATTCATTTCAGGGATGCAAAGCTGGTTCAATATACGCAAATCAATTAATATTATTCATCACATCAACAGGAGCAAGAATAAGAACCACATGGTTATCTCAATAGACGCAGAAAAAGCATTCGACAAGATCCAACACCCCTTTATGATGAAGGTTTTGAAAAAATTAGGAATCCATGGAACATTCCTCAATACAATAAAGGCTGTATATGACAAACCTACAGCCAGCATTATACTCAATGGTGAAAAACTAAAGCCATTTCCTCTTAACTCAGGAACAAGACAAGGATGCCCACTCTCTCCACTTCTCTTCAATCTAGTATTAGAATGCCTAGCTACAGCAATAAGACAAGATGCAGACATAAAGGGGATCCAAATAGGGAAAGAAGAAATAAAACTCTCCCTCTTTGCAGATGACATGATCTTGTATTTAAAGAATCCCATAGACTCCACTCCCAAATTACTCAAGCTGATTCAAAACTTTGGCAAAGTAGCAGGTTATAAAATTAACCCCCAAAAATCAATGGCTTTTCTGTATGCCAACAATGAGAAAAGTGTGGCTGAAATTAGGAAAGCAACTCCATTTGTAATAGCCCCACAAAAAATAAAATACCTAGGAATTAACTTAACTAAAGAAGTGAAGGACCTCTATGACGAAAACTTTAAAATCTTGAAAAAGGAAATCAACACAGAACTTAAAAAATGGCAAAACCTCCCATGCTCCTGGATTGGAAAGACTAACATCGTGAAAATGGCAATACTCCCCAAGGCTATCTACAAATTCAACGCAATACCTATCAAAATTCCACCCTCATTCTTCAAGGAAATAGAAGAGGCAATCCAAAAATTCATATGGAACAATAAAAGACCCCGAATAGCAAAAACGCTCCTCAACGGAAAGAACACTGCTGGAGGAATATCAGTACCAAATTTCAAACTCTACTATAAAGCCATAGTAATCAAAACAGCTTGGTATTGGCATAAGAACAGACCTCAGGACCAATGGAATAGAATTGAAAACCCAGAAATGAACCTACAGACCTATAGCCATCTAATCTTCGATAAGGGAGCTAAAACAATAGAATGGAAGACAGACAGCCTCTTCAGTAAATGGTGCTGGCAAAACTGGTTAACTACATGTAGAAAACTAAAGCTAGATCCTTATATATCACCCTGCACCAGAATCAACTCCAAATGGATCAAAGACCTTGAACTCAAAGCAGACACTCTGAAAACACTACAGGATGGAATAGGAGAAACCCTGGGTCTCCTTGGCACAGGCCGAAATTTTCTGAATAAAGACCCGGAAACACAACAAATCAAAGAAAGGCTGGACAAATGGGATTGTATAAGGTTGCAGAGCTTCTGCAGGGCAAATGACATAGCTAGCAAGATCAATAGAAAGCCCACGGACTGGGAGAAGATCTTTACTAGCCATACAACGGACAAGGGTCTCATATCTAAAATATACTTGGAACTTAAAAAATTAAACCACCCAACAACAAATCCTCAAAGAAACAACTGCCCAATAAGTAAGTGGGCGAAAGACTTAAAGAGAAGCTTCTCTGAAGAAGAAAGAAGGATGGCCAATAGACACATGAAGAAATGTTCTACATCCCTAGCCATAAAAGAAATGCAAATCAAAACAACATTGAGATATCACCTCACTCCAGTTAGAACAGCAAAAATCAAGAACTCTAACAACAACAGATGCTGGAGGGGATGTGGACAGAAAGGAACCTTACTTCATTGTTGGTGGGAATGTAAACTTGTTCAACCACTTTGGAAAGCAGTATGGAGGTTCCTCAAAAGACTCCACATAGAGCTCCCCAATGACCTAGCAATCCCACTTTTGGGCATTTACCCAAATGATCACAAACAAGGCCACACTAAAGCTACCAGCACAACTATGTTTATTGCAGCATTATTTACCATAGCTAAGACATGGAACCAACCCAGATGCCCCTCAGTAGATGAATGGATCAAGAAGATGTGGTATATATACACAATGGAATTCTATGCCTCCATCAGAAAGAATGACATTTCCCCATTTGTTAGGAAATGGAAAGGCTTGGAAAAAATTATATTAAGTGAAGTAAGCCAGGCCCAAAGAAACATAGGTCCCATGGTTTCCCTTATTTGCAATATCTAGTATAGGTATGAGTCAAGCGGAAAAAGTCAAATAATGTGATGTTAGGAAAACGAAACCTCAAATATGTATTTTAATGTTTTTGTTTCTTTCATGCATGTGTTTCTAACGCATTTATAATATTATCTCTTTGTTGCTTTGTATGTCCCTCCCCCACAGTGTAACCCCCGCTTTCACTATATTTGATGTCAGTATAACATGTGGAGGAGATGGGGACAAACAAGTCGTTTAAGGATTCAGGTGGACCTGTTGCAACAATGAGAAGTACAAAATGTCATGTCAAAACCAGCTTTACAATGTCGGGGGGGGGAGGGGGGGTATGATTGGGTGGGAGGGAGGGGGGAGGCTGGGAAGGGAGGTGAAGGGTAAACAAAGGAGGAGGCTGCAATGCTTGGTAAGAAATGTATGCATTATCCTGCCCATGTAATTGTAACCCCTCTGTACAGTATGTTCTCAAATAAAATAAAATTAAATTAAAAAAAAAAAAAAAAAAAAAAGAATATTGTTGGGATTTTGATGGATATTGCATTGAGGTTGTCGATAGCTTTGGGCAGTATTGCAATTTCCACAATGTTAATCCTTCCAATCCAGGAGCATGGCAAGTTTTTCTATTTCCTTAAATCTGCTTTAATTTCCTTTTTCAGATTTTTAAAGTTTTCATCATAGATGTCCTTCTAAGTTTTGGTTAATTTGGTTAATTCCTAGGTATTTTTGAGGCTATTAAAAAGGAGTTGCTTTCCTAAATTCATCCTCACTCTTCTCAGAAAAGCTACTGATTTTTGTGGATTAATTTTATACCCTGTTATTTTGCCAAAGTTTCAGATCAACTCAAGTATAGAGCTTCCCTATGACTCAACAATCCCACTCCTGGGCATTTATCCAAATGATGATAAACCAGGCTACACTAAAAGTCACCAGCACAACCATGTTCATTGCAGCATTGATTACTCATATGGAATCAACCCAGATACTCCTCAGTGGATATATATGTATATATATATGTACGTATATACATATATATACATATATATGTGCACAATGGAATTATTCTGTGCTTCCATCAGAAAGAATGACATTGCCCCATTCATAAGGAAATAGAAAGACATGGAAAAAATTATACTAAGCTAAGTAAGCCAGACACAGACACATAAGCTTTATGTTTTCCCTTATTTGTAATAATTAGATTGTGCCTATAAATCTACAAGGAAGCCCAATGGATAGTAAAAGGCAAATAATTACACCTGGACATAATTAGACAACATTCTAAACATTCACACAGTGAGAACATAGGCAGATATTCTAAGGAGAAGATTGCAAGGGCTCAATAGGTATGTGCATATAAAATTATGCTAATTGAAATGAACTTCAAGAAATGGAAGCAAGAGGTTTTTTATTGTACTGTTTGCAGTTATTTTTTATTCTTCTTTCTTTTTTCTTTGATTTAGTCCCTTCTGTGGATGCTTTTTATTTCTGAACCCTTTGTCCCATACATGAGTTTATCTTATTTGGGGAGGGGCAGGAGAAGCACAGATTTTGTAGGACAAAGGGTGAACCAATTTATCAGTGAAACCTACTAGACACTATGTTGGAAATGAACTATGCAACTTGGTGTGGGGGAAGGGAAGTTGGGAGGGGGAAAAACTGGGAGAGAATGGAGAGAGTGACACTGTTGAAAAGGAAATGTACTCATCACCTTACTCATATAACTGTAACCCCTCTGTAAATCATCTTTACAATATTTTTAAATTATATTTTGCTTTTTGTTTTTTTTCCTTTTGTCTCTGCTTTTTTATGAGTTTTTTTTATTGTGAAAATACTGTACAGAGGGGTTACAGTTACATGAGTAAGGTAATGAGTACATTTCTTTTTTTTGTTGTTTTTGTTTTTGTTTTTCCTTTTTCCATCAGCTTATTAGTTAGACATCCAGAATACATTATATAAATCTTTCAAAATAATGAGAGTATAAGAATAGTTTACAAGTCAGCTTTGATCGCACAAATACTGGACACAAGAAATGATTTTTACAAATATGTTTCTTACAAGAATAGTTTTTTAAATAAAACTTTTTTGTTTTTTTTAAATTTTTATTTTATTGTAAAGATGCTATACAGAGGGGTTACAGTTACACGAGTAAGGTGATGACCACATTTCTTGTCGAGCATTGTTAACCCTTCCCTTGTTGTTCTCCCACTATCCCTTCCATCCCCCAAGAATAGGTTTTTTGGTTTTTTGGTTTTAGTTTTTGACCAGTCCTGAACTCAGAGCCTGGGCGCTGTCCCTGAGCTTCTGTTGCTCAAGGCTAGCATTCTACCACTTGTGCCACAGCACCACTTCCAGCTTTTTCTGTTTATGTGGTACTGAGGAATCAAACCCAGGGCTTCATGCACGCAAGGAACTCTACCACTAAACCACATTCCCAGCCCACAAGAATAGTTTAATAAAGAAAATAAGTCTCTGTACATCTTACAGCAAATTCTTTTCCCCTTTCAAGCTCCACTTTGGTAATTTGCTATCTCAGCACATCTATCATGGCCAACAAACTAAATTACAATGCATGGCTTTTTCTCATTTTCAAATACTACCAAGATTCACTCTTTGAAGAATGAGGCATGGAATTTGTAGATAGCCTTGGGAAGTATTGCTATTTTCACGATTCTGATCCTTCCAATCCAGGAGCATGGGAGGTTTTTCCACTTTCTAAGTTCTGTTTTGATTTCCTTTTCAGGTTTTTAAAGTTTTCATCATGGAGATCCTTCACTTCTTTGGTTAATTCCTAGATATCTTATTTTTTGTGGGGCTATTCTGAATGGAGTTGCTTTCCTGATTTCAGCCACGTTTTTCTCATTATTGGCATACAGAAAAGCCATTGATTTTTGAGGGTTAATTTTATACCCTGCTACTTTGCCAAAGTTTCGAACCAGCTCGAATAATTTGGGAGTGGAGTCCGTGGGATTCTTTAAATACAAGATCATGTCATCTGCAAAGAGGGAGAGTTTTACTTCATCTTTCCCTATTTGGATCCATTTTTAGGTTTGCATCTTTTTTATTGCTATAGCTAGGTATTCTAATACTAAATTGAAAAGAAGTGGAGAGAGTGGACATCCTTGTCTTGTTCCTGAGTTAAAAGGAAATGGCTTTAGTTTTTCACCATTAAGTATAATGCTGGCTGTAGGTTTGTCATATACAGCCTTTATTGGATTTAGGAATATTCCCTGGATTCTTAATTTTTCCAGAACCTTAATCGTAAAGGGGTGTTGGATCTTGTCAAATACTATTTCTGCATCTATTGAGATAACCATGTGGTTCTTATCCTTGCTCTTGTTGATGTGGTGAATTATATTAATTGATTTGCATATATTGAACCAGCTTTGCATTCCTAAAATTAGTCCTGATTGACTGTACTGTATGATTTTTTGGATGAATTGTTGAAGTCGATTGGCCAAAATTTTGTTGAGAAGTTTTGCATCAATGTTCATCATTATTGTGGTCTTGTTGGTTTTCTATGTGAAGGACATCTTTAAGTATCTTTTGTAGGGCTGGTTTGGTGGAGATATATTGTTTCAGTTTTCTTTGCTATGGAAGGTTTTTATTTGACCTTCAGTTATGAAGGAGAGTTTAGCTGGGTACAGTATTCTTGGTTGATAGTTGTTTGTCTTTAGGGCATGGTATACATCATTCCAGACTCTTCTTGCTTTAATTGTGTCTGCTGAGAAATCTGAGGTAATTTTAATTGGTTTTCCTTTATAGGTGATTGATCTTTTCTCCTTGACAGCTTTTATGATCTTTTCCTTGGTCTGAATTGATCCTGCGTGGATTATAATGTGATGGTGGGATGTTCTGTTCTGGTCTGGTCTATTTGGGGTTCTAAAAGTTTCTTGTATCTGAATAAGCCTATCTTTTTGCATGCTTGGGAAGGTCTCTGCTAGGATCCAGTTAAACAAATTTTCTAGACCATTAACTTCTGTCTCTAGGTGCTCCTCTACACCCATTATCCTCAGATTGGCCTTCTCATGGTGTCTTCCATATGATGAATAGATCTTTCATATTTCTTGGATTTTTCTTGGATAGTTGTATGTTCTTTCTCTATAATATCTAGGCTGTCTTCAATCCCTGAGATTCGATCTTCTGCATGGTCTAACCTACTGTCAAAACTTTCTACTTTGTTTTTTTCTTTTCCTTCTAATTGATCAGTTTTGATGGCTTCCAATTCTTTGTTGGAGCTTTGTTTTAGATCTTGTATGAACTTAATTAGTTCCTTAATTTGGTGTTCAGTGTTTATTCTCAACTTAGTTGATTGGTTATGGTTTCCTTGGACTCTCGTTCCTTCTGTCGGGCTCCATTCAGCATTCCATTTGTGGTCTCACTGACTTCTTTCAGCTGTCTGTTTATAGATTCCATGAATGCCTCTATTGTTCTTTGTCTAGTTTCATCCTACTCTCTCAATTCCTGTCTTACTCTTTGATTATCTTACTCATGTTCACAAAATTCCTGTAGTTCTCTTTGACTGTTCTTCGCCTGCTCACACAATTCTGGTATTAATCTTTGAGTAGCTTCCTCCTTCTCATGAGATTCCTGTATTAATCTTTGGTTTGCCTCCTCTCTCTCCCTATCCTGCTCACACTGAGTCCTTTGCAGGTTTCCAATCTTTTCATTCAACATGTTTACCAGTAGTGTTTGTAGAGCTTTTTGGGAACTCTCCTCTGGATTATTCATTAACTGTTCTGTCACCTGATTATCATGAGTGGGAGTTGTGATACCCGGACTTGCCATTTTTCTTGTGCTTTTCTGCCCATTTGGTATGAAAGTAACACCAATTTTATGCTAGAACACTAAGGCAAGAATCAACCAAAGTCCTATAGTGGTATAGTCAAAATGGCTGCAGATATAATCTAGTTCAACAGATACAATCTATTCAACATCAAACAACTATGGATTAATGGGCTAAGAACAGCAAAGAAGGATTTGGGAAACCAGAAATTAGTAGGTTTAGGGAGAAATGTTGGGAAAAATAGGATTAGAGGGATGTGGAGAGGTAAGAGGAGAGTGAATTTAGCCAAATCCTAATCTCAGACAGTGAAATGGATTGGACAGAATAATAGGAGAGAGATTAAAAAAAAACAGAAAAAATGGAAAAACATAAAGTTAAATTTAAAAAGTGAAACACATAAATTATGTAAGTTGCGGAAGTTATATTGAGAGAAGAAAAGTGTAGGATGAGAGGAGGGGAGGGATAGAAAGGAGAGATGAACAACTAAAAAATAAAAATTCTTAAAATTAGTTACTTAAAAATTATGTAAGTATAAAGATATAATACTCCTATTAAAGAAGTTAAGTCTAAGAGGTTGTGAATTGAGTAATAAATTTCTGGATTAAGTATGTACACAATGGGGGATAAGGTCTAATAATCAATGACAGGTATATATCTGGGGATGAGTAGAACAGCATTTAAGTCGTGCAAAAAAGAAAGAGAAAAAAAATGAAAAGATTAATAAAAAAGTACCAAAAGAGATAAAAAACCAAAGGCACACAGACACACAGACACACACACACACACACACACACACACACACACACACACACACCCCTAAAATAAAAATTATGGGAGGAAAAAGAAAAAAAAGATTAATAGAAAACAATTTTTTTAAAAATTAAAAAGATATAAAAAAGAGTTCTTTAATTTTTTTTGGTGGGAGGGGGGATGGGAAGATCCTGTATCTCCCCCGTTTCCATAACCAGTGTCTTGGTGGATTGTCTGGTCTGCTTGTGGTGTTTGGTTTTCCTGTGGCTTGACTGGTTTCTTAAGTCCGTTTGTTTGAGCAGGCAGAAAAATAATCTTGGTTACCCATTATTTTGAGATCCTCCTCCCAGGCTAATTCAGTGGGAGGGAGATCTGCTTTGAGAATCACAAAAGAGGGAGATGGCTGTTTCCTCTAGTTTGGAGATTTTGTGATGAGGCTAGGTTCTGGGTAGGGTTGAGGCCTTTCAGCAAACAGTAGCTTTTCTCTGAAGGGTTAGCTCTTGAGACATTTACAGGGCCCAGCCTGGAGCCATTTTCAGGGTTTATGTTTACTGAATTTCAATTGTTTGTTTAGGCCACTGTAGGGAGGGGCAACCTCTAGCTCTGTTTACCCAGTGAAGAAAGTTACTCTTCCCTGGGTGGAGCATTTAACACTGCCTGGGCGGGGTGACTTTCCCCTGGGTGGAGCTGACCCAGGCAGGTCAGGTCAGGTTCCAGTGACCTGCTAAATGACTCTTTTGTTTTCTTCCAAGACCTGAGTTGGAGCTAGCTGCTCAGCCAGGCTTTTGTCAATATCAAAGATGGAGATATCCGATGGTGGGGGAGAGGCGGCCTTCCCTCTTCTGTTCCCTGAGAAGGAGTGAGGATGTCAGGGTTCTACTCACACCAGCGTATTGGCTCCTGGGTCATCTCTGGTTTGCGATCTGTAGGATGAAGATATCTGCTCCTTGTCAGTTCTTGCTGGTGTTGAGTAGAATCCTCTTGCCCACTGTGTCTGGCACTTTTGTCTGGACTCTCTGTATTGTATGTATGGCAGCTATGGCCGCCGCCTCTGCCACCGCCTCTACCACCGCAGCTGCTGTAGCCTCGGCTACTGTCAAGTGTTCAGACATGTCTCTTTGCCTGGATTTTCCCTCTCTGGACAAACTCCCTGTACTGTGATGGCACATTTGGTGTGATTCTCTAGGCTAGGACTATTCACTGGAACACTAAAGCTGCTTTCTATGAGAGAGCTTGTTTAGCCTCCAGCTTCTCCTCTGCCATCTTCCTCTGATGACTTTCCTTTACAATATTTTATTTAAAAAATCAACCCCCCAAAAAATTAAAAAAGTAAGTGTATGGACTTTACTTTCAGTAGAAAAATAATTCTCCATCAGGAACCTGGGCATTAGTGGCTCATGCTATTTAGGAAGCTAAGGATGGGAGGATCATATTACCAGGGCAGCTCAGGTAGAAAGTGCACAGGACTCCATCTGCATGGAGAGAAGTAGGATATGTGTGTGTGTGCGCGCGCGCGCGTGCATGTGCACGCGTGCGTGTGAGAGAGACAGAGAGAGACAGTAAGACAGAGAGAGACAGAGAGAGATAGAAATAGAGACAGAAATGGATGTGGAGATGGAGACAGAAACAGAGACAGAGAAAGAGAGATGCAAGCTAAGATGGGAAGCCTGAAAGTAGGTGTATCAACCATATGCTCAGTCAGGAACTATGTCAAAAATAACAAAAAAAGACTGGGGTTTGGCTCAAGTGGTATATCCTGCCAGTCCTGTAAGTACTAGACCCTGAATTCAAACCTTAGTACTGCATGAAAAATTTTCCCATCATGAATGAGATTCAGTGACCAAATATACAGTATAGGATGACTTAAAAGATGGCACCTTTCTTTGCACAACTACTTAAAGATGATTTAAAAAATAAATTTAAAAAATAACAAGATTAAGCCACAGATTGTGAAATCTGAGTTAGTTCAATTTAAGAACTTTCAAAAAGTCTTATAGATAATGCAAATGAAATGGTTTGTAATGTCAAGGACACCTATCCTAAGTTTTTCTAAATAATATTTAAAATGTCTTCAAAGCAAGCACATTGTCCATAGGAAAACAGCCAGAATATGATTAAACAAGAAGGTGAAGAGGACATTAAAATGAAGGAGAGCCGAGTGCTGGTGGCTCATGCCTGTAATCCTAGTTATTCAGGAAGCTGTGATTTGAGGACCAAGGTTCAAAGCCAGCCTGGTAAGAAAAGTTCATGAGACTTTTATTTCCAATTTCCTACCAGAAAAGCTGGATGTGGAGCTGTGTCTTTATTGGTAGAGTGCTAGCCATGAGTAAAATTGAGGATCAGAAAAATGTGGGAGATGACATAAGACTTGAACATGCAGAAGTGGAGGGGAGAAAATGTCAGTGATAGTAAATGACCTGAATAATTTCACACTTTTGGTAGTAGCTTATGAAAATGAGAAAGAGGCTAATTGGATGGGAGTGGGAAAGGATTAAATGATCTTATAGAACATTTTATTAAGACCAATACCTGATATCATGGCTCCGACAATTGCCCATATTGTTTCACTGCTAATGCTGATGAGCTTCATGAACTCCTTTTCCAGGTTGAAGAGGATTATGCCAGACCTAGAGGAATCTAACAGAAATAGATGCTCTTAGGCTTATCCTGATTCTTGCTGTGGGTTGTAGTGTTATTTTTGTAAGTTTTTTTTATTGTAAAAATACTATACAGAGGGGTTATGGTTACATGAGCAAGGTAATCAAAGGATAAACATGATTTTTCTAGGACTCTTGATCAGAATCCTCCTTTGTCTACTGAACTCACTTATTTCAAAAGCTTAAAGACAGCCCAAATTCACTAAGTTCAGCATAGTATGCCTAACCTACAAATCCTCTGGCACCAAATTTTATCATTTTTAGTGTCTCCTCTCTTACAGAATGGTTCAAACTAGATTTCTAAGAGTTATCTTCAATACCTCCTTCTACTTATATCAAATCAACTCCCACAGTATAGCCCAAATTTATCTCATTTCCTTTTCCAGCACAACATCTTTCACAGATAATGTCCTGGAACAAACCACCATATTATCTCCTCTTGTCTAGCATAACAAACTCTCAGCTGGACTCAGTGCTCCCATTCTTGTTCTTAATACAGCATTCAATTTCCTCTTTGTTACCATAGCATAGTTTTGTCCTGACAAATATTAAGAAGTAGCCAACCTCAAGATAGCCTTAGTAACTATCACATAACACTGCTGTATTTCCTTTATTCCTATTGGAATTCATTTTACTTATTTACCTGTTCACTTATTTAGCACCTGTTTATCTCCTCTAAAAGGTAAAGTCTTTAAGGGCAGAAGCTTAATCATGTCCCTACAATAAGCTTAAGCCTAGAAAAGTACATGACACACAGTAGTCATTCACTGATAGTTACTGAATGAATTTAAAGGATTTCTATTGTTAAATATCTACTCCCCTGCCAAAAAAATTGAGTCCCTATAGGCTCACAAAATTACTGGTTAAAAAAATTAATTTACTATTATCTAATATACCATTTTGGAAATTCTTGTTTTCTTCGTTGTTTCTTTCTTTCTTTCTTTTTTGTGAAAATACCATACAGAGGGGTTACAATTACATGAGCAAGGTAATGAGTACATTTCTTATCAAGCATTGTTGCCTCCTCCTTTGTTTCCCCTTCCTATCCCTTCCCATCTCTCCCCTCCCAATCCCCTCCTGCACCAAAATTGTAAATTTCATTTTTCGACTTAAGTATTGTACATCTCATTGTTGCAATGAGTCCACCTGTATCCCTAATTAAACAATTTTTTTTCCTTCCCCTCCCCAAATTATACCAACATCAAATACAGTGAAAACAGGAGTTATACCATGGGGGAGGGACATACAAAGCAACAAAGAAATATCTTATAACTACGTTAGAAACCATAGCAAGAAAGAAAAAAAAAACATTTGAGTCCTTATCTTGGACTAACATCAACTTATCTGAACCTCTTCATTGTTTCTTATGCTAGTACTGGGGTTTAAAGTCAGAGTTTGGGTTAGCCGGGTGCTGGTGGCTCACGCCTGTAATCCTAGCTACTCAGGAGGCTGAGATCTGAAGATCAAGGTTCAAAGCCAGGCGGGGTAGGAAAGTCTGTGAAACTCTTATCGCCAATAAACCACCAGAAAACCGGAAGTGGCGCTGTGGCTCAAGTGGTAGAACACTAGCCTTGAGCTGAAGAGCTAAGGGACAGCACCCAGGCCCAGATTTCAGTCCCCACGACCGACAAAACAAAACAAAACAAAAAAACCAGGGTTTGGGCACTGTCCCATAGCTTTTTACAATCAAGAATGGCACTCTATCTTTTGAGCCACAGCTTCATTTCTAGCTTTTTTCCTGGTTAACTGGAGATAAGAACCTCACAGACTTTCCTGCCCAGGTTGGCTTTGAACTACAACCCTCAGATCTCAACCTCCTGAGTAGCAAGGATTACAGGAATGAGCCATCAGTGACTGACTGGAAATTATTTCTGAAATTCTTAGAATTTTTATTTCTGCATTTTCCCCTTTGCAATAACAAAGTTACTCTGATTTTGAGGGACCTAGTAAAATATTTCACTATCAGAGCCACTTCCTGGATTTGTTCTGAATGCAAATTTATTTGGATGAAATCATGTTTAAGATTCCCATGCCTTTAGTGAGCATGAATATGTTGTAAAATATTTACTTAACGTTCTCTAGGAAAACCTAAATTCATTCTCCTCTCACTTGCACACACTCCTGAGCTGTTTTTTTAGGTCAGTTTACATTCCAGAAAATAGCTTTGTATCATAGTAATACTCATTTATTAGAAAAATGTCTGTTTGTATCTAAAAGATTGCCCTTTTGTCTTTCAGAAAATATATCAATAACCACTGGAGTATAGAGAAATCTTTACTTTCTTGATTTTTCTCCCTGCACTACTGGATGTCATTTGCTGAGGAGGTTGGGATAATGGTTGGTGAAAGCATGCATTTCTAAAAGAATCCTGCTGAGGCTATGTGGAAAGATTAGTAATGGCTAAGAATTGCAGGCTGCTCGGTTAATTGATTTTTTTCTATCTAGAGGATAGCTATTCCTTTATTTTCACTGCAGTTGGTGAATAATAGACTGATCTCAAGGTGCACAATTGAACTCTCTCTAGTTGTGAGAACATGTGCTCTTAAATGGAAAGCTTGGTACCAATTTAATAAAAGAAATTATATGGGTTGACATTAACCCTTCCCATTGGTTCCAATGGCATACGTTATTATTCTCATGAATAAAAGCTAACCCAGAAGACAAATAACTAAAAGACAATAAATAAGTGTATTTATAGCAAAGACCGCATGGTTCTTTTTATCACTGGATGTAGAGTCTTTGTTCTTTATATCACAGGAAATAAAAGCTCTTTTGAAATTCTATTTCTAAGGAGTATAGATTATCTTTTTCTTTCAAACTATTCATGATCATGGTTTCTGTCGTGTACTATTCATTTCTGAGTGTATGAATCTTTACAAATATTAATTCTCAGATAGGTTGATTCCACAAATCAAATATTCTATTCCCATGTTGCCAAGACACTATGTAGTATTTCAGAATTTAAAAGAGCTGTTCTTTCTTATTATAGCTTCCCTAAAGAGTGGTTATCAGTCAGTTTATGGAGAAAATGTCCTATTTATTTCTGAGGTAGATCAACTCTATTGGCAGTTCTGAACTAAGTTTCCATTGCAACCAGATAATGTGCTAGTTGTAATTAACATGGCAGTTAATAAAGCAAGCTTGCTCAAGCTATTTCATTTCAGGGACTTTCAATTCAATTGGATCTCTCAGATCAGATAAAAATGGTGAGAATGAGTGTTTCCAAGTCTCCTGACTTTGAATAATTTTAAGATTAGAATTAGTGGTTAGTATTTTATTGATGAAATGTTGTCACTAATTTTTTTCTATATCTGTCCATAATTCGAAGGAAAAAAAAGGGACTGAATGTTTTGCAGAAAGTAAAATGTTCTACAATTCTAAGAAAGCAGAAAGATTTTTCTGTGTATTTTCCTCTTCTCTTTTATTAAGCACTACTATAATTACATAATGTAAATTGTTATATGTGGTGAGGGGATACATTAAAATGTCACCTTAAATTCCTAGTGGCTGATCATCCCTTCATATATACCTCAGCTTGGAAGGCAATATTTTAATTAATGTAATAAACACAAAAGATGATTGGCCAAGGTAAAAGGAAAAAAGAAGATACTTTTCAAATACCAAATCTATGTTAGCTTTTTGCCATATAACAAACTACTCCAAGCTTGGTGATTGCAAATACAAATCATTTCTTAGCAAATAATACTGGAGGTTGGTATTTTAGGTTTTAGTGTAGTGAGGGACCGGCAGCAGCGAGACCACACAATCCGCAATTGAAACTTAGAAGATTTTATTGAACGATGGAGCACTGATACGCCAGGACCGCACCTGAGGTCCGGGTTTCCAGAAGATGACCCATGGCGCCAGCCCACCTTGGCTTTTTAAACGTTACTCGGCAGGGGCAGGGGAAGGGGAGGAGAAGGGGCGGTAAAATCATATGTCATAAGGCTCTTTTTCGGATTCAAACCAACAGCTGCACCAGTTTTGGAAGTATAAACTTTCCACCCAAGGATGTCATTCGCTTCCCACTGGAGCTGGGAGGTTTGGCAGGAAGTATAAGGAACAGAGCAAAGGATGTTAATGGCTCAGCTTAATTGGGGCACTCGTGGTTCAGGATAGGGCAGTAGTAGGGTTACAAAAACTAAAGTAACTAGTTAAGTACCAAGAAAGTCTTATCCACAAGAAGCTTAGTTACACTCATATTTTAAATCCATTCATCATTCACTTCACAGTTTAAGTCAAATACTACAGTTCATTTCTAATTCCCCATCAAATCATTAAATTCAATCATTGTCCACTTTATACAGTACAAGTTAAATACTATAATTCATCTCTAATTCTCCATCATATCAAGAGTCTTTTTTTTTTTAAATCAGTCGTGGGGTTTGCACTCTGGAGCTGGGTGCTGTCCCTCAGCTCTTCAGCTCAAGGTGAACACTCTACTACTTGAACCACAGCACTACTTCTGGTTTTCAGGTGGTTAATTAGAGATAAGAGTCATACAGCCCAGGCTGGCTTTGAACTGCTATCCTCAGATCTCAGCCTCTTGAATAGTTAGGATTACAGGTATGAGTCACCGTTGCCTGGCTTCAGTTATAGTGTTTTGAGCAGTTCTCCTAATGTCATTCATGAATTTATGGATTTGCTGGAAGCTGGCTTTTCTCAACTGATATAATTTTGGACAGTTAATTTCTCCTCTGCATGCTCCCATAGCTTAGCTGGCTATGAAGCAATGATTCAATGAGTCAAGCATAAGCATGCAAGTCCTCTTGAGGTCTAGGTTTATAACTATAATAGCAAAATCTCTACTAAATCGGACATTGTTAGATCAGAGAGAAGAGTACAAGATTTTAAAGGGGGTAAAGATATCCTGACCCAAGAATTGTTTTCAAGCATGGAGGCCTGAGTGAGATGTCATTTAGACTCCAGTTTGTACAAATTACCCTTCTACTCCAATCTCATGCTCAGAATGAAACTTTGTGATTTATTTTCATTTTTCATGTCATCTGATGAAACTTTCCTGATCAATATATTCTAGTTTCATTTATAGTTCTTATAACAAATGGATAAATTTTACTCATCTCACCCTACGTCTCCTACTGTCTCATCTTTTTTCCCCTCTGCTCTCTATGACATAAAGTAGCATCTTTTTTTCCCTCTAAACCTTGAGTTTTATGGTACCAATGTTGGAAGCATGGGATCTGCTCCAGCATTGTCTGTTGACATAACAAATTGTGTTCCTCTCTCTCTAGAGCTAATGGCTGAACTTCAGCAAGTCTGCCATTATGTTTACCCAGAAGGAGTACAAAACCTAGGTCTGAATCCCTGGATTTACAGAGGCTTTCTGATTTTTCCAGTGACTGTTTAGTGGGGTTTTGTATAGTGTTAATGCCCCACAAGGTAAACTGTGACCAATGAGACAAGAGACAGAAAGAGCTGGCAGATAAACTGCTTGCCCTTTCTCTTCCCCACAGGATCAGTTGCTTCAGGAAGGCTCTAGACACCTTTCCTGTATATACATGACTGGTCTATCAGCTAGGTTTCTTGTATACCAGTAAATGCCTTAGAGATGCATGGTCTTGTATTGCCTTTTGCTCCTTCTGTAGTTATATAAATTTGGTATCATGTCCTTAATGCTCTGGTTTTATTTTGGGGGGAGGTAGGGATTTAGGATTTTAAAACATGAAAACTAACTTTTCATGCATTTGTTAACTTCTACTAGGCATAAAAGGAATTGGAGAATTTGTTACTGTTGAGTTTGTTCTAATGAATTAATAATGGTCATATTTAGGAATATTCCTAAAAGACTTGGCCATAGTGTGGTTTTGTTACTTTGCTAAGGCTTCACTTTTAATCTCCTATGCTTTGAGACAGATTGGTGTAGTCACCTGGTTAGACAACTGATAGAGCCTGCTACAGCAAAGACAGTTTCAATAAAAATAGTCTGCAGGGGACTTTCTTCCAACTTGTAACGGAAAAAGAAATTTTTCATTGTTCCACAGTAGTGACAGAAACTCTTAAAATTCTAGTGGTCTATAATTATACACAGACATAAAGTGAAGGATGTGTTCCTTCTGCTATTGTCCCTTCCACAACTATGCAATCTAACCTAAATGTTGCATTTATCACATCATGCAACTAATACAATTCAAATAACACTAATTTTATATAACAGATTTATTTAGATAAAGCCAAACTAGTGCTCATCCTTGATATCACATATACAAATATTATAGTATGCCATATGATGGCTTTATTCTCCTACTGTTTACTCTGCCTAAACAATTTGAAGACATTTTATTTTTACAAATATCACTTAACTTTTTCATGTATAAATAAAGCATTTATTTCAATTCAGCTTCTTTCCTTTTCCATGAGCCCAAATAAAGCAGAACATTTGTCCAAAAGCACACAGTACAGTCACAATATTACATCAGACTACTATGTAAGTTATAACAGAAATGAATTTTTTCATATAATTCTTTTTTCAATAAAAATAGGTGCTTTGCCCTGAAGTTGTTGAAGGAAATCAATGATTGCATGATGGCAGAGGCTAAAAATTTTAATTTATAGCATTAGAGGAAACTATCAAGAGTAACATGCTTAAAAGAATTTCAAGGGGCTGGGAACATGGCTTAGTGGTAGAGTGCTTGCCTAGCATGCATGAAGCCCTGGGTTCGATTCCTCAGTACCACTTTAAAAAAAAGCCAGAAGTGGTACTGGGGCTCAAATGTCTGTAGAGTGCTAGCCTTGAACAAAAGAAAATCAGGGACAGTGCCCAGGCCGTAAGTTCAAACCCCAGAACTGGCAAAAAAGAGAATTTCAACCCTTAAATTCTTTCACTCCATGATTTATTTTTATGTTTGAAGGGATCACCTGAGTGTAAGTACGGGTTGTAATAAGGTAGTTCTTGATTACAAACTGGTTACCCATTTGTCACAGAATATAGTGTTCTTTTAACTTTATAATTGCAGTGATAATTTATATATTACAAGAAAATCTTTTTTAAAAAATTTTATTTTATTTTATTTGAGAACATACTGTACAGAGGGGTTACAATTACATGGGCAGGATAATGCATACATTTCTTACCAAGCATTGCAGCCTCCTCCTTTGTTTACCCTTCACCTCCCTTCCCATGTGATGTTAGGAAAATGAACCCTTAAATATGTATTTTAATGTTTTTTTTCTTTCATACAAGAAAATCTTTTTTAAAAAAAGAAAATCTTACTAGGTGCCAGTAGCTCATGCCTATAATCCTACTCAAGAGGCTGACATCTGAGGATCTCAGTTCAAAACCAGCTGGGACAAGAAAATCAATGAAACTCTTACCTCCAATTTACCACTAAAAAATGCCAGAAGTGGAACTTTGGTTCAAGTGATAGAGTGCTAGCCTTGAGCAAAAAAAGTTCATGACCAGCACCTAGGTTCTGAGTTCAAACCTCAAGATCAGAAAACAGAGAGAGAGAGAACAGAACCTTGTAATAAGCTCATGGACACCCAAACTTTTTTCAATGAGTTGCCAGAAAGGCAAAGTCCCCCTCCATGAGAAGATACACTAGAACTGTGCCAGTTAATTTATTGTGGTTTCTTTGTGAATCAGGTAAAAAAAAGTCATTAATACTTATCATAGAAAATTATGTACATGTGTGCACAAACAATATTTTGAATATAGTTTCAGTAAGATTATTACAGTCCTGATGCAAATCCAAAGACTAGAATAATTATGCTATTTCATTGAATTCCTCCAATTATCTTGGTAAGTAGTATCCTGTAGAGAAAAATCTCAGAGTAGCATAATTATTATCCCTTTTGTGTGTTAATTGCTTTTCTTCCAAGATTCCCATAAGATACTTCCCCTTTAATCTTCAAATATCATTAACTTCACCAGCTAATTTTCCAGGGGAACAACCTGATAAACCTTCATAGTCAAGCTTTTTATTCCCAAGTACTTTCTTCTATTAAATCTTTGAATGTTTTCCCCATCTTTTCCATTTCTTTTTCATCTCTATTCCACCTTATGTATCATCTTTTTGATAATTTTATATCTAATTTCTCTTTAATTTTATTTTGTGTGAATTTTTGGAGGCTTGAATTCTAGGTCCCTGATTGAGGCTCAAATATTATTTATTCTAGTTCTGGTTGCATCCACCATCACATTTATCTCTGTAAATGTTTTCATTTGCTTCTCATATTTATTTTTATCTCTCATACTTCTCCATTGATAGCTTATTTTTCATCTGCTTTATGTCTTTTTTAAAACAAGATTCTGACGGTTGTACAATATTTTAAGTTATAGATATTTTTAAGTATTGGATTTATGCCATGCTTATTGTAATACTCTATTCATTTCACTTTTTATTGTTTTTCCTTTCTCTATTTTATGATTACTACTTATTGCTACTTATTGCTTTTCTTCTTCATTTTGTTTCTTTTCTTTTTTTTAATGAATTGGTACTGAGACTTGAACTCAGAATTTTGTGCTCTTGTTTATTTTTGTTGTTGTTGTTGGTGGTGGTCATGGGGCCTGGACTCTGGGCCTGGGTGCTGTCCCTCAGCCCTTCAGCTCAAGGATAGCGGTCTACCACTTGAGCCACAGTGCCACTTCTGCCTTTTTCTGCTTATGTGGTGTTATGGAATCGAACCCAGGGCCTCATGCATGCAAGGCAAGCATTCTACCACTGAGCCATCTTTCCAGCCCTTGCTTAGCTTTTTTATTCACAGCTGAAGCATTATCAATTGAGCTACACTTCCATCTTTTGTACTTATTAATTGTAGATAAACCTCTTGAGGTTGTTCTTTTCTTCTTTTGGCCATAGCTTGTTCCAGAACATATTCTGATACTCACATCTCAGACACCTTAGTTGCCAGGTATGAGTCACTAGTGTCTGGCCTTTCTCTCTCTCTTTTTTCTATTGCAAGTACCAAAGCTTGCATTCAGGGCCTCATGCTCTCACTTGACTTTTTCCCTCATGGTTGATGCTCTACCACTTGAGCCACACCTCCAGCCTATCTAGCTTATTTTGCTGATTAATTGTGGATAGAATATTATAACCATTTCTGCCTAAGCTTGTTTTCAGCTGTGATCTGAAGATCTCAGCCTCCTGACTAGGTAAGATCATAGGTTTATGCTACCAGCACCCAGCTCTTATTTGTTTTTAAACTTGAATCAGCTATTGAGCTAATTTAAGAACTTTCTTGCTAGTCCTGGCCTTCCTACATCCAGATATCTTAATGTAAGAATAAGGGTCTTAAATCGATTAAATAGGGATACAGGTGGACCCATTGCAACAATGAGATGTACAAGTCTTATGTGGAAAGCGAACTTTACAACTTTGGGGGGGGGAGCGGGGAGGACTGGGGTGGGGTGGGGGAGGATGGGAAGGAATGGGAAGGGGAAACAAAGGAGGAGGCTACAATGCTTGATAAGAAATGTACTCATTATCTTGCCCATGTAATTGTAACCCCTCTGTACAGTATTTTCACAATTAAAAAATATTGTAAAAAAAAAAAAAGAATAAAGGTCTTACAATTCCTAAATTATTGTTTGGTATTTGTGATTCATGATCATACATGATATATATTAAGTTTAGAATAGAGATGAAAATAGATTTTTTAAAAGTATGTACAAGAGCTGGGTGCCAGTAGCTCACTCCTGCAATCCCAGCTACTCAGGAAGCTGACATCTGAAGCCAATCTGGGCAAGAAAGTCCATGAGATTCTTATCTCCAATAAACTACTCAAAAAAGCTAGAAGTGCCACTGTAGCTCAAGTGATAGAGCATTTGCCTTGAGCAAAATAAGCTCAGGGACAGTACCCAAGCCCAGAGTTCAAAGCCCCAAGACCAACAAAAAATTATGTACAAGATATCATTGTGCTACTATGAACCATAAGAAAAATAGACAAACTATATTAATATTAAAATGTTTTGGTTAACTTTTTCTCATTCATATTATATCAACAAAAAGGAAAGAAAAATGCAATAATTTAATAAGGTAAAATTGTTTCATGTTGTACGCTAATTGATTCTGTGATAAATCCACAGAAGACTTGAATAATATGATTCATGATCTTGACAGTTTAGTAACTGAAAATGGTAAATTAAAGTTTTCTTCAATTGCTTTGAAAATTGATTTTTGTTTTACTTTATCCTGTTACCTTTGAACTTGCATTGTTGTCATATCTTTTTGATAAATTAATTCTTACATTATAAAATGTTTCTCTTACTAAGAATGATTTTGGCCTAAAAGTTTGCTTTGTCTGATATAATCTAGCTCTACTAGAATTTTTGTAGTAAGTTTTACAAATATTTGTCTACTTGTTTTCTTCCAAATGTGTTGTATCTTCATATTTATGATGCATATCGTGTATATAGAATATAGTTGAGTTGTTTTCATCTAGTTGAATAATCTCCAGAATATTGAAACAATTTACATTTAATATATATACTAATTTATATTTCAATCTATAGTTGCAATTACTTTTCTACATATTCCATATATTTTATGCTCTAGTTCTTACTTTCTTGTTTTGTACAAATTAAATATTATTTTGTTATTCCAATTCTATTACAAAATTTCCATTGGATTCTAATTTTGTTTGTATTTCCTAGTTCTCTAGTGCGTTCTCTGAATATAATAATAAGAATTATTTTAACATATTGTTTGATAACTACATTATCTGAATCTTCTGTTTCTACTGCCGTGCTTATTTGTATACCAGACTTTTTCTTTTTTTCCAATACAATAGATTAAACCTGGATCCTCAGGTATACTAAGCAAGCACTTTGTCACTGAGCTATACTCACAACTTGATTTTTAATCACTGCATGTAAAAACAGAAGAGACAATTTGGAACTATGCATTCTATTTTCTTTCTCCAGTGAGGACTTGATTTTGTTTTGCTTTGTAAAACACTTATACTAGGGTGCCATGCCAATCATGTATCAAGAGATTTTAGAGGGGGGTTTTCTGTCACTCTTAAGGCTAAACTATTTGCCAGTCCTCCTCCTCCCTTTCCTTGCCCCCTTCCTCTCCTTTTCCCCTCCCCTACTATGCTGAAAATGAACTATACAACTTGTGGGGGAGTCAGAAGGGAAAAACTGGAAAAAAAAGACAAGGGAAGAAGTAACACTACAAAAACAAATGTAATCATTACATGACATATGTTACTATAACCCCTCTGTACGTCACCTTTACAATAATAATAAAAAGAGGATGTGATGCCAGAGAACTTTATCTTTTTTTCCCTACCAACATGCACAGAGGAAAGACTGTTGAAGAAACAGTGAGAAGATGGACATAAGCAAGAGAGAAAGAGAACCCTCGCCAACAAAAAACACACAAAAAAAGAAAACAAAAAAACAAAAAAAAAAAACCAAGACTGTTGGAGCCTTGGTCATAAACTTCGGGCCTGTAGAACTATAAGAAAATCACACTTTGAACTGTATCTTCAAGGCCTAATGTGACTTGAATCTAATTTATATATAGAAGCAAAGATTGGTAGTGGAGGATAGATATGGAAGAAGATCATTTGTGCCTTACAAGGCAACTACCTTAATGAAGGCCATTACAGGTACTTCAGGCAAAGGAGGGCTAATCTGTTCATACGGCATAGGAAGGGATGCTCTTATGGGCAAAGCAGGTTCACAGAATGTACAAACTGAAGCTCCCCAACATTATTGAAATCTTGCCATAGAACCCCATTCCACTGGTAAGACATCATTAATACAGGGTTGAATCATTCAGCAGAAAGAGATTCTGGATTTCATTTTCAGAAATGTCATCCTTGTAGCTACAGAGAGTAAGAATTCTTTCAGGGTAGACATTGAAGCTTTTGGGCACTTTAGATCAACATTGAAGTGTGAATTCCAGTCCCTGGGTTTATTCTTGCTGTACTCTTTTCAATTCAGTTAGGAGCAGCCAGTGAGTTTCAATGTATTCCTTGCTTTAATGAACATGTTCTAAGATATCAAATATGTGGTCACCTAAAACCTTGTTTTCTTACGTATTTAGTCAGTAGTATACAGAAATTGAAGCTGGCCATCCATGATGGAACGAACTTGTAATTGTAGCATCTAATAGTGTTGTTTGTATAGCTCTACCACATCACATTGTTGACTGACAATGCCATCCTTATTACCAGAAATAGATTCATTAATGTTTTGAAATCTAATTATATTAGAAAATCATTTCCATAAATCTCACAACCAGTTCAAAATATTCATACTTTAGGTTATATTCCTCTGCATCTATTCTTACTCCCAAAATCTGTATCAATTGAGAATTTAATCAGAATCAGAGAAGTAAAATGAGTAGGTTCTATATACATCAATATATCATCCATATTAGTATCAGAATTTCTTTACAATGGTACTATTGGCATTTAAATCTGGGTAATTTGGGGATGAGAGATAATTTTGAATTGAAGGATGTTTTAAAAAGTCCATGGTAAACTCACAAGATATCTCTCCATAGCAGTCCTTCACCCAAACAGACTTTTAGCAACTAATAATATCTCCAGATACTGTCTCACAGGCACAAAACTATTCCCATTTGAGAACCACTGTTAATCACTATCCCTATTATCCTCAACTATATGCCTAAGTTCTATTTCTATCTGATAGGAACTGGCCTTGTGTGATTTTAGGGGCTTGCTAAACAATTCTCTACATGCTTGTTTTCTCACATGCAATGCAAAGGCTTCAAGGCCTCAGGGACAGCTATCAGGAAGGGAACCCCATGAGCAGGCTGAGAGCAATAATCTGGAACTGGAGTGCCGTGGGGGAAGAACTGAAAGTTAAGACGAATTGCAATTGTTTCAGGTCCTTGGTGATAATCTAGGAAAAATGAGGGTCTTTGTCACAAAGTTAAACATACCTACCTGGTCTGAGTTCAAAAGTGGAAGATGGATTGGGGTACAGTAGAGCAGTTGCCACCTCAGTTGTAGCTTCACACCAGGAGTTGAATCTATAGACCTGTAATCACATGTGTAAACTACAAAATGGCTGCTTCCCTTCTAGCCTCTACACTTCACGAGAATCTTCCTTGCAGCTGACTCTAATCAGAAATAAACAGGGCAATGAATGCTGGGAAATATAGTTCAAACTAGGCAAGCTAACACAGCCAAACCAGTAGAAGATATAATTTATTCAAAGTAGTCCAAACCAAGCCTAAGCTCAAATGAAAATATTGACAAAGCTGGGACAATTTAGAGTTATAAAGATCAACTACAGAAGAAATTAAGAGCTTAACAGGGTTGTAATCATATTAAATATCTAGGAAATATCAGAACTCCTCAAATTAAAAGTATGTCAAATACAGATGTAAATTGTTTTTCTTTACTAATGAGGTTGAAAAGGGATTTATCTGGCACAAATATATGACCTGTTGTATATACAAAATGATTACAGCCAAGGTAAAATGTTTAACAGAAAGATAAATTTTATGTTAACAAGCACTTTTGATAATTGTCCCAGGAAGTATTCTAGGTAATTAAATGAAAATACTTTCCACTAATGTATGAGAATCCATGCTTTAAATCTTCCATAGAGATATTTATTGCAGAGATCTAGCAAAACAGCATTAACTCATATCAGAATAAACCAGTTCCTTTTCTGATTAGAAAACATGCTGAGCCTTTACTTGGCTATAGTATGAATATCTATCTCATAATTTCCAGAACTTTCCTAAGGAGTCATGCAAGTCAGTCAACAAATAGTGGTTGAGTTACTCCTATGTGCAAAGCAGAAAGCAGACAAAGAATCTGATCCTGTCTGAGAGCAGGAGGGTAGCTCATATAGCTAACTTCAGTTATTTAGAAAGTAAAGCTAGGGGAACTGTGATTCAAGGACAGCCAGGGGAAAAAGTTAGTGAGATCCTATCTCAACAAACAAGTCAGGCATAATGGCACACATTTATGATCTCAGCTCTAACAATGAACTACATAGACGGATTGTGGCCCACCCCAGGCAAAAAATAAGACTATCCAAAAATTAATTAAAGAAAAAAAGGCTGTAGGTATGACTCAAGTTGTTGAGCATCTGCTAGCAAGCATACATTACTGAGTTCAAACTTCTGTACCAATAAAGATAAAAAAGAATCTAATCTTAAGCAAAACTTTCAGCCAGATGTGGGGCACATACCTGTAGTCCCAGTATTCAGGAAACTAAAACAGATGGATCTCAAGTTCAAGGTCAGTCTGAACTATATAGGGCATGTCTAAAAAAGAAAAAGAGAGGGATGAGAAGAAAAGTGGGAGGGAAAAGGAAAAAAAAGCTTTTTTCATTAGAAGACATGGATAGGAAATATATAAGCAAACATATGTGTAGGTATGGTGAGTACTGTGAGGGAAAAAGGACACAATGAAATTAAGGAGTCTAATCCAGTGGGGTGCTTGTGCCTTTTTAGAGCAGGTATTCAAGAAAAGTAATTTAAAATGTGACCTACGAGTAGAGACTTGAATCAAGTGAGGGAATGAATAGGGACTCTAGAGAGAGGGAGTCATGAGTGCAAAGGATTAGAAGAGTAGAACTGAATCTAACATTGGTGGTTCATGCCTGTAATCCAAGTTACTCAGAGGGCTGAAATATGAGGATCTTGGTTCAAAGCCAGCCTGGGCAGGAAAGTCTGGGAGACTCTTGTCTCCAATGAACCAACAAAAGCTAGAAGTAGACCTGTGGCACAAAGTGATAGAACAATAGCCTTGAACAAAGAAGCCAGGCAAGGACACAAGGCCTTTCATTCAAGCCTGAAACAAACAGCACACAAACAAACAGCAAAAAAGGAGTCAAACTAAAAAAGCGTTCACATTTAACTTGTCTGTTGCTCTTAACTGCTTTACTTCAATAGAGTATTCTTTTATTTCCCTTCCCCCATACCATCCTAACACTTGCTTCTAGCTGCAATAGAGCACTTACCAATCTCTTCTCCCCAAAAATGGAACATCCGAACCCTTTCCCCCTCTGGCCCTATCTTTTTTCTGATGGAAGCCTTGACTCCTTTTTTCTGTTCAAAACCCTTATGTCCTGAGACATATACCTGGAGGTGTTAGGCAGAAAGCATCTGAGGTAATTAACTCATATTCAAGTAGAAATGACTAACAATCTAGGGAAAAATAGCTTCCTTCCCAGGGTAGTATTTTAAAGGGTTTTGAAATTACATAAATAAGCCCTTTTCTTGTGGTGATTTTGAAGTTGTGATTAGATTTATGAGCACCTGTAGATTACTCGTGGTTAGTGATTGTCTCCACCCACACAGGAGGATTTACAGTGACTGCACAGTGTGAAGGCAGAATTAAAAAAAAAAAGACTCATGACTCATTTCCCAGTTTCTTCTCCTTTTCTTTCTCTTCTTCCTTACCTTCTTCTCCGCTTTTTTTTAAAATTGAGACAGGGTTTTGCTATGTATATATAGTCCAGGCTGTTGCCAGCTTAGCACCCTTGATTCAGTTTCCCCAGTGCTGGGACTACAGGCATGAAGCATCATGCTCAGCCTGCACATTACTATTTTTATGCAAGTTCTGAAACATAAATTCATGGCCTAGGCACTATCCCTGAGCTCTATTTTGCTCAAAGCTAGTGCTCTCCCACTTGAGCACAGCTTGACTTCCAGCCTCCTTTTTTTTGGTGATTAATAGGAGATGAAAGTCCCACAGACTCTCTTGGTCTGGCTTTGAATGTTGATCCTCAGATCTCAGCCTCTCGAGTATCTAGGATTACAGGCATGGGCCACTGGTACTCAACCAGTCAATATTTTTTAAAAGAGAAACTCCATCAGAGCTTACTTGTCATTATTAATGAATAAAGAGGTGAAAATATGAACAAAACTTCTAAAAAAAAAACCCCACTGACCTGTGTCGCTGTTTAGAGGCAGCAATTTTGTGGTCCCCTCCCAGTGGGCTTTTTTGGTAAGATACCTCCAGAAGAGTCTGGCATTTAACCTCCTCTATCATGTGAACCAGGATCCTATGATGTTTCTTTTCATTTTACCACATTGAACTATTGATTGATGCAACTGGTCTTTTAGCCTTTATTATTACTATTTTTTTATAAAGTAAATTTCTTGGGGATAAGGGTCAGGTAGAACGGAGAAAATAGACATTGTATCAAATTGGACCACAGTAAAGATCTAAAAATCTCCTACTGGCTGTGTGTGGATGCTAATGTTTGCAATCATGGCTAATTGAAGGCAAAGATAGGGAGGATCATGGCTCAAGGCTAGCCCAGGCAAAATGTTAGAGAGATCCCTTTTGAATAAAAAATATCACTGTCCAACATATAGTGCTAATCTCACCCCCAATCAGTTTCAAAAATCCAAGAACCAACATAGGGAAATGAGACTGCTTATTTTCAGTATGACCCCTGAATATACACAAGCAGCAGTTTTGCTTCCCACTCCTATGATTTGAAACTCTCTTGGCCAAAAGGCCTTAGCTCCAAAGAGAGAGATGCTTCTACTCGGGTACACAATCAAGAGTCTACTGAGATAGCAGATAAGCCTCCTGCCTGGCCATTCATTCAGTGTGCCTTCCACCACTGGATGAACAGGTCAAGAAGGGAGTCACTGTCTGACTAGAGGTTTGACCTGATTAACAAGAAGAAATTGGGTTGCTTTTCTTCTACCATGAACAAAAATGATGGTAATACAGGAGATACATTCACAGTTCTGCAATGGCTGCTAAGAGAATAGATTCATCAGGAATGAAGCTTTGGAGCATCCTACAAGGTGAAGAACAAAAAGAGGTGAGGTGTTTACTGTGGGCAAAGAAGGGCATATGGGAATTATAACTATCAGTCCATACTCACATGATCATTCATTGCAGAGAGAAGATAGTAGTAGTGATGAGTATTCATTCCTAATTTTCATGTTTTATTTGGTAATTTAATTGTATATATAATTCAATGATTTTAATATTTTGATTTCTATCTCTTCATCATCTAAGATAAAGCTTGCTAATTATTAATTATATTATACTTAATTACAAAAAGTTAGATAGAGAGCAAGAATCAGCATGTGTAAATTATGTGTGTGTTTGTGTGTGTGTGTGAAAGAGTGATATTATGTTTTAAAGAACTGGCTCATGTGATTGCAAAAGCTTGTTATCTTAAACTATTCAGGTTACTTTCACAAAATATAAATGAGGTAATCATGTATAAACAATAGAAATTTATCTAACAAGTTTGTAGATTGGGGAGTCCACAATCAAAGCATAATCACATCAAGTGCCTGGTGAGGGCATGCTTCCTGGTCATAGATGGTGTCTTGTAGCTAGGCCTTTACATGCTGAAAGGGATGGAAAGACTTCTTTTATAAGAGCTCTAATACTATTCATGGGGCCTCTTCTATAAGAGCTCTTGATCTAAAGCTTCTTTAAGTCCACATCTGCTAATACTATCATCTTTGGAGTTAAAAGTTCAACATTTGAATTTCAGTGGAGGAAGGAAAATACTCTCTGACAACAGCACTTAATAAGTTCAAATCCTGATGGAGTTTCCATCAGACTGGAGACTCATGGAACTTTTGCAGTTTGAGTCCTAAAGTGGTTTAGGGGTAGAATTCCTTCTTGCCCAGAGAAAGTCAGTCTTTGTTTATTTATGCCTTTCACCTGACTAGATGAGGTCCATTCACATTTCAGAGGATCACAAGCTTGACTTAAATTCCACTCATTAAACGTTAATTTTATCAACTAAATAAATCAACAAATTACCTTTTCAAAAAACATCCAGAACACTTACTGAACTATCTGAGCACAGTGATTCATCTAAGTTGACACAAAATTAATCATCATATTAGCTTCCAGGAAGTTCTTCTTGGGAAAACAAAGTTTTGCTTGACACATAACTGGCGTGTTTTGATGTGAATAAGGTAGGCAGTAGCAGGGAGAGGTCTTTAAAACCAATCTAAATTCTACAAAGAACGGTTTGAGCTGCTTCTATTGGGATTCATACATGTAGCCATCAAAAAGGAACTATTTGGAAACATCACTTAACTTTCCTGTCATGAGGCTTTTCTCTTTATCGCTTTCTCCCTCTCCACTTCTTATACAGAATTGAATTCAGCCTCTAACAAAAGACAGCTATAACAAACAGAACACTTTCACATTCCCATTGTCTAGTTCTAGATAATTTTAGACAGAATCCATCTCAACTTTTAGTATTTCAAGAACATGGAGGTCCTTCAATAAAGACGAGGCTATTAAATAAAACCACTAAAGTTTTGACAAGCCTCTAGACTTTGAAAACATCCTCTGAACATTTGAACAAAATAAAATGGATGTTTGGAGAGTTAGAATGAGTCTATCCACATGAAATAAGATCACATGAAAAGTTAACAGCTTGAAGAAGTCTACTTGCATCTTCAATAACATTGGTTGGAATCTTACTGAATGTTAACGTACAATATTAGGAGAGATTGCATTTAAATAAAACTACAATAACTAAACTTCAACAGGCAGCAGAAGCAGTAAAAAGAAAAAAAAGAATAAAATGCCCCCAAAATAACAGTTCTTTCAGAATAATTTTACAAAAGCATGAAGGGATGAAGGAATTAAAACTACGAATAGGTTGACAAGGGCTCAATCGCTAGATGCATATGACATAAAATAATATTTAATGAAATGAACTCCAAGAGAAGGAGACAAGTTATATTTTAGCTGTCATTGTTATTTTTGTTGTCTGTTCCTTTTGTTTGTTAGTTTGTTTGCATTTGGGAGTATAAAGTAGGGCACAGAAAAGGTGGAACAAAGGTCAACAAACAGTAGTGGTACTCACTAGATACTATGTGGAAAATGAACTGTACATCTTGGTGGGGGGGTAGAAGAGAAGACCTGGGAGAGAAGGAAAGAGAGACTTATTACCTGATCCATGTAACTGTCCCCCCTCAATTCTAAAATATCAATAAAATAAAACTATTACTAAAATGAATAAAGTTATTTGTGTTTCTTCCATAATTTCCATAAAATTCGATAATGCAAAGTAAACATAGTAGAAATTTCTCCCTTCATATCCACTTAGCATCTTCTCTGACTTGTTATTTTCACTTGTTCAGAGACTGACCTGTGGATATGGCTTCAGGGAGACTCATTAGAATCTTTTCACTGAGATGTAGTCATAGGAGATGAAAACATGGAAGGAGACCAAGGCCCAGGTATCTATTCAAGATAGCCACAGATAACAGTGCCTATATTCATCTATTAAAAGCCACAGTAGCTCTGTCCTAGTCACAATGACATCTACAGCCCACAACTCTTTCCAGCCCTGGAAAGCACTTATTTCCTTTACCCCTTTAGACCTAGCATTTGTAAGAGATTTCTAGAGTATAGAAGCAATATAAAGATAATCAAGTGTGTGAGTGTGAAGTTAGCTATAATAAAGCATCACCAACTAAACTATGGAAGCCTACTTTGACTATCACTCCTGGAACAGAATGCAAGCACCTAGAGTGTATTCTCTTCACAAAGAGCTCAGAGGAATATTTTTACTAAAAGGATAAACTCCATGACCCTCCCACCAAAAAAATCCCCAAATAACTATAAATGACCCCAATGGAGAGAAAGTAGGATTTTAAAGCAATTGCAGTTACGATTGAAATTAGTAATATTTATAATCAGTGTTGAAGCAATTGTTAACTGATAGTGAAACTTAATAAACATAAAAAAGCCAGGCACCTGTGGCTCACACCAGTAATCCTAGCTATACAGGAGGCTGAGATGTGAGGATTGTGGTTCAATGCCACATGAAAAAGGAAAGTCCATGAAACTCTTATCTCCAATTAGCTGTCAAAAAGCTGGAAATGGAGCTGTGCTTTAAGTAGTAGAGCCCTAGTCTTGAGTACAAAAGCTCAGGGACAGTGCTCAGACCCTGAATAGAAGCCACAGGATGCCCTCCACCATAATACTAATAATAAACATCAATTACTTATCAAAGACATGACGTATAATTACAAAATAAGTCAGTCTACACTTATTATTCTAAGAAAATCTGTGTGTAAGGGGACAGGAATAGAAATACAATCTATCGCCGGACACTGGTGACTCATGCCTGTAATCTTAGCTACTCGGGAGGCTGAGATCTGAGGATCACGGTTCAAAGCCAGCTAGGGTAGGAAAAGTCTGTGAGACTCTTATCTCCAATAAACCACCAGAAAACCAGAAGTGGCACTGTGGCTCAAATGGTAGAGTGCTAGCCTTGAGCTGAATAGCTGAGAGACAGCACCCAGTCCCAGAGTTCAAGCCTCATGACCAACAAAAGAGAAAAGAAATAAAGAAATACAATTCATCAGTATTTCTTTATTCTTCTGATTTAAATAAAAGATTTCAGCCCACTATTTTTTAGTTGTTTCAAAGGGAAATATACTTTAGTGTATAATTATCAAAAAAACTAAAAAAAAACTTAAAAATTACAAACCAAAGGTAAAAAACAAAATAGAATAAGAAATCTGAAAAAATGATATATAAAGTATTAGTAATTCTTACTCTGGAATTTGAGGAGCTTGGAGAATTTCCTTTTTCATTTCTTGCTTGCCTATTTTTTCTATAATGAACTATGATACATATATATTTATTCTTCCTCAGAGTTTCCTGGCCACTAACTCCTAACATTCTAGTAATGTTCACAGTAGGGTCTTTTTCATGTTAACGTGTTGACATGCTGGAAGCCCCTACACAGTATCAGGATGGGTGCTAATCACTGGAAAATAACAAGACAGAATTAGAGCTGGAGCTTTTCAGCCTCTCTGTCCAGCCTCCCCAGAGGGGAGAACGGCTGAAGATTAAGTTGACCACCTGGTACATAAAAAGATGTTCTGAGAGCTCCTGGATAATTGAGCACATGGAAGGCTTTAGAGGGTAAGCCTTCCAGAGAGGGTATAGATTCTTAGCATATTTCCCCCATATCTCACCCTCTGCAGTTTTTAGAGACTTTTTCTGAGCATATATTAGTTGAAAAGGGGGAAATTCATTGTGACACTTCCTCAAAAGCAAAAAATGTACCCCAGTCAATCTCAACCCTCTATCACTCTCCCTGATGCTTCCACCCCCTTCCTTAAGAGTAATTTTCAACATGTTCCAGTACTCCACTTTTTGTACTGGAGTTGAACTCAGGGCCACAGATAGTCTTGTACTTTTTGCCCAAGACATACCTTTGACTGACATCCTCCTACTTCACCTCCCACCTAGCTGGGATTATAGACACACATCATCATACCCAAACTCACCCCATGCATCTCCTCATATGGTATTCATTTATATCATTTGTAATATCCTTTAAGTAAGCAAGTAATTTGACTATTTCCCTAAGTTCTGTGAGTTGTTCTAGTAAATAATCAAACCTCAGGGAAGGAGCTATAGGAAACCTCATTCGTATCTCATCAGTCATAACATATAAAACAACCTGAAGCTTGTAAAGCTACATCTGAAGAGAAGGATAGTTTGAGAATGTTGTGAGAGCTGACACTATTTCTAGGTAGATAAATGTCAGAACTGAATTGAATTAAAAGGCAGTTATCTGGTTCCCACTACTATAGCATCACTTGTTTGATGGTGGGGGAAGACATCATATATCTGAGGTCCAAATGGTGCTGAGAAAGCGTAGTGGGAAAAACCGCATTTTGTTTCCACCTGGATCTTCAGATGCATATAGATTAACTAGGATGTAAGGAAACATCTAGGGTTGGTGATGTAGTTCAGTGGTAGAACACATGCCTAGTATTGTGCAAGGCCCTAGGTTCCATCCCCCAGTACCACAAAACAAACAGCAAACACTTACATACATTTCCACCTCTTATGAAATGAAATAAAATCATAATACCTTTGAATTCTTGAACATAAGTAGTTATCTCCACTTCTTTTTCTCAAACATATCCGAAGAACTTAATAGAAGGAAAATATGAATAAGAAGCCAGATGCTGGTGGCTTGTGCCTGCAATGCTAGCTACTTAGAAGGCTGAGATTTGAGGATTATGGTTCGAAGCTAATCCAAGCAGACAAGTCCATGAGACTCTTATTGCCAATTAACCACCAAAAAGCCAGAAGAAGACCTGTGGTTCAAGTTGTAGAGCACTCAACCTTGAGCAAAAACATGAAGGGACAGTGCCCAAACCTTAAGTGGAAGCCTCAGTACCAGCATTTTACAAAATGTAAGGACAGGCAATGGATCTAGAACAAATCTAGCAAATTTGGTTTTGAGAGATCCCTGAAAATGTGAGAGCAAAAGAGAATCTGAATCAAATATAATTATTAATAATATAATTATTTCTAACGTGGGTAAAAATATCTTAGAAATAACAAAAAATCTTATTTTTAAAAACTAATAATCCAAAATGCTATGTAGCTTCTGAGAGACCTTCTGTTTTATCTATCTTTAGGTTTTTAACTAAATTCTGTTTTTCTCATCTTTTTTCTCCCCTCAAGCATGTATGGCCATGTACCACATTATTAAAGTGGGATCCAGGGGCCCCTGAACCAAGTTGGGGTTCCTGATTTTACCGTGAGAGAGTCTAGAAATTTTCACCGTGTAGCCCAGATAGCCTTCAACTTTAGATCTTTTGGCCTCAACTTCTCAAGTGCTGGGATTACAGGTGTCTATCATCACTTGCAATACAGATTGCCTGGAATTGAATCTTCATTACTAGTCATGGAACTATTTTTAGTAAAAAAAGTGATGTAAATAGCAGGCTTATGATGAGGAATGAATACTTTGTTATTATTTTTGTAGTGCTGAGACTAGAACCCAAGGCCTCCTGAATGCTAGACAATTACTCCACCACTGAGCTATACAACCTGCTCTTAAAAAATGTTATTTTGAGACAGTCTCCTATGTGACCTAGGCTGGTCTTGAGCTCATGATCTTGCTGCCTCTACCGCTGCCTCTACCTCCTGTGACTTGGAATTATACGTGTGTGGCACCACATCCAACAAGGAATTAATACATTCTGAGTATAAGTAAGTGATACAAAGTAAGTGCTAGAAATCAACTATTTAATATAAAAGGTATAATGTTATATAAAATTTGGTAATATGTGTAATATGGAAACTATTAATATTCTTCCAGCAATTTGAGGTTGATTTTTCTCCTTTAGTAGTTTGGAGACAGAAAGGATCTCTTTCCTTACCCTTCATGAGGGTTACAATCAACACTCCTATAACAAAGGACTGGCCAACAACAGAAAAGCATAGCCGAGTTATTTAATCAAAGTTATACATGACATAGTACCTTCAGAATAGAGACCCCAAAACCCAGGGAAAACTGTGTAGATTTGATGAAGAATGGATAGCCATGTGGAAAGGTGATTGGACAGAAACAATGTGAGCTACTGTAAGAAACTGAGGGAAAACCAAGCATGATCTATTTATTTTGGATCTGTTTTGGCCTCTCTATGTGGCTTTCCTTCTTTCCAGGTGTATGGCAGGGCTCCCTGTGGAATGAGTACCTCATGGAGACTACTATTAGAGAAGGCAAGTTGAAGAATTTCTTTATATCTAGCTCTGACCTAGCAAAGCAAAAAGGTTACAGTAATATTTCTAGATTTTATGGCTGGCTTTAGGGGGAAGGGCTTCTATTTATTTGACCCACTTTGGAGAAAAGGGAATTCTAGTTTTGATGGCCTGCCTTAGGGGGGAAAGGAAGCAAAAGAGAAAAGGACAGGGAAAGGACAGGAAGAGACTGCATCTCAAACCTTCTTAGTGCCTTTCAGGTCAAAATACATAGCAATATTTTGGGGTAGCATTTTTCTGAGCTCCAAGAGCCCATCCAGGTCTGCAATTCCTTTCTGGAAATACATCAAGAATAATTTTAAAATACTTTGGGGGTATGGTTTATAAAAAGTGCTATGTATTTGAAGAGAGGACCTAAGATCCCACAAAGTAAACGAAATGCTAGGAACTCAAGTGGGCATCAGTGAGACAGGATGGACAGATAATATGACTGGAGAATTAAAAATTTTATATTGTATGACAAATTAAGCCAGATTCCAGAATTAAATCAATACCAGGAAATAAAGCTGAAAATCACTGAAAGCAACATGTTTTCCCTTTGTCACTCTCCCTTCTTTTAGATACTAAGTTGTAATATTCTTGCATGGGTAAGGAGACAGAATAAAGGACATGTCTGATAAAAGAATTTTTCAACCAGAAAGGAATGCCCTAAATGCTTCACCTATTGTCCCCATGTTTTAAATCATAATAAAACTCTTCCCAGGCCCATTTTCTCCATGTTTCACTAATAGTTCAAATAAGAACTTAGCAAAATGTTTGACAATTGCTAGGTGACCACATGTCTAAATGGGTGTTCAAATTGGAATTCCCTATCTCAGAAAGTATAAATATAACCAGGAGAAGGATCACCATTTTGAGTTCCTACCTCCGGCAATTTAGACAGGAGGTGCTCCTCTTCCCCTTTTCTATTTCTTCATCCTGCTTTGCTAAATAAATCCTTGTTGCACTTCCTTTGTGAGTTTCCTTTTTTGTGAAACTGCTAGAAATACATTTGTCATGAATTTCAATTTCTTGCAATTTGACTGAAAATTGGGAAGCTGAGTCAAAGATGTCCCTACTTTCCCTCTTATCTTTCCTTTCTCCAGTGACAGAAGAGTTGGGGGTCTCAAATAAAAAATAAGAAGAGATGTTATCAAATATTTATGACTATGAGCTTTCTCAGTCAGTGAGTAGAGTATAGCCCTTTTCTTGGTTTTGTTTTGTTTTTGTCAGTAGTGGGGCTTGAATTCTGGGACTGGGCGCTGTCCCTCAGCATTTCAACTCAAGGCAAGTGCTCTACCACTTGAGCCACAGTGCCACTTCCGATTTTCTGGTGGCTTATTAGAGGTAAGTTTCTCACAGACTTTCCTGCCTGGGTTGGCTTTGAACTGCTATCCTCAGATCTCAGCCTCCTGAGTAACTAGGATTATAGGCTTGAGCACCTGCTCCCAGCTAGCTCTCGTTTTTTAATTGTCAAGAGTTCTTAGGCAATTTCCTGGCCATTAACTCCTTATTTGTAAGATTTGTCCAGTAATACATGTGGTTTATAGAAAACTTGTGACTTAAAAAATACATGGTATATCATGTATCTGGCAAATAAAATATAATACTTAAAAGATAATTGATTATTTCATTATTACTATCTCTACATTCAGATGACCAGCTTACCAAATGGGCAAGTTTAATCAGGGAAACATGTGACCCATCAATATGAGACATTTCCTTAATTGTTGCAGATGAATTAATTTCATTTCTTGAGTTCTTAGATTGTTAGTAAATGTCTATAATACAATTTCTCCTTCAGTGGTGTCTTATATCCAGCAGAGTCTACTGAAGTAAATTTTAGCCAAATCACATGAGGTTTACATTTGAAGAGAGGAACTAAGATCCACAAAGTAAATGAAATCTTGGGAAATTGTCTTGTTTAAAATCCTTACATGATGGGAGGTGGATTTCTTAAATATTTAAAAATAAAGCTTATGAAACCCCATTTTCAGTTTTCTGCTAGCAGGCTTTACCAGGCCTCAACTGAATCTCTGTATCATTTCATTGCCCTTGTAAATATTTGCAGAGTGGATGGATGAATTTATTATACAAGTAAACTAAATCTAAAAATATGTAGTCAGTGAATAAATAACTCTAAGCACATCTTTTTTTTCAGTACTGGGATGGAACTCAGAGCCTGAAACATACTAGGCAAGCACTGAACCACTGAACTATAATCCCAACCCCTTGTAACACTAAGTTTTAACTGAGAGGGACCACAGAATTACTTAGGAAAACTTTACAAAGATGTATTTCCATGGTCATCTGAAGTAGCATTTCTGGATAATGAAACCAGAGGAATTATATTTTCAAAAATATCTTCTAGTGATTCTGAAAAGCACCCAAGTTTAGGAGTATAAGTCATAAGAAGGGAAGAATTTTTTGGTTGAAAGGCTTTGAAAATGAAAACTATTCACGTGAGGAATAGTTCACTCAGAGTATTCTGAGTGAAACTAACTTACACCTTTTATTCCAATCTGACTCTCTCAGGCTATGTGTTCTTACTGGGTCTTTTTAGAGAACAGGATCAAATGGTCTAAAAATGCATGGAGGTCTTTAGGAAGAAGGAGATTTCTGAAATTTTCATTCAATTCTAAAAGTGGAAAGCTGACTTCATTAAAAATGTAAGAAGAGACAATTTTTTTTACATCTTCTTGGATTCATGCCCTTCATTCAGTATCTTTGAAATTCTCTCCTGTTCCTTCCCAGCCCTTGAACATATCTGACTGATTTGCTCTGGTCATTAGGATTTTAGCAAATATGGAACAAGCAGGGGCAGGGAAAAATACTTCATATTTCTGCTAAAATATTTTACTCCTTGATTTTTACCACAAGAACATAGCCTACTAGATGTGTGGATCAAAGCTAAGTTCCTGAAGGAGTTTGGTAAATGCTACCTCAAAATATATCACTTTGGTATACTGGTTACTTTGAGCTAAAGGCACTTGAAAGGCAACAAGTACAGGGAGAAGATTACTCTCAAGTCCCCTTATGGGCTCAAATATAGATCCTCCAAAAGGAACTCAACTGTCATCAGTCACATCCCTAGGAGTTTCATCAACCAGGGAAGATAAACTTCTATTAGAAGAGAGGAAACTAGAAATTGATCCCACATCCAAACTTTGTCATAAACTATTGCCTGTTCTTCTAAGGACCCATTCATCTCCCCATTCATTTTTTCCTCCAAATTGCCTACATTCTCTCTCCTTCTCTCCTCTGAACAGGATATACAAGTTTATAAATCTCTCTGGTTCACTGGGTATTTTCTTCCCTATTAGATTTCCATGCATGTACTAAATGGGTACATCTTTTCTCTTGTTAATCTGCCTGTTGTCACCTTATTTCATAAACTCAGTTATTAAATTATAGAGGCAAGTTTTGCCATTCTCTATATAGACCATTTTTTTCTGAGTAGAGCTTTCTAGGACTAGGCCAAAAGATTAGAGCTGTATAACCCACATGAAGTCCACTACTAGAGGCAGGAAGGACCCCAAGTGAGACCACAAAGTGCTCAATATTCCATGAGTTAATAAGGTATTATTGTTTTAAGCTATGAGATTGTGAGATACATGGTTATACAGAATACAGTGTCAAGATATGACTGATTCAGAAGGAAATTAAGGTACACACTAGAAGCCATGCCCACAAGAATGATATAAATTTGAAAAGTCCTTCAAGTGCTTCTTATGAATCTATTTTGTCTATACCTTAGTAGTTAGTAATAACAAAATACCTACAATTGGGAGGGGCTGTGATAGGTAGTGGTAGGGAGAAGTAGTTATAAATGGAAATATCTCTAAAATGATGAGGAAATTTGTGATTACAGGAAGATGAGAATCTAGGGCAAGAAAGAAAAAATGTTGGCAGCAGAATGGAGCATGAAAAATCATCTAGAGAAAATAACTGTTTAAACAATCTGTGATGGAATCTGGAAAATTTTTAATATTTTTTTTGAGATAGGGTCTCATTATCTAACCTAAGGTGGCCTCAAATGCATAATTCTTTTGCTTTAGCCTTACCTAGTACTAGGGTTATTCTAGTGTGTACCGCCAAGTGTGGCTAAAATCTAGATTTTCATTTTACTTTAAAGACATATTCTAATTCTATAGGCAATGGTACACCCAGCCACATTTAAAATTTTATATGCTCTGTTGTGATTCTGGATTGATCCTGTGCTGAGCTTTCAGTCTGAGTTTACTAAGACAATACTTGACGAAGACCCTTTAACATGTCGTTCTCCATAGCCCTGCCATGTCAAAGCTATAAGCCATATTGGTATCTTGATTGCTTCAGCCCATTTGTACTAAGTCCCAACTCTTGGTTTTAGGGAATAATAGCAAATTAATATGAACAAAAAAAAGACAGTACTATAGGCTCTAGACTTTTCCATTGGAATTGAAATTGGATTGTGAATTCTTACCTTCTTATGATTCCTTATGATTTTAGAAAAAATCATAAAATAATTAGAAAACGGTATTGTTGGTAGGTTATCCAATGGTCAAATCAACAAAGAAAAAGATCTGAGAGAGTGTGGTTCAGTGGTAGAACAATTGCCTAATCATGCATAGAGGATGGGTTTGATTCCCATAAACACAATAAAAAGGAAAGATATTGAAAGAATAATAGATCTGATAAGTAAAAACTAAAAGTGATTACAAAATGAAATAAATCAAAATGAAAAGCAAATAAATGAATAAAATATTTATAACATGATAGACATGAATTTGATTGCTGTAATATGAAAAAACCTTTTGTAAAATAATAAGAAATGGCAAATTACTGTGGTAAAATAATGGGCAAAATGCATAAACTGTCATTTCACATAAAAAGAAATATTATAGCCAACAGCATATAAGATATTCAAACTCACTAGTAATAAAGAATGCAAATTAAGACTTTTGCTTTTGGCCAAGATACAACAAGAGGAATTAGATTTATTCTCACACCTGAAATAATTAAATAAAAATAAAATAAATATTGAACAATGTTTTGTCTTAAGACACTGCATATCACATAATGAAGGAAAATGATTGTTATGCTATGGGAAATAGCCAGTAGTATCCCAGATTACTGACAGTAGAGTGTTCCCACACTGAGGCACATAGAGGGTAAAGCCAGGGAAAATATGGAAAACTCTGATTTAACGAGAAAAAACTGAGAGTCAAGGGAGACCTAAATACCTAGAATTCACAGTACAGAATATGGAAAAGGATGAAGATTCAAGAGAGCCTTAGAGCCCTCAAGAGTCAGAGCAGGCCCTCCTAAAGTAACATCAGAGTACTGACCAGATTATATGTGGCAGGAAACTACCCAAAGCCAGAAAGAGCCACACAATAGTCTCACAACCTTAGGAAGCATGCTGATTCCCACTAGTTAGACTAAGAAAACTAATCAATGGAATATTGAGTTAACAGAAAGATCTTGCTTCCTTCCATTCAGAGAAATAATCAGCTCTACATACATCATTGCTCCAGACTGAACAAATCATGAAAGTAAGGCCTGAAGAATCAAATGTTCCTAACTAAAGAAATTATATTGCAGTAGCAAAGGTTTAACTATATTTTTTTTTTTTTTTTTTAATTTTATTTTATTTTATTTGAGAACATACTGTACAGAGGGGTTACAATTACATGGGCAGGATAATGCATACATTTCTTACCAAGCATTGCATCCTCCTCCTTTGTTTACCCTTCACCTCCCTTCCCAGCCTCCCCCCTCCCTCCCACCCAATCATACCCCCCCTCCCCCCCCCCCACCGACATTGTAAAGCTGGTTTTGACATGACATTTTGTATTTCTCATTGTTGCAACAGGTCCACCTGAATCCTTAAACGACTTGTTTGTCCCCGTCTCATCCACATGTTATACTGACATCAAATATAGTGAAAGCGGGGGTTACACTGTGGGGGAGGGACATACAAAGCAACAAAGAAATAATCTTATAAATGCATTAGAAACACATGCATGAAAGAAACAAAAACATTAAAATACATATTTGAGGTTTTGTTTTCCTAACATCACATTATCTGACTTTTTCCGCTTGACTCTTACCTATAGGTTTAACTATATTTATAGGAAATAAAAAATGTGCATGTTTCAAAAAGGCAAAATTCACAATGTATTTATTGGTCAGCTTTAATCATTATTATAAAATACCTGGCCCACCCTACTTATAAAGCAAAGGAGGCTTATATAATTCACAGTTTCAGAGGGTTGAAAAGTAGTTTTAAAAAACCAATGAAGACTCTGATGTGGCACATGCCTGTAATGTTACCTACACAGAAACAGAAACCAGGAGTATTGTAGCTTGAGGACAGCTCAGGCAAAAAGGTAGCAAGATCTAATCTTAAATTAAATGACAGTAGTGATACACACCTGTAATCCAACTTAGTGGAAGCCATAAGGAGGAGAATTGCCATCTTAGGCCACAGGGCAAAAGCAAGAGACCATATTAGAAAAAGTAATTAAAGCAAGAGGGCTGAGGGCAAGATTTAAGTGGTAGCAAGTACAAGGTCCTTAGTTCAAACTCCCCTACAGTAAAAAAAAAAAAAAAAAAAGTATGTATTAAAAAGACAAGGTACCCAGCAATTCCATTTTTGGGCATTTACCCAAATGTTTACAAACAAGACCACACTAAAGCTACTAGCACAACTATGTTTATTGCAGCCTTATTTACCATTGCTAAGATATTGAACCAACCCAGATGCCCCTCAGCAGATGAATGGATCAAGAAAATGTGGTATATAGACACAATGGAATTCTATGCCTCCATCAGAAAGAATGACATTGACCCATTTGTTAGGAAATGGATAAACTTGGAAAAAATTATATTAAGTGAAGTAAGCCAGGCCCAAAGAAACATAGGTCCCATGGTTTCCCTTATTTGCAATATCTAGTATATGTATGAGTCAAGCGGAAAAGGTCAGATAATGTGATGTTAAGAAAATGAACCCTTAGATATGTATTTTAATGTTTTTTTCTTTCATGCATGTGTTTCTAACGCATTTATAAGATTACTTCTTTGTTGCTTTGTATGTCCCTCCCCCACAGTATAACCCCTGCTTTCACTATATTTGATGTCAGTATAACTTGTGGAGGAGATGGGGAAAAACAAGTCGTTTAAGGATACAGGTGGACCTATTGCAACAATGAGAAGTACAAGTTGTCATGTCCAAAAGGAGCTTTACAACGTCGGGGGGGGGGGGGGGGGAAGGATTGGGATTGGGATTGGGATTGGGAGGGGGGAGGCTGGGAAGGGATGTGAAGGGTAAACAAAGGAGGAGGCTGCAATGCTTGATAAGAAATGTATGCATTATCCTGCCCATGTAATTGTAACCCCTCTGTACAGTATGTTCACAAATTAAATTAAATTTAAAAAAAAGACAAGGTACAGATTTGTTAGAGATATTTTCAAATCATGTATCAGATGAAAGACTTCAATCTAGGATATAAAAAGAACTCAACACTAAAAAAGCAAACAGATCAATTAAAAACAGAGGGCAAGGGCCAAAGGCTCAAACTGTACTCTTACCTGCTTTCAAGGTCAAGATTGGGAAGATAGTAGTTCAAGGCCAGCCCAGGCAGATGGCACATATCCGTTTCCTAAACTGCAATGAGAAGCCTAAAATAGGCAAATAATGTTCCAGCACATACCTGGGAAGGAAGCATGACTCCATCCCAAGAATAAGTCAGGGCAAAAAGGGCTGGGAGTATGGGTCAGTGAGACCCTGAGCTCAAATTACAGACCTAACAAAAATAAGGAAAAGATCTGAATGGGTACTTCACCATAAAGAGTATATAGAAGGCAAGTAACCACATAACATGATGATCAACATTGCACTTGCTATTTAGGAAATGCAAATTTAAATTACAATGATAGATACCACCAGATAACTATCAGAAATGCTAAAATGAATCTATTGCCTGACAATACCAAGCACTAGTGAGGATGTAGAGACACTGGAACTCTTATACATTGCGGGGTTTTTTGAAGATGGAGTCTCACAGACATTTCTGCCCAGACTGGCCTTAAACCATGATCCTCCAGATCTCAGCCTCCTGAGTAGCTAAGATTAGAGGTGTGAACCTCAGTGTCTGACTGCTTTAATAATATTTGAATAGTGTTTGGTAAAGGGATATCTCCTACTATGCTCTCACATGGGTGAGAAGGATGCTAGTCCTCTGGGTTATCTTTTATATGAAAATTCCATAACCAAATTACTCCTACAGAGCCCCACATTCTAATACGATCACTATGGGGTCAAGGTTTTTAACATATGAATTTTGAGGGAACATAAAGAAGCAATCTAATAGTAGCAAAGAGAATTAACAAATAATTGCTATATCCAACAACCTAGAAAAATCCCCAAATCCCAAAACTGAGAAAACAAAAAACATATACATGCCTGCTATATTATTTTACCCTTTGTCTTTTTAAAAATTTTATTATATGTACATATATATTATTGTAAACATTCTGTGCAGAGGGGTTACAATTACATGAGTAAAGCAATACATTATTTGTCGAACATTGTTACCCGTTCCCTTCCTTGTTGTTGTCGCACTATGCTTTCTCTCCCTCACCTCCCACACTCCTCCCCACCCCACCTCATCCCCCATCCCAAAGTTGTAAAGTTTGTTTCCAATAAACTGTCCTGTGGGTATCCTTGTTCCAATGGGTCATCCTGTGTCCTTGTTTCAACGTTTCGTTATTCCCCTTCCCCTCCCCATATTAGACATATGTATATACAAGATGCAGGGTACCAAAATCAAGTACAGTGACAACAGGGGATGTGACATAGGGGAAAGAACATATAAAGGAAACAACAACAACAACAAAATAAAATCACATTTCACATTTAAAACAAGAACAATAAAGACATACCTCTGTGTCCATATCTTGAGGTTCATTTCACTTAGTATCATCTAATATGGTCATATATACATGGCTTTTGAGCTTTTCAGCTCATCTGATAAAATTATCCTATATGTATACTAATTATTGCAAATAAGGGCAACCATAGAACCTAAATTTCTTTGGGACTGGGTTACTTCATTTAATATGATTTTTTCCAAGTCTTTCCATTTCCTAACAAATGAGGCAGTGTCATCATTTCTGATGGAAGCATAAAATTCCATTACATATATTATAGATACTATAATATAAAGTATCTATAATATATACATATATATATATTAAGGAAATATGATATATATACATATATACACACACATATATATACCATATTTTCTTGATCCACTCATCTACTGAGCGGCATTGGGGTTGGTTCCATATCTTAGCTATGGTGCATAATGCTGCAACAAACATGGTTGTTCTGGTAGCTTTAGTATGGCCTTGTTTGTAATCATTTGGGTAAATGCCCAAAAGTGAAATTGCTCGATCACAGGGAAGCACTATGTGTAGTCTTTTGAGGAACCTCCATACTGCTTTAAAGAGTAGTTGGACAAGTTTGCACTCCCACCAATAGTGCAGTAAGGTTCCCTTTTGGCCACATCCCCTCCAGCATCTGTCATTATTAGATTTTTGATTATAGCCATCCTAACTGTGGTGAGGTGGAATCTCAATACAGTTTTGATTTGCATTTCTTTTATGGCCAGAGAAGTTGAGCATTTCTTCATATCTATTGGCCATTCTTATTTCCTCTTCAGAGCAGTATCTCTTTAATTCTTTAGCCCACATGTTGATGGGGCAGTTGTTTCTTTGAGGATTTGTTGTTGGGGGATTTAATTTTTTGTGTTGCAAGTATATTTTAGATATGAGGCCCTTGTCTGTTGTATAACTAGTGAAGATCTTCTCCCAGTCTGTGGTCTTTCTATATATCTTACTAGCTATGTCCTTTGCCATGCAGAATCTCTGCAGTTTTTTTTTATTTGTTTTTTTTTTATTTTTTATTGTGAACATACTGTACAGAGGAGTTACAATTACATGGGCAAGGTAATGAGTACATTTCTTATCAAGCATTGGTGCCTCCTCCTTTGTTTCCCCTTCCCATCCCTTCCCAGCCTCTCCCCACCCAAACCTCCTCCCCCCACCAAAGTTGTAAAGTTCGTTTTCAACATGACAACTTGTACTTCTCATTGTTGCAATGGGTCCACCTGTATCCTTATTTAAACGATTTGTTTTTCCCCTTCCCCTCCACAAATTATACCGACATCAAATACAGTAAAAGCAGGGGTTATACTGTGGGGGAGGGACATACAAAGCAACAAAGAAATAATCTTATAAATGCATTAGAAACAAATGCATGAAAGGAAAAAAACATTTAAATACATATCTAAGGGTTCATTTTCCTTATGCAGTCCCATTTGTCCAACCTTTCTTTGATTTGTTGTGTTTCTGAATCTTTATTAAGAAAATTTTGGCCTGTTCACAATAACAGATTTTCATGTTTATAAAGTAATTTTCCAAGACACCTGTGTAATTGCATTCTTCCTCAGTGTAGGTTGGAGCTGGGAAAGAACTGATTTCTGACCACAAAAATAATAAAGTTATAAATAAATAATAAAAAAAGAAAATTTCAGCCTGTACCAAGGAACCCTAGAGTTTCTCCTATTCCTGCCTGTAATGTTTTCATGGTGTCTGCTTTGACTTCAAGATCTTTGATCCATTTGGAGTTGATTCTGGCACAGGGTGATATATAAGGATCTAGCTTTAGTTTTCTAGAGCTGTTTAACCAATTTTGCCAGCACTATTTACTGAAGAGGCTGTCCTTCTTCCATTCCATTTTTGGCTCCCTTATTGAAGATTAGGTGGATATAGGTCTGTGGGTTCATTTTTGGGTCTTCAGTTCAATTCCGTTGGTCCCCAGGTCTGTTCTTGTGCCAATACCAAGCTGTTTTGGTTACTATGGCACCCTTTGTCTTGAATGTAAGCTTATCTGATCCATGGAAAGAGAATCACAGAAACAGCAGGACAAAGGATGAACTACTTCTGTATAGAACCTTTACAATAAAATAAATTTTTTAAAAAGGATGAACTAATACAACAATGATACTCAGTAGACACTATGTTTGAAATGAACTTTACAACTTGGGAGGAGAGGAAATAGGGAGTGGTAAGTGAGAGAAAATGAGGGAGGGGGTAACAGTGTTTAAAAAGCAATGTAGGGCTGGGAGGGTATCTCAGTGGTAGAGTGCTTGCCTCGCATACCCAAGGCCCTGGGTTTGATTCCTCAGAACCACATAAGCAGAAAAAGCCAGAAGTGGCATTGTGGCTTTAGTGGTAGCGTGCTCACCTTGAGCTGAAGAGCTGAGGGACAGGGCCTAGGCCCAGGGTTCAAGCCCCATGACCAACAACAACAACAAAAAAGCAATATACTCATTACTTATGTAACTGTAACCTTCCTGTTTACCACCTTTACAATAATTTTTTAAAAAAGAAATCTCAAAAAGTGGCAAGATCTAATATACTTTAAAGATCAGGATAATGATTCTCTTAAGAGCAGGATACTGGTTCTCTTTGGGAAGCAAACAGGATTTTTAGAGGCTAAACATAACACAATATAACAATACAAGATCATTTTTGTGGTATTGTTAATATTCAATTGCCTTTTCTGCCTGATGATGTTTTAAAGAAAACATTGGGTATTATAGGCTATCAGCACTTTGGCCATTTGCTTTTATACTGCCTTCAATAATAGGATGGTAAAAGTACCTTCCTTCCATCTATCTTAGGTTCATTGACTGGGACATTTATAGCAAAAATTTAACAAGAAACAAAATAGGTATTTATAAACATGAATACCTCATGTATACATAGAAAATACCCAGAAGAAAACCATCAGCCTTTAAATATCCTCATGTGGGTAAAGTGATAGTTCCAGCTACTTGGGAGGCTGAGGTAGGAGGATTGGGAGTTCAAGCAAGCCTTGATAACATAGTAAGACTCTGTCTCAAAATAAATAAAATCATTTTCAGTTGAAACAATAGAATTATAGGGGAGACCAAAAGAATGCACAGTAAACAAGGGTAACATTTATTATGTACATTTAAGTCTGTGCCTTCTCCACTGATAGAGTGTGGTCATTTAAAGGCCACTTGTGAATCAGGGATTTTCTTTATTGATGTTGATTTTCTTCACAAACAGTAACTTTTACTGTGATTCCAGTACCTTCTCTATATCTGCAGTTTCTCAAAATATGCCTGAGGCATATTTGGGGATAACATACTCTATTCCTCTATAGTACCAACAAAATCAAAATCTGAATATTGGCCAGGACTATAACTAATAAAGAACATGTAAAATACCTTCACCAGAGTTATGAATTTGGCAGTATGAAATCTTCATTTGTCACTGAATTCTGTGAATGCCTAGTGTGGTCATGGATCCCTCATGAGTTGGGCCTCCAAGAACACATCATATGAGAACTTTTAGCCTGAGCCAACTGGCACAAATAATTTGAAAAAGAGAATATGAGCTTGGCATATTTTCCTTCCATTATTGTTCTCCTTGTGTATAGTTGCTGAGGGCAGAAGGTTGTAGGCAGAACTAAATGAGTCACTTGCTTTAACACTGCTGGTTTGTCCCCAAATTATTTGTGTCCCTATCTCTTTGATTTCATTATTTCAAAACATGTATAACTATGGCTCAGTATTTGAAGCTTCTTCATTCTAAATTCCAGTCACTGGACTTCACACACAGTAAAAAACCAACAAATGCAATTTATTTTGTGGAAGAAGAAAATAAGGATGGGAAGAAGAAAATGAAAGAAAATTTATGCTTCATAGGAGACCTAAAAAGAATAGATGGGGTGGGGTGAAAGAAATTTTCTACCTCCTGAAGACTGGAACAATTGGAGTCTATTAAAGGGGTGGTTGATAGATTAGCAAGAAAAAAAGGCATACCTGTTTATTAACTTGTAAGTTCACGAGAGTCACACAACATCCTTCTTCATAGGAAAGAAGCATGTGGAAGCCATAGGTGATTTTAGAGGAAAAGTAAATGATTAGTAGGGGAAATGGATAGTCTTGGAGACGAAATGCTAGCGTGGAACAAAGTTTCCCTGGGTGCTGGATGTAGTGTCAACTCTAGTCTTTCTTGAATCTTCTGGAAGGTCTGACACTTCAATGGACATCTATCCTTCAGTAGAAGCACCACTTTCGTACTCTAGAAGAGAGAGAGGATGAGAGACAAACCAGGAGAAAGAGCAGAGAACTCTCAAAGCTGTTGCTGCTTTAACATATTCAGCATGTGAAGCATTGTTCTTTGGGGTATCATTTTCTGATCCCCAGCAATGAATTATCAGCAATGCAATATCTGAAATGAAAATAAGTAAACAGTCTGGAATTGAAAGTTATTCAAAGCAACAAAGAAGATGAATAAAAATAAGTTTCCTGGGAACATCTTTTGGAAGCAAGAGAAATTAAGGATAAGGATGAACAACTTAAAAGAGAATAGAAAGGAAGGATGCTTGTCCTATAAAAAAAGGAATGTTTTGGGGTCTAGATGGTACTGTAAGTTTATGCTTTGAGCATCTCATTTGCTTCAAGGACATAAAAATGATGGATGAAATATTAGAAAGAGAAAGTAAAGAGGTATATCTGGGCTTATAGACAGAGTAAGCTCTCAGAAATAAAAAATGAAATAGAAGCCAGAATTGTGAGTGAGGCTAAAGGCACAGCTGGTCAATGTTCAGGCTGAAAACAGAGATGTCCAGGTGTTTAGTGACTAAACACAAGTAAGGTTTAAAATCTCCATTTTAGAAGGGAAGAAGAATGAGCAATGCAGTCCTTATAGTTAAGTGTACATTATTTAAAAATTGAGCTATGTAATTTGAAGGTAGGGATAAAAAGGGGAAAGATTGGGGAAAACAATGAAAGGGGGTGACAATGATCAAAATGTGTTAACTCATAACCTACTTCTGGAGTTGAAATCCCTTTTGCACAACTACTTAATAAAAGTAAATAATTTATTTTAAAAAATCTCCATTTTAACCATTATAGTGGCAGCCAGCATCAATATCTCTTTCTCAGACCTTCCCTGTTAAAAGGAGCCAAAAATAGCTTTTGTTATTTTCTAACTAAAACTTCTGCTCCTGCCAGAGAAGCAGGCCCGGGACAATGTAAGGCTTCCAGACATCTCTATACTGCCAGACATCTCTATACTGAATCAGCCACATCTTAATTTTGCTATGGGATGATTATTGACAATCACCAAATCTGACCTAGTTTCAGATGAGGAGGTCAGGCAGCTTGAGTGGGTAACTAAGCAAAAAGAGAATCACTCTCCGCCCCCATCCCCACTCCCTGCAAAAATAAAAAAGCCAAACACTGGTGCCTTATGCCTGTAGTCCTAGCTATTCATAAGGCTGAGATCTGAGAATATCAGTTCAAATCCATCCTGAGTAGAAAAGTTCATGTGATTCTTGTATTCAATTAACTATCCAAAAACTGGAAATAGACCTGTGGCTCAAGAGGTAGAGCCCCAGCTTCGAGTAAAAAAAGGCCAAGAGACAGAACTCAGGCTCTGAGTTCAAGCCACATTGAGCGAGGGGAAAAAAGAGAGACAGACAGACAGACAGACAGACAGAGAGACAGAGAGACAGAGAGACAAAGAGAATCAGAGAGAGGGAGAGCACTACTAATGAAAGATAGCTTCTGGGAAAGTTCTACCTTGGGTGGAAATGGGCAGCCTGGGAGCTCTGTTGTGCTTATCTAGGGATGCAGATGTCTCAGCAGCATGAGACAACTGCAGCAGGTCCCATAGGAACTGAAGATGAGGCTGTTTGTTGACTGAACATCGTTCTGGGATTCTTCTGGGTAGAGATCTAAGTGGCCTACATTCATGGCTGCCAGGTCCCTTAAGAACACAATTTAAAATTGATATTTGAAATAACAAGAAATCTATGTTGAGAGGAGAGGGAGTAGATGAATAAGAGAGGAAAGTGGGAAAATGCAGTCATAATATTCAAAGTACATATGTGAAAGTGGAACTAGGAAAATTGAGAGGATGAGAGAGGTTGGGACAGATGGGTAAGAATTATGGATTGATTAAGATGCAATGTATTCATAAACTGATCTGTTGAATTGAAAGATCTTGGTACAACTACTTGAAGGCAATAATAAATAACTAAATAAATAGGAAATGATAAAATAAAGTAATGTCTAATATAGACAAGCTCCTTAAAGAAAAATCAGAAAACATTGTGGAAAAAAATAAGAAGTCCTTATTAAATAAAAAGACAGCCATGTTCATGCTTAAGAAAAACCAGTCTGAACTCAGTGGCATTGTAAACACAATGTCCAACAAAACTGCTAATAGAACTCACCATGATGATCTATCTTACAGTTCACATGGATTTGTTTGGCCTGCTAGAAGTGTCCCAAGATAATCAAGTTAGTAAAAGAAACAACATAAACTACAGAGCATCACCTTTTCAGACATTAAGATCTATTGAGCTAGATAGATCCTTCTCTCCCTCCTCCCCTCAACATTGAAGTTCCTCATTCAAGAAAGCCTGCCTCATACCTAGGAGGAAGGAGTGCTACAAAGAGGCGATAAAGACTGACATACACACCTGCCGGGTTTGCCTCTCATTCTATTACCATTAGCTCTTATCCTTTTGTCCAGTCACATTTGTACATGACTATTCTTTCACAGAACCTGAGCAGACAAACAGCTTTGCCTGGATCATGAATCCTCCTTTTTGAAGGCCCTTATGTCATATAAAAGTTTGGTTGAACAATTTTGCTGTTTTTCTCTTCTCCACTTGTGTTTTGTTAGAGGTCTGCCGACTATGACCCTTAGGATAGGAATTTCACCCCTTTGCACATATCCAAGAAAAAGAAGAAAGAGACCATAAACCCCACATGTATGAAAAATTGGTGTGTAACAGAGTTCTCATTGCAAATCAATGAGAAAAGATTTTATTTAGGTTGCTGTTGTAGGTTTTTTTGCTATATCAACTAGATACTTTAGCATTTTAGCAAAAACCAGATTTGTGAGAGGAGACTCCCTTCCTTCAAAATTTCTATAAGTGCCAATTAATTTAGGCACAACTACGGAGCTTAATGGAAGTAAGATAACCACACAGTGCCAGAGCAGATGCTGCATAAATTGGAATAGTTTTTCATTTTCCACTTTCCTTAGGTGCAGAAAGTATAACTACCTGCCAAGGACAATCTGAGAGCAGAAAATGGACAAATTTTCCTATGCTGTTGTCCTGTTTGAGCTTAGTCTATAAAATTTCATTAATGAATGAATGTTTCTGTTTAAAGAATATTCACACGTATATACACACAATTGGCATACTTCTATAAAATTACATTAAGCAAAAAACAAAACCACTCTCTTGTCTAGTGAGAGAAGAAAAAGTCATTATCCAGTTTACTGACAGCTTGCCTCTCTACAGATCATCTCCTAACTCTATTTTTTTCATCTCAGTGGAGTCTGACACATACATACTACACTTACTCTAAGGGCTATGATCTCAGATTTTTCCTCCATAGTTATCCATATAAAAATAATGACCAAATGTGATTAAAACTTTAAAATATTATTAAAAATAATTTCCAAACTCGCCACCACTGACTCATACTTGTAATCCTAACTACTTGAAAGGCTGAGATCTGATGATCATAGTTCAAAGACAGCAAGGGCAGGAAAGTCCATGAGGCTCCTATCTCCAATTAACTACCAAACAACTCTGAAGATAGAACTATGGCTCAAGTGGTAGAGTGCTAGTCTTGAGCAGAAAAGCTCAGGGACAGCACCCAGGCCCTGATTTCAAGCTCCTGTATTGGCATAAAAAATAAAAATAAATATTTTCAAATAAAAACTTAAATATGGAAAATAAGCTAACATTTTAAAAATTACTTATACAGGAATATACATGTGACTTTAGGATGAAGATTTCTTAAGCTAAAAATCAAAAAAGTTTTATAAAACACAGATACACTTTGACTAAATAAACATCTAAGCTTTTTATATACGAAGACACCATAAGTAGAATAAGATTTGATGCAAAGCATTGACAGGAAAAAACATTTGCTGTGCATGCAAATAGCAAAGCATTAGTTTCCAGAATTCTTAATGATGTCTACAAATCAATAAATAATGCAAATAACAGCTAACTAGGCAAAGAATATATACAAGCCAAGTAAGAAAAGAGAAAATTCAAAAGGCAAATATGGATTTTTTTAAATCTATCACCTTGCTAGAAATTGGAAGAACAAAATATTGGAAAACAGTAGGACATCATGTCAGACTTACCTGGTTAGTAAAAAAATAAAGCCACATTATTATTTGTTGATAAGGATACAGAAAAAATAAGTTGCTTACATTGCAAGAAGTAGTTTTAATGGCTAACACTATCACCATTAATATTCTACAACCCAGTAACTTCACTTCTAATTGTTTTCTAGGCAACACTACTATCAGGAAGTGAGTATTTTCATGTTTTTGCACTATTTGACTTCCTGACCAAAGAAATTTGACATGTGTTGACCCCAGATCCATTGGCTGACTCCTTACATTCCGAAGGTATTAGATTGGAGACATCTGCTCCTGTTCAAAGGAAAACTTTGTTGGAACCAGAGAGATATCCCAGAGGTTGTAAATCTGGAGCCAGAAATATTTGTCTGATCTTCCTCCTAAAACATTTATTTAGATTTCAAAGTCTGAGGGCTTTCCTCTTCCTTCCTCAGAACAATTTGTTTACATAGAGAAAACTGCACTCCTGGTTGGAAGCAGAGAGGGAAAAGTATATAAGCTCCTAGATTAACATATTTTTTGGTTCCTCATCTACAACTAGAACCCTAGTGACATCTGCCTCTCATTGCAACTTGCCAGAATGGGGGCAAAAGTTTGCCAAAGGAGACAAATGAGGTTATTGCTGGAAGTAATCTTAACTGTCTTGAGTAAGAAAACTTGAGTTTACTTTCAGCATAATGTGAATAAATATAGAAGTTAACATTTTATTGATTTATACAACACAGAAGAACGCACAGAAACTTCTTTCATTTTACATTGTTTTATTTCTTTGCTAAATTAGGATTTGTTCTGAAATCTATTAAGATAATCTAAACAATTTATTCCATTTTTTATTATTAAGTAGTTGTACAAAGAGGCTACAATTCCACAAGTCAGGTTTTGAGTAAATACTTCTTGATCAATGTCACCCCTTCCATTGTTCTCCCCCATTTTGCCCCTCTTGACCTTATCCTCAACTTATGTAGTTCAATTTTTACATAATATATTAATAAATGACACAAAGGTGCTGAATAGATACTTATCAGAAGTAAGAAACTTTTATAATTAGAAAATTATATATAGATATTTAGAAGAAACCTTTTCTTGAAGTTTGTTAAACTTTTCTGAATTTTATTAAAGTCAGATACCATATAATGCAAGACAATGAATAAATTTTAATTTCCCATTATAACTATTAGCAAATTCTAAAAGTATAATGTTTCCTTTTCTATAAAACTCTAGGATCAGTGGCTTGCTGCCTATAATATTAGTTATTTAGGATATGGAGATCTGGAAGATTGAGGTTTGAAGTCAGCAGGGCAAAAAAGACTGTGAGACTCCATCTCTAAAATAATCAGTAAAAAACAGACTGAAGACATCGCTCAAGTGGTAGAACACAAGCTGAGCAAGCAAGTGGAACAAGCATGAGGCTCTAAATTCAAACATCAGTACTGGAAAGAACAAAACAAAATAAACTGTAGGATATTATGTATGACATTGTTAACAGAGAGTCAGCACAGCTATTTGCCTCAGTCCTTGGGTCTGGTGAGAATTCAAGCAAGACATGAAACGTAATGAATGTGATAGGAAATATATTAGAATAGAAAATAAGTCAAGTCTAGCCATTGATCCCTTTATGCCTAATAAAGAGACATGGTGAAGGGCAGAGAAAAATTGATTACATGGCCTGAGCATCTATGGGCAAATAACACTTCATTCCATTCATCAGTTCAGTCATCTTCAGGGTTTAAATACAGGAAGAATTAAGGATACCGATAAAAAGATATGCATAAAGATTCCCATTTACAACCATGGCCTGGTTGGTCATTATCAGTTGTCAGCTCTGGTTTCTGGGATTCTAGAAAAGTTGTTTTTCTGTCATCACTTGAGCAAAGCAATCTGGTTCCCAAAGTATAACCTGATTAGTTACAGATAATTGTCCTTATTTGAGAGTGGTTATCCTGCAAGGCTCTGTTGTTCCTGAGGGGTGGCTTCAGTCTCTAGTCAATAAAGATATCATTGATTAGTCTTGTTTATTCTGGAACCCAAGATGATTGCAAAATGATGGTAATGATAATGGCTAACAGCAGAGACAAATACAAAATGGAAACAAGGATGCAAGGTTTTTCTCTTGCTTTTATTTGGTTTGTGAGTACAAGAAAGGCATCAGTACTTTCCAGCAAAAACAATTTTATTTATTTTTATTTTATTGTAAAGATGATGTACAGAGGGGCTGTGGTTATATGTCGGGTAATGAGTATACTGCTTTTTGAACAGTTGTCACCCCTTCCCTCATTTTCTTCCAGTTTTTCCCCTCCTGGCCCAAGTTGTAAAGTTCATTTCCAACATAGTGTCTAGTGAGCATCACTGCTGAATTGGTTCCCGCTTTGTGCCACCATTTCTGTATTTCCCTTTCCCCTCCCCAAATCAGATAAATGTACATATAAGACAAAGGGTACAGAAATCAATCTTCTCAATCTTCTGTCCTATAGTAGTCTTTCTGTGCACCAGAGGAAAATGTATGTGATCCACATATGGTGGTGAACATGGAGGATTGCAGTTCAAGGAAAGTCAGGAACAGAGTGAAACCATATTTGAAAAACAAACTAAAACCATGATTCAAGTGTTAGAATATTGGCCTAGCAAGAAAAGCCATGAGTCCAATCATCAGTACCATAAAAGAGAAGAAAGAGAAAGAAATAAAATATGTGTGATAAGCTGCTAAAATTTAGGAATTATTATTTATAAACAAATTTTATGTTTATTTTGTTTTAATATAATACTGCTATTATCCATTTTACTGATTTTTCCCTAAGAATGAGGCCTGAACTCTGGGCCTGGGCACTTTCCCAGCCCCCCTTAGGTTTTTAATATGTCCTGTTCCTAACCAACTGAGTTTAATTTATTTTCATTTTTCTTGGTTATTATAAAAGTATTTAGGGCCAAGGTTTTTTTTTTTCTTTAGGTAATGATTTAATTTTTATTTTTATATATCATTTATATAACTTACATATTTCTGTACTGATTTTTCCCCTCATTCTTCTTGCTTAGGAAACAAGTCTTACTTTATTTTAATTTAGAAGTAGTAATATTATTTTCCCATTTTGTTGCTAATGTCAACTTTTGTTTACTATGGCCAAGAAATGTTTTCTAGGGGCTGGGAAGGTGGCTCAGTGGTAGAGTGCTTGCCTTGCATGCATGAGGCCCTGGGTTCAATTCCTCAGCACCACATAAGCAAAAAGAAAAAAGCCAGAAGTGGCGCTGTGGCTCCAGTGGTAGAGCGCTAGCCTTGAGCTGAAGAGCTGAGGGACAGCGCCCAGGCCCAGAGTTCAGGCCCCACGACCGGACCCCCCCCCCAAAAAAAGAAATGTTTTCTACTTCTATGCATACAAAAGTAAGTCAACTTTTATTATACAAGCCTAGAGACTTGTTTTCTTTTTCTAGCCAGTTCTAATTTTCCATATATAGAAGAGTGACCCTTGCAAATTGTAGCACATTCATTCTTTACAAAAGCACATAAAATATTTAGAGAATTAACCATATGCTGGGCCACACATCAAATTTCGAATGAATAAAATCATTCTAAGTAATGTTTGGAATAAACTAAATATTGAAATAAGGAAGATAACCAGGAAATTCCCTTGGGTTTGGAAATTTAGCAACATGCATTTAAATAGACAATGAGTCAAAAAGAAATTACAGTTGAAATTAGCAAATAAAGTATAAGCTATCATATCTTATGGAATACAACGGAAGCTATGCAGATGAGGGAATTTATAACCCTGATTCATTCATATACTTTATTTGTTCTTGTGAACAAATATGTGAAAAATGTTCAGCCTTAACAACTATTGAAATGCAAATTAAAGTCACAACAAGTTATCACAGGCCCAGCATGGAGGCAGATGCCTATGATCCCAACTATTTGTGATAGAGAAGTAGGGCTGAAGTTCCACACCAGTCTATCTCAAAGCCAAACACACAAAACGGAAAGACTGGAGTTTGTTATGGCTCAAGTGCTAGAGTTGGTGGCTACCAAATGCGAAGACATGAGTTCAATCCTCAGCACTACAAAAAAAGGTATATCAGTATAAACCTACTAGAATGGCTAAAATTAATAAGAATGAAAATGCTAAGTATTGCAAAGCTATGGAATAATTAAATTTATCATATATTTATTACTAACTCAACTAGCTCCTATTTACTATGTATTTATAATTCTCATATATTCATTATTGTAATTGATACAACTATTTTTGAAAAGTGGGAGATTTGTATTATTTGTTGCATATGCTTTAAGTGATTAATCGCATTCCCAGATAAATACCCAATGGAACATATATATGTGCATATATGTAATTGTAAAGTTCATAATAGCCAAACATAGCTCAGATATTCATCAGTTGAGTGGATAAATGAGTTGAGTATATTTATGCAAAACTTAGTAATAAAAATTAACTACTGCTATATGCAATGATACTGATAAATTGCTCACATAAATATAATGTTAAGCCAAATGTCCAGATTGAGATTCCCTTTATATACAATTCATGTACATCCAACACTAATCTATAGGATTAGAAATCAAGACAGTGGTTATCTCTGGGAGTGGAGTGGATTTGAATCTGGGACAGGACACAGGATCATTTGTGGAAGTACTGGTAATGTTCTACTTCTTATCTGGACAATAGCTCATACAGTGATTATTTCATGGCTCAAAAGGTGTGATTTCTGCTTTATATTTCCTGTATTTTCTTTAAAAAGTTAAATAATTGAATTGGAAATTACTATTTTGTCCTGTGTGTCAGATATGAACAAGTAAGTACTGATACAAATAAAATTAAAGTTGCGGAGACCAGAAGAGGATTCTTAGGTGAAAAAAAAAACCTGTTAGAATTTGCAAACTCCTGCTGCCTTACCTTCTATTAAAAGTCAGAATTTATGTTTTGAACACTAATGTGAAATGTGATTTTTTCCCAGAAACAATTCAGTTTCAATCATGTTAAATATTTGCTCATTTATTTAACTCTGTAATGTAACTTTTATAGTCTTGTTCACTTTATAAACTAACTTCCTTAATTATTTCACTTTCATCTTGAAAATAATTTGTTCTACCTTCAAAACATGTTAAGAAGATAGCCAGCTCTAATCTCTGCCTCATTTTGCCTAGCTAAAGGCACTTCATCTCTCTTATATAAGACTTAGGAGTGTGCCTCCTAGTCTTTCTGCTTTTATCTTGCCATTCTGTTCTAGTTTCTACAACGTAACCAGGGAATTCCCACTTTATGCAACATAATTTAAATTACTCGTCTTCTCAAACATTCCGATGAATTCTCTCACTCACTGAAAATCAGATTTGAAACCTTTACACTAACCTTCAAGATCCATAAGGTCTAACTCCATAAATTTTACCCCTTTGCCCTCTTAACTCCATTCTATCCACACTGAATACTTTTTTTTACTTCTCTAAAGTGCATAGCCTGCGTCTACCTCAGGGCCTTTGCATTTGATGTTTCTTCTACTGAGAAATTCTCTTTCCACAGATGCCCATCTTGCTTGTACTTTCTTCTGAGATTTTTCCCAAAAGACAGGGCACATTTTGTCCCATATATAGGTGGCTGGTGTGATTACACTGCCAAAACTAAAACACACCTTCACACATAGATTACCCACTGTCTTCTCTTTTTAAAAGTTTTATTCCACAATGTTTATTTCCATATAACATTGTGTTATAAATAGCAATTATTTGGTTTTCTGTATCCTGTAATAGACTATAAAATTTGTGTTGTTCTTATTTGTATCTTTTGCATGACTAAGAATGTTTGCTAGGATATAGGAATCAATAAATAAATGGTAAATTGATGAATGATAGGAACACAAATTTGGAAGATGCATTTTCTATGACTAGCTATTGAACTAATATACAGACCTTACTTGATATCTGTAATGGGTCATTTTTCAACACTTCCTTCACATACATTGTTTTTCAGTAATAGCTATATGCAATGATCAATAGCAGTGACAATTTTCTTGATTTGCTCTTTGGTTTTAATGAAAATACTTAAACACTTTTTTTTGTCTGAAACCAGGACTCAAAACTCATTACCTAATGCTTTGGCTCATTGGCTGACACTCTATCAACCTCCAATCCCAATACATTTTTTCAAGAATATACTTCAATTTTAATTATATTTAAATTCAATCAAACAATCTGGGAACTAAAAGTCACAGTACCAAACAAAAAACCCATATTTTATAATTCATATTGTTTCACCATTTGAAATATTAAGCACAAATAAATATTCAAAGTGGATACATAAAATTACAAAAGTAATAGAACTGAAGTAACTCAAGTTCTCTTCCTCCATGTTTATAATCACTGTGCTATTGTTGTTCTTTTGTTTCAAATTTCTCTTCTACATACAAGAAGTACAACAATTCAGGGATTAAAATGGAAACTAGGAAATGAGCATGGATAATTCTTAACTTTGATGAACTGACACTTAAAGGGAATGTGTAAATCTGAGTCTGTATGTGTAGACCCTGCACATAAATTGGAGAGGATCTCAAAATCCATTTTCATATGGAATATCAGTTTCTTAAAGAAAATTAATGAAAATAATCTAATCTGAATCATACAGAAATTATTGAAGCCGAACAGCTACCAGAGCTATTGTTCACAATTTAAACTGATTTATTTTGAGGGAGAAATATTTTATCATTAACATTATGCAATATTCTTTGGAAGAGGTGATAAAAAAAAAACAACAAAATTTTTGTCTAGGCATAGTAGCTCACACTTGTAATACTAGCTATCCAGGAGACAGAGATTGGGAAGATCACTATTAGAGGCCAGCCTGGGCAAACAAAATTTCACAAGACTCCATTCTCAACCAATAAAAAGCTAGATACGGGGGTGGCACATACCTATCATCCCACCTACATAGAAAGCCGAATAGAAGGATCATAGTTCAGTCCAGACTGGACATAAATGCAAGATTCTAATAACTAAAGCAAACAAGATTAGGGTACAGCTCAGAGGTAGACCACCTGCCTAGCAAACAAAAAGCACAGAGTTCAAACTCCAGTACCACAAAAAATTGTCCAAAACACAGGGGAAAAATATTTTTAATCTTAAATTAAAAAGATATAAGTAAAAAAGAAAACACAAATCTTAGTGGCTATAAAATCTATAATTTAAAATCAGAATTGAAAAATTAGAAATATTAGTATGACAGATACTGAACTCCACTTGTTAAAAACAAGAAGATTGGGATAGTCTGAGTATCAAGAAAGAATAACAACTTTGTTTTAACAAAATTTATAAAAATATTGCTGACTCCAGAATATGAAGACAGTGAGAGAGAGGGAGGGAGAGAATAAAAGCAGAGCAAGAAAGAGTCAAAATTGGCCAGCTAGTAAATGTAAAAGAAATAATGTAATTTTAAAATGACCATTTTAAAACTCCAACATAGTACATAATTCAGTAAAGATCATCGGATACTTAAGACCATTAGATAAAAGTTGCTAAAGAACAGTGCATAGTGCAATGTGTTAGCTCATAAATGACTTACAAATTGTAAAGAGAAAAAAATGTACTTTCACAATGGATACACTGACAGTCTCAACTCCTCCTGCACCAACCCATCAAACAGAGTCTCACTAATAGTCAGGCAACATGGAATTATGAGTTTTCTGGTAACGTACAATTTGAAGCACATCAAATTACCTAATCATGCCTCTGTACTTAATATTTTGTCCATGTAACACACTGGGAGAAAAGGACAAGTTAAACTCCCCATAAAGGAACAATTGAGCAAAAACCAATCACTGAGAATGTTAAATAGGACAAATGGCCTAGAATCTTCAAGGACTGGTATCACAAATTAGGGATCAGGAAAGGCTAAATACATATCACAAATTATGACTGGACCTTCATTTGAACAAAAACTGTTTCCATGGAACAAATTCTCAATATAGTTGGAGCAATCTGAATGTGGTCTGGAAATTAGAGGATATTATGTAATTTCTGTTAAGATTGAAAGTATATTCTTTTCCTAATAAACATTTAGTATCACTTTCACTCCATTTTCTGTCTTGCTTGAATTCTCTTGCCATATGCAAGGACTGAGATAGATAGCTGTGCTGATTCTTTGGTAACATTTTTGGTTCCATTACTCAGATCTCTTCTTGTATGTGACTCAGTTCTAATATGTTTGTTTCTGCAGGAGATGGGATCTTTCTCTGGAGCATTTGCAGTCAGGCCCCTAGACGATAGCTCTTTCAAGTACTTACTAGCCAAAAACTTATCTTTTTCTACTGAATGGACTCCAAGATATAAACTATAAATGGCATATGGTGCAAAGGTCTACTCTACTAAACATTGCTGCTTCTGCTTGAACTGCTGGTTTCTGCTACTGCTGGTTTTGATCTCCAAAGGATGTGCCTCTCCTACAGGGAATACCTGGATTCTTGTGACCTGGGATCCCAGCTGTTTCCATTGACAGAGAGCAATGCCGAAAATCTGACCAAGAACTTTGTCTCACACCATCAGGAAGTAACCACAGATTAACTTCCACTTTCCATTCCCTAAAAGGTTTTGGTCTTTGGCAAGTTGTTGGTAGGCAGCAGTTGTCTGTGTGTGATGGGGAAATGCATTGAGGAAGACAGCACAACATATTTGAGAAAAAAATACATAATTAAAATTTCCAACTCAGATGACAAAGCCTCTGTAGCTCACCAAGATCATGGAATGTCTCAAGATTTGTTGAATACTCTACTCACTTCAGAATTAATGAAAGGCTTCATTCCAGCCTAAGGTGGGTTAATCAATAGTTACTGGAGTGACAGATCATAAACTTACTTAGGCCAATAAACCATGCCCTAGAAGTAAAATGCAATTCAGTAAACTTCTTTCAACATCAAGAGCATGATTCTGCCATGTGGACTGGTCCTGAGGAGGTACTTAACACTCCAAGTCTCTTACACATCAATAAAACTTGTGCCCAGTAAAAATAGTTGTCATTATTATCCTAGAAATAACTCAATTACAGTTTATTAAAAGTGCATTGTTCTGTTAGTAAATTTTCCTACCACTTAAAAATAACCTATAGGAAGTAGTTTATAAGCATCAGTCATCAAAAGTCCAAACTTTAAATATATGATAAAATTTGCTTCCTATTTGACTAATGATTAAATTCTAGAAAACAATTTACAAATTTGAAGCTTGAAGAGGAATTTAAATTCTAAAAAACTGATTACAAGGTACAATGACTCTGTACAGCAATGCACTAAGAATACACATGAATAATACCTGTCTTCAACCACTTACAGAATTGAACTATGCTTGGCACAGGCCAAAATTTTCTTAATAGAGACCCAGAAACACAACAAATCAAAGAAAGGTTGGACAAATGGGATTGCATGAAATTGCAGAGCTTCTGCATGGCAAAGGACATAGCTCACAAGATCAATAGAAAGCCCATGGATTGGGAGAAGATCTTCACTAGCTATACACCAGACAAGGGTATCATATCTAAAATATCCCTGGAACACAAAAAATTAAATCTTCCCAAAACAAATCTTCAAAGAAACAACTGCCCAATAAATAAGTGGGCTAAAGACTTAAAGAGAAACTTCTCTGAAGAGGAAAGAAGGATGGCCAATAGACACATGAAGAAATGCTCAACCTCTCTAGCCATAAAAGAAATGCAAACCAAAACAGCATTGAGATACCACCTCACCCCAGTTACAATGGCTATAATCAAGAACTCTAATAACAACAGATGCTGGAGGGAATGTGGACAGAAGGGAAACTTACTGCATTGTTGGTGGAAGTATAAACTTGTTCAACCACTTTGGAAAGCAGTATGGAGGTTCCTCAAAAGACTCCGCATAGAGCTTCCCTAGGACCCAGCAATCCCACTTTTGGGCATTTACCCAAATGATCACAAACAAGACTACACTAAAACTACCAGCATGACTATGTTTATTGCAGCATTAGTTACCATAGCTAAGATATGGAACCAACCCAGATGCCCCTCAGTAGATGAGTGGATCAATAAAATGTGGTATACATACACAATGGAATTCTATGCCTCCATCAGAAAAATGACATTGCCCCATTTGTTAGGAAATGGAAAGACTTGGAAAAAATTCTATTAACTGAAGTAAGCCAGGCCCAAAGAAACATAGGTCCCATGGTTTCCCTTATTTGCAATAACTAGTATATGTCTGAGTCAAGCAGAAAAGGTCAGATAAGTTGATATTAGGAGAATGAACCCAAAGATAAGTATTCAAATGTTTTTTTTGTTTTTTTTTTTCCTTTCATGCAATTGTTTCTAACATATTTATAAGATGATTTCTTTGTTGCTTTGTATGTCCCTCCCCCACAGTATAACCCTTGCTTTCACTGTATTTGATGTTGGTATAATTTGTGGAGGGGAAGGGAAGAAACAAATCGTTTAACTAGAGATACAGATGGACCCATTGCAACAATGCTATGTACAAGTCGTTATGTCAAAAAGGAACTTTACAACTTTGGTGGGAGGAGGGGAGGGGGGGAGTATGGGAAGGGATGGGAAAGGGAAACAATGCTTGATAAGAAATGTACTCGTTATCTTGCCCATGTAATTGTAACTCCTCTGTACAGTATTCTCACAATAAAAAAATAAAAAAAATACAAAGAAATTGAACTTTGCATAATGGTCATGAATATAATTGTGAAAATAACCCTGAGATAACTAGTCTGCATTTTTTTACAGAATCAAGCTTAATGTTGTATAAGACAGCATTGATTAAGTAAATGACTAGTGTGCAGTCCTTTAAATTCTAACATGGTTCAGATGTGTTGGGGCACACCTATAATCCCAGTTGCACAGGAGGCAGAGTTGGGAAGATTGCTGTTTGAGGCCACCTTGGGAACAGAGGAAGGTGAAAAGGCTCAATCTCAGGAAAAGTACTTATATCTATTATCTCAGTTACTTGGGAGGCTGAGGTAGAAACCTCATGACCTGAGGACTGTCCCAGGCAAAAACATGAGAATCTACTTGGCAAATACTTAAAGCCAAAAAGGTTGAGGAAGGGGGATAATCCAAAGGGTAAAGTGCTTGCCTGAGAAGTACAAGGGATGGAATTATACCTCAAGTTCCACCACAAAAACAAAACCCATAATTAATATAGTCATATATTTATCTATCATACCTAGTCTAGTAAACTAATCTACTAAAAATAATAACGGATAGCTCTCAGAAACTCCAAGAGGACTTGACAACCCCATAGTAAAGTTAGTGTCCCAAATCATGTTCAGCAAAGCACAGTAATAACCATGTTGTACAAGAAGCTGCCACAAGAATTGCCATCATAGCTGCCTTTGGAGGGAGGCCACTGCTGCTGAGACTATCCACCAGCAAGGAGTCACGACTCACTTTTCAATAAAGGATGACAAAGGACTTCTACGAACCACACATCAAGTGAGCTAGGCCCAGAGTTACAGGTGAGTAAAAAACCAATAGCCACTTCTTATACATAATAAATAATTTAAGTTATACATTATGTTAGATACTGATGCAAGGTTCCAGAGCTAAATTGTTGACAATAAGTGATCAGAAGTGATGAAGCTGGATAGTGCATTGAGATAATGTTCTTGCAGCAAGCAAGAATGAGATTTCCAATGAGGATAGTTGCAAGAACCTTCCAGCAGGAGAGAGTAATTTTCAGGTGGGCAAGTACCTGTCATATTTGAGGATGCTGAACAGACCACTGTGGCTTTAAAAGAAGTGAAGGAGGAAAACACCATTGGGAATGGGGAAAAGGCAAGCATGGAAGGCCTTTTAAGCCACTGGATATACTTTGCCTCTTATACTAAATTAAATGTGGAGCAGTGGTGGATTTTGAGAAATAACACAATTTGACTTATTTTTCAACTTGATACACAGTTTCTTCATAGTTTTAACTTCTGATTCAACGTGTGGGATAATAACGATATGAAACCAAAAGTATCAGATTAACTGAACATAATGTTTGCTATAGTTTGGATTTTAAATGTTACCCAAAGCCCATGTGTTAAAGATTTGGTCTTCAGACTCTGGTGTTATTGAGAAGTGATGGAACCTTGAAGAGATGGGGTCTAGTTGGAAGAAGTCAGATCATTGGGGAGAGTGCTATTTCGGGGGATTGTGGGATGCTAGTTTCTTTTTCTTTCTGACCAAGACACCTGGACACCATGAAATATCTCACTGACTCTTCTTTATTACTGGAAGGGCCTTTCACAAGGAAGACCTTGCTACACTGGGTGAAATTCCAATCAGTTCACAGTGGTTGTTTCAATGTGTGAAGTGACCTGACATTATTGCTTATCACTATCCCTTGTTTGGTCAGATCACTTGCTCCTGGATAGCCTGATGTTGTATCCTTCTTGTCTCCATCCCTCTCTCCTTCCTCCTACCAAAACTTCTCCTTTCTTTTTTATTTTCCTTCTCATAATGACTCAAAACGGATTCTCTCAGCACTGTAATAGGGTTATTTACTTGGGACCTACATAAGAGGGACACTTGAGATCTTTCACTCTAGTTGGCAGTTTTGAATTGTAGAAATGGTCAGGAAACGGGTGGAATTGATGTTTCTCAGAATTTTTGCTTTCTTGTTTATTTGCTTTGTTTTGACATAATTAGAAATGCCTCTAGTGTTTTGTGTTCAACAAGATATTGGTTTTAGAACTACAGTATACATGTGACATTTAAGAGCGTAGCTTTCAATTCTGGTTTTGTTTTGATTTTTAATCATCATGAGTGTTTGTTCCATTTGTCATTGGCCTTTTCAGTATCTACAGAGAATCTCTGTATGTGTATGTGTGTGTGTGTGTGTGTGTGTGTGTGTGTGTGTGTGTGTGTGTGTAATTGTATAATAGAAATAAATTTCCCAATGCTAGCCATTAATTTTGAAATCTGAAATTTCAGATACTATTTATGGATATAGCTATTTTTGTTGTTGTTGTTGTTGGTTGAGGGGCTTCAACTCTGGGCCTGAGTGCTGTCCCTCAGATCTTCAGCTCAAGGCTAGTGTTCTACCACTTGAGCCACAGCGCCACTTTCAGATATACCTGTTTTGTCTATGTACAATCATATAGATAGATAGATAGATAGATAGATAGATAGATAGATAGATAGATAGATAGATAGATAGATAGATAGATAATCCTCTTGCATCAGCCTCCCAAGTGCTGAGGATATAGGTATTTACAAAAATGGCAGACCATGGACATTGTTTTTATCCCCTAGTTTCTATAGGACGGAAATGTTGCTCAGATTAGCTGAAGGCCTTTAGTTCAATTGATTCATTGATGTATTTAATTGGGTATGGTAGGCAACGTTAGGTGATATGAAGATTATTCTCACTTTTGTTGTCATTCATTTTGACTGCTCTCTGATTATTTTGCTTATTTCTCACATTTTTTTATTTCTTGGATTGTTTTCTTATTTGTTTTTATGCCCCTTACTGAATTTCACCTGTGTTAGTGATTATCTTAAGGTTGATTCATTATTTCTGTTTTTTAAAAATAATTACTTTCTGAATTAAGTGAGTCTCTTATTATTTCTCTGTTTCTGACCATTTCTTTTCTTAGTCCCTGATAGTTCCTTTGGACACATGATCTCACTTAAATAGCCTAGATTGGCTTGAATTCGTGAGCCTTCTGCTTTAACCCCCTGAGTGCTGGCATTATAAGAGGGTATCACTATATCTACCTAATTTTCTTAATTTCTTAGAAGTTGTTTTTTTTTATATCCTTATATAAATGTTTGATTATATTTAATTCTTACCATTTTCTTATGTCTTATGGTTGTTTTTCATGAAAACTTGTGTAAAATTTTATCATTTTTATGAATTGTGTTTTCTAATGTTTTATAATAGTGCTAAATGGATTTGAAGATTTTCCCTTTGTTCATTTTCATGGAATTGAGATGTTTTATAAGATTCCTAGTTTAATATTATCTTTTCTTTTGCCAGAGCAAAGTCTAGATACTTTTAAGATTTGTTTGTTTAGATGAGAATGGGAAAGGCTGGGTATCCATTGTTTTTATGATTTCTTTTGTCCTGCACAACCCTCCATTTTCTTTTCTTTTCTTTTTTTTCCATTTCATTCTCTTTTCTCTTTCACTATCTAATTCACACATGGAGTTTCTTTCTTCTTTATTGACTTTTTTCAGAAACTATGTGTTCCAAAGCTTCCCCCCTTTAAACCATAGGCACTTTAAAATCTCTTCCCTGTGATCCATGCTCTGATCTATTCAGATGCTTTTTTAGAACTTGTAGACTGAAGGTGACATTAGCCTTTCTGAGGCTGATTTTGTTGACCTCTTTCCTAAGTTTTCTCTTATCTTCTCCACAGGTTGTCATGTAGCTGGAGGGCAAGGATTAACGTGGGAGACTGCCTAGAATTTGGTGATTTAATTATTTTTAGCCTATAGTTAAAGTTCTGATGTGTTACTCATGAATCTATGCTGAGGATTGGCTTTTGTGTAAATTTATATTTCTCATTATGTTATTGGATATTATTTGGAGAAGGTAAGCGGGAAACTTTTAGCTTGGTGAACATCACTGCCTCCAGCTACTTAAAAGTTCTTTTAATTTTTAAAGTATTTTTTGCTTTCTTTTTGGTTTGAAATCAGGACCTAATAAAAGCCAGGCAAGTGCTCTACCATTGAGCCACATTTCAGCTTTAATCACTTACTCAAATACAACACACACACACACACACACACACACACACACACACACACTCACTCACTCACACACACACACACACACACATACACACACACACACACATTTGCCTTAATAGCCCTTATAGTTTCTGTCTTATCCCATGGAATCCTAGACATTTGGTAATTACACTAAACCATTTTATATCTAAATTTTTAAAAAATTTACCTACCATCATCCTTTTCATGAAAATATAAGTATCTCAGAACTCATTTCTTAATATCTGGCTTTAAGAAACTAAAGTGTAGAGCACAGATTCAAATAGTAGTTTATTCTCTACTTTTTAAAACAGGTAAGTAGTTTATGTTTTCACTTATGTTTATGGTTTGTGTTAATAAAGAACTGGCATAGGAAAAGCCACCTTTTACTTGGAAATTTTGAAATTATAATAATCCCAATTATAACAATAATAACACTAACACATCACTTTTGTTTGAATGCAGTTTGCCCTCAACAAAAATTCATGTTGAGCCTTGATCTGCAACTTCAGCAGTGTTGGGAGGTAGGGCCTATTGGCAGGTGCTAGAGTCATCGTGTTGGGAGGAACCCTCATGAGTGAGCTAATGCCTTTTTAGTAAGTAAGCTCTGACTCTTCTCAGATTGAATTAATTATCCTGAGAAAAGACTATGATAAAAGAATTTTGTCTTTCATGGCTATCTCTCATACTTCTCTTCACATCTGATTGTCCTTTGCGCTTTTTACCATAAGCTGAAGCAGCATGAGGACCTCACCCTAGAAGCTGAGCAGATGTCAACACCATATTTTTTTGGCCTTCTCATTTTCTAGAACTATAAATCAAAACAAACCTGTTTCTTTGCTACAACAACAGTAAACAGACTAGGAAGCACATATTGGGAGTTTAATATATGCCTGTCCATTTTAAATACTTTCACGTTCTCAAATTACTTACTCTTCACTAAAACACTGAGGTAGGTATTATTTTTGTCCCCAGTATATAAGTAATCAAGCTAAATTAAATACCTTGCCAGAGGCTACATAGCTAATAAATAAGTAGGCAAATGGTAAAATACTACTGATAAATGTAGACTCTTCTTTACCCCTTACTTAGCAGTCCAAAATATCTCAGTAAAAGTAAATCTCCAGCAAGTAAGATTACATAAAAGTACTTAGCAAAATGGCTTGACATAGTCTCTTCCATAGAGGGAGCAGATCTCTAAACTATAGTGCTCTATTCTCAAAGAAAGAGGACTGGAGGAAAGTGAAGAAGAATAGACTTTGGCTCAGGTTGGGGAACTTCTGGCCCTACGTAATAATTGAATTTTGGAATCATTCCATCTTCAAGGGACTTGAAGGACTTTGGACTGTGGTGGCTGAAATGCATAGCTTCAAGGCAGTCAATTAAGATGCTCTTATTTTTCACAGCAGTTCTCTTTAGGATCCTTTGACATGGAAAACAAATGAAGCAAAATGGAGTTAATGACTCAAGTTTTTCCATCAAACGCTCTCAAATTATATCCATTGTATCAGTGCAAAAGGTCCCAGCAGGGAAAATAAGTTGCTTTGGAACACATTGATAGAAGGAGGAGACACTCAAGCTAAGTGAGAGTCTAAAGATGATCCACAGTTGCTGCCAGTCCCAGAAAATAATGAGCTCCATAGAAAATGAATGGACTAGCACTGACACAGTAAATAACCATTTAATTCCAACCTACGCTCTCCTTCTCAGAGTCCGTGGTCAGATCATGTGAAGCAACAACTGTACCATTTACATTAGGAAACCAGTGTTCCATCCACATTTTTTGATTTGGAAAAATTGAGCATAGCTGACCTCTGTGTTATTGGCTATAAATAACAATGAAATCCTTGGCTTTCTTCTATCCTTACCTAAAAGATTTACTTATGGCTTTCTCATAAATAATCATAAGGCTGCAATCCCATACTCAGCTGAGAACTTGAATACAAGAAAACATACCTCACAAAGATTCAATTATTTAAAAATACATATGAGCCAGGTACTGGTGGCCCACATTTTGTAATCCCAGCTATGCAAGAGGCTGATATCTGAGAATCACAGTCCAAAACTAGGCCAAGCAAAAAAGTCCATGAGACTCTTAGCTCTGAAAGTGGAGCTGTGGCTCAAATGTTAGCCTTGAGAGAAAAAGCCCAGGGACAACACCCAGGCCTTGATTTCAAGCCCCGGGACTCATACACACAAAAAATATGCACATGAGACTTGAAACCTTCCATTCTCTAGAAAGAATAGAGACAGTAATGCCTTTGCCAGTTTGATTTCTTTTCTTTTTGAGACTATGCATCCCAGACTCAGCCTGGCCTCAAACAGGTGATCCTCCAGCCTCCAAGTGCTAGAATTACAAGTATGCCAAACACCTGGCTTGTTTTCCTCTTCCCATTCTTGAATGCATTAAGTCATGGGTGTTGTTAAAGCCCCTGGGGCTATGAGGTTCCTACAAGTCCTGCTAGCCCACTTTGCCCTAGAGTCCCTGAGTTTAGGAGATGAGAAGGAAAAGTTTAAAGAGCTCCTAAGATGCATCTTTAATCTAGCAAACAAGATAACTGTATTAAGGGGGCATTAAACTATCTAGGACCAGAATATGAGCTGCAGTGGGACCAAAAAACAGTAATTACCTACAGATTCCTTATGATGGGCACATAGAAAATGAGTCTTTTCCAGTAGTCCTGAGACAGCTGGATATTTGACTCATTACTTCTGTTCTTTTGTCCTGACTTTTAGGGAATATTTGTTTACAGTGCCACTGAAAAGGGCAGATTGCAGTACAGGCGCAAGACTCATTTCTGTGCAATATCTCTAGAGGAAAACTTAAATTCCCCAATCTGAATGTAAGTATTCACTGAAGGATGCATATCAGAGACAAAAGTGATGAGTAATGCAATCCATACCCAAAGTTTGGTAACAGTCCCTTTAGGATGTTGGGGATGGAGAGGATGAATGAAATTAATACATAAATCTATAAAGCATGCAAGCTGACTTCAAGATAATACATATCCTTCTTTCAACTGAGTTATAGTGTTCAACTCCTCAGAAGAACTGCTTTTCTGAGTGTTGACTCTAAGGAAGGATTCCCAGGTGGGTCGTCCCTGACAGGTATAAATGTTAGCTTTTATCATCTATTGTCCACTGATGACAAAAGGAAACTAATTAAGCATAATTTCCAAGCTCTCACGTTGAAGATACCCTGAGTGGCCTGAGAATTGCTTTGGAACAGAGCCAATTATGTGTTGAATCTGGGCAATGATCCTGTACTCCTATAAATTCTAGAGTTAATGGGGAAATAATAGAGTCACAACTTGAGGGAAGCATATTTTTCTCTCCTGGAGAATGAAGTCCCTACAGATGTGAATTGAGTGTGTCAGTATTCAGCCACTGTGAGTTCTCTCCTAAACCCTCCTCTTAAATCCACAAGGTCTCTTAAAGCATTTCAGGCTTGTAGCATTCTCTATTATTCTTAAATGTGGTCTCTTCATGGCTTATTTACTTAAAGCTTCATTGTACATTTGTGAAGAAATTTCTTAGCATGGAGTTTCAGTGACTTCATTAGTTTCTCTGTATGAATAAATTTTCCCAGATTGCTTAATGTCAACTACATACAAAATACCCTCTTGTCCATTTCCTCAGATGGCATGAATTAATGTTTATTTTTTTTTTATTTTATTTTTTTTTATTGTAAAGCTACTATACAGAGGGTTACAGTTACATGAGTGAGGTTATGAGTACACTTCCTCTTGAACATTGTTACCCCCTCCATTGTTTTCCCCCTACCATCCCCTCCCTCCCTCCCTTCCCCGAGGTTCTTTTTTTTTTTTGATTGTGATTAAATGATTACATAATTTCAAAGTCACAAGTTCATTCTAACTTCCCTGGAGCAAATTGTCTACCACAGTCTGTAATATATAACAGTGTTCACATGTTATATACCATATTTGTGATCAGCAGCATGAGGATATTTAGTAGTGGTTCAACCAGATGAGCGGGAGTTCTTTGTTTCTTAAGTCCTGTTAGTAATGTTTATTTTTAAAGTGTTTCTATTCTTTTGTTGTTGGTGGTGGTGGTCATGGGGCTTGAACTCTGGGCTTGGATGCTGTCCCACAGCTCTTTAGCTAGAGCCACAGCGTCATTTCTGGTTTTCTGGTGGTTTATTGGAGATGAGTCTCATGGACTTTTTCTGCCCCGGCTGGCTTTGAACCACAATCCTCAGATCTCAGCCTCCTGAGTAGCTAAGATTACAGGCATGGGCCACCAGCGCCTGGCTTTCTATTCCTTTTTTTTTTTTTTTTTTTTGCTTGTCCTGCAGCTTGAAGTCAGTGAGTGCTCTACCACAGAAGCCACAGTTCCATTTCCAGCTTTTTGGTGGTTAATTGGAGATAAGAGAGCCTCACAGACTTTCCTGTCTGGGATGGCTTCAAACTTCACTCCTCAGATCTCAGCCTCTTCAGTAGCTCAGATTATAGGCATGAGTCAGCCATGCCTGACTGTGTTTTTATTCTTATAATTCCAGAAATGTCTGCAAGCTGTGTAGTTAATTGCTAATAGACAATAACTTACTTATTTTCATTTACTTACTATGTTAAGGCATACATCATTGTTTGTGGTTTGTGCTGATCTGTTCTTTAGTCTTGAGTCCATTAAGTGCCCATATACTGTTGTTGGTATTTAGGAAATGATTAGTTAAAGTTTACCAGATGAATTCATAAATGGATTAATTTCATTTAAACACAGCTTGTCTTACTCCTTGGATCTTAGAGTTATGGAGAGATTTCTTAGACCAGTCAGTTCTCTGACTTGGTAACCTACAACTCAGCTCTGATGCAAACTATAGTGAGTGCAGATTCCACCAGTCAAAGCCTCAGTTTCACAAGTTGCCCCCTCACCTCTGAATCCAAACAAAAGCAACGGCTTCCTATTTTGCCCATACCTTTTTTGACCAACATGACTATGAACTAGAAGTTCCTATGGTGCCCTTCTTGGGTTTGATAATTTTCTAGACTGGCTCACTGAGAATTGAGGAAGTGCTTTACTTAGAGTTACCAATTTATTGCAAAAGATGCTATAAATAATACAGGTGAATACCCAGGTAAACAAGTATATAGTGTTAGACCAGTTTAGCCAAAGTAACTCCATTTTGTCCAGGCAGCCATTTGGTTTGTAAAGTGTAAGTAAGAGCTGACCTTGCCAGCACCTGTTATTTGTGCAGTAAGGGCAAGGACACCCTGTCTGTAGAGGGACCAAAAAGAAAGAAAAACAATTTCCAAAATGGCCAGTTCCCAGAGACGAAGCCTGAAGAACAGTGTTGGGACAGGCCAGGTGAAGGCGTCCAATCAGTGAAAGCACATATGTAACCCTTCTGTTTTAACCAATGAGAATAAAATTAGCTAATGCTTACAGTTAATTTGTGATTTGGGGTTTTGCCCTATAAAACTAGCCTGTGAGACTAAGCAGGGTTGCTCTCTCCACAGAGACAGCCCTGACAGGTCAGTTTGATTCTTGATGCTTGGCCCAAAATAAAGCTTTGCTTGACTTTCGCTTTTTATCAGTCTCGTTCCTTTGATCAAGGACCCTTATCATGTAGATGAAGTTCAGATAATTGTTAAACATCCTGTGCCCATGGAACTAGAGTGTGCCACTCTTCCAGGATGTGAATGTCTTCTCGAATCTGGAAGCTCTTGGAAGCTCATAGATCAGAGATGTTTTTAGGTACTGAAGGGGGAACCCTGGGTCTTCCACATTTAAGTACATATTTTTCTATGACCAACAAACTTTGTCCCCCAATCAGGGATTCTATGTAGGTTGTACCAAGCAATCATTTCTGTTTAAGATTGCCTCTTCAGTTCTTCTACTCTTTTCTGGATGATGAATACAGACCCAAAAGTTTCAAGTTTCTAATCTTGACTTGGTCTTTTTGGTGACTATCACCAAAGAACTCGAGTCACCTTCCTAGAGCAAAAGTCCTACTTTCACCCAAGAAATTCCAAGAGATTCCAAGTTCTGTATCAGGAGTTGGGGGTGAAGAGAAATAAATGCGAATTTCTTATTATGAATCACATCACAAATGATAATTTCAACAACAGTTCCAGTGAATAGCTTTGGGAAATTTGTCAGCATACATAGCTAGAAATATGTCTTTACCAAGATGACCCTTGCTAATTTAATTGACTGACTTTCAAAGGAAGCTTTATCAGTGCCAGCATAATCATGTTCAGTGCAGCACCATTTGCCAAGGAATGGAATCAGCCCAGATGCCTCTTAATGGATGTATGGATCAAGAAAATGTGGTATGTTGATATAGATAGATAGATATGTGTAGATATATATTTAGAGATTTACATATCTATATCTATATATATGTACACACAAATGGAATTTAACTCATCCATTAGAAAGAATATTGCACCATTTGTAAAGAAATGGAAAGACTCAGAAAAAATTATGTTAAGTGAAGTAAGTCAGGTCCAGATACACAAAGGTTGCATGTTTTCCTTATTTGTGGAAGCTAAATTTAACTTATAAACTTATAAGTAATTATGTTGGGTGATATGCATGTGTATACAAATGTATTAAGTGAACTATGGTAAATTCAAGGAAGATCTTAAATAGTATAATTCCTTAGAAAGGCAAAGTCAAAGTTTTCTATAAAATAGACACCAGGAAGCAGTACTTGAAAGGGGTAGGATGGAGTCGAGGGGGAAGAGGTAGATGAATGGAGAGGAGAAAAATGCACTCAAGAATTCAATGTATATCCTACAAAATTAAGGAGAGGGAAGGAGTGGCGAGGGGAGTGATGGATGAGAATGTTGAAAGAGGTGACATTGATCAAGATGCATTTTATTCATAAACTGCTTTGTTAAATGGCAATTTCTTTGTAAAATTACTTAAAAATAATATTTTAGAGAATGCAGACTGATACTTAACTGCATGCATTTAAAGTTGGACATGACCCCTAAAATTGTGGACTGTGTGGGAATTCTCATCACCACTTGCCCCAGGGCACAAATGCTTGCATTATTCCTGTAGCTAACTAGCCTACTAAGCAGTGCCTATCTGTAGGACATTTCATAGCGATGGTGTTTCTTTAGACAAAAAGTTTCTTTGCAAATGTTTCATGTGCATAATCTTCTTTATGAATTCCAAACAATTATTGGTTCCCATGCTTGAACAGTTTTATCTGCTTCGCTCCAATTAAATTCAGTAGGATAAATATTTGAAACAGTGAGGTGTGTGATTTCACAGGTAAATCTATGAACATTGCTTCTTACTAGGTTCATTGTGTTTAAACTGCTTTTCATGTTAACAGCATTCCAAGTACTTCTCTGGTGTTAAGTCTTTCTACCTGTTTTACAGAAGTTTACTGTCCAATTATTTCTAAATAATGCATTTCACAGAGGAGGGGACCACACTGACTTCCTCAAAGATTATCGCATATTTAGGAACAGCTAACCCAAAATGCCCTTGTTTGATCTGATTTTTAATTCATAGTTGCTCACTGAATGGACCTTGCAACATGAGATGGAAGAAAAAATCTCTATTTTCCGTTTATTAAGTTTATCTTTCCGTCCTTTTCTTTGTTGATACAGGGTCTTGGCCCAGCTGTTCTTGAACTTACAATACTTTTGCTTCCATGTTGCTGAGATTAGAGACAGAAACTACCATGCTCAGTAAAGTTTCTCTTACTTTGCCGTGAGGAATTTAAATAAATTATTTCACTAACAGTGGGTTTTGTTGTTATTCATTTGTTTTAAAGGCCAATTTGCCCCTTTTCTACTCATAAAACAAAAACTATTTCCTATGTATTTCAAAAGCTTGATTTTGTTTTTTGCCTTGGATTCAGATTTGAGACAGAGTCTTAGTATATAGTATATGCTTGAAATCTTCCTGTCTCTTCATCACACCTAGCCTAATGCTATATTTTATATCATCACAAAGCAAAATATATTTGGAATATTTCTATGTATTTGCACATTCTCCTAGGTGCAAGGGAGTTTTTTGCCTATTAGAGCACCACATACTAGTGGTTTAGATGAAGGGTAGATATAGCTATTAGGAAAACTCTGGTCATCTCTCAGTATCTGGGAGAAAATTAACGTTTTACTTATATCCCTAGGCAAATAGTAAGCTTACAAATCAGGCTTTAAGGAGAGAATTTTTAATGAGTTCCTTTAGTTGATCAACAATGAAGTTTGGAAAATGATTAGTAGATATTTCTAGTGCTCACTAATTTTCTACTGAGCTTCTTGAAGTTACTGAGGACGTGCAACCTTGTTTTAGCTAATGCACCATAAGAAATAATGAGTATTTCTTTTGGACAAGCAGTGACGTTTCTCTATTTAATCTTTCCTTTCAGTGGTGCATTCAAATGGCAGAATTGGCTTAGGAAGTTTATGGTTCAATGTCAGCCTAAGCCAAAAGTTATCAATACACCTTCTCAAAAAGTAAATTGGACATGTTGGTATATGCAAAAAGCTTAAGTAGAAGGATCTGGACAATAAACAAGATACATATAAGAAAAATAATGAAAGCAAAAAAGAGCCAAAAATGCAGCTCAAGTGGTAGAGTGCCTGAATAGCAAGTGAAAGGCCCTGAATTAAAAACTTGGTGCAACCCCAAATATGACAGAGATAAAAAGACTGACACACCCTCTATTGTGGGGTCATTTTATGCAAGGTAGATGTACCAGGAGAATCGCCTGTTCTACAACAGATTTTAGGAATTACATAAAGTTCCTAGGATTTAGAGTCTGCTTATTACCATATAATAACCCAATAGAATTTTGACTGGAACAGACTTAGATTATTGTATTTCTTCCATGAAATTGAGACAAAAAATGTGAGTTTTATTGTTTCATATCAGGAGGAAAGAAAAATACTGGGCCAGTCTTACTGAATGGAGAAATTAGGCAACCAAAAAGGTCTAGAAAGAGAGGTGCTTGGTCTGAGAGTTTGTATCCCTTCAGAATACTATAATGAAACTGAATCAGTGGTGGGGCCTTTGGAAGACGGCTAGGTCATGAAGGGTCTGCCGTTATAAATGAGATCTATGCCCTTATCAAAGAAGCTTGAAGAAGTCTGTATGTCCCTTGTACTATATGAGAATGAAGTGAGGAGATACAATGTGTGAAGTAGAGAGCCAAGTACTTAGCAGACAACAAATTTTCATGGCCTTCAAAACTGTGAGCAATAAATTTCTGGTGATTATAAGTTACACAGCATTTTGTTACAGCAATTGAAAAAAAGGCATGGGAGAAACCCCTGGTTTAACCATCTCTCAGTGTGGTAATGATAGAGTGGTTCCATAGCTATTTATATTCTTCCAAAATCATTTGTCAATTTTATTTCTCATTGTCTATGTTTAGTATTATCATCCATTACTTTATTCCACCCTTGTAAAACAGTTATTGTTGCTCGTATATAACTTGGTATTCATTTTAGAGACAGAATTCAGTGGCATAGAAGCATTGCCTTCCAAGACTGGCCTTGGTTTACTTAGATAATACCCAGATAATTAGCCAAGTCCTGATACCTTACATATTACGGAGGCTGAGATCTAAGAATTGTGGTTCAAAGCAGGCCTGGTAGGAAATTCCATGAGAGTTTAATCTCTAATTAATCAGCAAAATGCTGAAAGTGGAGCTGTCTCTTAAATGGTAGAGTGCCAGAGTTGAACAAAAATGATAAAGGACAGAGCCAATGACCTTAAGTTCAAGCTCCAGTACTGGCACAAACAAACAAAATACAGATAGTCAGTACAGGTTCAAACTCCCTGCACTTTCTCTGTAAGCTTTAGTAGCTCTGATCATTTTTTCTTCTTTCCTAGGGACATATTTGCGAAATGTTCTACCATATCAGCAAATTTCATTGCATTCTTAATATTCTCAATGTTACTTAGAGAAGATTTGCTCTTTTATTATTATGATGTTCTCCCAGAAAGGCTTACAAGTGCTATTTTCTAAATTGCATTTGGCTTGGCCTTTACTTTTTTTCTTGATGCACTTATAAACACATGCTTGCAGGTCGCTTGCTGCTTGTATCTAACTAAGCTAACTTCCGATTAAGTCTATCATTCTCATCTGCATTTTACAGAACCCAGAGCTTTACTTCCTCCAATTATAAGTTCAGTTGTTTAACCAATTGTCATATATCATCTTTACTTATCACCAAGCAAGCTTGCCATAAATTTGGTGGTAACTACTCTGTCCTGAATTAACACACAAACTATTTGATCTCATTTAATAATGTTTTATCTTAGCTATTAATCACACTTAGCTTTAATATAATCTTGCATAAATCCGTGCAAAACAAGATTGCTATTTGTGCATAATGATGAAGTGAGAACCTTCAATATTTGCTTCAATATTGCATTCTCCAAGGATAATTTTATTTCTACTAATTTAATAGATGTAAATAAATGTTGATATCTGTAAATGAAGATAGAGTTGATGGGAATCTGCCTGAGAAGATTTGGCAAATATTTGAGTCAAAATGATTAAGATACCTCTTCAGGGAGGCAAGACCAAAATGGTTTTTCTAACCTAAAAATCTGAAATTTGACCTTGCATCCAATCTGAATAGATGGAAGACAGGCCTAGAAACGAGTGAAAATGGTGACCCAAAGAAGCTGACATACTAGGCTTGAGAGACATACTTTTGTTACAATCAATAAATTGATTCCCATGGGTTGTTGGAGAGGTGTGATCAAAGGGACCAAGGAAGATGAATAGAGAGATGAAGGGTAGGTGAATACAGTAATAATATTCAGTGTACATATGTGAAAATAGACCCAGGTAAATTCAGGGGATAGAAGAGATTGGGAGAGATGGGGGAGAATAATGGAAGGGGTGACATTGATCAAGGTGCATTTTATTCTCAAACTGACATGTTCAACTGAAACACCTTTGTATAACTACCTAAAATAATAAAATATTAAATATTTAAAATACTAAAATAAAATAAAACAGTTCTCAGATGGAGACAGATATAGACTAATGTTGTTGCTATTATACCTCAAAAAAAAGGGATGAAGGACTCAAGTGGTGCAAATTTCAGTCCACCAGGCATAAGGGCTACAAGAATAATAAAACTTTAAAACCCAGCATTGTTATCTTGACATTTAAACAGAATAGATTCAGAAACACTATGCTCTCCCTGCTAGAATAGATTTATCCATAGTCTCCTTTGACTCTAATTTCAGGCTAACCATGAACATTTTTTATTATTGTTTTGGTGTCTCTGAGACCTTGATAATAGAGTAAGAGATGTAATGGACTGTGGAGATGAGTATTTATTTAAGTTATGAGTAAATAGCCCATATCTCCAGTTTGGACCTGGAGAATCAAAGTTTGTATCTCTTGCCTCAGATTAACTATTAATATCTGCCTTATCATTTTCTTTTTGTCAGTCGGGGGCATGAACTTGGGGCCTGGATGCTGGCCCTGAGCTCTTTAGCTCAAGGCTAGTGCTCTACCACTTTCAGCCACAGCTCCACTTCTGGTTTTCTGGTAGTTAATTGGAGATGAGTCTCATGGACTTTCCTGCCCAAGTTGGCTTTGAACTTCGATCCTCAGATCTCAGTCTCCTGAGTAGCTGGAATTACAGGCTTGAGCCACAGGTGCCTGGCTGCTTTCTCATTTTTAAAAGTGTCAGTTTGAACAAATCATTTGTATTGTTTCTGTAGTTTATAGGAAACCCTTTAGCATTTAAGTTATTAGAATGCAATGTATAAACTAATTTAAGTTCAGTTAGATGTAGTCTGCCCCTGAAACTGTGATTAGCACAAAATAAACTGACAAATTAATTTTCTAAACTTGCTAATATTACTAACACAGTAACTTAATAGGAGGCACCAAGATAATGCCATCTGAAAACTGTTGTATAAATTCTTCTTAGATATCTCAAAGCTATACCTAAGATATCTGTTGGTGAATGAACCTAGATACATTTTTGACTTTTCAAGTAGCCTTGCTGATTTTGGAATATTTGACTGAAACCAGTTGGACTTCTAACCTTATGTCCTCTGCCATCCAAATAGATGCCTTTAGTCATGAGGAAAGAAGAAGCATCTTGGAATGTTGTTCTATAGGAGAGACCATTATATCTACTTCATGTCATCTGGATTACATCAAGTATTTTACCTATTTTGTTTGTGTTTTTCTCTTTATTTCCTTCTAGGTTGGTCAAAGACACCATTACTGAAAATCAAGAAACCTGAAACAAAACGTCAGAAGCCCAATCATCAAGTGAGATCAGTAGTGATGGCTCTGGTCATTTCTAGAGATCCTATTGATTTTGAAATTGAACTCTGGAAAAAATCACCTTTTGCAAATGGCAACTTTAAGATTGGGTTGTACTATGAAATAGTTTGTATGTGTGTGTGTGTGTGTGTGTGTGTGTGTGTGTATGTGTGTGTGTGTGTGTGTGTGTGTGCGCACACATAGGTACTAGGGCTTGATATAGGACCCAAACTGTCTCTGAGTTTTTGTTTTTGTTTTGTTGAAGGCTAAAATTCTCACTCAAACTATATGCGCTACACTTCAGGATTTTTGGTGGTTAATTAGAGAGAAGCCTCATGAACTGTGATCCTCAGATCACTCCTCCTGAGTAACTAAGGATTACAAGTGTTAGTCAACCCCTTGTACTTGTGGTTGTTTATTCAGTGACTTCTCAAATATGCTAATTTTGTAAAGTCTATATTCTTTATCATATGAGGCTATTTAAGTCTTTTCCATTAGCTCAGCAGTCAACTAGTTATTGGAGAAAAAATTTCTTAGGTCCTAAAACTAAAAAGTATCTCAGTCTTTGAATAGTGGTTCTGTGTGTGGAGGTAGGGATATCTTTAACACTCAGCCAGGAAATGTATAGCTGCCTTAACCTTCACTTCCTATTTGTATTGTGCCTCCAGTGTTCAGCCCATAGTAAGAGTTAGGACTTTCTTAGAATCTTGGCGTGTGTGGGAATTTTTAAACTCTCAAAAGCATACTGGACCTTTTCCTCCAAGGAATTTCACTCCTCAGCTTTTCCTCCAATGAATTTTGCTTTGTCGTTTTCCCCCAACTGTTATTCTTTTCCTCAGACAGCATTCTTCTGTAAACATTTTCAAGAAACATAATGTATATCTTCAAATATAGACTTTAGCATGGGGCTGTTCAAATAAGGCAAGAGTAAGGGAAACCTTTTGATAGATACATTCTCGTTCCTGAACTGAGACTAGGAATGCGGGCTAATATTTTTTTCAAGTTTACCACTAAGGAGAAGGAGAATGAATGGAGTAAATTTAAATACCACAAAGCTTGAGGCCAGATTTAGTGGCTCACATCTGTAATCCCAGCTACTTAGTGGCACACTTTTATGGTTGGAGGCCAGCCCAGGCAACAAGTTAGCCACACTCCATCTCAATCAATGAGCCTGATGTGGCAGCACATATCATGTGATCCTGCTATCTGGGAAGGGTATGTAATGGGATCTGCATTTAAGGCCTGCCCTGGGATAAAACTCAAGACCCTGCATTAAAAGCAAAAAATAAAATAAAATAAAAAAAATAACCAAGAAAAGCAAAACAGACCTGCTTAGTAAGTATGTGGTCCTAAATTGAAACCCTGAGTTTGAACTGAGTTCCAATGTATTACTGTCATACATACATACATACATACATACATACATACATACATACATATCACAAAGCTCACTGATCTTGCCATTTTCCTTGACAATATACTTCTTGACTGGTACAAGTTCTTGCTTAGTTCCAAGATTCTGAAAAAGTCAATTCTGACCATTTTTTGCTAGTTTCAAAAAAATGGTTTCGGAAAGCCAGACTTGTTACCTTCCTTACTCTGAAATTAAATATTTTCACTTTCCAGTTCATAAACATCCTGTTAAATTTGCATTCCTACTAGAAGAATTCATCATTTTACTTATTAAATTTTATTCAGAGGAGTGATATCAGCAAAAATAACAATCTCCGGATATGGCCATCCTTAACAGTTTGGCTTATATAGGAGAAATGGTTATATATAATATATATTATATAATTGGAATTATTTATATCACTTTAATACTTTGCTCCACAACATCCTACCATATTGGTACACAATAATTATTTTGATAACTTATTGCTGGATACCTATGTAATTTCTGATTTTTACTGTTATATAAATATTAATGGAAACACCCTTATGTATACCTATAAATAAATATGAAGAACTGTTGACAGATTGCTAGAATTGTTTAACCTGTATATTTAAATTTTGATCTGCTCTGTCAAATTAATATAAAAAACTTTATAAATCCATCCTCACAACAATCCGACAAAAATGAAAAAAAACATTTCCTTGCCAGTGTGAGCTAATATTTTAATTTTAAAAAATATTCTTGGGCTGGGAAGGTGGCCTCATTGTATGCATGAGGCCCTGGGTTCGATTCCTCAGCACCAAATAAGCAAAAAGAAAAAAGCCAGAAGTGGCACTGTGGCTCAAGTGGTAGAGCGTTAGCCTTGAGCTGAAGAGCTGACCTGAGCTGAAGAGCTGACCCGGAGTTCAGGCCCCATGACTGGACCAAAAAAAAATATTCTTATCATTTTTGGGGAAAATATGTATGTGAGTGCTTTTTTCTGCATTTCCCTGGTTGTTAGAATGATACAACAAATTTTCAAATGATTTTTCCATATTTCTTAAAATAGTTGTAGCTAGTTTCTATCCCTTTCTCTCTTGCAATTAACATTTTACATATTCTTGATATTATTATATTATTATAAGCACTAGGGATTGAGTCTAGGACCTTGTACATGCTAAGCATCTACTCTATTAATGAACTCCACCCCTTGTTCCTCTTGATATTATTTCTTTGTCAAATATGTGTGTAATATTTGTATATATGCAAATATGCATATATTATGCATCTATGTTTATATGCAGATACACAACACATATATGCTTATATATGTATTTTTCAGGTATGAATATAAAGAGTGTTTTTATATTTAAGGAGTCATAAAGATTAGTGTTCACAAAAGCTTTTTTTGAAAGAAATATACTCTATCTCTACTTTATTCTTAAGGATAATAACTTCCTTGCCTGAGATTTTTCATGTTGCAAAACACAGTAGCAAAACTTTTATTTCTGTTTGAATGTTTGCTGATACATTATGTCAAAAAATTAATATTAGTCAGGATTGAAATACTAGAGAGTGTGAACTGTATATTAGTGTGCATGTATGTGTGTGTGTGTTGCATATGTGTGTGTGTATGTTTTAAGGGACAAGGGTGTACAGTAGAACAATGAAAGCATGTTAATATTTTATCATAGATATAAATAATGATTAACTCAGTATTTTTTTTGGGGGGGGGGGTCCGGTCATGGGGCCTGAACTCTTGGCCTGGGCGTTGTCCCTCAGCTCTTCAGCTCAAGGCTAGCACTCTACCACTTTGAGCCACAGTGCCACTTCCGGTTTTTATTTTTCTGCTTATGTGGTGCTGAGGAATTGAACCCACGGCCTTAAGCATGCAAGGTGAAGGCTCTACCACTAAGCCACCTTCTCAGCCCCCTTAACTCAGTATTTTTACATTTAAATCTAAACAGATATATATATATATATAGAGAGAGAGAGAGAGAGAGAGAATAGATATATTTTTATGTATCAAAATAGGTTTGTTGGAGAGGAACAATGACTGCAATGAATTGTTGACAACTCAACAAAATTCTAGGAAAATAATCAATTAAAAGCCAAAATATGCTAAAAACCCTAATTTAAAACTTGAAAAATGGTGACTAAGATTGGAGCAATATATAAATCTATATATACCTTTATACTAATTATGGATAAACATATCTACTTAATAACTGAATGAAAACTTATAGTGAGAAATGGGATGGGATTTTTTTTCTGCTTTTCTTAAATTTGGGGGTAATTGAATATTATTTCCTGAATGCTTAGTATTTTGTAAAATAATTCTACAATTTTATTAGCTAAAACAAAACCACATAATTCTCCACATATACATGTGCCCCAAAATAAATTTAGGATGGATTTTGAAAAGCTAAACTAAAAAAAAAAAAGCTATGTAAAAATTGAAATGAATCTTCATTTGAAAAGACACATATGAAAAAAGAAAAAAATCATGATTGCTTTTATCACATTAAAATTAAAGAAGTAACATGTAATATATGAATAGCAAGAATATATATTCAAGCTGGGTGCTGATAGGTACCTATAAACCTAGTGACACAGGAGACTAAGATCTGAGGATCACAGTAGATAGCTCAGACAGAAAATTCTTTTTTTCCTAAATTCTTTGAGACTCTTATATTCAGTTAGCCAGCAAAAAGCTGGAAGTAGAGCTATGGTTCAAGTGGTAGAACATCTAACTTGGGCAAAAATCTAAGGAAGATCACTTGAGCTCTGAGTAAAGTCCCAATGCCTGATTGCGTGCATGAGTACACACACACACACACACACACACACACACACACACACACACGCACGCACACACATGCACACATGCACATGCACACGTATATATTTATTCAATAAAATGAAATGAAAAACATAACCAACCTAAAAGTTTAAAGAAAAATATAGTTATTGTGCTAACATACTGTGAACAACATACATACAAATGAATAGAAGAATGAAATTGTCACCAATAAAGACTTAAGGTTGGGAAGGTGGCTCAGTGGTAGAGTGCTTGCCTTGCATGCATGAGGCCCTGGGTTTGATTCTTTAGCACTACATAAACAGAAAAGGCCAGAAGTGGCGCTGTGGCTCAAGTGGTAGAGTGTTCTCCTTGAGCTGAAGAGTTGAGGGACAGCGCCCAGGGTTCAGGCCCATGACTGAGCAAAAAAAAAAGAAGAAGAGGAAAGACAAGGGTCAGCAATGTCAAGAGTTAATAAATACTAGGAAAGTCAAGCTCTGTGTGTGTGTGTGTGTGTGTGTGTGTGTGTGTGTGTGTTCTAGTTACTGGGGCTTGAACTCAGGGTTTAGGCACTGTCCCTTAGCTTTTTTTGTTCAAGGCTAACATTCTACCACTTAGTCACAGCTCCATCTCTGGTGTTTTGAGGTTAGAGATAAGTCTCACAAACTTTCCTGCGCAGGCTTGGCTTTGAACCTGGATCCTCAGATCTCAGCCTCCTGAGTAGCTAGGATTGCAGGCAGTAAGCCACCAGAGCCTGGCTAAACTTTCTCATGTACTACTAGTGATGGCATAATTGACAATATCATTTCGAGGACAATTTAGCAGTATCTAACCATATTCAGATGCTTCCTGATATCTATCATTGAGGAAAAAATATGCAAATACACAACAAGGCATAGAGATAGAAGTTAAATTCAGAACGTTTACAATTATTATAAAAATTAGAAATAATCTAAATGACCATCAGTATGAGACTAACTAGTAGCTGGACATGGTGGTGCATACCTGTAATCCCGGTACAAGGGAGACAGAAGGGAAATTGTGTGTAACACAGGCAAGTAAACTTAGGCTACATAGGCAGACTCAGTCTCTACCAAAAAAAGAAAAATTATATGTTATGACACATTCCTGTGTTTGAATATATGCATCAGCTAAAAAGAAAAAGAATAAAGCTAAAATAAACATCTGTTTACCAAAAATCATCAAGGCATGTTGCTAATGAAAAAGCAAACAAAATAGATCAGATAGCTAACCTCTTAAGCTGAATATCTAAATCACATGTATGTAAATGAATTGACTAAAAACATAAGGATAACTATGTGGCTGAATAATTGCCTGGGAATAAAGGAAAGTTTAGTTATTTGCTGGGATATTTAGTGAAATACTTGCATGTATTAAATGCAAACCATTGTCTAGGTAACCTTGGAACCTATCTATACTTAAGTAAAAATTCAGATGATATAAACAAACTACAAAGAAGAAACATTCTAAATTAAAAGAATGTTGAAAACATTTTTAATTCAGCAAAGCACATAAAAATCATGGGTTTTAAACAGGCACTGGTGGCTCCTATCTGTACTACTAACTACTCAGAAGGCTGAGATCTGAGGATCATGGTTCAAAACCAACTAAGACAGGAAAGCCCATGAATCTTTATCTCCAATTAACCAGCAAGAAGCCACAAGTAGAGCTGTAACTCAAATTGTAGAGCATCAACCTTGAGTGTAAAAGCTAAGGGACAATGCACAAGCCCTGAGTTCAATCTGCAATATCAGCACAAAATAAAACATGGGTTTCACTTGTTGATTTGTATAATTTAAATTTTTTATCCATGATATAATTTCCTAGAACTGGACTGTGGTAAGACTCAGGGGGCCTGCATTTCAATGCATTGATTTACTGATTCTGAAAAGTTCCTACCTGGCCAGTTGTTGTTCTACCATTTAAAGGCAGGCATTAGGTGATATCCATCAATCTGTAGCTCTATGACAATCTCAAAAATCAAACAAATGTAGTTGCTTATTTTGGTTTTTGTGTCCATATATCCAGATATTCCATTTTCAAGTCTTTTTCAAATTTAAGTATTTTGCCTTATTTATTTTACATGCCAGCCCTGGGGCTTGAACTCAGCCTGAGTACTGTCCTGAGCTTTTTTGCTCAAGACTAGTGTTGTACCACTTGAGCTACAGCCCCACTTGCAGCTTTTTGGTGGTTTATTGGAGAGAAAAATCTCACAAACTTCCCTAACTGGGATGACTGTGAACCTCAGATCTCAGCCTCTTGAATACTCAGGATTACAGAAGGGAGCCAGCAGCAGGCAGCCTTATTTTTTTTAATAAATAGACTGTCATGTCATGTGTCTATTTGTACTTGGGAGAAAATTGTCACCTGGATATAATCATCCTTGTCAAAAAGAGCTTGAGAGTTACCTTCCCCACAGTAAGCCACTGTGGTGAGAATAACATAATTTAGAATTTGGTCAAGTATCTATTTGTGGAAGACTTTGAAAATGCTATTGAATGGGGTCTGAGTCACATTATCCACATATATAAAGTGGTGCTAATACTCTCTACCATTATATTCTTCTATTTACAGTAATAGCTACCATTTTCTAAGCGCACACTATATATATGACTGGGAGTGTCTCAAGCACCTTATACAGTATCTGATTTAATTCTCATAATAAACCTTAGCTTCAGAGGGAAGCTGAAATAATGTGTAACTCATTCATTGTAGGAGAATGCTGATTTACTGTGTATAGGTGTCTTGGGGTTGATATAAGACTTCACTTGTTACCATGGAGGGTTTTTTTCCTTTCTGTGAATCCTGAACATAGAATTGCTAGTGATGGTAGTATAATAATGCCCCTTGAGTGCCAAATAATGTTCTTTCAATGCTAAAGCTCATTCATCTTGTTTTCTTTTAGAAAGCCCTAATTAGGTAATCACTATAGATATGAGAAAATTAATATAAGGTCATCTCATAATTCTGTTCTTATATCTTTGCTATAATGCCATTCTTCTTTGTGAATAATTCCACTGATTCAACTTGCTATGATCAGCCATTGTTTCAGGTCAGATATGAGCCACATTTTTGTTCTCTCTTCTTCCTCTACAACATTATACCTTTTAAGAATCTTGCTTAGATTCATCAGTGTATAGAAAAAATTCTTTCATATAATAACTCCAAAACCACATGAATTTTCCAATTCAGCCAAAGTCAATTCATAAATGCAATGCCATTCTGCACAAAATGTCTGCAAGGCATTAAAAATTGAATGAGGCATGCTAATTCTTGAGTTATGGAAAAAACAAAGGACGTAAGTTCAGCCAAGAAATTAAAACAACAATAACAAAAAAGCACCCAATGATGATGAGGAAAGCCAAATGGAAATGAAAAGAAAGGAAATAAGCAAGTTGTGATGTGGCCTGAAATTTTAAAAGGGAGATTTCATGGGTGAGAAGCATGTTAGTAATAATGCTCACTGTAATTATAATCAGAGTATTCACGGGAGGAGTTACAATTAGGTCATTGTTTACAGCATTTTCCTTTGCATATGGCTTTTATTTTTTTCAAATAGGGCATCAGAATTAAGGCTTATGCTATTGGCTGCCCACTCAAACGTTATTTCTCCTTCTTCCTTGCTAAGAAAACCCTGCTTTGGATAGCAATATGCTCCACTGTAGGACAAACTGCAAGACTCAGGATAGGAAACACCATACTGGTAACAATAGAAAAGCAGGAAAAATCAGGATTTTCATTCTTCCAACTAGTTGGCTTGCAGGTGTAAGTCATAAGTACCCAGCAAAGGCCAATGCCTTTTACTCTTTCCAAGTTTCCTAGGAAAAGTAATTTTGAATTAGAAAGAAAATGGTATTTATTTCCTAATACACAGGGATTGTCATTAGTTGCTGCGAGTACAATACTTTTGGGAAAATAATTTAACTTCTTTATGCTTCAGTTTTTGATCTATAAACCATTTTCAAGTTGCTCTTGAATATTAACATTCTGTTTCATTAATTTCATTTTGAAAAGTAACATGTTTGGGATAGGGAATATTTATAAATGGAATTGACAATGCATGTTATAGATTACATATGGATGTGATGTTACTATTCAAATACATTTTCTAGAAATACTTTTGTTTTAGTTTTACAGATTCAAAATAAAGATTATTCATGCAATTTTACAGTTCTGAACAAGCCCACAGAGAATTCTTTATTAAAAATTCTAGAGACTTCTAAGCCTAACCACTATAAAATATTACATTTATTTTTAATACCAGTTTCCTTTACCTTTTTTACTCAAAGCTGGTACTCTACCTCTTGATCCATAGCTCCACTTCTGGACTTTCGGTGGTTATTTGGAGAGAAGAATCTCATGGACTTTCTTGCCCAGGTTGCTCAGATCTCACCCTATGAGTAGCTAGGATTATCAACATGAGCCACCAGGGCCTGGAAAGTATTTTAATTTAATCCATTTTGCCTGAGGGGGAGCAGTCACAGTGGAAATGTGAAATGGTTTTTTTGCTTCCACTGAATCCAGATACTGGGTAGTTTGGGGCTATACAATTTGACCTCAGTCTAAGATTTCCCAAGAGAGCCTCATCACTACAAGTACACAATAATACACACTCCCATGTCCACTTCAACAAGATCTGCAAGTATGACTCCCTGAACACTCTTGGATGGCTTTCTGGTCATGAAAATGGCCATCATGCATGTGACAGATTACTTGCCCAGAGAGAGCAGAGTATATAATCAGAGTTCTGCAAAGGAAGATAGGGAGTTTAAGGTCTATTTAATTTTTATAAAATGTCACGAGTCAGCTAAAGATGTTGGGATTCACTGTGATGGTGAGGGGTGGGGAGTGAAGAAAAACAGATTGCAGAGGATAATAGGGAGAACTACAAATTACTATTAGCCAAGTGGCAGGATCCCTGATGAAAATTTCAATACCTGCTGCATTATTGCTGCAGTAGATTAGAAAAACACTAAAGTTCTCTTTCTTATTTAGTTCAATGCCCTACTCTGCAAAGAATAGCTAATACTTGGAGTAATTAAGATGCAGCGTCTTTTTTTTATTTTTAAAATATTTTTATTGTAAAGATACTATACAGAGGGGTTACAGTTTCATGAGTAAGGTAATGAGTACATTTCCTATCGAGTATTATTAACCCTGGCTTTGTTTTTCGCTTACTATCCCTTCCCTCCTCACCTTCCCAAACCCTCCCTCCATCTCAAAGTGGCAAAGTTCATTTTCAACATAGTGTCCTGTACATCTCATTGTTACAATGGGTCAACCTGTACCCTTGTTTCAGCATTTATTTCCCTTCCCCCCACCCCGCCGCGAAATTAGAAAAATGTATATACAAGATGCAGGGCACCAGAATCAAATACAATGAAAACAGGGGTTATATCATGGGGGAAGAACATACAAAAGAATTTTTAAAAATCACATAGTATATTGAAAACAACAGCAACTATATGAAAAACCTACAGCCAGCATTATACTTAAATGGTGAAAAACTAAAGCCATTTCCTCTTAACTCAGGACTGAGACAAGGATGTCCACTCTCTCCACTTCTCTTCAATTTAGTATTAGAATGCCTAGCTACAGCAATAAGACAAGATGCAAACATAAAAATGATGCAAATAGGGAAAGACGAAGTCAAACTCTCCCTTTTGGCAAATGACATGATCTTGTATCTAAAGAATCCCACGGACTCCACTCCCAAATTACTCAAGGTGATTCAAAGCTTTGGCAAAGTAGCAGGGTATAAAATTAACCCTCAAAAATCAATGGCTTCTCTGTATGACAACAATGAGAAATCCCTGGCTGAAATAAGGAAAGCAACTCCATTCATAATAGCCCCACAAAAAATAAAATACCTAGGAATTAACTGAACCAAAGAAGTGAAGGACCTCTATGACGAAAACGTTAAAAACCTGAAAAAGGAAATCAAAACAGAATTTAGCAAGTGGCAAAACCTCCCATGCTCCTGGATTAGAAGGATCAACATCATGAAAATGGCAATACTTCCCAAAGCTATCTACAAATTCAATGCAATACCTATCAAAATTCCAACCTCATTCTTCAAGGAAATAGAAGAGGCAATCCAAAAATTCATATGGAAGAATAAAAGGCCCCAAATAGCAAAAACGATCCTTAACAGAAAAAACAGGGCTGGAGGAATATCAATACCAAATATCAAACTCTACTACAAAGCCATAGTAAATCAAAACAGCTTGGTACTGGCACAAGAACAAACCTCAGGACCAATGGAATAGAATTGAAAACCCAAAAATGAACCTACAGACCTATAGCCATCTAATCTTCGATAAAGGAGCTAAAAAATAGAATGGAAGAAAGACAGCCTCTTCAGTAAATGGTGCTCCAAAATTGGTTAATCACTTGTAGGAAACTAAAGCTAGATCCTTCTATATCACCCTGTCCCAGAATCAACTCCAAATGGATCAAAGATCTAGGAGTCAAAACAGACACTCTGAAAACATTACAGGCAGAATAGGAGAAACCCTAGGTCTCCTTGGCACAGGCCCAAATTTTCTTAATAGAGACCCAGAAACACAACAAATCAAAGAAAGGTTGGACAAATGGGATTTCATGAAATTGCAGAGCTTCTGCATGGCAAAGGATATAGCTAGCAAGATCAATAGAAAGCCCACGGATTGGAAGATCTTCATTAGCCATACAACAGACAAGAGTCTCATATCTAAAATATCCCTGGAACTCAAAAAATTAAATCCCTCAACAACAAATGCTCAAAGAAACAACTTCCCAATAAATAAGTGGGCTAAAGACTTACAGAGAAAATTCTCTGAGGAGGAAAGAAGGATGGCCAATAGACACATGAAGAAATGCTCAACTTCTCTAGCTGTAAAAGAAATACAAATCAAAACAACATTGAGATACCACCTCACCCCAGTTAGAATGGCTATAATCAAGAACTCTAATAACAACAGATGCTGGAGGGGATGCGGCCAAAAGAGAACCCTATTGCATTGTTGGTGGGAGTGTAAACTTGTTCAACCACTTTGGAAAGTAGTATGGGGGTTCCTGAAAAGACTCCACATAGAGCTCCCCTTTGACACAGCAATCCCACTTTGGGGCATTTATCCAAATGATCACAAACAAGACCATACTAAGGCGACCAGCACACTATGTTTATTGCAGCATTATTTACCTTAGCTAAGATTTGGAACCAATCCAGATGCCCCTCAGTAGATGAATGGATCAAGAAAATGTGGTATATATACACAATGGAATTCTATGCCTCCATCAGAAAGAATGACATTGCCCCATTTGTTAGGAAATGGAAAGACTTGGAAAAAATTATAATAAGTGAAGTAAGCCAGGCCCAAAGAAATATAGGTCCCATGGTTTCCCTTAGTTGCAATAACTAGTATATGTCTGAGACAAACAGAAACTGTCAGACAAATTGTTGTTAGGTAAAATGAACCCCAAGATAAGAGTTCAAACGTTTTTTTTTCTTTCTTGCGATTGTTTCCAACATATTTGTAAGATGATTTCTTTGTTGTTTTGTATGTCCCTCCCTCAGGGTATAAGCCCTGCTTTCACTGTATTTGATGTTGATATAATTTGTGGAGGGGAAGGGAATAAACAAGCTGTTTAAATAGGGTTACAGGCAGATCCATTACAACAATGAGAATACAAGACATTATGTCAAAAAATGAACTTTACAACTTTGTCGGGTAGTGGGTGGGGGTGGTAGGGGATGTGGGGGTGGAGGGTGGGGAGGGGAAGGTATGGTATAGGGAAGCAAAGGAGGAGGCAACAATGATTGATAAGAAATATACTCACTATCTTGCCCATGTAATTGTAACCCCTCTGTATGGTATTTTCACGATAATTTATAAAAAAGAAATAAAAAAAATACAGCGACAAAGAAAAAACCTCTTGTGTCTCTATTTTGGGGTTCATTTCACTTAGCATCATCTTATATGGTCATATGCACATAGCTTTTGACCTTTTCTGCTTGTCTGATAAGATTATCCTAGAGGTATACTAGTTATTGCAAATGAGGGAAACCATGGGACCTATAGTTTTTGTGCCTGGATTACTTCACTTAATATAATTTTTTCTAAGTCTTTCTATTTCCTAACAAATGGGGCGATGTCATATTTTCTGATGGAGGCATAGAATTCCCATATATATATATATAACATTTTCTTGATCCATTCATGTACTGAGGGGCATCTGGGTTGGTTCCATATCTTACCTATGGTGAATCATGCTGCAGTAAACATAGTTGTGCTGGTAGCTTTGGTATGGCATTGTTTGTGATCATTTGGGTAAATGCCCAAAAGTGGGATTGCTGGGTCACAGGGGAGCTCTATGTGGAGTCTTTTGAGGAATCTCCATACTGCTTTTCAAAGTGGTTGAACAAGTTTACCAACAATGCAATAGGTTTCTCTTTTGACCACATCCCCTCCAGCATCTGTTGTTTTAGATTTCTTGATTATAGCCATTCTAACTGGGGTGAGGTGGTATACAAATATTGTTTTGATTTGCATTTCTTTTATGGCTAGAGAAGTTGAACATTTCTTCATGTGCTTATTGGCCATTCTTCTTTCCTCTTTAGAGACGTCTCTCTTTAAGTCTTTAGCCCACTTGTTGATGGGGTGGCTGTTTCTTTGAGGATTTGTTGTTGAATGATTTAATTTCTTAAGTTCTAAGTATATTTTATATATGAGGTCTTTGTCTGTTGTATGGCTAGTGAAGATATTCTCCCAATCTGTGAACTTTCTATTGATCTTGCTAGCTATGTCCTTTGCCATGCAGAAGCTCTGCAGTTTCATGCAATCCCATTTGTCCAACCTTTCTTTGATTTGATGTGTTTCTGGGTCTTTATTAAGAAAATTTCAGCCTACCAAGGAGCCCTAGAGTTTCTCCTATTCCTTCTGATGCAGGGTCTTTTAAACTCCACCTCTAGGAAAGAAACAACTAGTCTGTGTTTTAGGTGGCCTTGAAAGAAATTCCTTGCCAAATCCTCATTGGGAATGTTAGGACTACAAAGCTTGAGATTCCAAAAGGAGTGGGGATGGAGAGGCTGGTGAGAAGTGGTCCTTAATCTGCATATTCTGAACTTCATGAATCCCAGACTACATGACTAAGATTGGACTCCCTGTCAAACTTAGCGAGATGCTTTGGGTATATAGCCAATCATGTTGTGTGGTAGAATTGATTTTGTTACACAGGTAACTGCAAGTGGTGGGATTGGGATCTATTCCCTATATAAGATACTTTAGTAATAGCCTCCTAATAGGACCCCTGTGCACCAGAGTCACATCAGCTTCTCAAAGAGAAACTGTATAGGTTCATGATGATATATTGATGATATGAATACAAGGTAATCATTTCAAACTGTACAACTGGTCCTAAAAGAAAATAATTACTCTGATATTTCTTACAAAGGTAAGGGGTACTTTATTCATGGCCGTTGTGGCAGACATGAAGACTATATGTAATAGAGGACAGTTACAAATCTCTACTCAAAACAGCAAAGATAGCTAGAGATTTATAGATAATCAAAAGAATGAAAGTGTCTTGAAGGAAAATTATTAAGAGAAGATATCAAGGATAGGATTATAGTTGCTGGCTGGCCAAAGACGTGTGCCAAATATTGGGATGAGAAACTAGATCCCAGATATTGAAGATAATGGGATGTGAAGAATGATGATTCGCTCTAGATGAATCAGGACTCTTATTAAAACTGGACTAGATAGGCCCAAAGATGAGACTTAAACTAAAAGAAGACTCAGCAGCAGTAAAGTTATGAGGTAAAGTTGTAAAAAGGTTTTATATATATATATATATATATATATATATATATATATATAAATGTATATATATGTATAAATGTGTATTTATATACCATCTATAAAATATGTATATGAAACAAATATATATAAAACAAATATATATGTATTATAAAAATATATGTATAGAGGCTGGGAAGGTGGCTCAGTGGTAGAGCACTTGCCTTGCATGCCTGAGGCCCTGGGTTTGATTCCTCAGCACCACATAAGCAAAAAGAAAAAAGCCGGAAGTAGCGCTGTGGCTCAAGTGGTAGAGTGCTAGTCTTGAGTTGAAGAGCTGAGGGACAGTGCCCAGGCCCAGAGTTCAGTCCCCACCAGACCCCAAAAAAATATATGTATATAAAAAATATACATATATTTGTGATCATACTGGGACTAGAACTCAGGGCCTGGGCACTAATCCTTAGCTTTTTCAATAGAGGCTGGCATTCTGCCATTTGAGCAATGCTTCCACTTCCAAATTTTTGCTGGGTAATTGATAAGAGTCTCATGGACTTTGCTGCCTGATCTCACTTTGAATCACTATCCTTAGATCTCAGCCTCCTGCATACCTAGGATTACAGACATGAGCTACCAGCACCAGGCTTGAAAACTCATTTAATTCTAAATTTGGGTGTTTGAACTTACTCCTTTAACATTGGAACTATGAAATGACATGATCAGATATGAAAAGGGCAAGAGAGTACAGATGAGATGGCATGGAAGAAACCAGGGTCAGGTGTCAATGCAGCTAGACCATTTTAATGATAAGAGAATTTTAGACAATGTGAACAACTGTAGAGAAAATGATACAGGAAAAATAAAGGTAAAACATAGAGAAAGTTGGTTACATAAGGTATAAGAGATGGAAAAGTCTAACATGATCAAAAGTTTAGTTAAATAAAAAAGGTATTGTTAATCTCTGGTTCTGCAAATAAAGATATGTACTCACAAGTGAATCTAGTTCTAGTTCTATTCCTTCCTCATTTTTTTTTGGTCAGTCATGGGCTTGAACTCAGTGCCTGGCCACTGTCCCTGATATCTTCAGCTCTACCACTTGAACCACAGCACCACCTCCACTTATCTGGTGGTAAATTGGAGATAAGAGTCTCATTAGCCGGGTGCTGGTGGCTCACACCTGTAATCCTAGGTACTCAGGAGGCTGAGATCTAAGGATTGTGGTTCAAAGAAAGCCCAAGCAGGAAAGTCTGTGAGACTCTTATCTCCAATAAGCCATCAGAAAACCAGAAGTGGTGCTGTGGCTCAAGTGGTAGAGTGCTAGCCTTGAGCTGAATAACTGAGGCACAGTGCTCAAGCCCAGAGTTTAAGTCCCACAACTGACAACAACAAAACAGCACAACATTCTCATGGACTTTCCTGCCCTGAATGGCTTTGAACTGCAATCCTCAGATATCAGCCTCCTAATTAGAATTATAGGTGTGAACCAATGGCACTCAGCTTATTTCTTCCTAAGTGGGCATTTCTGCTTCCACTTTCCCTGCTTATTCTCAGTTCTAGAGAACTTCTTCCATATCTACTGCAGAAAGGATGAACTGGAAAGAATGTATGAAGACATCATGTAACTAACCAGTTCTCTGCATTTAACTACTTATTGAAGTGGATGAGTGGTCTACCACTAGGAATAAATTTAGAGATGGAGTCCTACACTTTCTTTCTATTTTTGTACATTTTTGTTGTAAAAATACTGTACAGACAGGATATAGTTACATGAGTAAGGTAATGAGTACATTTCCTATCGAGTATTGTTGCCTCCTCCTTTGTTTTTCCCCTACCATACCTTTCTTCCCCACCTGCCCAAGTACCACCTCCTACCCCCCTCCCACACTGAAGTTGAAAAGTTCCTTTTCAACATAGTGTCTTGTACATCTCATTGTTACAATGGGTCAACCTGTATCCTGATTTAAGCTTTTTGTTTTTTTCCTTCCCCTCCCCAAATTAGAAAACTGTATATACAAGATTCAGGGAACAGGAATCAAATACAGTGAAAACAAGTTTTACTGTGGGCGAAGAACATACAAAAGGAACAAAAAAAATCACATAGTACATTATAAGTACATTAAGAAGAACAGCAGCAAAGATAAAACCTCTTGTGTCCCTATCTTGGGGTTCATTTCACTTAAGGATATCTTATATGATCAAATCTAGCAAGATCAATTAGAAAGCCCATGGATTGGGAGAAGATCTTCATTAGCCATACAACGGACAAAGGTCTCATATCCAAAATATACTTAGAACTCAAAAAATTAAATCCCTCAACAACAAATCCTCAAAGAAACAACTGTCTGATAAATAAATGGGCTAAAGTCTTAAAAGAGAAACTACTCTGAAGAGGAAATAAGAATGGCCAATAGACACATGAAGAAATGCTCAACTTCTCTAGCTGTAAAAGAAATGCAAATCAAAACAACATTGGGATTCCACCTCACCCCAGTTAGAATGGCTATTATCAAGAAATCTAACAATAGCAGATGCTGGAGGGGATGTGGCCAAAAGGGGACCCTACTGCATTGTTGGTGGGAGTGTAAACTTGTTCAACCACTTTGGAAAGCAGTATGGAGGTTCCTCAAAAGACTTCACATAGAGCTCCCCTATGACCCAGCAATCCCACTTTTGGGCATTTACCCAAACGATCACAAACAAGACCATACTAAAGCTACCAGCACAACTATGTTTATCACAGCATTATTTACCATAGCTAAGATATGGAACCAACACAGATGCTCCTCATAGATGAATGGATCTAGAAAATATTTTATATATATATATATGAATTCTATGCCTCCATCAGAAAGAATGACATTGCCCCATTTATGAGGGAATGGAAAGACTTGGAAAAAATATTGTGAAGTAATCCAGGCCCAAAGAAACATAGGTCCCATGGTTTCCCTTATTTGCAACAACTAGTATATGTCTAGGACAAGCAGAAAAGAGTCGTACAATTTTTATGTTTTGTTTGGTTCTCAGATTTATGGAAGCTTCAGGGGTTCAGTATGGTAGAACTCTACACATATTTCTAAGATTTTTGTTTTTGTGCCAGACCTGGTGCTTGAACTCAGGTCCTGAGCACTGTCCCTCAGCTTTTGTGCTCAAGGATATCTCTCTACCACTTGAGCCACAGCTCTATTCCAGCTTTTTGCTGTTTACTGAGATAAAAGTCTCATAACCTTTACTGCCTGGGCTAGCTTTGAATCATGATCTTCACATCTCAGTTTCATTTTTTTTAATTTAATCTTATTTTATTGTAATGATCATGTCAGGTGGATTACAATTACATAAGTAAGGTAATGAAAGCATTTCTTGTTGAACATTATTACCATCTGGCTTGTTTTTTTCTACACTTTCCCTTCCCCCCTCTCTATTCCTCCTACCCCACCTCCCATATCTCAGCCTCTTGAGTTGCTAGAATTACAGGTATGAGCCACCAGTGTGCAGGCCTAAGATTTTTATTACATTTACTGAAGTCAGATTTACTACAGACAAACAAATATCCATTTCCTATATAGGGATTCCATAGTGTGATAACATTAGAAGGAATTGTTGCTCTTCTTACAATAACCACTAGAACCACAAATCACTTCCCTGTGCTCTGAAGCATTTAGCAGTCATTAGCCATAATGGTGCCCATCCATTTTTGTTACATTTCCCCCAAGTAAAGGGCCTTTATCTCTTTATATAGATAAGTCCAAAGTTAAATTTAGTCCATACTTATAGATACATGCAGATAGTTGACCAGAAATGTAAATCACGACCTTCTCTAATCCATTGACCTTCTCTAAAGTTAAGTGTTAAATGTTCTGAAAGAAAGTTCATTAATGAAATGTCAGTCACCAATCCTCCAGAGAAAGGTAGAACTACTAAGAATGAAGAAGAAAAACTTTCTTACAAAGGTGCTATTAACTAGTTACAGTCAAATTCCAAATCTTGCATAGTTCTGAAAATGCGTTAATGTGTGTACAAGAATCATCAAATTAATTCCTGTGTCATTTTCATCCAAGCCTAATAGTTCTTGTCAGTGTCCTTGTTTTATAGTCTTATATAACACTTCCTCTGCTTGCCCTAGAATTAGACACAAAGAACTATGTCTTTTTAATGAAAAATTACATTTAGGTACTACAGTTGGGGTGGTAGAAACATTTATTACTATTTGATTAGACACCGTTTCTATGCCTTTTTGGACAGAGCTACCAAATATACTAGTAATATGATTATGAGTCATATGAAATGGCATTTTGTATAAATGAAAAATGACAGACTATCAATAGTTCCAGTAGCTTAACCTAAATATATTATAAACATCTAATTCAAACTTAGATTTATAGTTTTAATTTAATATTTGATTTTTATTTGTATCTCTTTTTCACTGAAAACCTTGGTTCCAGGCAATGTTAATATATTTACCACTTTCCCTTATCTTACCATGTTCTATAACGTCAAAACCAATATCATTATTATCTATGTAATTACTAGATATTATTTCTTTTTTTTTTTTTTTTTTGGGTCCGGTCATGGGGCCTGAACTCTGGGCCTGGGCGCTGTCCCTCAGCTCTTCAGCTCAAGGCTAGCGCTCTACCACTTGAGCCATAGCGCCACTTCCGGCTTTTTTCTTTTTGCTTATGTGGTGCTGAGGAATCGAACCCAGGGCCTCAGGCATGCAAGGCAAGCGCTCTACCACTGAGCCACCTTCCCAGCCCTAGATATTATTTCTATAATAAATAATTTAAAAGTAAGATAGAATATGTCCATAAAGAAGTTTTTGACTAAAAGAGACTTGAACAATGTACACATAGGCATTATGACTAAAAGTAATAGGACTTTATTTGGAAGTTGGAAGACCAAGGATATTCTCAAATATCAACTACTAACTTAATAAAGTTAAAATTTATTGTTAACCTTTGATTCAGAAGGAAAGTATTACATTTACTTTTCAAGATTCAGATGTCTTAATCCCTGGTATTTTGAAATGCTTAAGATTAAAATGATATGTCTGGAATCTACTTCAAAAGAACCAAGTAGCAAATGGGCAAATGAAATAGGTAGAAATCCAGATGAAATAAAATTGGTCATAAAATATAATTTTTGAAGCCAAGCAATAGGTATGTCAAAATTATAAGCTTTACTTTTGACTTATGTTGGAAATTTTTCATAGTGCAAAGCTTTTTCTAAAATGATTCTAGTCATAGGAGCAGAAACACTAGTGAATGATGTTTCAGATCCATAAAAGGACTTGAATAAAAGGATTTTAGTGAAACAGGAGCAGAAAAATGTGTAACATTATATTTGCATACATATATTTACAACATATTTGTAGCTAAGTTAATACAATGAATAGTAAGTGAAAATTTCCTCTAAAGGGAGACATAGATATATCAATAAAAAATGGGAAAGATAGCTGATAGAAGATATAGATATATAAATACATAGATAAGATAGACAGATGATTGATAGATAGCTGATGGATAATAGGTAGATGCATAGATAGATACATTGATAGACACAATGGCCACAAACCCTTTGGGCAAAACCTCTTACTTAAGGCCAAATGTATTTGCTATAAAGTACACACTAAATGTTGACTGTGAACAGATATTTACAGAGCATTTTTTTATGCATACAGCTGTGTGCTATTGTGTTGGGGGGGGTAAATTTCTCAGTTTTCTATTGCTATAAAAATATTTAAGAACAGGTAATTCATAAAAGAAAAAGATTATGTAGCTCCTGGTTCTATAGGACGGAAGTTCAAGGCTGGGTTGCCACATCTAGCAGGGGCTTGTATTGGGTCATAACATAGTGGGATATAGAAGTACAAGTGGGTACATGTGTAAGGCCAACATGGAAGAAAGCTTGGGCTTGCAAGGGAACAACTCCCTGTTGGTAGTACTAATCCAGTCTGGTGAGAACTACCTTAATCTCTTTACTGACCTAATTACCTCTTCATTAAAAAGTTTATAATATTTTTTTGTAATATGGAGATGGGTGAGAAAGAGAAGAAAACAAAGATCATTTTGGAAATTGGATCCAAGAATGAGCTTAGTGAAAATTATATATTACAACCTCTTAATTGTTGCCCTATGTGAATTCGAATTTGTTTTTCAGCTTTCCAGTCATAAAAATGAACAGTCAAGATTGATCAGCACATGGTGGTCAAGAAAGTTAAAACAAGCCAAATTCTATGGAGAAGCACAATTTCTCAGAATAAAAGGTTCTGATAGCATATTTCATCTTCTCCACAGCTAAAATTGTTCAGGCTTATCAAACAAAGTATGCAAGAAGAAAGAAGGTGATACTTTCTTTTGTTGCAATTTTCTAGATTAGAAAACCAAGACATATACCGGATGTGGTTGTATATACTGTTATCCCAGCACTCTCGAAGTTGAGGCAGGAGAGTTTTAAGAGTTTTAAGCTGAGCCGGGTGCTGGTGGCTCATGCCTATAATCCTAGCTACTCAGGAGGCCGAGATCTGAGGATCATGGTTCAAAGCCAGCCCGGGCAGGAAAGTCCATGAGACTCTTATCTCCAATTAACCACCAGAAAACTGGAAGTGGTGCTGTGACTCAAGTAGTAGAGTGCTCTCCTTGAGCTGAAGAGTGAAGGGACAGTGCCCAGGCCCAGAGTTCAAACCTCACGACCGACAAAACCAAAACAAAAAAAGAATTTTAAGCCAGTCTGGGCTTCCTAGGAGACATTCTTTATAAACTAAAAATAGTTTTTAAAACAAAAAGAAAAAAAAGGTACTATCTATCCATCCAGCATTACTCATTTCTTTAGATGGAAGTAACAGAAAGAAATTTGTTGTTAGTCAAATCAAACTAAGGTGATGTAACATTTTAAATACATTGAAATTCTTAGGAGGAAAAAAAATCTGCCAGATTTTATGGGACCTAATACAAGGAAGTGAAAATCAGTGAGAGAATGATTCTTCTCTGACATTGAGAAATGATTCTCTGTGCTCTTATAGACTCTTAGTGGGTCTGCATATCTCTCTTAATACCAGGTCTTTTCTGTTTCAAATGTGTTCTTTCCCGGTGGATTTAGCTTTACTTGGTTCTGACTTTACCCCAGTAACTTCTAGCTAATTGGTACTATTATAGTATCAAATAGAAAGGAAAGGGGAAAGGTGTAGTGGGGGGAGGGAGATGAATAGGTGATTTCTAGAGAAGCAGGAGGAGGAATAAATGGATTAGTAAACCTTTTTCTACTACTTATCATCATCCAAAGTCTTGAGACATCTTTAAAATTCTGACTCCCACCTGAAATGGGACAGAGTCTATGTGTGTATCTCAGGGAAATCAGAAACGAAATTAGAGGGCAAGAATAAACTGGGAACTGTGAGCAGAGGGAAGAACATAGCATAACAAACACATTTGTTAGAAAAAGAATTTTTTAATAAACTTCCAAAAGTAATAAGTGGAAAATTTTTATAGTGCCTCTATTAAATAATGTTAGTAGTCAAGGTAACACAATTTAGGGGAGATTTTTCATGAATCCTGAATTTCAAAAATCCCAAAATACAACTACAGAAAGCTTTTATATAAGGTCAGTATATAAGACTGATTCAAAACATTACAGGATGGAATAGGAGAAACCCTAGGTCTCCTTGGCTCAGGCCAAAATTTTCTTAATAGAGACCCGGAAACACAACAAATCAAAGAAAGGTTGGACAAATGGGATTGCATAAAGTTGCAGAGCTTCTGCAGGGCAAATGACATAGCTAGCAAGATCAATAGAAAGCCCACGGATTGGGAGAAGATCTTTACTAGCCATACAACGGACAAGGGTCTCATATCTAAAATATACTTAGAACTCAAAAAATTAAACCCCCCAACAACAAATCCTCAAAGAAACAACTGCCCAATAAATAAGTGGGCGAAAGACTTAAAGAGAAACTTCTCTGAAGAAGAAAGAAGGATGGCCAATAGACACATGAAGAAATGTTCAACATCCCTAGCCATAAAAGAAATGCAAATCAAAACAACATTGAGATATCACCTCACTCCAGTTAGAACGGCAAAAATCAAGAACTCTAACAACAACAGATGCTGGAGGGGATGTGGACAGAAAGGAACCTTACTTCATTGTTGGTGGGAATGTAAACTTGTTCAACCACTTTGGAAAGCAGTATGGAGGTTCCTCAAAAGACTTCACATAGAGCTCCCCTATGATCCAGCAATCCCACTTTTGGGCATTTACCCTAATGTTTACAAACAAGACCACACTAAAGCTACCAGCACAACTATGTTTATTGCAGCATTATTTACCATAGCTAAGATATGGAACCAACCCAGATGCCCCTCAGTAGATGAATGGATCAAGAAAATGTGGTATATATACACAATGGAATTCGATGCCTCCATCAGAAAGAATGACATTGCCCCATTTGTTAGGAAATGGAAAAACTTGGAAAAAATTCTATTAAGTGAAGTAAGCCAGGCCCAAAGAAACGTAGGTCCCATGGTTTCCCTTATTTGTAATATCTAGTATATGTATGAGTCAAGCGGAAAAGGTCAGATAATGTGATGTCAGGAAAATGAACCCTTAGATGTGTATTTTAATGTTTTTTTTCTTTCATGCATGTGTTTCTAACACATTTATAAGATTATCTCTTTGTTGCTTTGTATGTCCCTCCCCCACAGTATAACCCCTGCTTTCACTATATTTGATGTCAGTATAACTTGTGGAGGAGATGGGGAAAAGCCAGTTGTTTAAGGATACAGGTGGACCTGTTGCAACAATGAGAAGTACAAGTTGTCATGTCCAAAACGAGCTTTACAACGTTGGTGCGGGGGGGGGGGGGGGGGGGGGGGGGGGCGGAGGGGGGGGGAGGGGGAAGGAGAAGGATTGGGATTAGGGGGGAGGGAGGAGGCTGGGAAGGGATGTGAAAGGTAAACAAAGGAAGAGGCTGCAATGCTTGGTAAGAAATGTACGCATTATCCTGCCCATGTAACTGTAACTCCTCTGTACAGTATGTTCACAAATAAAATTAAATTAAAAAAAAAAAGACTGATTCAAGAAGAAAAAGCAGAAACCTTATCTTTTAATGAATATGCTAAGGACATTGTAGAAGGAACATCCTTCTACAGAAGCCTGACATCTAATTATTCCCTCACAAAACAATTACATTTGGTTTGAACTAAGAAATGTTTTCTTTTATAAGACCCTGTGAAATTAAAAATAAAGGCTAATATATGGCACCTATGATTATATAATTTGGTCAATATCCACTAACTGGCTAATTTATTTAATGATAAAAATCTGAACAATTCGATAATTATCAAAATAATAATGTATGCCACTGACAGCTATTTTCTTCAGCCTGAATAAAAGCACATGAAATAAATATTTACAGCATTAAGGTTTAATATTTTGAAAAACAAGAAACATAAAAGTTATGGCCAGAGTCAGTGGTTCATGTCTGTAATCCCAGCTACTTCTGAGGTAGAGATCAGGATGATTGATATATATATGCACAATAGGATTCTATGCATCCATCGGACAGAATAACATTACCCCATTCATAAGGAAGTAGAAAGACCTGGAAAAATTATATTAAGTGAAGCAAGCCAGGCCCAAAGAAACATAGGTTGCATGTTTTCCCTCATTTGTAATAACTGTAATATGTCTATGATATTCTTAGGAGGGGATCACAATAGCCCAATCGTTAGGTGCACATGGCCATATACAATGAAGTCTATCAAAAGGAACTCCAAGAACTGGAAACAAGAGGTTTTTATTATGTACTGTTTGCAGTTATTTCTTTTCTTTTCTTTTTTCAGTTTTCTGTACTCTTTGTCTTGTATATAAGTTTATCTGATCTGCAGAAGGGAAAGGGACTCACAGAAACAGCAGGACAAAGGATGAACTAATGCAACAATGATTCTTATTAGACACTGTATTGGAAATTAATTTTACCACTTGCAGTGGGGAGGAGAGTGAGAGGGAAGTGGGAGAAAATAAGGTCATGGTAACAGTGTTCAAAAAGTAATATACAATGGAATTCTATGCCTCCATCAGAAAGAATTACACCTTCCCATTTGTTAGGAAATGGAATGACTTGGAAAAATCATATTAAGTGAAGTAAGCCAGGCTCAAAGAAACATAGGTCCTATGATTTCCCTTATTTGCAATAAATAGTATATGACTAGTATATGTGTAGGACAAGCAGAAAAGGTCAAAAGCTATGTACATATGACCAAAAAAGATGATGCTAAGAAAATGAACCCCAGGGTAGGGACACAAGAGGTTTTATCTTTCTTGCTGTTGTTTCTAATGTATTTATAATGTACTATGTGATTTTTTTGTTTCTTTTGTATGTTCTTCCTCCATGGTATAGCCCATTTTCCCTGTATTTGCTTCATATGCCCTGCATCATGTGTATACATTTTTCTAATTTGGGGAGAGGAAGGGAAATAATAAAATGCTGAAATAGGTTATAGGTTAACTCAGTGTACAATGAGATGTACTAGACACTGTTGAAAAAGAACTTTACAACTTGGGGGGGGAGGAGTTGGGGAGCTGGGGAGAAAAGGGATAATAGGGGCAAAACAAAGGAGGAGGCAACAATGCTCAATAGGAAATGTACTCATTACCTTACTCTTGTAACTGTAACCCCTCTGTACAGTATCTTTACAATAAAAATATATACTAAGAAAAACCAAAAAACAAAAATGTAATGTACTTATTACCTTACTTATGTAACTTTATCCCCTCTGTTCATCACTTTTACAATAAACAAAAATTTTAAAAAAGAGTTCAGGGACAGTGCCCAAATCCTAAGTCCTGGGACTCTCTCTCTGTCTCTCTTTCTGTCTCTTTCTCTCTCACACACACACATACACACATGCATACACATAGAATAAAAATTATTATAGGCTAGAAATTCTAAGATGAAAATTAGTAGCTGATAAAAAAGAAAACACTGGGAACATATTAAAAACTATTCATTTCATTTTCTATCATTGGCCCTAAAATTGTCCATATTGTTGATATCAAAGATCATTACACTCTGAAACTGTATTATTTCCTTTCTTCATCAGTCTGCATTGCTTTCTTACTCAAAGAGAAAACATTATGCTGGCTTCCATTTTCATTAAATGTTTATCTTCAATTTCACTAAAATGGAAAGCATGGTATGCATCCTCAAATGTTTTTCAAAAGTTAATGTGCTGTGAACATCAGTGTTCATTATCATTCTGTTTACTGAAACACTTGAGCATGTCATTGGTGCTTTTACAATCTGGAAATAAATGAACGCATGTGGGAAAAAAAACAATGGTTGAACATGTGGAATTTGTATTTAATCCTATGCTTTCTGAGATTTGTGGTTATCATAGTATTCAGTTCACACAGTCTTTGTTTTCCTGATAGAAGTTGGACTTATTGCCCATGTTTTGCCATTCTTCTCATTTGGTCCACGTGAGTAAGAAAGGGAGTCATTTGGATATTGTCGGATAGAGTATCAAACCTTGATGTTACATTGGTTTCAAAGAGGGTAGAGGTTCTCTTAGAGGCCAGGAAACACAAAGGCTCATGAACCAAATTAAGACATTCAAATAATACATAAATTGAGAGAATATTGGAAGAAAGGCAATGGGAAACAGATGGGTAAGGTTCATACCTTTTGGATGTGGTACAAATGGCAGAAGGATCACACTTTCTTAATCTAGGTTTGGCAATGGTCTCATCTCCCTCTGCTCTATCAACCTTCTTTGCTAAAAGATTGGAGCTGAGAAAGTATACATACATTTTATTGGATTTAAGGTTCTACAGACCAAACACTAGAAAAACCAACAAAATATCAAATGAGTGAATCATTCTTATTCTTCTTGAAGTGGCTAACAAATGCTATATCTACACAGTTTTGTTTACCTTTGTGTCTCACAAGTAGAAGATTAGTGCTGTATATTTCCATTTTGCTACTCTCAACAACATGATGACTGCCAGTGCTATTAACTGCCTCCACAGAGCCTTTACTTCTGACCATACTGGCAGAATGAAATATTGACAGGGTTAATCTCCCAAATAATTTAGCCCTTCTTCAATTTACAGCAATAAGTTTCTCAAGTGTGTATTTACTATAAAATCCTCCCCTTTTGGCTTTCATAAAAGCTGTAGGAGGCATTTGTTACCTTGTCCTGTCACTGTATGAGGTGTTAAATATAATAGCAATGGTTTAATGTCATAAAACATAGAGGGGAAAGACTGCTGAGAGTTGACTATAATCAATTTTCTCCAATTCTAGGTTAGGTGAAAATTTATTGCTAAATCGTCTTTTCAAAAGCTTCTTTGGTTATTTAATATTGATCTCAAAATGATTAAGAAGTGGAACAGTATTGATTTTTAAATGAGTCAAAGTCCCTATAATGAGACTAAGAACCAGATTGCAAAAAATTTAAGTTATAGAAGTAGATTTTAATGGCCTCCATTAGCTTCTAGAGTTAAAATTGAAAGCTGCATAATATAGTACCTTTGCTTAGGCTAGAAATTTTAACAAGGTATCAAGTCTAGTTTACTAACTGTGGAACAAAAGACATGTATATAAATGCTAATATATTAATTTTAAAAGCATGTAATATAGGTACATTTAATGATAGGCAATAAGAATTTATATCTAAAATCACTAGCTCATCACTATACCTTAGAAAACTGTGTGGAAGGAAGGGTTATCTAGAGGAGCTCATTTGTCCTGAATTAATCTTCTAGTCATGCCCATGCCTGGTTTTCCTTGAGCTAACCTTGCTACATAGGCCTCCTTAATGCTTTAAACCTGTTTCATATTGCTTAGAGAGATATATCCAAAAAAAACTTCTGGGCTATGGGTGTGGCTCAGTGGTAACACTTTCCTAGAGTGGACAATGTCCTGGATTCGGCCTGCCCTATCACAAAAAAGAAAAAAAGAAAAAAAAACAGAAAAACAAAAACAAAAACAAAAACATCGGCATCTTGTACTAACTTGTTGATTGATTCAGAATCAAACACATAAATTTTCCAGATAATCTACTTATTTCATTAATAAAACAATCTATGTTAGGTAAAAATCGTTCTAGAAGTTTCCTTGCCTCTCTCTTTTCAAAGAAGCAGTTTTCAGGGCCATTTCTTGCTCCTCTATTTCACATAGAAACCTTCTCCAAAAGCAAATGTTTGTATCATATTCCAAACTTCTGTGCTTGTCTATTTCCAGCATAAAAGCTTTCTCATTCTGACTACAACTATTTGTGTGGGCTACTGTCTTCTATTTATATTTTTCCTTACATGAACATTGGAGCTGGTATGAGAATGTTTTTCTCTTCTCCACTCGTACCTGCAATACTCCATTTCCTTAGCTGTCATTCATAGTTTGATTGTCTTTAAACATCTCAGTGCTACGCAATTATACCAATTTTACTTGTTTGTTTGCTTAGAGGGTCTTGTTACCTGTCTCAGCCTGACTTTGGATTCATTATATAGCGCAGATTGATCCTAAACTCAAGATTCTCTTTGCCTCAGCATCCTGAGTGCTGGATTGCAGGCATATATACCACATCCGGCTCAAATACATAGATTCTTACCTTTGATTGGACCTTTAATTTGTCATAAATTTCATAGCCACCGATGAAGGAAATTAAAGGAACTTATATAAAAAATTGGTCTCTGATGTATAATTCAACATCCATTCCTTTGTATAATTCAATACTAGTAAATACCACTGGTAAAAATTGAGGAGATGTGGACAGAAGGGAACCCTACTTCATTGTTGGTGGGAGTGTAAACTTGTTCAACCACTTTAGAAAGTAGTATGAAGGTTCCTCAAAAAGCTTCACATAGAGCTCCCCTATGACCCAGCAATCCCACTTTTGGGCATTTACCCAAAAGTTTACAAACAAGACCACACTAAAGCCACCAGCACAACTATGTTTATTGCAGCATTATTTACCATAGCTAAGATATGGAACCAACACAGATGCCCCTCCGTAGATGAATGGATCAAGAAAATGTGGTATATATACACAATGGAATTCGATGCCTCCATCAGAAAGAATGACATTGCCCCATTTGTTAGGAAATGGAAAAACTTGGAAAAAAATTGTATTAAGTGAAGTAAGCCAGGCCCAAAGAAACATAGGTACCATGGTTTCCCTTATTTGCAATAACTAGTATATGTCTGAGACAAGCAGAAACGGTTAGACAAGTTGATGTTAGGTGAAATGAACCCCAAAATAAGGACTCATATGTTTTTTTTTTCTTGCTATTGTTTCTAACATATTTATAAGATGATTTCTTTGTTGCTTTGTATGTCCCTCCCTCGTGGTATAACCCTTTTTTCACTGTATTTGATGTTGGTATCATTTGCAGAGAGGAAGGGAAAAAAACAATTGTTTAAATGGGGATACAGGTGGACCCATTGCAACAATGAGATATACAACATGTTATGTCGAAAAATGAACTTTACAACTTTGGCAGAGGTGGGGGGAGTGGGAGGGGGAGAGGGAGATGGGAAGGGATGGGAAGGGGAAACAAAGGAGGAGGCAACAATGCTTGATAATAAATGTGCTCATTACCTTGCTCATGTAATTGTAACCTCTCTTTTTCACAATAAAAAAGAAAGAAATTTAGTTTGAAGTTAGAGATATGGGAAACTCCAAATAAGATAAAGATCAGAAAAGAATGTAAAAATGAGATGCTGATTTTGTAATCTAAGTTTATACTGCCTCTACTTGAGGCAACAGTAATTACATCTTGTTGTTGAGCTGTCATGTGCTGTGTTAGGTACAAAGGGTTTGAAAGGGAAAAGTAAGTCTCCTGGAGTTGTTGTGTTCTGTTGGTAATGAAATTGGCCATACTCAGTGTTTAGGTTTCAAAGGACAACAGCAGTGGGAATCTCTGCAATTGCTAATTAACATTTCTCTACCAGCTCTTAACATCTTGGCCATCCTTCATTACCAATTCAAATGATGTGATTTTTCCTCTCAAAGGTGTTGTCTTCTTATGTTCTTTAGGTTTGAAAGCCAAGTACATTAGGCATTGTTCTAAAGTATTTGAAGAAGTACTTTATTACCTGAGAATTCATACCTCATTTTCACATATCTTTTTGTTACCTATACTTATTTGCAAATTCTTGCAGTTTTAAAACCTAGACTGTATTCATATGACCAATATAATTCCATTCACATGATTTTTACTTAACTATTAATTGAAAATATGAATAATAATGATGAATATAGTTCCGAGTGACAGCTAATCTAATAGTAAACATTTTATTCTTTTAATATTCTCTTCTTTGGGTCTCTTTTCAACACTATATGCTATAGTAGTAAAACCTTTCCAGGTTAGCAAGGCATTATCATGCTTTATTAAGTAGAATCTAATGCAAAGGAAACCCTGATAAAGATTGCAGTGAGAAGAATCGCTTAACAAGACAGGAGATTATTGAAATGAATGTTTTGATTAGTGAATGGATTAATGAGTACACCAAAATTTAAGAACTAGGAAATAAAACCTTCTAAAGAAATATTATTCATTGAAAGATAACAGAAGTTTTATTTTATTTTAGTGACTATTATAAAATAAGAATCTAAAGTAGTTGGTAGGGTGAATCCCTAAGAAACTTTCATCTTCACCCTATTACCTCTTGAGTGTAGGACATATAGGTCAGTATCTGAAGGTGGAGTTGAGATAGACCTTTAGTAAGTTCCTGGAGCTTCTCCATATCCAAGCATGGGAAGGTTCTGCAGGTCAGCTCAGGCTCTCCAAGACAAGGCTGAGCATTGCTACCACAGAGAAAAGTGGGCCTCCATATGCATCACTTGCCTTGCTACGACAGCTTCTTCTGTTCATTTTCTTGCTTGTGTGTTTTTCTTGAGTTGTAGGAGCCACGTTGCCTATGACTCACAGCGGGAATGGCAGTGACCTCTGTGCTTTGAAAACTCAGGTAGAGACAAATGTTCTTGGATTTCAGAGAACAATGTTCCCTCCCTTTCTGCAGTTTTTCTATATAGCCACAATGACTTCTGAAAAAGTCAAGGGAGAACAGGGTAATTGTTCTAAGGTAGCTAGAATTTGGAGGGCAGTGGAGAGTATAGGGAAGCCTCAAGAAGATGTTGCTTGCCTGACTCTGGTGGCTCAGATCTGTAATCCTAGCTATTCAGGAGGCTGAGATCTGAGGATTGTACTTCAAAGCCAAGTGGGAAAGACAGATGTGAAGCTACAAGTGGATGTGTAGCTCAAGTGGTAGAGAATCAGCCTTGAGTGAGGGGAAAAATGGCTTAGAAGGGACAATGCCTAGGTCGGTCATGCATCCAAGCCCCAGAACAGGCACAAACAAGAAGTAGTAGCAGCAGCAGCAGCAGCTGTTGAAGCCTCACCCATACTCCTTCAGGATATGCTTATTTATTGATTGATTTATAAACTGGGTTTAAACTGGGAGTGAACTCAGCTCCTCCCTCAGAATAGGCATACACTATACCACTTGAACAATGAACCCCACTAGTTTTGGTTTATTTTCTTTTTAGATAAGGTCTCACACTCTTGCCCCAGGCTAGACTTGATATTGGTCCTATCTGTACCTCCCCAGGAGGTGGGACTCACAAGTATAAACCACTATGACCCACTTTGTTGGGATGAGAGTCTGTCTTAACTTTTTTGCCTGGGGTGGCTTGGAACCATGATTTTCCTAATCTTGACCCCTACATAGTTGGGAGGATGAGCTTCCATGATTCAATCTGCCTCTTAATGCTAAAATTCCAACTCCCAGTACCAAGCAATTTCTTGGATCATCAGAAATTGTTTTGTCTACCTTTAATAGGAATTTCAAGTGTCCTGGAATTTTACTTTGCCCTATCACATGCCAGATACAGGTCTCTATGAGATGGTATGCACTTGGAGCATAACTACCAGCTCCATTGTATTCCAGGAGAGTTGTCCCTTCTTCACCATATTCTAGTGTTTCCTAGAGGTCATTTGCACCAGGTTTATGACGATCTTAAGTGACACAATAGCGCCATTAGTTAAATAATCACCACAACAGGCAACAGCTTTCAGAAAGGTAGAGAAAAACTCTTAGCCGCAGAAATACACTTAGCCAAAAAAAGGAAATGAAAACCATTGAGAATTAAATAGTTACATAAAATGTCAAAATAAAGACAAATAATCAAACATAAATCACTTGCATACACACTAGAAAACACTGTTGAAGCTAGAAGATTAAATCAATAACAATATCAAATATCATAAAATCTAAAAGGCAAAACTAACAAGAAAAATGAATCTTTCTGCATAAAGCTGAATGAGATAACAGTTGAAAAATATGGAGCTATATCCCATATTGCTGAAGGAGAAAATTAACAGTTTTAGATTGCATTTCTTATCCAATTTGTTTAAAAATGTAATACAATTCCAATCAAAATTCCTATCTTTTTAAATTGAAATGATTATTTTAAAGTTAGGCTGAAAGAGTAAATAGACATAATTGGGAAAACAAGAAAAATGTAAAAATGTCTAAACTTATCATAAAGCTACAGTAATCAAGATGGTATGGTATTGGCATAAGCCGCTATAGATCTAGAGACTGCAATAGAAAGCTCAGGAGTACATCTATAAAAATATAGAAAACTAATTTTTAGTTGAATGTTTTAATGAAATACATATATATTCTAATATAGTTCAAACAATAATACAAAGAAGCCAGGCATGGTGGCTCATGCCTGTAATCCTACTCAGGAAGATGAAATGGAGAGGGTTGCAGTTTGAGTATGGCCTGGCCAAAAAGCTCATGAGACTCCCATCACAATAAACATTGGTCTTTTGCTCAATTTGTGTGAAATCTAGTGTTTTCTCCTTAAGTTCATTGATTCAAATCTATTCTCTATCATGTCGCTCTTTATTATTGGGCCTATCCAGCCAGTTATTTCTGTCATTCTATTTTTTTCAGTTCTATAATTTCCATTTCCTTCTTTTTTAAAACTTTTATTTATTTGTTTAGATTTCCTTTTATTCATGAATTCTGAGAGAATTCATAATTGATTCTTAAATCATTTTATGCCTGATTAATGTCAGCATTGCCCAAGTTAATAGTTTTTCCTCATTAAGTCATGATATTCTTGGTTCTTGGCATGATGAGTGATTTTCTGTTGTATATGAAAATTTTGTGTTATGTTATTGGTGTCTGGTCCCCAATGAAACCTGCCACTTCATCAAACATTCTGTTTAAGGTTAGTACACAGATCCTAGGCTAATGTAGGGGGCTGTTTACTAATTACACATAATTTATTTTTGCCCTTAAAATATTTTTTGTCCTTTTCTCTTTTGACAAGGCTTGTATGTATAGCTGAGACTAGCCTAAAACTTTATATGTAGCTCAGGCTGGCCTCAAAATCTCTATTCTCTAGCATCAGGCCCCTGAGTTCTGGGAATACAAGTATGTACCACTATGACTGGCATGCAATAATACTTTAGTATGTTTCCTTCATTTGGGGTTGCTGAGATCCTAACAGTTCTTGAAGTGGGTGCTACCTGAAGAGACAGAAGGAGCTTGAATAAATTAGGATTCCCTTTGGTAACTTGAGAATAACTTGTATCTATGAAATCTTCCTTATGTCTCCCCTCCTTTTGAACCTCAGTCTAATTTGTGGGGAAATCATGAGAAACTCCAAATTCAGGGTAGTCTATAAAATAACTGACTATTCCTTAAAAATCTCAAGAGCTTAAGAAAATAAGAAAAAACTATCAGACTACTATAGATGACAGAAAACTAATGACTCATGATGATTAGCCAAAACATAGAATGCTAGATTGTATCCTGTAGCAGAATGAGATTAAAAGAGTGAGCTTAAACTCATAAGCGTTGGCCTTGTTTCAGTACTGAGAATCGCCAGTAATTTAGCCTCAATGAATTTTAATTTAAAGCTATGAGCTAGCTCTATTATTGTATATTTACCAGTAAAAATTCTATAATTAGTGTTCTTAAATGACTTCATATATCAAAGGTACTAACTAAAAAGTACTACAATTTATATTACTTGAACTAAATGGAATATTTCCACTGCCTCCGAAGAAGAAAATATTCGCCTTATTTTTAGAATAGTATCTTATCTCTTTTTCTCATTTTTTCTCTCTCTAGGGGAGTTTCTCATTTTCTTTTCATATACCTCTTGTTTTCTCTATTTCCTGTTGTGTTGGCTCCCTTGGACATTCTCCTTTGCCTTATAACCTCATTTTATTTATTAGATGGGTGACTTCCTCTAGAATTACATAAATAGTGTAATCACTGAAGATTTTTTTAGCCTCTCATTTGCTGCTCCAAACCCAGAATCACATTATCCAAGACTGCTGAGTACAATGGATGTTATTATCTACAGAAAAGCAAAGAGAGTCTTAGAAATCACAGTCATATTTTTGTATTCCAAGTACTTACAAAGAATGCAAATGGATGTTTGATAAATGGAAAAATAAATTCACCATATATTCAAATTTATTTGTTAGCTTTATAGTAGAGGGACTAAATAGAAAGGTTTGGAGGTAGAGGAAGCTTTTTGTGTTTGCTTATTTTCTGCCGTGATTTTCTTTGCTGTCTTTTTCTTCTATGAAATAAAGAGTGAGGAGGTTCTGACAAAACACCTGTTTCTCAATTATATTATGCAATGTAATACCTGGTAAGAATTGTGTATCCTATGGTTTCCACGCTCCTACTTTTCATTAGACAATGCTTAAAGAGTAGAGACTAAGATTTTATACTTTTTCTTTTGCAACAAACAAAATTTTGATTCAATGACCATCAAAAATACATAAAGAAATTTAATCTTGAGCATCTGGTGGCTACTTCATCACTAAGTACTGCCAAATTGTTCCAGGAAGCAAAATTGTTTATGATCCTATTCACAAGTAAAGGCCAAGTATATTTGTGCATGCTGCATTAAGGGTTTCTCATGGTGGTATAAATGGAGAAATGAGTCATCAAATAACTTCAAATAAGTACAAATCTTATCAAACAAAAGACGCATGAGCCACTGCAGTCACGATTTTATTCTGAATGCCAATGAGTTCATTGTGCAATTACTTTTGATATGTAAGAAAAAGGCAAAAAATGTAACTAGTAACCTTGCAGTAGTATATTTTCAGTTTTTTTTAGCACTTCTTTCAGTGCTCAGAATTAAATGTAGAGCCTCATGCATTGTAGGCAAGTACTCTACCAACTAAGCTACATACTCTGCCCACATTTTTAATTTTTCACTTTAGAATTTTGTAGTGCAGTATCAAATATATCATCCCATCAAAGGATTCATGATTTAAAACATGAATTGTTTTAAAATAAAAATAACATTAGTAAATGTAGCAATGAGAAATGATTCATAACTCTCAGTATCAAAACCTTCATCTAAAAAATTATGAAGCAATCAAATATATCCATTTTTATCAGAGTCAACATAATTTAGTTTTGGACTAGTATCTTTGATCATAGAAAGTTAATATTTATGAATTCTTCATTTTGTAGCTTTGTTTGCACTTAGTATATAATTTGTTATTGTTTAGTAGTTTTTTAACTCAACTAGATAGTCACACATATTTAGAAGCATTTTTAATAATAAATGGAATTAACACTGTGCCCATCAGTCTAAAATGTCACAACACTGGGGAGATTAAGGAGCAGAGTGGATAGATAAATCTAAGAGTGACACAATCACTGATTTCATTGAGAGACAGTATTTGAAACTAGACAGAGACTGAATTCAACAGACTAAGAAGTAGGAGAATAGTGACAGGAAATTAATTAATCCATCATCCTTATGTAGAGAAGAGAGGAATACTGAAAGCACAGAGCCAGGGAAGAATGACATTACAGAAACCTGGACACAAGGTGATGGAGATCTGACCTAAGATAATGGCAAAGATAATGGAGTGAGAAAGTCATTTGAAAATAATATAAAGCATAACACAGACATTGAACTATGCAGCCATCTAAATACAAACAGAGTGACTCTGGTGTGAATGTTAGAATTCTTATTTTCCACAGATCATAGCATCATCTTGGAGCCACAGTAAGACTTTAGAACTAAAAACCTAGGGATTTAGTGATAAATCTGATCTCTTTTTACAAGCATTCATATATTCTCTGTAGTCTCAGTTACCTTGTCTATTAATGAAATTTTTTAGCTAGAAGAGTGATTTTCAAATACCATTACACCTATAACCCCAGAACTAGAATATCTTTTTCTAAGACTTTACGTTTTACACAAAACACAAAATTCAAACATTAGACCATAGTTTCATAAACATGTCTACAAATATCTACAATACAATAGAAATAAATGTGCACAGTGAAAGAAGCCACCTAAAGAGTAAATATTGCGTAATTCAATTTATAAAATTCTATAAAATATAAAATATTCGACAGTGCCAGAAATTAGGCCAGTGCTTGCTTCCAAATGTAAAGAGAAACAAGGAGGCCAGAGAAGAGCTATGAAGAGCTAACAGAAAAGTTTGGAGGTGGTGGATATATTCATTATCTTGATAATGGTATTGATTTCATTTTTAAGTGACTGATAGCTGGCTTAACTACTTTCAGATAGGACATGGTATTCTTTATCTGGACATAATTTCATGGAATAGTGACATCAGACAAAAACTACTCATGGAAGAGAAAGACTTTACCCTTTTTATAGTCACATGGAGATAAAAAAAAACAAAAACAGAACTTTAGCCAATCAATCACAAAATGCCCATATATTTTTTTCTCAGATGAGTAACAACTGCTCCTTCTTCAAAGATACTCTGGCCTCATTTCTCTCCTGTATCTCTGTAGGAAAAAATTAAGATAATAAATCATCAAAGTACCCCCAATTTCCAAGCTGCTATCAGTTTAAAACACTCTTGCCACTAGAACCTTCCTACCCAAAGTCTTAACACAAGCCACAATCATCTAACAAATTTTCCAGTCCTCACTCCTCTTTGATGATTATGATGTGTGTGTATGTGTTTGGGTATGATGGTACTGATGCTTAAAATAAGGGCCCAGACACTTGAGGCACAGTTCCACTTTCAGCTTTTTTGGTAGTTTATTTAAGGGAGTCCAACAGACTTTCCTGCCTGGGCTGGTTGCAAACTGATTCTCAGATCTCAGCCTTGTGAGTAGCTAAGAATAAAGACAATAGCCACTGGTGCCTAGCTCTTTGATGAAGTACAGCTCATGAACAAAATAAAAAGTTGAAAGTAGACTTTCTGAGATGTAGGACACAGTCCTCATGGTCTCCATGCCTGAGAAGCTTTCTGGAAGCTATCAAGGTAGATGAGCTTTAAAGACTGCTAAAACTCACATTTTTATACTACTACTCATGGTAATATTGGTTTGGGTGGATAATGATACCCTTTATTCAGTTTTATAATTAGTTACCTTCTTGATAGAACTGGAGTTTCTGTTTTAGCATTACTATCATGTTTGAGAATGGCAGTCAACTCAGGGTAGAGGCTGGTATTTTTATAGAAAAATCATTTTGACATCTCTTTAAAAGTTTTATATTTTTCTCAGTGCTCTCAAATTCCCTCTATGCTTGGTCAATGGCACTGGGGAGAAGAGCTCCATTTTTGTTGATTTAGAAGAGATTGATTCATGAATGTGCTTTCCTTAGCTTCCTGCTAATAAATGCTCTTCCCTTGGTATTTTCCTGAGTTATTTCTCTTCCTGGATTTGGATCTTGAATAAGCAGACAGGGAAAGAACTGAGATGAAGGGAAGCTTTAGATATTTAGGAGGATTTCCACAATGTAGGAGTTGATGATGGAAAGCTAGACAGAACAAAAAAAAAAAAAACATTTCATTCATGAGAAGCTATGTTTAGACCCTTAAATGGGTCCAATAGCCAAATTTTCTATTTTGTAAAGGCTAACAAATAAAGCTGCTTGTTCTATAAAAAATCCTCTAAATAATTACTATGGTTATCTACCATCTAAACCTGTATTGTCACTTTACAGAGTTCTAAATACATTTTACATAGCATGTTTAAACATGCATAATGGCACAGAAATAGGAACCCAAAATGCTAACATGCTTGTGGCAACCAAAATGACTTCTTTTTGTATTTTATTTTTTCAATTATCTTTACGTAATTGTACAAAGGAGTTGCCAATTAACAAAGCCCTTTATAAATATAATGCATCTTGATCAATGTCACCCCTTTCAACATTCTCATCCATCTCTCCCCTACCTATTTCTTTCCTTGCTCTTCTTAGTTTTTCAGGATATTTATTGAATTCTTGATGATATTTTCTTCTTCTCCTCTTCATTTGTCTACTCTTTTAACTTTGACCTTACCCCACCCCTTTCAATGACTAACTTCTTGGTGTTTATTTTGGTGCATTCTGACTTTGCCTTTCTAAGGAATTAGACTATTTGAGTTCTCCCTTACATCTGCCATATTTTAGTTAATACATTTGTATACATTTGCATAAAACCCAGTGTAGTTTACTTATAAGTACATAAGCTAAATCTAGCTTCCACATCAAAGGGAAAACATGCATCCTCTACAGTGACTTTTGATTTGCATTTTTAGTGTAAAAAGAGGATACTCTGACTATGGAAAGCAGAAGCAAGAAACCATTTTCCTATATTATACCCCCCCCCCCACACACAAACCTGACAGTTTGGGGACCAGGACCCAGGTGGTGCAAGATGGGCAGGAAGCAAACCTGAAGGCTGCAATGGAGGTCAGGACTTAAAAGTCCAGGGAGAATAATTTGAACCCCATATACAGTTAGAAACTTTCCAAAGAATTTGCCTTTACCATGACTTTTTAAACTTTTTAAAGACTTTCCATATTGCTTTATTGAATTTTTTTAAAAGATTCAGTAAAGTGAGTCCATCTGATAAAATACATAATGTAAAAATAGGTAAAACACAGGGGTGTATAGTTAAGAGGCTAATGTTATTTTACTGGCTATACAAACTTTTGACAACTTAAAATATTTCTTTAAATCTTGTCTGCAGATGGTGTTTCAAATGATAAGTGTTGACTTCATATGATAATGGATGTAAAACTTGTAGCACAGGATCTGACACATTGTAAAAAACTTAGCTAGTATGGTGAGAAAGGCTAATATTCTGGGAAAATATTGCAACTACCTCCTAGCTCTACAGTCTTTTTCATGATTTCAAAGTAATAGCCATATCTTCAAGAGTGAAATTCTACTAGAACTTCTAACAGCCTCACCATTTATTTCCACAAATAATTTTCTCTCCCTAGAGGGAACAACTCAGCTCTAGCTAATTTTAGTTTTTACTTACATATTAGTAGCATATTGTGCTACTAATTTTTCTCCATTTAAAAAATGGCATGTCATTTTCTTATGAAAAAAATGGTTGGGATCTTGACAGTCACTCAAAGGTCCATGTATTAAAAGTTAGGGAATAGGGGAGGAAGTTGGTGAAAGGAGAACAGGAAACAACTTAAGCTCTCTCTGACCAAACAGGGTTTTAAGGTCCCATTAGGCATCTACAGAGTCACACCTAGTAAGCTATAATTATAGAAATACACACACAAAATAAAGATTAAAAACTGATTGCATAAGAAGACAGAAATCTGTATCTGTCAGCAGAAGGGGAAGCCAAGAATGAGGTATGGCACACCTTAAAGGCAAACAACCACCAACCAAGAACACTGTATTCAGAAAAGCTCTCCTTCATAACTAAGAGACAAATATAAACTTTCCACAAGAAGGAAAAATTGAAACAATTTATCTCCACCAAATCAGCATTACAAATCATACTTAAAGATGGCCTACATCATAAAACCGAAAAGAACACAAGAGTGGCAAATAAAACAGCCCCTTACCAGAGAACCAGATGAGTACAGTAAGAAATGATGAGGCATAGCCCTTAATAAGGTTGATAGCATGCAAGAATTATGACACACTTCTCAGTCCCAACTTTCAATATTAATTGACTTAACTTTCCAATTAAATTACAACAGATTGACTAGTTGGATTAAAAAACAAGACCCATCTTTCTGTGATTTTTCACATCTTGCCCACAAAAACAAATATATTCTGAAAGCAAAAGGTTGGAATAAAATTTTTCAAGCAAACAGCCCACATTAAACAGGCTAGTGTACCAATACTAATATCAGATAAAGGAGACTTCAAATTAAAATTAGTGAGAAGAGACAGTGAAGGACATTGCATACTAATAAAGGCATCTCTCCCATATGTAGATAAAACAATTTTAAATATCTATACACCAAATGCCAGACAACTCAACTTCATCAAATGAACACTACTTAACCTAAAAACACATGTAGAACCAAACATTGATTGGTGAATTCAACACATCACTGTCACCTCTGGATAGATCATACTAGCAAAACCCCATCAGAGAAACCTGTACCTAAATAATTGCATTGGCCAACTAGACTAAATAGACATCTATAGAATATTTCACCTCAAAGCATCATAATATACATCCTTCTCAGCAGCCCATGGAACATTCTTCAAACTAGATAATATTTTAGGTCACAAAAAATCTTTGCAAATTCAGAAAAATTGAATTCTTTTCCTGCATTCTATCAGACCACAATTGAATAAAATTGGAGCTCAACACCAAAAGTGTTCACAGAAAATTCTCTAACTCATGGAGTCTGAACAACACATTTTTGAATGACCAGTGGGTCATTGAAGATATCAGAATGGAAATTCAAAAACTTATGCAATTTACCAAAATTGAACACACAAATTACCTGCTCCCCTGGAACACAGCAAAGGCAGTACTCAGAGGAAAATGTATAGCTCTGAGTGCTTACTACATCAACAAATTAGAATTGTTGGTTCATAGGGAAGCTGTCTATATTTGAGCTGATCTGAAACTTTGGTGAAGTAGCAGTGCATAAAATTAACTAACAAAGATCAGAAGCTTTTCTGTATGCTAACAATGAAGAGAGCAAGACTGAAATCAGGAAACCAACTCCTTTTTATAATAGCTTCAAAAAAATCTAGGGATTAACTTAATCAAAGACTTGAAGGACCTCTATGATGAAAACTTTAAAAACCTCAAAAAAGGAATTAAATCAGATTTAAGGAAGTGAAAAAAACCTCCCATGCTCCTGGATTGGGAGGATTAAAATCATGAAAATGGAAACACTGCCCAAAGCTAGCTATAAATTCAATGCAATACCCATCAAAATCCCAACAATATTCTTCAATGATACAGAAGAAGCAATCCAAAAATTTATACAGAATAATAGAAGAACCCAAATAGCAAAAAGAAATCCTTATCAGGAAGGACAGTGCTGGAGGAATATCAGTACCAAACTTGAAACTTTATTATAAAACCATTGTAATAAAAAACAGCTTGGCATTGGCACAAGAATTGGACTGAGGACCAATGGAATAGAAGACCCAGTAATGGGAGCACAGAAATGGTGGGACAAAGGGTGAACTAATTCAGCAGTGATACTTGCTAGACTTTATGTTGAAAATGAACTAAAAAATTGTGGGAGAGGGGAGTTGAGAGGGAAAAAGCTAGGGGAAAACAAGGAAACAGATGACACTGTTCAAGAAGAAATGTACTCATAACTTATGTAACTGCAACCCATCTGTATATCACCTTTACAATAAAAAATTAATTATTTTTTTAAAAGATTGGTTCCCAGGTTAACAGGAGGTGGTAGAATCTATAAGACACACATCCCAAGAGAAATGTTGAAGTCAATGGGGCAAAGCCCTCCAAGGTGATTATGGAATGTTGGCCACTCACATTCTCTCTCCCCCTTCTCTCCCTCTCTCCTTCTCTTTCCTCTTCTCTCAGCCTCTCTCCCTCTCCCTCTTGTATCTCTCTAGCCATGAAGTGAGTAGTTCTGATCCATCACGTCCTCCAATGAAACCAATAACTCATTGACTGAAATCTTCAAAACTATTAGCTAAAATAAACCTTTCCTTTCTACAAGTTAATTATCCCAGTTATTTTGCTAGGATGATGGAATGCTGACCACAACACCCACATTAACTTCCTCTCCTATAACTCTCCTTATTCTTCTAATATAGTTAAACCACATCTCCAACAAATATTCAATTTATATGATCAAGATTATATATATATGTATATATATATATATATATATATATATATATATTATTCAGGGTTAAGTGATTCGGATAGGATGTTTATAACTACTTTCTTTGATATTTTTGTTTTTTGCTTTTCCTGGAAATAAACTACACATTTGTTCAATGGCTCATTCCAGTATTTAATTATCAATAGTTCTTTCCCATATTCAATACAACTGTAATTTCCTCCCAATTCAGTCAAATCTGTCATTTTATGTCACTTAAGAATGGAAAGAAGAAAGCTTCACTTGAAGCCCCTATCTTCCTGATGCAATTTTGGTAGTGTGTCTTTCAGGCAAGTTGTATGACTAGCATCTTAAGATTCCTTCTGTGTAGTCCTGAGAATTGCCATTATCTCTCTGCTGTGTTAGATCCTCTATTATTTGGATCTCATTTTTTTCTGACTCGATTTAGTCCCTCATTTTATTTAGGCGCATCTTCCAAGAGATTTTATTTCCTTTTCTTAAAGTTTCATTTTATTTTAATTGACATATAATGAATGTACAAATGTTTAGTGTACTGTGTTATGTTTCAATACATGTATGTATTTTATAAACATCAAATCAAGATAGTGACAATATCCATATTTCAAACATTTATCATTTCTTTGTGGTGAAACACTAATAATCTTATTTTATAGCTCTTTTGAAATAAGAATACAGTTCATTGTTCTGATCAACACTCACCCTTTTGTGCTATAGAATACTGGGACTTATTCTTCCTAACTATAACTTTGTACCCATTGATCAATTTCTACAACCTTTCCTATGCACACAGCCTCTGATAATCCCTTTTCTATTCTTTGCTTCCACAGATTTACATTTTTATTGCACATATGATAAGATCATGTACTATGCATTGACAAATTTAATTTAATGTCTTCTAGGTTCATTCATAATGTTTCAAATGGCATGATTTCATTGTGTTATAGCTGAATAATGTTCTCTTGTAAGCCAAGCTCAAGTGGCTCACACTTATCACCCTAGCCACTCAGCGGGTTGAGATCTGAGAATCACGGTTTGAAGCCAGTTTAGGCAGACAAATCTAAGAGATTCTTAACGCGCAATAACTAGTTAAAAGCTGGACATGGAGACGTGGCTCAAGTGGTAGAGTGCAAACTATGAGCAAAAACAAAATGCTGAGGAAGGGCATGAGGCCCCTTAGATCAAGACCCGGTATTGGTCAAAAATTGCATTGTGCATTTAAGCCACATTTTATTTATCCATCCATCTGTTCATTAGTACCTAGGTTGATTTCATGTTTTTACCATTGTTAATAAGCTTGAAATAAAGATTGAAGGTTCATCTTTGGCAATACTGATTTCCTTTGCTTTAGATACATATTCCAAAGAAGGATTGCTAGACCATATGGTTATGCTATTTCTAGTGTTCTGAAGAACTTCCATACTGTTTTACATAAGGAAGTACTATATTTCCAACAACAGTTTGCAAGGGTTCCCTTTTCTCCACATCCTATCAGTACTTGTTATCTTTTGCATATGTATGTATTTTCCAATTTATTTCAATTTCCTTAGTTCAATGGTGGACACATGGCTATTGCTTTTATTACCATTTACACATGTAAAGCTATCAAAGGCTTAGATATTCAGTTTTGCTGTATCTTTGTCATTTTAGTTAATCTACTTATGAGGGGAAGAAAAGCCAACACATATCTCTTTTACTGGAGTCCTTTCTATTCTTTATTTCTGTCATGTACACTACAGGCATCCACAGTGGCATGCCAGAGGTTATTCAAATATATCTTAGATTTGTCCACATTTCTTCCTTTTTAAGGATTTCCTCCTGTTTAGAATGCCCTTCCCAGATCAGCAAATTCTCTTTTCAAAATGTACGTTTGTGTACTAGAAGAATGTCGTAGTATTTTGTAACCAACTGGCACCAGCTTGCAAAAACTCATTTTTTTTTTAATTTTCAGAAAACTATGAGTCAGTTGTCATGATACTGGTAGTTTAAAGTAGACCATTGTAAGCATATTTATATGATGAAAATTGCCAAATGGTATAAATGAGGACTTTTATTACCAATTGCTTAAGAATTTAATAGTATGTCACTTTCAACTTCAGATAGAATAGAATTTGTGCATTCTTTTGCTATATTTTCTTAGCTGTCACAATTATTATCATCTACCTATATTTTAGTTGTAATGAATGTATCTTTTCCCTCACATCATTCTTACTCACTCTAGTGCAAATGGATGGTCTCATTTATCATTATATCTCTTCCAACACCTACCAGAGCCTCTTCTGTAGGACTTTTTTTATGAAGGAAGTGAAAACTTTAAAAGTTACAGTTCAAATTTCCTTCTTTGATCACTAGTGAACGGAGGATGTATACTGACCTCATAAGATCCAAGCGAAGCTGTATGGCAATGAGTAGAGTCTAATAATCCACTTCCAGAGAAGAGGAAAAATAATTCTCTTAAAAAAGTTCATGATACTCCCACTCATACTTTTTCTTAATCCTAAAAATAATAAAAGTTTGACTCTCAAGGGAACATTTGTTTTTAGAAAATGAATTTTTCCACTTGTATTATCAAATCGAAGGCTTAAAAACTTCTAAATGTTGTACAATTTGAAACAGAAAATGTCAACTATTTTTACAATGTTACCTAAAAATAGAGATTTCTAAATATATATAAAATAAAAGATTTTTGCATAGTTATAATAGGGATACTTTGAAGATAAGAATATGTGACAATACCTTTCCTATGGAATAGCATAGCAGTTGTCTCACCTAAAATCCCTCCCACTAAAATATTACTCGAAAAACTCATTAAATGAAGCATTTAATTACTTTAATGTGTCAATGAGCCTGAAAATTAACTATTGCTAAGATCTGAAAATTAAATTAAAGCAGAAACTCAGAGAAGTAAAGAAATTATTAATCTAGCTTTGATCTTGAGACATTTGTAATATCAGGTGAATTTAAATATTTGATACCTGGTATCACAGGGATGGAGAGTAGGATACAAAAATCTAAGCCTAAGTAGAACATATATATGCCTGCACATCTGCATAATACTAAAGCCCAATAGGTTATATCTTCAATATAAGAGTGCATTCGATATTTTTTCCACAAATGCATTAAAAATGGTCATACTAAAATTTAGAAATGTCTAAATTGAGGAAAATTATTCTTAATAATTCATATAACAACAAATTATTTTTTCCTATGAGATTGCAGTTGGAAATCATGTAATCTGGATGATCCATGACAATTAAGACATTTTATGTGATCCTAGTCTAAAAATACTCCTGATACTACATAGAAATAAATCTTTGAATGAAATATTTCAATCATTGCCTCAAGATCAAGTCACTTAAACCATCAGCTCATTATTGAAAAGATTAAAACATTAATCATTGTGAATGCACAAACCAGAAATGGCAGAAAGAACAGAACATAGAATCTGACCTAGAGAAATGCAGATATTGAATTATTAGACTTATGAGTTTTTCAAAATAGATTTGATACTTTTAAAAGTCTAATAGAGTGGGTTAAAAGATGGATAAATATTAAAGAATATGTAAGTAAATAAATAGATTTACAAACCAGTAAAGAATGAGAAAGTGTTGAAAAAATAATTGAAATTAGAATCTCAATGAAGGTGAGCAACAGTTGATTAGAAATAGATAATGAAAGTTATGAATTTGAAAATAGATGTAGGGAACTCATTAGCACCTAGTAAAATTGAACTTTAGGAGAAATTTAAAAACTAATGTATATATTAAACATTGTATATTTTAATTAAGGAGCTCTAATGTTTCTTAAAACATCTTTACCACCCAGTTTTAAACAGAAGGTTAAAAAATGTTATTACATACTGATATGAAGAAATCTTAAATTACAAACGACCAAAAAGATGATCTTTTATGACAAAAAGTTGCTAGAAATTATTGTCATATGGTAAACTTAAAAATCCAAAGGCTTAAAATTAACATATACACTATTTACAGGATAAAAATAACATAATTTTCCAAATCTTTTCATTTCCTTAGGAATAGTACAATATCATTCTTTGTGATGGATGAGTAGAATTCCATTGTGTATATATACTACATCCTGATACTACATAGAAATAAATCTTCAAATGAAATATTACAATTATTGCCTCAAAGATCAAGTCACCCAAACTATCAGCTCATTATTAAAAAGATTAAAACATTAATCCATATTCACATCCGTATCCATTCATCCATTGAAGGGTATTTGGCTTGATTCCATATCTTGGCTATAGGAAACAATGTTGCAATGGAAATGGTTGTGCCGGTAGCTTTAGTTTGGCCTTGTTTGTGGCTTATTGGATAAATGCCCAGTCGCAGAATTGCTGGACCATAGGGAAAATCTATGTTTTGTCTTTTGAGGAACATCCACACTGCTTTCCAGAGTGGCTGAACAAGTTTGCGTTACTACCAACAGTGTAATAGAGTTCCCTTTTGGCAACATCTTTACCAGTATCTTTTATTGTTAAATAACTTGGAAAAATTTTATTAAGCAAAATAAGCCAGACTGAAAGAAACATAGGTTGCATGTTTGATCTCATTTGTGGTAACTAGACTGTACCTATAAATCTACAAGTAAATACACTGGATGGTAAAAGACAAAACAATGCACTGGGACATGATAAATTATGCAGGTCTCTAGACATTCACACAGAGAGACAAAAGGAGGATATTCTTAGAAAAGGATAATAAAGTATAAACAGCTATGCACATCTGGTCTTATAAAATAATATTTATCAAAATGAACTCCAAAAAATAGAATCAAGATTTTTTTCTTTGTTGCTGTTTTGATTTTCTTTACCTTTTGCTTGTTTGTAAGTTAATCTGTTTTCAGGGGGGTAAGGGGGACACAGAAATAGTGGGTCAAAGAGTGAACAAATGCAGCAATGATGCTCACAAGACACTGTTGAAAAATGAACTGTACAGCTTTTGTGGAGGGGGGCAGGAGGGAAACCTGGGAGAGGGCAAGGGAAGGGGTAACACTGTTTAAAAAGAAATGTACTCATTACCTGACTTATGTAACTGTAACCCCTCTGTACTTAACCTTTACAATAACAACAAATACATATATATACATATATATTAACACAGCAGAAATTTGAACACATTTACAACTAAAGCATAATGATGGAACTTTAGAGTTTTGTGGATGCTGATACAAGAGAACAACAAGAAAGTTTTCATTTTCAAATATTTGAATCAATCTATAGATGAAATGCAATTTCAATCAAATCTCAAGACAATATTTTAGGAACTTGATAAGCTGATCATAAAATATATGTAGAAATCCATATTACTAGGAATATTCAAGATTTCTGAAAAATGTGAGAGTCTTGTAATACCTAAGATCAAGTTATGATAAAGATATATCAGTAACATAATAACATATTGGTCTAGAGACATAAATTGATCAATGTACCAAAATATAAGTCTCAGAAACCATCACATTTATATATGTGAACAATGACATATAATAAAGCTTTTATTGAAAATTTTTGTAAAATGCATAAAACTTTAAATAAGAGGTGATGTTACAATTGATATATCTAAATATCAGGACATATTTAAAATATGTTTTGAGTTTATATCTGTAACTGCAGGAAATTAAAAAAACTGTTAGGTAATAATTAGATGAGTGATACTGTGGCATAATGATTAACAGTTTAAATGGATGAAATGCAGTTACATGTAATAATATACATAAATCTCAAGATGATCCACCAAAAACCAGATGCCAGTGACTCATGCATGTAATTCTAGTTACTTAGGAGGCTGAGATCTGAGTGAAAATCATGGTTTAAAGTTAGCAGAAAAGTCCATGAGATTTTTTCTAATTGAAACACCAAAAACAGCCAGAGCTGGAGCTACAGCACAAGTGGTATAGCACTAGGCTTGGGCACGAAAGCTCAGGGACAGTGACCATTCCCTGAATCCAAACTCCAGAATCAACACCAAAAATGCTCCATCAAAAAATGGTAGAGAGCTTGGAAGGTGGCTAAATGGTAGAGTGCTTGCCTCACATGCATTAGGTTTGATTCCTCTCACCACATAAACAGAAAAAGGCAGAAGTGGTGCTGTGGCTCAAGTGGTAGAGTGCTAGCCTTGAGCAAAAGAAGCTCAGGGACAGTGCTCAGGCCCTGAGTTCAAGCCCCAAGGCCGACAAATATAAAAAAGTTACAGATCTGTGTATATATTATATTAAAAACATGACATTCAAATATCCTTTACAATTGGGCTATGTGACAGTAGCTAGTGCTTTATCCTAGCTATTCAGAAGGCAGAGATGAGGATAGTAATTTAAGGTTAGGCTGGGAAAAAAGTTCACAAGACTCCATTTCAACAAATACCTGGGTGGTGTGGTTACGTATATTCATCATCCAACCTATATAAGTATCTAAGATTTGCAGGATTGCAGTCCAGGACATATCAGGCACAAAAGTTGACAAGGCCTCATCTGAACAGAAAAAATCAGGGCCTGGTAGTATACATCTGTTATCCCATTATGGTGGAAATAATAAATAGGAGAATCATTGTCAAGGCCTGCCAAGGCAAAATCCCAGATTCTTTCTTAATAATAACCAGAGCAAAAGTGCTGTAGACTTGATTCAAGATAGGCCACTTGCCTAGCAAGCACAAGGCCCTGAGTTCAAACCCTAGTACCACCAAAAATTTATAATAATCAAGTAAGGATTGATGGCTCACACCTATAATCTTAGCTACTAAGGAGGCTGAGCTCTGAAGACAGATTTTTGAAGTCAGCCTGGGAAGATAAATAAGACTTTTATTGCCAATTAACCAGCAAATAGCTAGAATTAGAGGTATGGCTTAATTGGTAGAGTGCCAGCTATGAACAAAAGAACAAATTAAAAGGCCTTAAATTCAAGCTCAAAAACTGCTGCATGTGCACACATGCTCATGCGTGCGCACATGCGTGCGCACACACACACACACACATACACACAATAAAACATGTCAAATTGAACTATTTTACTTTTAGGGAAACATTCATGGAAAACTATCAAAAATTTAAATCAATTAATTAAAATTTTAAACTAAACAATATAAGAAAATAAAAAAGTTACTTCTGAGGGGAGAAAGAGTTTGAAATCAGGGTAGTTCTTAGGAAATCTTATACACATTCTTTTTCTTAAGTGAGTCAGAAGACATAAGGGCAATCCTCATATTATTGCTTTCATCATATATAGTTGATTAAATATTCTTCTACATCTACTTAGGTAGTAAGAATAATTTTAAGAGCACAAAAATCTATATACATGTGTGTCCACATTTATACAGGAAATTTGTGAAAATTGACCTCATGAGTATGGAGCATGATTTGTGCATATCACAATAAATCTCCTCAGTGGATTGTTTCTGAGTGTTAGAACTGGAGAATAAAGTCTGCTCAAGCATTAACTTTTCAAAATTTACCTTCAAAAATGCAAAAGGCAACGGGAGTGGTAATTTTGTTAGTCTTATTCATAAGGTCAAAATGACTTAAAGAAATCAGCATGTATTCAGACATAATTTTTGTTTCTTGAATCTCAGTTGGGGAAAAAGTAACTAAAAATAGATATAGTACTAAGGTCCTACAGTTTTGAAGGAGAAGTGCTGAACATCTAAAAAGAGAACATTTTTGAGTCGAAAATTTCTGAGCTACTTAAATGACTCTTCCTCAAACACTTAACGTTTCTTTCTTAATTGCAATTCCTTTTACTGTTACAGAGTCTCTTTTTCTTATAGCCTAACACAAGTTAATGTGTTACTAAAAATGATGAGAATGAAACCAATTGTCTTGAATGTTTATAGCTTAAAATCAGGGAAATTGGAACAATTAATATTAAGAAATCTTCTTTATTTTGTTATTATGCCTTGATATGAAATTTAATTATTTATTGCCCAAACTGGTTACAGAGAAAAATATATAATATTCACGTATATGTGTATATGTACATATTGGCTGAATGGATTATTAAATGATTCAGTTGGATGCAATAGCTTATAACTGTAATCATAGCTACTCAAAAGGTATAGATCTGGAGATTTGTGATTCAAGGACAAGCTAAGTAAAAAATAATATTTCCCATCTCAAACAATACCTGAGTGTGGTGGTTTGTTCACTTGTCACCCCAGCTACACAGGAAATATCAATAGGAGGGTTGTTGTCCAGGTAGCTTAGGCAAGACCTTGTCCCTAAAAAAACTAAAGCAAAATGATCAAGGGGCTCAAGTCATATGTGCCTACCTAGTAAGCTCAGGCCTTGAGTTCAACTGTCCCATACCACAGGGAAAAAAGAAAGATCTACCTGTTTTGTATCTGCAAGAAATTCACCTTGTTGGCAAATAGTCAAACTGAAATGATGGAAAATAATATTACAAGTGAATGAAATCCTAAAGCAAGCAAGTGAATGAAAACCTAAAGCAAGCAAGATTAGTTATACACATATCTGATAAAACAAACTTCAGTCAAAATTAGAAGGTGTAAGGTATGTAGAAGGTAAAAGGTATATATTAGTGAAAACAATAATTCAAGAAAATTTGAAATTGCAAATATATATGCACCAAATATGTACTCAATTAATTAAAACAACAAAACTGATTAACATAAAGGGACAGATATTACATATTTATTCAGATACAATAATCAGTGAGTATCTTCAATATCACATTTATATTAGATAGATCATCCAAACCCAAGAAAAAGAAGAAAGGAATTCAGAATTAAAGTGTACCATAGATCAAATGAATTTATAGGCATCTATAGAATATTCAGTTTAACAGCTGCAAAACATAATTTCTTCTCAGCAGTACATAGAACTTTTTCAAAAAACATCCCATTTTAGGCTACAAAGCATGTCTTAACATCTGCAAAAAACACTGAAATTTCTTGTATCTTATCAGATGATAAATAGAAATCAGTAGCAAGAGCAACTATAGAAACTATACAAACACATGAGATTGCTTGATAAAGATTTCAAAGCCATACATTTTGGAGAAAAGACAGCCTCTTTAACAAATGGTGCTGTAAAAACTGAATATCAACATGTAAGAGGCAAAGTAGATCCTTATCTCTCACTCTGTACAAAAAAATCAATTCCAAATGGATCAAATACCTTAATTTAAGGCCTAAAAGTCTTAAAGTACTGCAGGGAGGCATAGGGAAGGCACAATAGGCAAAAGCAAATACTGTCTGAACAGGACTCCAATAATCCAGGAAATAATAACAAGAACTGACAAGTGGAATTGCATCAAAGTAAAAAAAAAAATCTGTACAGCAAAGGAAACGAGGAACACAGTAAATATATAGCATACAGAATGGAATAAGATCTCTCAGCTATTCTTCTGACAACTGATTAATATCCAGACAATATACGGAATTTAAAAAAAAAACACCAAAAGAACAGATAATCCAATCAGTAAGTAGACAAATGAACTGAAAAGATTCTTCTAAATGGCCAATAAATGCATGAAAAAACATTTTTTATTACAGCACTATTCACAATAGCCACGTTATGGATTAGCCTAAGTGATTCACCTAGAATGGATGAATAGAGGAAGAAAATGTGGTGCAAATACACAATGGGGAATTATTCAGCCATAAAGAAGAAAGAATGTATGTCATTTACCAGAAACAAGTATGGAACTGGAGATCATCTTGTTAAGTGAAAATAATCCAGACTGCAAAAGACAAATATTTGTCACATGTGGAATCTACTTTAAATAAAATGAGATACCTACACATCCATGAAAGTAGAAAAAAGGCTATTTGGGGAAAGGCAGGGAACCCCAATGGAAGGAGGAGAGGAAAAGAAGTTGTGGGACATGAGTATAATTGAAATATGTTATATACATATGTGAAAATGAAATTCATTATTTTATACAATTAATAATAAAAGATAAAACTATTATCAATTGTGATTTCCCGTAATAAGCTTCATTGTTCAATAGTTTCTTAAACATTATGAATAAAGAAGGAAAAGGTCCAACTACTCTTCCTGACTTTACTCCCACAGAACCTCATTTAACTCCCACAACTATCTGCATAGTACTGTTAAATTAAATTTGGCCTAAAGCTAACTTGTATTTATTTTAAGTTTGGTCTAAATGTTTCTCCAGACCTAATGAACTGTAATCTAACTTGATGTGTACACAGACTGCACCCTGTTACTCTAGGAATAAGTAGCCAATCACAAATTGGTCTACTGAGCCACGTTTAAATTAGATCAACATGAGCTGGAACTAATCAGATTGTGCCCATCTCACTTCCATTTGTTGTTTGTCATTTCTTTTCTGTGACTATAAATATAATCTGCCCATGTGGTGGGTAGATTTCTTTTGAACTCTGTCCTGATTCTGTGAGTTGCTCTACTCATAATTATACTTTGCTCAGTTAAACACAATTGAATGTAATTCTAAAGATTTTCATTTAATAGTAGTCATTATTATCCCCACTTTACAGATGGGGAAATGCAGAGGTAATTTGTTAAGGTTTTCCAGTTAACATTTAGTTGAGCTGGACCAAGCCTCTGCCTCAAAGCTCAAGAGGAGAGAAAAGTACACAGATACCATTGAATCTTCACCAAATTGTGGCCTATAGAACATCAATTGTGAACTGCAATATTTCCTCCAATTAAGTTACTGTTGATAGAAGTGACACCTCATATAATCAAAGTGGTTAGCATTTAGCTGGTATAGTTAAGGCTTAGTCTCAGTGAATTATATATACTATCTCAACTGATCTTTAAAAGAGTTCTACGAAGTAGTTACATTATCAACACTTGACAACTCGTAAAGAAAGATTCAGAGAGACAAATGGCATAAAGACAGCTATCTTCTTAAGATTGGCAATAAAAGTAGTTGCAACTTCTGTCCTGAACCTGAGTTGGTGTTGTTAGCATGATATTTTATTTTGAATGCTTATTACAAAAGAATCTCAAAGTCAAAGTGTTCCAAAAATGTTTTTATTCACCCCCATTTTATATGTCCTAGGGAACATATTTTCTGCAGTCCAAATACTCTTTCTTTGTGGTATCACTTTTAGATATGGCACAGAAAAATGTCCTTCACTTATTGTCACTGTTGCTGGTTGTTGAGCTGAGCTTCAAGGCTCAGCCATTCTGTTCACCAGGCTCCAAGTACTCAAATATTTCCCATTTAAGTGAAGTCACTTAGTGACTTCAGTGCATGGAAGAGTGTAAGAAAACTGAGAATAGTTTTCTGATGACATGTCCTCTTATCCTAGGTATCTATACCATAAATCAGTGCAAACTTGGTTATAGGCAAAAATACTCCCAAATACACAACTATGTATGTATGTATGCATGTAGGTATATATGAATATATGTACATATGTATGAATATATATGCTATCTTTTACAATTATAGAGGCTGGATAGGCTCATGTAGATGGTTTTCATTTAAGGTTTTCTTGAAGTGACAGTGAGATGGTGATTGTGCTTGAGTCATTTGGAAGGTTTTCTTACTTAAGTTTCTGACTATTGATTCTGTCTATTAGCTGAAGTCTCAGGTGATAGTCAAATGTCTGTATGTGGACTGTTGGTTGTGGTTTGAGCTTTCTCACTGATGGAACCCGAGTTGTAAGAGCTAAGATTCTCAAGAGGTGAAGAGAGTCAAGGGAAAACCTTTTATGATTGAAACCCAGAAGTCATGTAATATCACATTTGGTATATTTTATGCGTGTGGAAACAAAGTCATTTAGGCCAGCCTATATTTAAAAAGAGGGAACTCTGGCTATACCTCTTAACGGAAGGACTATTAATAATTTACAGACCTAGTCAAAACTACTATTGTTCTCTCACAATCAAGAAAGAAAATTATGCTGTGATCAACAAAGTTCTAAGGGATTAAAGAGCATCTATCAAAATAATCAGGACTCTGCCATGTGTTGATTATTTTATTAAAGTATTCCCACACAAAATATGTTGAGGTACTTTGCTTTACAACCCAATTTTTCTTCTAACCTCTGAATGAGAGCAGTGTTTCTCTTTTGTCTCCAGCCTCAGCTACAAAGGCCACCAACTAGCTGATGTTGCTATCTTTCTTCAACCCTGTATTCAACCCTTGCTTTTCTCCCACTTTACTATGTAGGTCCAATATATATCTATCTTAGTGTGAAACCTCCTTTCCTAGTCTTTGCCCTGAAATCTTAGAATTGAAAGGACACAAAGTCTGGGTGATTTAAAATTTAGTCTTATCAGACTTGTGTCTAATAGAATTGAGAATAGCTGACATTCAGTATATTTTATTTCCTTTGCACCTTACCTACTTTTGAACTGTCACACACTTTAAAATATTAAGTGATTTACTACAAAATATATTATAACTATATTCAGCAAAATTATCATAAAAATGCCATCATTAGTCTTCCATTTTTAAACATTGGATTTGTTCCAGATCAACCAGAGTCTTGAATGCTATGTAGTAGAAACTACAACCGCTTAGTGCTCAGAGAGATGTGTTAGTTTTTCTATCAATATGACAATGAGAAAAATCAACTTAAAAGAGGAATTATTTTTACTCACAGTTTCAGAATCTGCAGTCAGTGGTTGTCTTGATCAGTTACTTTTAGACCAGAGGTAAAAACATGATGGGAGCACATGTCATCCATGAAACAAAGAGGAAGAGATGGAGGAAGAAGCTAGGGACAAAGTGTATTCTTCAAGAATGTTACCATGAGGGAGTTCCGGGAAGATGGCGGAGGAGAAGCTGGAATCTGAACAAGCTCTCACATAGAAAGCAGTTTTAGAGTTCCAGTGAACAGTCCTAAGCCAGAGAATCACACCAAGTGAGCCATCACAGGACAGAGAGTTAGACAAGAGAGGGGAAGCCAAGACAAGGAGACACATCTGAGCGCCTGCCAGCAGCCGCCGCCGCGGCGGCAGGGTCGCAGCAGCGACTGCAGCCGCGGCCATACCTGAGCGCTCACACAGAGAGTCCAGGACGAAGGAGCCAGACGCAGCGGGTGAGAGGATTCTACTCAACACCAGCAAGAACCGACAAGGAGCGGACATCTTCATCCTGCATTTTGCAGACCAGAGACGACCCAGGATCCAAGACTCGGCGTGAGTAGAAGCCCGACGTCCTCACTCCTTCTCAGGGAGCAGAGGAGGGAAAGCTACCCCTCCCCCCCCCAGCACCGGTGATCTCCATCTTGGATACTGACAAAGCTCGGAGGAGCTGCTAGCTCCAACTCAGGCCTTGGAATAAAACGAGTCATTTAACAGGTCACAAGAACTTAACGGCGAAGTGACCTGCCAGACTCAGCTCCATCCAGGGAAAAGTCACCCAGCTCAGGCACCAGCCATTGGAGTGGCTCTCCTCACCGGGTAACCAGAGCCAGAGGCTGCCCCTCCCTCTAGCAGCCTCCACAATCAATTGAAAAACAGAAACCCTGAGAATGGCTCCAGGGTGGGCTCTGTGAATTTTTCACAAAATAGCCCCAGGGAAAAGCTACTGTTTGTTGAAAGGCCTCAACTCTACCAGAACCTAGCCTCATCACCCCTCTTTTGTGATTCTCAAAGCAGATCACCCGCCCATTAAACTAACCTGGGAGGGGGGATCTCAAAATCTTGGGTAAAGCAGAGCATTTTTCTGCCTGTTCGAACAAACTGACTTAAGAAACCAATCAAGCCACAGGACCTCAAGCTGACCAGAGACTCCAACAAGAGGCTGGTTACAGACAAAAGGGAGATACAGGATTCTTCCCACCCCTCCCAAAAAAATCAAAAAAAAAAAATCAAAGAACATTTTTTCTTCTTTTCTTTTTTCTTTTTTTTTTTTTAACCTTATATATATAAAAAAATTTTTTTTCCTTTTCTAAAACTTTTATTAATCTTTAATTTTTGCCTTTTTTAAAAAAATAATTGTTTTCCAGTAACTTTTTTTCACCTCTTATAATTTTTATTTTAAGAATACGTGAATGTACGTTTTCCTTTCTTTTCTTGTCTTCTCTCTCTTTTTCTTTCTTTCTTAATTATCTTTTTGTTTTTTGTCTAGCTCTACTGAACTTCTGATCTTTTTTTTTCTCCCTTTCTTATCCTTTTCACCTTTTCCTTTCTTTTGTTCTTCTGTATGTGACTTAACTCTTGTCCTGCACATCCTCAGATAAACCCGTAGTTAACTGGTAGACCCTATCCCCCATTGTGTACACTTAATCCACAAATTTATTACTCAATCCGAAACCTCTGAGACTTAAATTCCTTAATAGCAGTACTACCTCTTTATACCTACACAATATTTTAAGCATTTTTTAAGTTTTTCACATCTCCTCTATCTCCCTCCTGTTTTCTCATTATATTCAAATTCCTCTCTAAATAGATGGTATTTCAATCTCCATAACTATATTAATTTTTACGTTTCTAATTTTTTTTCTGGTCTCTTTTCATTTCCCTTTCCCTTTCTTCTTTTTCTCTCCCTCTCTACTTGCATCCTACCCAACCTATTTCCTGCATTGAGATTAGGACATAGTTAACTCTCCCTGTGCCTCCCCACACCAATCTATTCCTAATTTTTACCCACATCTCTCCCTAGCCCTAAAAATTTCTAGTTTTCCAAATTCTTCTCTGCAGTTCGAAGCCCATTAACAGATAGTTGTTTGATGTTGAATAGATGTATCTGTTGAACTAGATTGTATCTGTAGACTATTGACTGTATAAATGCAAACGTTGGTTGATGGTTGCCTTAAGATAGTGTTCTAGCACAAAACTGGTGCTATTTTCATCTCAAATGGGCAGAGTAAGCCGAAAAAACACAAGAAAAATGGCAAATCCGGGTATCTCAATTCCCAATCTTGATAATCAGAGGTCAGATCAGATAATGAACAATCCAGAGGAGAGTTCCCAAATAGCTCTACAAACACTGGTGGCAAACATGATAAATGAGAAGTTTGACAACTTACAAAGGACTCTGTATGAGCGTGATAGGGAGACAGAGGAGGCATCCCAAAAGTTTATACAGGAATATCATAAGCATGAGGAAGCTACTCAAAAACTGATACAGGATTTGCGTGAACAACTTGAGAATACTCAAAGAGAAAGGGAGGAATGGCGTGAGCAGGCTGAGAACACTCAAAGAGAACTGCAGGAATCCCATGAACAGGAGGAAAGAGAACTGCAGGAATCCCACGAACGGGAGGAAGCTAATCAAAGAGTAATTCAGGAATTGAGAGACCAGGTAGAGAACACAAAAAGATCACTAAAGGCATTCATGGAATCCATTAACAAAGAGCTGAAGGAAGTCAGGGAGACCACAAAGGGAATGCTGAATGGAACCCAACAGAAGGAATGGGAGCCCAAAGAAACCATAATCAATCAACTAAGTGATTTGAGAACAAACACTGAACACCAAATTAAGGAAGTAAAGAAACTCATACAAGACCTAAAACAGAGCTTCAACAAAGAACTTGAAGCCATCAAATCTGACCAATTAGAAGGAAAAGAGATAAAAAACAAAGTAGAGAGTCTTGACAGCAGGTTAGACCATGCAGAAGATCGAATCTCAGGGATTGAAGACAGCCTAGATATTATAGAGAAAGAACATACAACCATCCAAGACAAGTCCAAGAAGTATGATAGATCTATCCAACACCTGGAAGACACCATCAGAAGGCCTAATCTAAGGATAATGGGTGTAGAGGAGCACCTAGAAACAGAAGTTAATGGTCTAGGAAATTTGTTTAACAGGATCCTAGCAGAGAACTTCCCAAACATACAAAAAGATAGGCCTATTCAGATACAAGAAGTTTTTAGAACCCCAAATAAACCAGACCAGAATAGGACATACCACCGTCACATTATAATCCACACAGGATCAACTCAGACCAAGGAAAAGATCCTTAAAGCTGTCAAGGAGAAAAGGTTAATCACCTATAAAGGGAAACCAATTAGAATCACCTCAGATTTCTCAGCAGAGACAATCAAAGCAAGAAGAGCCTGGAATGATGTATGCCATGCCCTAAAAACAAACAACTATCAACCAAGAATACTGTACCCAGCTAAACTCTCCTTCATAACTGAAGGCCAAATAAAAACCTTCCATAGCAAAGAAAAATTGAAACAATACATCTTCACCAAACCAGCCCTACAAAAGATTCTTAAAGATGTCCTACACATAGAAAACCAACAAGACAGCAATAAAGGCCAAGAAACTGCACCCAAACTGAGAATCCAAGAACCATAGGAAGAACCCAGTTTTTGCAGCCCCCAAGAAGGTGGATAACATGGCAGGAACTCCCAAATACCTCGCAGTCCTATCTCTTAACGTTAACGGACTGAACTCTCCAATTAAGCGACATAGACTGTCTAGTTGGATTAAAAAACAAGACCCTTCTATCTGCTGCCTGCAGGAGTCACATCTTAACCGTAAAAACAAACACATTTTCAATGTTAAAGGCTGGAACAAAATCTACCAAGCAAATGGCCCCCATAAACAGGCAGGAGTTGCAATCTTAATATCAGATAAAATAGACTTCAGATTAAAATTCGTGAGAAGAGATAAAGAAGGTCGCTACATACTAATTAAAGGATCTCTCCTTCAGGAGGATATTACAATTCTAAATATCTATTCGCCAAACAATGGAGCACCCAAATTTATCAAAGAAACACTACTTTCCCTCAAATCCCATATAGATCCAAGGACATTAATTGTTGGGGATTTTAACACACCACTCTCCCCACTAGATAGATCAACTCGGCAAAAACTCAACAGAGAAACCGCAGATCTAAACAGCTGCATAGATCAACTAGACTTAACAGACATCTACCGAACATTTCACCCAGCAGCATCAGAATACACGTTTTTCTCAGCACCACATGGAACGTTTTCTAAAATAGACCACATTTTAGGCCACAAAGCAAACTTGTCTAAATTCAGAAACATTGAAGTTATACCTTGCATTCTCTCTGACCACAAGGGAATAAAATTAGAACTCAACACCAAAAGCCCCCAAAGAAAGTCCGGTATCACATGGAGGCTGAACAACACACTGCTGAATCAAGAGTGGGTCATGGAAGAGATTAGAAAGGAAATTCAAATGTTCATGCTATTCAACAAAAATGAACACACAAATTACCAGCTCCTCTGGGACACAGCAAAGGCAGTACTCAGAGGCAAGTTTATAGCTCTGAGCTCCTACAACAAAAATTGGAGAGATCTGAAACTAGCAATTTAATGACACATCTAAACCTCCTTGAAAAAGAGCAGCAAGATAAACCCCAATCCAGTAGACGGAAAGAAATAATCAAAATTAAATCAGAATTAAATGAATTAGAATCCAAAAAAACTATAGAAAGAATCAACAAAACAAAGAGTTGGTTCTTCGAAAAACTTAACAAAATTGACAGACCCTTAGCAAATCTTATAAGAAAAAGAAGAGAACACACCCAAATTAATAAACTCAGAGATGAGAATGGAAACATCACCACGGAAACAACCAAGATTCAGAACATTATAAGGGAATACTTCTCAAAACTCTATGCTAATAAGTTTGAGAACTTGACAGAAATAGACCTCTTCCTAGCAAATATTGACATGCAAAAACTAAACCAAGATGAGTTAAACCAGCTTAACAGGCCCATATCAAGCATTGAAATAGAAACAGCAATAAGAGACCTCCCAGCTAAGAAAAGTCCAGGACCAGATGGTTTTACATCGGAATTTTACAAGGCCTTCAAAGCAGAGCTCACACCAATACTCCTCCAACTCTTCAATGAAATTCAAAGAGAAAGCTCACTACCGAACACATTCTATGAAGCCATCATAACCCTCATCCCCAAACCAGGCAGGGACTCATCAAAGAAAGAGAACTATAGACCCATTTCTTTGATGAACATTGAGGCAAAACTTCTCAACAAAATTTTGGCCAATCGACTTCAACAATTCATCCAAAAAATCATACACCACGATCAAACAGGATTCATTTCAGGGATGCAAAGCTGGTTCAATATACGCAAATCAATTAATATTATTCATCACATCAACAGGAGCAAGAATAAGAACCACATGGTTATCTCAATAGATGCAGAAAAAGCATTCGACAAGATCCAACACCCCTTTATGATGAAGATTTTGGAAAAATTAGGAATCCATGGAACATTCCTCAATACAATAAAGGCTGTATACGACAAACCTACAGCCAGCATTATACTCAATGGTGAAAAACTAAAGCCATTTCCTCTTAACTCAGGAACAAGACAAGGATGCCCACTCTCTCCACTTCTCTTCAATCTAGTATTAGAATGCCTAGCTACAGCAATAAGACAAGATGCAGACATAAAGGGGATCCAAATAGGGAAAGAAGAAATAAAACTCTCCCTCTTTGCAGATGACATGATCTTGTAGTTAAAGAATCCCATAGACTCCACTCCCAAATTACTCAAGCTGATTCAAAACTTTGGCAAAGTAGCAAGTTATAAAATTAACCCCCAAAAATCAACGGCTTTTCTGTATGCCAACAATGAGAAAAGTTTGGCTGAAATTAGGAAAGCAACTCCATTTGTAATAGCCCCACAAAAAATAAAATACCTAGGAATTAACTAAAGAAGTGAAGGACCTATATGATGAAAACTTTAAAATCTTGAAAAAGGAAATCAACACAGAACTTTAAAAATGGCAAAACCTCCCATGCTCCTGGATTGGAAAGATTAACATCGTGAAAATGGCAATACTTCCCAAGGCTATCTACAAATTCAACGCAATACCTATCCAAATTCCAACCTCATTCTTCAAGAAAATAGAAGAGGCAATCCAAAAATTCATATGGAACAATAAAAGACCCCGAATAGCAAAAACGCTCCTGAATGGAAAGAACACTGCTGGAGGAATATCAATACCAAACTTCAAACTCTACTATAAAGCCATAGTAATCAAAACAGCTTGGTATTGGCATAAGAACAGACCTCAGGACCAATGGAATAGAATTGAAAACCCAGAAATGAACCTACAGACCTATGGCTATCTAATCTTCGATAAGGGAGCTAAAACAATAGAATGGAAGAAAGACAACCTCTTCAGTAAATGGTGCTGGCAAAATTGGTTAACTACATGTAGAAAACTTAAGCTAGATCCTTATATATCACCCTGCACCAGAATCAACTCCAAATGGATCAAAGACCTCGAAGTCAAAGCAGACACTCTGAAAACATTACAGGATGGAATAGGAGAAACCCTAGGTCTCCTTGGCTCAGGCCAAAATTTTCTGAATAGAGATGCGGAAACACAACAAATCAAAGAAAGGTTGGACAAATGGGATTGCATAAAGTTGCAGAGCTTCTGCATGGCAAATGACATAGCTAGCAAGATCAATAGAAAGCCCACGGATTGGGAGAAGATCTTTACTAGCCATACAACGGACAAGGGTCTCATATCTAAAATATACTTGGAACTCAAAAAATTAAACCACCCAACAACAAATCCTCAAAGAAACAACTGCCCAATAAATAAGTGGGCGAAAGACTTAAAGAGAAACTTCTCTGAAGAAGAAAGAAGGATGGCCAATAGACACATGAAGAAATGTTCAACATCCCTAGCCATAAAAGAAATGCAAATCAAAACAACATTGAGATATCACCTCACTCCAGTTAGAATGGCAAAAATCAAGAACTCTAACAACAACAGATGCTGGAGGGGATGTGGACAGAAAGGAACCTTACTTCATTATTGGTGGGAATGTAAACTTGTTCAACCACTTTGGAAAGCAGTATGGAGGTTCCTCAAAAGACTTCACATAGAGCTCCCCTATGACCCAGCAGTCCCACTTTTGGGCATTTACCCTAATGTTTACAAACAAGACCACACTAAAGCTACCAGCACAACTATGTTTATTGCAGCATTATTTACCATAGCTAAGATATGGAACCAACCCAGATGCTCCTCAGTAGATTAATGGATCAAGAAAATGTGGTATATATACACAATGGAATTCTATGCCTCCATCAGAAAGAATGACATTGCCCCATTTGTTAGGAAATGGAAAAACTTGGAAAAAATTATGTTAAGTGAAGTAAGCCAGGCCCAAAGAAACATAGGTCCCCTCGTTTCCCTTATTTGTAATATCTAGTATATGTATGAGTCAAGCGGAAAAGGTCAGATAATGTGATGTCAAGAAAATGAACCCTTAGATGTGTATTTTAATGTTTTTTTCTTTCATGCGTGTGTTTCTAACACATTTATAAGATTATCTCTTTGTTGCTTTTTATGTCCCTCCCCCACAGTATAACCCCTGCTTTCACTACATTTGATGTCAGTATAACTTGTGGAGGAGATGGGGAAAAACCAGTTGTTTAAGGATACAGGTGGACCTGTTGCAACAATGAGAAGTACAAGTTGTCATGTCCAAAACGAGCTTTACAACGTTGGTGCGGGGGGGGGGGGGGTGGCGGGGGAGGGGAGGAAGGAGAAGGATTGGGATTAGGATTAGGGGGGAGGGGGGAGGCTGGGAAGGGATGTGAAGGGTAAACAAAGGAGGAGGCTGCAATGCTTGGTAAGAAATGTACGCATTATCCTTCCCATGTAACTGTAACTCCTCTGTACAGTATGTTCACAAATAAAATTAAATTAAATTTAAAAAAAAAAAAAGAATGTTACCATGGTCACCTACTTCTTCCAACTAGGCCCCACCTCCTAAAGTTTCTACCACCTCCCTTTTGCCCATTAAGTTATTAATCAATAAATGAATTGATCCATTCAGGGAGCCCGAGTCTTCATCCACTCTCCTTCAAATATCTCTACATTTTGTCTGTACTTGTCCTTGACTCTGAATAGTTACCCTTGGAATGTTTTGCTGGATAACAGTGTCTTTGTTTACCTGAAACCCTTGGGCCAAACTGGATCAATATGTTTACAGTGGGGCTTTTGAGTAGGTAGTATCAGCATGGCTTCCAAAAAGGCTAGTAACTAAAGATCATTCATATCTATGTGACTGCACCCCAATAACAACTATGGAATCAAAGCTCAAATGAACTTCCCTTATTGGCACACTTATGATTTTCCTGAACTTCACCATGTGTATCTCTTTTCTGTGGCTGATTATAGTCTGTATCCTTCTGCTGAAATAGACTGATTCCAGTGAGCATACTGAGGCTGTCTAACAAATTATTAAACATATAAATGCAACTGGGAGCCTCAAGTTTGTATCTGGTGCCAGAAGTGAGAGGGGGCCATGGAAATTTCTGAACTCTGTGGAAAACAAGTCAAATGTCTCCAGAATTACCATTCCAATTTAAGCATACTGTGTTATAAGTGGCAATAATTCCTTGCAAACCCTGTTTAAGTATAGTGGTACTTCACATGGGTGTTATGCCCCTAAGAATTTCTTGCTCACTCCACCAGTAATTCTTCATAGCAGAGTTTCTGCAGTCTCATAGAAACAAAACATAAAATTAGCTTTCATATGAAATAATGACTCTTAAAGTTTGCTTTCTCAATGGTTTCACCTTGTAATTGAGGATGAATTCCTGCAAAGAACAATGGCCTCAGGATATAATTAAATCATACTTGATTGTGTAGCCAGTGACAAATGTATTATGGTAGCTGCTAGCTAATGGCATCACATTTGCCCTCCTGTACTTTCTACATTGAAATACCGATTAAGAAAAACCATAGAGTGTCATTTAAGGCTGCAACAACACTGAAAATAACTCAGATTCTAGAAATGATTTCTACAAAAACAAAGATCCATTTGAAGAAATTAAATGAATTACTCAACTCTAAGTCTAAAAGTCAAGAAAACAGAAACATCTATAGTTTTCTAAAAAGAGGGACTTATTTCAAAGCACTGGTTACATCATTGAAAGAAGAACCTAAAATAAAACACAGTAAAGTGAATCAAATCAAAAGTTAGCAATAAGAAGCCACTTCTATTCCCACTAAGGGATTATTGGGAAGGAATTTTCATGGGGATTATAGGATAGGACTGGTGGTTAAAGAAAGATGATTGATGAAAGATGGTTGATGAAAGAATTGGACAATAAGGGAACCATAGCCACTTACAAGAGACACTATATAAGGGACATAAATGGGGAGAGAAACATATTGGCTTCTCAGTTCTTTCACATATTCTAATCTTCCATTAATGTCTCCCTTTGGCAATAGCCAATGAACATGAAAGTATGAGAAACCCAACCTGTAAGAGTCTGTCCTTGCAATAAAAACAGAACGGGGGAAAGTGAAGTATAAAGCTTAAAGAAAGTAGGCAAATGATCAGCATAATACTGGATGATCAGGCACATTCTACATTGTCAATAGAAATACTAAAATCTAAGAAGAAAGCTGAGAAAAACATCAGCTGTCACTGAGTGTCCTATTATTCTATCTCAGAGACATACCCAAGAAACAAGATAGCTGCCAGTGTGAACATACATACATAGTTCCACTGCATGCAGCACATCTTAAAAAATAATCCAAAGATTTCAAGTCCTTAGAAATGTGATATAACCAGTGTTCAAATGCCAAGATGACAGTTGTTTTCAGAAACCATAAGCTATCAAATAAAGTAGAACAAAACATGTTAGAACATATTAGGGTTTATGCAGTATGTGCATATATATATATATGCAAATGTATACACATATGAATTCCACAGAACTTTAGAATTTTCTACTTATTCAGGAACAAATTAGGCCCCATAAAACTAAAAAGGGAGAAAGTTATTTTTAACAGAGACTTAATTGTATCCATGGGTGACATATTCATTTGGTTGAGAGATGTGTACATTATCATTGAGTTACATATTGCACCGGAAGATGCTATTATCATTGAGTTGGAGAGTAAGCAGAACAGGGAGGACCTACACTGGGCCTGTATTAATACCTTTTTATTTCCTGTTAAGGGAAAATTAACTAAAAAAAAAAAGAGTCCTAATTAAAAGTTTTGATTACTCAGGGCCTCACGCTTGCTCGGCAAGTACACTACCATTCGAGCCATGCCCTTAGTCCTCAGTAGTAACATAAAGTGATAGGAGAGAATCATGCTTTCTTAAGGCTGAGTTGTATGCTGAAACAACTTCTAGAAAGAAAACACTGGTGATTCTCAAGAAGAATGAATAAAATACAATTATAAGGAAAGTTATCCAACATGTCAAAAACCTGAAAGTGGGAAATAACTTAGACAGGGAAAAATAACCAGAGACATAAAGATTTCATTATAAAATTTAAATTCACAGCCCTATCAGGAAAGAACAAATTTAAAGTTTCAAGAAAGTAAATCAGTGATGAGAACAAATCTGAGGCATATTCACTTAAGATAGAAAACAAGAGAAAAAACATAGTATTAAAGAGAAGAGAGTATGTTTAAAAAAAAGAGTGAGGAGACTTCCTGTGTCAAAGAAAATCTGTATTCTTTTTTTTTTTTTTTTTTTTACGGATTTTTTTTTATTTTAATTTAATTTTATTTGTGAACATACTGTACAGAGGAGTTACAGTTACATGGGCAGGATAATGTGTACATTTCTTACCAAGCATTGCAGCCTCCTCCTTTGTTTACCCTTCACATCCCTTCCCAGCCTCCCCCCTCCCCCCCATTCCCAATCCTTCTCCTTCCTCTCCCCCCAGTCCGCCCCCCCTCACCAACGTTGTAAAGTTCGTTTTGGACATGACAACTTGTACTTCTCATTGTTGCAACAGGTCCACCTGTATCCTTAAACAACTGGTTTTTCCCCATCTCCTCCACAAGTTATACTGACATCGAATATAGTGAAAGCAAGGGTTATACTGTGGGGGAGGGACATACAAAGCAACAAAGAGATAATCTTATAAATGTGTTAGAAACACATGCATGAAAGAAAAAAACATTAAAATACACATCTAAGGGTTCATTTTCCTGACATCACATTATCTGACCTTTTCCGCTTGACTCATACATATACTAGATATTACAAATAAGGGAAACCATGGGACCTACGTTTCTTTGGGCCTGGCTTACTTCACTTAATATAATTTTTTCCAAGTTTTTCCATTTCCTAACAAATGGGGCAATGTCATTCTTTCTGATGGAGGCATCGAATTCCATTGTGTATATATACCACATTTTCTTGATCCATTCATCTACTGAGGGGCATCTGGGTTGGTTCCATATCTTAGCTATGGTAAATAATGCTGCAATAAACATAGTTGTGCTGGTAGCTTTAGTGTGGTCTTGTTTGTAAACATTAGGGTAAATGCCCAAAAGTGGGATTGCTGGGTCATAGGGGAGCTCTATGTGGAGTCTTTTGAGGAACCTCCATACTGCTTTCCAAAGTGGTTGAACAAGTTTACATTCCCACCAACAATGAAGTAAGGTTCCTTTCTGTCCACATCCCCTCCAGCATCTGTTGTTGTTAGAGTTCTTGATTTTTGCCGTTCTAACTGGAGTGAGGTGATATCTCAATGTTGTTTTGATTTGCATTTCTTTTATGGCTAGGGATGTTGAACATTTCTTCATGTGTCTATTGGCCATCCTTCTTTCTTCTTCAAAGAAGTTTCTCTTTAAGTCTTTCGCCCACTTATTTATTGGGCAGTTGTTTCTTTGAGGATTTGTTGTTGGGGGGTTAAATTTTTTGAGTTCCAAGTATAGAAAATCTGTATTCTTGAAGAAAAAACAAAAATCAGTGTATAGCAAAAGGAAATAGTCTTTAAATGTTAAGTACAACACATGATTAATGAATAGACACTAATATTTGACATGTTCTGTGGCAATTTTCAAATTTTAAGGAGAGGAAAAATGTGTATCAGGATGGGCAAAAAAAGACAAAAAACAACAACAGTTCACCTAAAAAAAAAGAACAAAAATTATATTACAGGTACCATTAAATTCCAGAGAGCAAGTAACAGCATCCATACAGCTTTGAGGGAAAATAATTAGAATAATAAAATTCTTTTTCAGAAGAACTTGCTAATTTGCAGTATATGCTATAGATCTCTCATTATGGGGGAAAGGCTTTCATTCTCTACCTACTGGAAGTTTGCCTGTTAAGGGCTATGGCTTTTCATGGATAAGAACCAAAGATTACACAGAACCCGGAAAGGTGACCACATAACCATTGTATGTGCCCTAATTCTGAGTTTGAGAGTAATGCTGAAGAGTCAGTGCATCTCCAGACCTCTCCACTGGGTTTGCTGAGGTCTATATAACTATGATTATTCTTCTCCTTACTATTCTGCTTTCCTCATTTCTTTATAGCCCTTGTTCTCTGTCACTTATCAATCACCCATTTGCTTATACATCCCTGTCTCATATTCTGTTACTAATAGTATAATACTCTGAATCTTAGAAGTGAAATTAGTCATATTTGTTGAATGAAATTAAGCCTATACAGGATTTGGAGGAAGATGGTGTAGGAGAAGCTGGAGGCTAAACAAGCTCTCGAATAGAAAGCAGTTTCAGTGTTCCACTGAACAGTCCAAGGCTAGAGAATCACAAGTGTGCCATCACAGTACAGAGAGTTTGGCCAGAATGGGAAAATCCAGGCAAGGAGACAGATCTGAGCACTTGCTTGTAGCCATAACTGTGGCAGCAGCAGTGGCAGAGGCAGCGGCCGTGGCCTCCATACTAATAGAGAGAGTCCGGGACAAACGTGCCAGATACAGTGGGCAAGCAGATTCTACTCACCACCAGCAAGAACTGACAAGGAGCAGATATCCTCATCCTGCAGATTGCAGACCAGAGACGGCCCAGGAACCAAGACTCTGGTGTGAATACAACCCTGAAATCCTCATTCCTTCTCAGGGAGCAGAGGAGGGAAAGCCGTCCCTCCCCCACCAATAGAGATCTCCAACTTTGGTACTGACAAAAGCCTGGCTGAGCAGCAAGCTCCAACTCAGGCCTTGGAAGAAAACAAAAGAGTCATTTACCAGGTCACAGGAACATGACCTGACCTGCCAGACTCAGCTCCACCTAGGGGAAAGTCATCCCACCCAGGCAGCGCAAGCTCCACCCCCACAGGAGTGACTTTCTTCACCCGGTAAACAGAGCCAGAGGCTGCCACTCTCTACAGCAGCCTAGACAAACAATTGAAACTCAGTAAACATAAACCCTGAAAATGGCACCAGGCTGAACTCTGGGAGTGTCTTAGGAGCTAGCCCCTCAGGGAAAAGCTACTGTTTGCTGAAAGGCCTCAACCCTACCCAGAACCTAGCCTCATCACAGCATCTCCAAACTAAAGGAAACAGCCATCTCCCTATTTTGTGATTCTCAAAGCAGATCTACCTCCCACTGAATTAGCCTGGGAGGAGGATCACAAAATCCTGGGAAATGCAGAGCATTTTTCTGCCTGCTCAAACAAACTGACTTAAGAAACCAATTAAGTCACAGGAAAACCAAACACCATAAGCAGACCAGAGACTCAACCAAGAGACTGGTTATGGACACCGGGGAAATACAGTATCTTCCCATTCCCCCCCCCCCAAAAAAAAATAAAAGAACTCCTTTTTCTACCTTTGTCTAAATTTTCATTTTTAAATTATTTTCTGTTAATCTTTTATTTTTCCTTTCATAATTTTTAGTTTAGGTGCCTATGTGTGGTGGGTGCTTTTTTAAAATAACTCTTTTGAACTTTTGGTCCTTTTATATTATTCTTTTTTATTTTTTCTTCTGTTTCTTTTTTGCGTGACTTAGTTGCTGTTCTGCTCACCCCCAGATATATATCTGTCATCGATTATTAGACCTCATCCCGCTTTGTGTACATACTTAATCCAGAAATTTATTACTCAATTCACAACCTCTTAGGTTTAACTTCTTTAATAGCAGTATTATCTCTTTATGCCTATATAATTTTCAAGTAACCAATTTTAAGAATTTTTATTTTTAATTTTTTATGTTTCCTTTCTATCCTTCCCCTCCTTTCATACTATCCTTTTCTTCTCTCAATATCAGTTTTTACTTTACTTAATTTTTAAGTGTTTCATTTTTTAAATTTAAAATTTTGTTTTTCAATTTTTCCTGTTTTTTTTTTAATCGCTCTCCTATCATTCTATCTAATCCATTTCCCTCTTTGAGATTAGAACTTGGTTAAATTCATTCTCCTTTTACCTCTCCACATCCCTATAATATTATTTTCCCCCTCAATTCTTCCTAAATCTAATAATTTCTGATTTGCCAAATCCTTCCTTACTGTTCTTAGCCCATTAATCCATAGTTGTTTGATGTTGAATAGATTTTATCTGTTGAACTAGATTGTATCTGCAGCCATTTTGACTGTGCAACTACAGGACTGTGATTGATGCTTGCTTTAAAATAGTGTTCTAGCACAAAATTGGTGTTACTTTCATACCAAATGAGCAGACCAATCTGGAGAAACACAAGAAAAATGGCAAGTCCAGGTATCTCAACTCCCACTCATGAGAAAAATGGCAAGTCCAGGTATCTCAACTCTCACTCATGATAATCAGGTGACAAAACAGTTAATGAATAATCCAGAGGAGAGTTCCCAAAAAGCTCTATATACACTACTGGTAAGCATGGCAAGTGAAAAGACTGAAAACCTGAAAAGGACTCCGTGTGAGAGTGAATGGGAGAAACAGGAGGCAAACCAAAGATTAATACAGGAATCTTGTGAGCATGAGGAAGCTACTCAAAGATTAATACAGGAATTGCATGAGCAGGCTGATCACAGTCAAAGAGAAATAAAGGAATTGCATGAGCAGGCTGAGAACAGACAAAGAGAAAGACAGGAATTGCGTGAGCAGACTGAGAATAGTCAAAGAAAAGTACAGGAATTACATGAACATGAGGAAGCTAATCAAAGAGTACTACAGGAATTGAGAGAGCAAGATGAAACTAGACAAAGATCAATAGAGGCATTCATGGAATCCATAAACAGACAGCTGAAAGAATTCAGGGAGACCACAAAGGGAATGCTGAATGGAGCCCGACAGAAGGAATGGGAATCCAAGGAAACCAAAATCAATTAACTAAGTGATTTGAGAATAAACACTGAACACCAAATTAAGGAAGTAAAGAAGTTCATACAAGATCCAAAACAAAGCTCCAACAAAGAATTGGAAGCCATCAAAGCTGACCAGTTAGTAGGAAAAAAAATTTAATATAGAAAGTCTTGACAGTAGGTTAGACCATGCAGATCAAATCTCAGGGATTGAAGGCAGCCTAGAAATTATAGAGAAAGAACATACAACTATCCAAAACAAATCCAAAAAATATGATAGACCTAGTCAGCATTTAGAAGACACCATCAGAAGGCCTAATCTGAGGATAATGGATGTAGAGGAGCACCTAGGGACAGAAGTTAATGGTCTAGGAAATTTGTTTAACAGGATCCTAGCAGAGAACTTGACAAACATGCAAAAAAGATAGGCCTATTCAGATACAAGAAGCTTTTAGAACTCAAAATAGACAAGACCAGAACAGGACATCCCACAGTCACATTATAATCTGCACAGGATCAATTCAGACCAACGAAAAGATCCTGAAAGCTGTCAAGGAGAAAAGATCAATCACCTCAGATTTCTCAGCAGACAAAATTAAAGCAAGAAGAGCCTAGAATGATGTATGCCATGCCCTAAAGACAAACTATCAACCAAGAATACTGTACCCAGCTAAACTCACCTTCATAACCGAAGGTCAAATAAAAACATTCCATAGCAAAGAAAAACTGAAACAATATATCTCCACCAAACCAGCCCTACAAAAGATACTTAAAGATGTCCTTCACATAGAACCCCAACAAGACCCAAATAAAGGCCAAGAAACCTCACCCAAACTGAGAATCCAAGAACCATAGGAAGAACCCAGTTGCCACAGCCCCCAAGAATGTGGATAACATGACATGCACTACCAAACACCTCTCAGTTCTCTCAACATTAATGGACTTAACTCTCCAATTAAGCGATATAGACTGTCTAATTGGATTAAAAAGCAAGATCCTTATATCCGATGCCTTCAGGAGTCACACCTTGCCCATAACAACAAATACATTTTGAAAGTGAAAGGCTGAACAAAATCTACTAAGCAAACAGACCCCATAAACAGGTGGGAGTTGCGATCCTAATATCAGATTAACTAGAGTTCAAATTAAAATTAGTGAGAAGAGATAAAGAAGGTTGCTACAAACTAATTAAGGGATCTCTCCTTCAGGAGGATATTACAATTCTAAATATCTATTCGTCAAACAACAGAGCACCCAAATTTATCCAAGAAACACTACTTTCCCTCAGATCTCACATAGATCCAAAGACATTAATTGTTGGGGACTTTAACACACCACTATCCCCACTAGATAGATCAACTCAGCAAAAACTCAACAGAGAAACCGCAGATCTAAACAACTGCATAAATCAACTAGATTTAACAGACATCTACTGAATATTTCCCCCAGCAGGATCAGAATACACATTTTTTTCTCAGCAGCACATGGAACATTTTCCAAAATAGACCACATTTTAAGTCACAATGCAAATTTGCACAAATTCAGAAACATTGAAGTTATACCTTGCATTCTCTCAGACCACGGGAATAAAAAGAACTCAACACTAAAACCCACCAAAGAAAGTCCTGTAACACGTGGAGGATGAACAATACACTGTTGAATCACCAGTGGATCACAGAAGAGATTAGAAAGGAAATTCAAATGTTCATGATATTCAACAAAAATGAACACACAAATTACAAGCCCCTCTGGGACACAGCCAAGGCAGTGCTCAGAGGCAAGTTTATAGTTCAGAGTTCCTACAATAACAAATTGGAGAGATCTGAAACTAACAAATTAATGAGACATCTGAAACTCCTTGAAAAAGAGCAGCGAGCTAAATCCCAATCCAGTAGACAGAAAGAAATAATTAAAATTAAATCAGAATTAAATGAATTAGAATAAAAAAAAAACCATAGAAAGAATCAACAAAACAAAGAGTTGTTATTCCAAAAAAATACCAAAATTGACAGACCCTTAGCAAATCTTATCAGAAAAAGAAGAGAACACACCCAAATAAACAAACTCAGAGGTGAGACTGGAAACATCACCACAGAAAGATTCGGAACATTATAAGGAAATACTTCTCAAACCTTTATGCTAGTAAGTTTGAGAACTTGGCAGAAATGGACCTTTTCCTACCAAATATTGACATGCCAAAACTAAACCAAGATGAGTTAAACCAACTTAACAGTCCCATATCAAGCATTAGACCTCCCATCTAAGAAAAGATGGATTTACATTGGAATTGTACAAGGCCTTCAAAGCAGAGCTCACACCAATACTCCTCCAACTCTTCAAGGAAATTGAAAGAGAAAGTGCACTACAGAACTTATTCTATGAAGCCATCATAACCCTCATCCCAAATCCAGGCAGGGACTCATCAAAGAAAGAGAACTATAGACCCATTTTGCCAATCGACTTCAACAATTCATCCAAAAAACATACACCATGATCAAACAGGATTCATTTCAGGGATGCAAAGCTGGTTCAATATACGCAAATCAATTAATATAATTCACCACATTAACAAGAACAAGGATAACAACTGCATGGTTATCTCAACAGATGCAGAAAAGGCATTTGACAAGATCCAACACCCCTTTATGATGAAAGCCATTTCCTCTTAACTCAGGAGTGAGACAAGGATGTCCACTCTCTCCATTTCTCTTCAATTTAGTATTAGAATGCCTAGCTACAGCAATAAGACAAGATGTAAACATAAAAAGAATCCAACTCTCCCTTTTTGCAGATGACATGCACATGTTGTAAGGTATGCACAGGGAGACCTCCCTACGGCTTGGCTAAGTTTCTGTCCAGTATTTGTTACCTAGGTAACTGGCAGACCTGGAAGCAGTCACGTTCCCTACCTACTAGGTCAGATCCTGAGCCACCTCTGGTCAAATGTCTCCTATCTGACCTTAGGAGCATCCTAGACCTTGAGGTCACATCTGGATCCAGTGTGGCCACACCTTTCCCCACCTGGCCACACCTCTTACTGTCCCTGGCCTAGATAAGTCCTGGCCTGGGAGTGGGTCGCCTCCCCCCTTTTCCTTTTCAGCCATGTTTCTCCACCAGGCATGGTGGAGGCAGCAATTCGGTAAATAAACTTCTCCTGCCTGAATTGCGCGTGATGTTCTCTTTATTGGCTACCTAATGAAACCTACCTATTTAATATACTTTACATATGGTGCCATCACTCCAATGGGATTTTGAGTTGGAAATGTTAGAATTCCCGAACCACCCCTTTTCTGAGAACCGATCTGCCTTGAAACACCACGTGAGACTTTTCACTAATACTATTGCTGGCCTTCACAACCACATCCACACTGCTTTTCTACTCTGGTAAGTGAAACTACTCTCTATGGCTCTCTGTTGCTCAGTTTCTCTTCAGATGTGGCACCACGCCAGAAAGCTCCTACAGCCTTTAGCGGAAAGGTCGGTCACCTCCAGAGCCAAGGACGCTTGGTTTTGGGGGCTTGGCCATTTCTCTCTAGAGTGCTCTGGGGGAAGTCAGGACGCCGCTTCTTCCTGGTCAGCTCTCCTTCACTCACCAGACTTACTCTCCTACACATTTAATGGGGTGCTGTGAGTCACACTTAAGCCCTGAAACCCCTTTGAAACGATTCTTGTGCTCCCTGGAAAGCCAGAGAGCCTAATTTTTATGCCATTCTCAGATGTAGACGTTTTTGCCACTGCAATGGTAAATGGTCTGAAGTCTGTTTACATTCAGGCTCTCTGTTCTCTCTCTGCCAATCATGCCCATCTCTCCCTTTCTCTTTTCTACAACATTGTTAGGCGAAATGAACCCCAAGATAAGGGTTGAAATGGTTTTTCTTTCTTGTGATTGTTACTAACATATTTATAAGATGATTTCTTTGTTGCTTTGTATGTCCCTCCGCAATGGTATAACCCCTGTTTTCACTATATTTGATGTTGGTATAATTTGTGGAGGGGAAGGGAAAAAACAAATTGTTTAAATAGGGATACAGGTGGACCCACTGCAACAATGAGATGCACAAGATGCTATGTCGAAAAAATGAACTTTACAACTTTGGAGGTGGGATGGGAGGGTAGGAATGGTAAGGGGAAACAAAGGAGGAGGCAACAATGTTTGATAAGAAATGTACTTATTACCTTGTTCCTTTAATTGTAACCCCTCTCTCTGTACGGTATTTTCACAATTAAAAAAGTTATTAATAAAAAATTGAGCCTATAAGAATGAAAATATTGGGGCTGGGAAGGGGACTGGTGAGGCTTGCCTTGCATGCATGAGGCCCTGGGTTTGAATCCTCAGCACCATATAAGCAGAAAAAGCCTGACGTGGTACTGTGGCTCAAGTGGTAGAGTGCTAGCCTTGAGCGGAAGAGCAGAGGGACAGTGCCCAGGCCCAGAGTTCATGCCCCAGGGCCAGCAAAGAGAGAGAGAGAGAGAGAGAGAGAGAGAGAGAGAGAGAGAGAGAGAGAGAGAGAGAATGAAAATATTTTTAAAAATCAGTTGTAAACAATGAGCCATAAATCAAATACTGTGATAGTCATCTGATTTTAAAATTCTAGATCACATCTTCTAAAACTAGGAGGGTTAGAAAGAAGAGCTAGAGAAAAGAAAGGATTTCTACACTTCATATCTTGTATTGGTTGAGGTTGGTTTAGTGAAAATGTCACTGGAGGGAGGTAGGGTTTAGTAAAGCTTCCCTTTAAATGTAGGAACTCTTCACTTAGGGTCCTTGACTTTGATCACAGAATAAGAATTTTTGGACAAGTCAGCATGGTAAGAAAACTTGTCAGAGCTTTATTAAGTAAACAAGCAGGCAAGCAGGCAAGCAGACAGACAAAAACCAGACAAACACACACAGATGAGCAGGGGTACACTATAACAGCTTGTGGGTGCTCTTATAGGAAGAGACACCCAGCTCTTGGGTTCTTGGAGTATTTGTATGGTAAAGGGAGGAGATCAAGATTCAAAGTTATGTAAAGATAGGTGCTTTGTCTTGGCTCTAATCACACCTGGTGTTACTTTTTGAGCTTCCAGGTAAGAATGCATCCTGCCATAAAACAGATGCTTATCCTTGAGATAAGAACGTGCCCTGCTATCTGCATTTTGGGGCAGGAGGTGGCTTAAGTTTGGGGAAGAATTTTTCTCAGGAAGGCATACATAAATGCATAACTCAGGATTGAATGCATCCTGTTGTCTCTTTGTGAAGTAAAGATAGCATTTCTGTTTCTAAATGCCATATTTCCTTCACCAGGTCTCAGTTTCCTTAAATTACCTGCTTCATTTCCCCTAAAATGACTTTTGTTCTCCTAATCTTAAAGGAAGTATATGAAACAATATCTCCTATATTTGCTGTGAGCTGACAATTCCTCATTTTCTCTAGACTATCTGGCTTCCAAAAGATAATATATGTGTATTAGTTAGGCATGATGGCAATCTATGAATGAAAGTTGCTGAAGCAAAAGGATCATGAGTTTGAGGCTAGGCTATGTTGCACATTGAGACATTGTGTCAAAATATATATGTGTGTGTGTGTGAGAGAGAGAGGAGGGGATGGGAAAAAACAAATTGTTTAACTAGGGATACACGTGGACCCATTGCAATGAGATATACAAGTTGTTATGTCGAAAATGAACTTTATGACTTTGGACGGGGGGGGGGGGGCAGTGGGGGGGGGGAGATGGGAATTGATGGAAAGGGGAAACAAAGGAGGAGGCAGCAATGTTTGATAAGAAATGTACATATTTTCTTGCCCATGTAATTGTAACCCCTCTGTATGGTATTTTCACAATAAAAAAAAAAGGAAACACTATTATTAGATCCAATACAAATATTAAAAGTTGAATTGGTTATATACCTCTCATTCTTTGGAAGCTAAAAATAAAACCAACAGTACCTCAGGGAAAGGGAAATATCTAATCTAAAATTTTTACCCTAAAATATATTTCTGAGACATGAGACCTTGAGTTGTTGACAAGATGTTGCTCAGATAGTGACATTTTGTAACATCACCCAGTGAAGTCAGAAGACATCCCAACTTTATGTAAGCAGCTCCTTGGTCAAGACATCGATGTTTAGTGCAGAAGTACAGTTTTATGATCTAACGTGAACCAGGAAGAAGTCATAGACTAAAATAGATGGCTTAAATGTCCTTATGAAAATCCTCCATAAAGACTAGTTCTTTCAAGTAGGCTTTTGATAAACTTAGTAAATGAGTTTGTGTCATAGTCTTTTGGGGAATACAGACCAGACATGAACATATCCTGTAAATTGAACCAATTATTGGCTCTAGAAAAAAATTGGGGGTATGCTTTTGAAGTAAGGAAAAGACTTAAATCTAAGTAAGTCACCTTGTTTTCACAACCATCCTGTAACCTAACCAGGTGATGGTGGCTCTTCACCTGGCTTCAAAGGCCTAGAGGTGAAATAAGGTATCCTTTAAATTTCAGGTGACCCATGAGGTTTAGACCCAAAGAGGATATGTAAATGCATTGTGTTGTTCAGCCCTAGGGAAATCCAACCTCCCATGTGATGCATGTGCCTAAATCCTGAGAAACAGGGGCAGGGACTTGGATGATAGGTTACTGGACCTGTCAGTCCTGCGCCTTGAACTTGGAAATTTCCTGGGATACTGCCCCCAGGGCTGACTAGATTTTAGGAGGAAACCTGGAAATACACCTTTGCACCAGGCTTCATGTGCTGTGTCCTGTCTCCTGGCCCTGCTTTGGTCAGCATGGCATCCCACTTCCGCTCTCCATTAGGATTGATCTGGCTTGTTGGTATTGTTTTTCTGTCTTCTTTCCTCTCCTTTTATCTGGCTCAGTGTTGAATGTATTCACTCATGGGGCTTCCGGTCTTTGTGACAACAGTCGGCTTGCAGATACCAGCTTTCTAATAAAGACTCCCAATTTGACTTTTCAAAATGTGACTTCTTTGCATCTCACTCATTGAATTCACCTTACAACATTTTGAGCTGGCTTTAAGGAAATCATGGGCTTTCTGAAAATCCCATGAAGTTTGGGAAGATGGGAGTGAATGATGTCATGCTCATGAATAAGGGAGTTAAATTGAAAAGTACACTAAATATGCAGTGAAGAGATCCGAATAACAGACTACATTTTATGACCAACATTACATTGATCAAGATATAATGTATTTTTTAAAGATATTTTGTATTCTTAAGCTGTTTTGTTAACATGCAACTCAGTTGTCCAACTACATAAAGATAATAATAAAAAACAAATAAAAAGTAATAGCTGAGCTGAGAAAATATAAGGCAAGCTGGGTAGACCACTGAAGGTAAACTGGATTAGAGCAGGGAATCTGCCTAAGAATACAAGTTGATGATGAGTACATATGGATCATAAAGTGTCCACGGCCACTATACTCTTTTCTGCTATGCTTCCAGATTCCACCTGGATGTAAGGAAGATGATATATTGTTTGCAACGAAGTTTAGAAAACACTTAAATTCTTGATTGAATATAAAAACAATATAAGGCCCACAGAAACAAAGCATATCACATCTGCTTTTGGCGTATTTTCCTTTTAAACCAGAACTATGCTGAGAAGATAGACTGTAGATGGCAAAGGAGAACAGATGAACTCTAAACAGAAACAATTGCAAGCCATCAAGTTTGAGGTTGCTTGTTTCACAGCATTGGACAATTGAAACAATGGAAGGGATTGACTACATGTTTCTTTTAACACTTCCTTAGCAAAAGCCTGATATACTCCTTCCTTCTCCCACCCTAGCAAGTATTTTTCCCAAATGGCTTATAATTCTATCACTTTAGAGCAATGTCTACTTCTCTTCCCTAAGGTCTAAAAACCCTTCACTATCCTTCCTCACCTAAGTTATACATCGAATAAAAATAGAAACATGACAGGTAGAAACTTTTCTCACTAATAAGAGCACAGCAGGAAGAATATTGGCCTTGCTCCATCTCATTACCACAATCATTAGCCAGCACACAGGTGAGTAATTACCAGATGTTGGATATTCCTCAGAATTTTCCCCTTTCAATATGTAGGAAATAAGGATGCTCACCAACAATCAGTGGTAGCCTTTAGTAAACAATCTTTCTGACTTTGCTCCTCTGTCTCCCATTCTCCTCTCCTTGCTATCTGTGGTGATCTATGGGAGATGACCACTAATCAATCACAGCAAACACTGCAGGCAAACTCAGTGCTTCCAATGCACTTGCCATTACTTCATGGTGCAACATAGGGTGTTTGCCAAAGGTTCCCTCGGGTTCACATCATGGGTAGATTTAGAGGAGAGAGGAATGGGAAAGTAGGCAAATTCACGTCTACTTTCATAAGGCAGAGTTCATTTGCTAATAACAGCTGAAAAAATCCACAATTCTAAAGTTCAATTTCTGAAGATGTCACCTATGTAACTATAATCAAATTCAGAGATGAGGAGTAGAATGAGGGGATCTTTCTTTTCTAGTTAGTACGCATAGGGTTATAGGTCCCAGGGCACCACAGTTTAAATAAGGAAAGGGTTATTTTCATACAAGCTAGTTTATGGCCTATTTTCCTCCCCGTGTAATGGTTTTGATATGGTGGAGGACATAAAGATGGAATATGATATTTGACTTGGATGTGTAAAATGGATAATGAATGATTTTAAGATATAAATTTAAGTGAGCTGTTGATAAGACTTCCCTGGTAACTTGTTACTTTAACTAGTAAATGTAAATTTTAACTCTGTAACTCTTCTTCTGCTGTTTTCTGAGCAATGGGAGCCCTTCACAACCCTTTGTTCTATTCCCCTGCTTCCCACCAGCAAAACCTTGGCAGGAAATTTAAACTTAAGGAGCGCATTTCTTATAACAATCATTGGCTAAAACCAACACCCAACCTCCCCCTTTCCTCTCCCTAGCCCCAAATGCTTAAAAGCCCATGTGGGCTGGCCATCCCGGCCATTTCCTGGGATCTCAACTCCAGGTGTGGTCCTGGCACATCAGCACTTTTCCTCAATAAAATCTTTTACATTTTCACTGCAGACTGAGTGGTCTCACTGCCCCTCCCCACTACAGTTTTATACCTTCATTTTTTTAATCTTTTGCTAAATTGTTCTATCCGGTATCTACAAGTTTCACAATAGTATCTCACAGATGATATCTCACAAACAATGTGAGATATATAATACTAGTTATTACTAATCATGCAAATTATATTACTAAGTATTATTAAATAATCCAACATTATTTAACACAGCAACGTACCTGCTTACACTCTCATAGGATATAAAAGGAGTATGGGTTACAATGCTCACATATGAACACCAATGACAATGGCTAGGGGGTGTTTGGACTAGGGAACTAAATAGTTCAAAAGAATGTATCTCATAATGTAGAACTGAGTGTGAAGACCATCAGGGATCTTGAGTTAACTATATAGAAAAATCAAGATAACACACAATTAGTAACACATTAGTTACATCCCATTAGCAAGAAAATTCCATTTGCTGTCAAAACAGTGAGCTTAATGATGTGGATTGAAAATAACCAGTATCTACAGTTAACCTGCTTTTTCTCTCTTGCTCCACTGATGCAAGAAACTTGACTTTCTAAACCCAGCATGGGCCTAGGGTGATTTTCATAGTGTATTCATAGAATTATTCATACAAAATAGGGAAACATGTGTTCTACTGAAAATTACTTTAGGGCAACAGACAGAAATTGGATGGTTTTGGCAAACCTGGATGCAATAGTCATCCCAATTTGGAGACTACAAGAAAAATCTCTGCAAAAGAGAAGTAGGAGAAAAATGAGGGAAGGATAACAAGTTTGACAAGAAATGACTTATTACCTTACTTATGTAACTGTAACCCCTCTGTACATCACCTTGACAATGACAATAAAAAAGTAAAAAAAAAAAAAAAAAGAAAATCCTAAAAACGGTCTTGCTGTTCACCATAAGAGCACTATTTCAGGGAATAATTCTAATGTGTTATAACTTAAAGGAGAACAGATACTGGTTTAATCAGTCACTTTTTGTGTGCCGGTCCTGAGGCTTAAACTAAGGACCTGGTGCTGTCACTGAGCTTTTTTGCTTAAGGCTAGTATTCTATCACTTAATAGTGCCACTTCTGGCTTTTGTTGCTGGTTATTTGAAGATGAGAGTATCAAGGTCTTTCCTGTCTGGACTAGCTTGGAACCAGGAACCCTCTGATTTCAGTCTCCTGAGTAGCTAGGATTACAGGCATGTGCCACCTGTGCCCAGCTTCAGTCATTTTTTAAATGTAAATAAGTACATAAATTATTTCATTTTTATAAATGACAAAAATCAAAGTATTCCATAAAGGAGAATTTTGTAAATGTAAAGTAGCTTGGCATGGTAGCTCATGACTATTGTCCAGGCTATAGAGAAACTGTAAATAAATCATGATACAGGCCAGCCCAAACAAAAAACATGATGCCCTATCTACAAAAAGAACCAAAGCAAAAAGGGATGGGTGTGTGGCTCAAGTGGTAGAAAGCTTGCTTAGCAAGTATAAGACCCTGAGTTCAAATCCCAGTACCACCAAAAAGAAAATGGAAGGAAAATATTCAGAAGAGCAACATTAAACTTTATTTTAGAAAGTCCATTGTGGGTATATGCTCCTGGAGATGGGTTTCTGAAAGTAGACCAGTCAGAAAATGTATTTTTATCTTAGCCAAATGATTGAGAATTGATCCAAATTACAAAATCTTAGAAACACACAACTTTTTTCTTGCTTGCTATTGTTTTTAACGTCATTAAAATGTACTATGTGATTTTTTTGTTTCTTTTGTATGTTCTTACCCCACGGTATAACTCCTGTTTTCACTGTATTTGATGTCGGTGCTCTGCATCTTGTATATACATTTTTCTAATTTGGGGAGGGGAAGGGAAATAACAAAATGCTGAATTAAGGATATAGGTTGACACACTGTAACAATAAGATGTACAAGACACTATGTTGAAACAAACTTTACAACTTGGAGGGGAAGGGAGGAGTTGGGGAAGTGGGGAGGTAAGGGGTAATAGGGGGTAAACAAAGGACTGGGTAACAATGCTTGATAGGAAATGTACTCATTACCTTAGTAATGTAACTGTAACCCCTCTGTAACTCTGTAACTGTAACACTATTTTTTTTACAACAAAAACATTTTTAAAAAGTACATGAGAGATACTGAGGGAAAATTCTGTTTAGAAATGCAATCTATTGCAGATAGCCTTTTTTTGTATTAAGGTCCACTTACCCTGGGTTCTGTGTTAACTCAGATAGAAGGGTGCTGAAATGAGGATTTAGGATTTGATGGTCGACCTACACTGGATAGATCTAGAAAGAAATCCTTTAAAAATCCAATTCTTATTGTTTGGGGTAAAAAATAATTTACTGAATGTTGTGATACTGATTTCTTTGTGTGTGTGTGTGATACTGATTTCTTAAAGAGGTCCTCTGATCGTCATTTGAGTTAAACACTGCCTCTGGATTCTGAAGGGGAGTGGAGAAGGGGGTGGGAAGTGGAGGAAAAGGAAGAGGCATTCTGGAGCTTACTTCATAGGAGGGCACATCAGTCAGTTCTATATGTCAACCTGAGTTACAGAAAATGATGCAGACTAATTTCAGATTTTTAAAAAACTAGATTCAGCTGGGGTTATTTCAATTGGTATTTACCTATAGGCAAAGGGTTATTTTTATTTCTGTATTTCAATGACACTCTCTTCTCCCCAGGGACCTGGTACAGCAGGATTTGAATTGCCTGTAGTTCATTTTGTTAAAGAAGCATTCAGTCTTAAAATAGATTTTAAATTTATATTTAAAAGACTCTACAAACTAGTACACAAATTTCTTGTATACCCTATACTCTTGTTTTCTCTGTTATTAGCATACTATATTACTATGCTATATTTATCACAAATAATGTACCAATATTGATGCATTACTTGTAAACATCCATATTTTACTCAGATTTGTTTGGTTTTTTAATCTGATGTTCCTTTTCTGTTCCAGGATCTCATCATGTTTCTTTTGACTATCATTGGCTGTCATAGTTTCTTAGACTTGCCTTGATTTTGATGATTATGACAGCTTTTGAAGAGCATAGATCATGTATCAATCATTTCTTCAGGGAATCTTGATTCCTTTTACTGATGAATAGCATCAGACATAAAATTTGAGTTTCTAAATTTGTTGTGGAGGAAATCTTTTTTATTAATTTAATTTTAGTATATTTTAATGAGCTTCATCATAGTATATTCACACACACACACACGCACACACACACAAACACACACAATGTTCTTTGAACATATTCATCCACCCATTGCCTTCACTGATCCACTACCACTTGCTAAATAGGTTTCATTTTTCTTTCATGTCTCATAAAAATTTAAATTCCATATGTAAGAGAAAACATGAAATATTTGTCTTTGTGGGACAGATTTATTTTTCATAAAATGATGATCTCCAGTTCCATCCATTTTTGTGCAAATGACATTATGTGTATATTTGCCACATTTTCTTTATCCATTCATCTGTCAATGATTACCTAGGCTGATGCCATAACTTGACTATTGTGAGTAGTGCTCTGATAAACAGATATGCAGATATCTCTATTGTATGTTGACTCATTCATCTGACAATACTCCCAGGAGTTTATAGTTGGATTATATGTTAGCACTTTTTTCAGTTTTTGAGGAACATCTACACTATTTTCCATACTAATAGGGGTAATTTGCAATCTCAATAGTGTCTAAAGTTTTATTTAACATTTTATTTTATTGTAAAGATGTACAGAGGGGTTGCGGGTACATGAGTAATGTAATGAGTAACTTTATTGTCAAACATTATTACTCCCTTCTTTGTTGTTCTCCTATTATCCTTTCTCTCCCCGCAAAAGTTGTAAAGTTCATTTCCAACATAGTGTCTTGTGAGTATCATTGTTGCAATGGGTCATCCTGTGTCCTTGTTTCAGCATTTTGTTATTCCTCTTCCCCTCCTAAAATTAGATAAATGTATATACAAGACACAAGGTAACAAAATCAACAACAGGGGATATACCATAGGGGCAAGAACATACAAAAGAAACAAAAAATACATAGTACATTAAAAAAAACACAACAACAAAGAAAAACCTCTTGTGTCCATATCTTGGGATTCATTTTGCTTAACATTATTTTATATGGTCATATGTACATAGCTTTTGAACTTTTCTTCTCATCTGATAAGGTTATCCTAGACATATACTACTTATTGCAAGTAAGGGAAACCATGGGACCTATATTTCTTTGGGTCTGTCTTCATTTAATATGATTTTTTCCAAGTCTTTCCATTTCCTAACAAATGGCCAATAGACACAACTCAACTTCTCTGGCCATAAAGAAATGCAAATCAAAGCAACATTGAGATTCCACCTCACCCCAGTTAGAATGGGTATAATCAAGAAATCTAATAGTAACAGATGCTTGAGGGGATGTAGCCAACCTTACTACACTATTGGTGGAAGTGTAAACATGTTCAACCACTTTGAAAAGCAATATGGAGGTTACTCAAAAGACTCCACATAGAGCTCCCCTATGACCCAGCAGTCCCACTTCCAGGTATTTACTCAAATGACCACAAACAAGGCCATACTAAAGCTGCCAGCACAACTATGTTTATTGCAGCATTATTCACCATAGCTTAGATATGGAACCATCCCAGATGCCCCTCAGTACATGAATGGATCAAGAAAATGTGGTATGTATATCTGTGTGTGTGTATATATATATATATATATATATATATGCATATATATACAGTGTATATATATATATACATACATATGTATATATACAAAATAGAATTCTATGCTTCCATCAGAAAGTTGTTTTTAAGAGCACAGAATCAAACCAAGATCCTTGTGCATTCTAGGCAAGCACTCTACCCTGGAGCTACATCTCTAGCTCTATTTTAGAGGAAATTTTAAAGGAGTCTTTTTGGGTTGGTATATTAATAGAAACATTTATATTGTCTATTGCTGTTATATTTATTTTATTTATTTTTTCTAAAGTATTATATTTTTTATTGTGAAGATACTGTACAGAGGAGTTAAAGTTACATGAGTAAGGTAATGAGTACATTTCCTATCATGCATTGTTACCCCCTTCTTTGTTTTTCCCTTACCATCCCTTTCCTCCCCACCTCCCCAACTACTCCCTCCACCCCCAAGTTGTACAGTTCATTTTCAACATAGTGTCTTGTATATCTCATTGCTACTATGTGTCAACCTGTATCCTTATTTCAGCATTTTGTTATTTCCCTTCCCCTCCCCAAATTAGAAAAATGTATATACAAGATGCAAGGCACCAGAATCAAATACAGTGAAAGAAGGAGTTGTACCATGGGGGAAGCACATACAAAAGAAACAAAAAAAATCACATAGTACACTATAAGTACATTAAAAACAACAGCAACAAAATTAAAACCTCTTGTGTCCCTATCTTGGGGTTCATTTTGCTTAGCATCATCTTACATGGTCATAGGTACATAGCTTTTGACCTTTTCTGCTTGTCCTAGAAATATACTAGTTTTTGCAAATATGGGAAATCATGGGACCTATGTTTCTTTGAGTCTGGCTTACTTCATTTAATATAATGTTATATTATTTTAATGTACATTTTAATATGAGTAGAAAAGGTGAACAATAATTCTTTGTATGTTAAGATATGAAAAATTCTCAACTATTTTAAGGAAAGCTTTAATTTAATTTTAATATATCAGAATAAGAATTTGAGAATTTGAAGGATTGAATAAGGACTGAAGGAGAGGAAGGGACAAAGATGACATTTGAGAAATGATATATCAGTATTTTATAGACTAATAGACTTTACTAATATGCTGCTGGTCTGTAAAATATTTTTGGAAAAAAACTGAAGTACATTTCTTCAATTGAAGAGAAACCCTGAACTTTTCATAAGGTGAGCAATTATTTTGTTCCTAAATTATCATTTCTATTGCAGCACCAAAAGTTTTACAAGTTTGACCAACAGTCTCAAAGTACATGGAACAGGTCTAAGAGACATTTTTATACTATTGAAAAGATATTCATTTGTCTTCATCAAATCTGTGAGCAGAGGGCTTCTATAAGTCACTTCATTCTTTTATCGTTTTCATAACCATCATAAACCATTTGATCTCTACCTCAGTTATAATCTGCAGAACTATAGAAATATTTCTGCTTACTTTTGTGAGGAGTAAAAATAAAGTAGAATGTATAAAGAATGTAGCAAAATACATAGCATAAAGTGTGAACAGATGCTAATTATCCTTCAATGAATAGAGTCTCTTGGCCTTATGACCTCCATGAATGATGTCATGATAAGTAAGTATTTATTAGAAAGTATTTTAATAAGTACTGTTGATCTTAAGCATCATAGTAGGAGACTTTAACCTCACTGAAAGTAAGAAAACCCCATCTCCCTGCATATTGTTCAGTAATGAAGTCTTCAAAGTGGGCAGGAGTAGGGTGACTAAAGAGAAATGATCAATAAAAAAATCACATTCCATGGTGTGTCCAACACATCTCCAAATACTTAGGGATCTGTTTTGAAAGACTGGTTATTGTCTTTGTGCTCTTTTTTTTTCAGAGACACAATAGATTCCCAAGAAAAGTTTATTGCTTTTGCTTGCCTAATACAATATCCCCAGAGACATATTTTCACAGTCCTGAAGCAGACTCATTACTGCACTGCAGTGAGGAGGGGGTGAGGATAGAAGAAAGAAGGAAAGTACTTTGTCACTAACTGCTTGACTGATTCCAATCCACCATGGTGTACTGCTGATAGGGTTCCAGGATGTGTTCATTAAGAAGATGATTATGTTTTTTTTACAACAAAGGTAATTTTAGTTTATATTTTACCATAAAGCATTCATGCAAGTCTAGGCCCTTTCTAAACCACCTTAGCTGAAAAGTCTTACTGTGTTAAGAACCACAAAACTGCAAAGAAAAAAGTCTTTAATATTTAATGATAGGCAAGCTGTAGCTTTTAAGCACATGCTGTCATCCTCTCTGAGCACAGCCCCTGTAACCCAGACCAAATCATACACAGTTGTTTGTCTCTACCTTTCTTTGTATTGTTTTGCTGTTGTTGTAAAAATGTCTTCATTTTAAGACACTAGGACATTTCCAAAAAATCAACTGCAGTAGAAGGAGCATGGATTACAAATTATAGGGCTAGTCTCACGTCTAGCAATAGTCCAACCTTGCAATTTGGGCAAACTAATTTTCTTAATAAATTTTTCTAATTTTGAAGGCTGTAATAAGAACTAAAACCCCAAACTACTAACTGCTAACCTTCAATCAGTTCTTTGCAATATGCCACTGTTGCTGCTACTTTACAACTATTTAACTTTTTTTTGTCAGTCGTGGGGGTAGAACTCTGTGTTTGGGCGCTGTCCCTCAACACTTCAGCACAAGGCGAGTGCTCTACCGCTTGAGCCACAGTGCCACTTCTGGTTTTCTAGTGGTTTATTGGAGATGAGAGTCTCATGGACTTTCTTACCCGGGCTGGCTTTGAACCGTGATCCTCAGATCTCAGCCTCCTGAGTAGCTAGGATTACAGGCATGAGCTACCAGCACCCAGCTATTTAACTTTCTTATCCTTCCATCCAAAACACTTCATTTTCTCCTCTACTATAACCTTGTCACACACAAGTAGGTATTTACATATGACAAGGATATTCTTTACTTGCCCTGATATTTCTACCATTTTACCTCATATCCAACATATTACAGACTACAATATTACTAATTGAATTGATGGTCCTTAAACTTATAACTATTTTTGACATGTTTGTATTTTGTTAAGGCTGTGCACCATGTCCTCCCTGGGTGCCCTTTCAAGCATGATAAAAAGAAAATAATAGTGTTTACTATGACCAAGAAAGAACAGAGAGAGAGAGACAGAGAGAGACAGAGAGAGACAGAGAGAGAGAGAGAGAGAGAGAGAGAGAGAGAGAGAGAGAGAGAGAGAGAGAGAGATACATGTGGGAAGGAGACATTAATGATCCCAGTTAGGGATTATGGGTACTGAATTAAAAGCTTTCTTTCTCAATTTTATGTATCTCATCCTTCCTATAGACACAAAGATTAGTTCTCTCAGGGCAGATTAGGAGGTCCAGGCTGCCAAATGATTCTTCAGCAAAAACTGTTTCCTTAGACAGAACCAAGGCAAACAACTTGGGAACTGGAATTACTCTCTTCCTAAAAGTGTTCAGCTACCCTCTTCAAGATATTCAGTTATCCAAGTAATATGTTTACATTCTTGTGTCTTAAATCTAAGGTTGAAAGATGAAGTCATCAGTCCAAAGCCTCTTGTGATTCTATTTTTGGTAGCTCTTCAGGACCTTAGTGAAAAAGCCATATCTGTTGTTCTGCCCTGGCATGAGAAACTTCTAGACTTGGTATATGGATCTATCTCCCACTCTCATTTTATCCAAAATCTCTACAAGTTTTTATTTCCCTTCCCTAAATCATCTTACAATAACAACAGCATTATAGACATTTTTGAAACTCAGGTTTAGATCTTCATGATTATATTTTCCACAGAGAATATTTTTTAAAGGTTTCAAGCTATTTAGATACAACCTGAAATGTCAAAAAAATCTTCCACGTTTTAAATTATTACAAGGTTCATTTTAGTTCTAAAAGTCAGAAGCTTTGTGCTTGATGTTAAACACATATAGAAATATCTTCAGGTTCCTCTGAACCACATTCTTCTTCTCTGTCTACCCTCCTTGGCCTCAGTCCCTTCATTTTTGTGTTGGAACTTTTAATATGATTTTTTTCATGGTTGGTCCTCTTCAAAACTTCTAACTTGATTATCAATGAGGTGGTCTTAAGAGGCAGGGCCTTTAAGAGGTGATTAGGTCATTAAGGGAAATTAATGACTTACTTGGGACTGGGTTAATTCTCACAAGACTGAATTAATTACTGAGAGAACAGTTTGTTAAAAACGAAACTGTTCTACCTGTTTTGCCTCTTTTATAGCTATGTTCTTTTCCCCTCTTTTCTGCTATGTTTTGATGCAACATGAGGCTCTAGCAAGATGTGGCTACCCAATTATGAACTTCCAGCCTCCAGAACTGTAAGACAAAATAAACTTCTATTCTTTATAAATTGTTCAATCTCAAATATTATTTTATAGTAATAGAAAACAGACTGAGACAACCTTCTTCCTAGAGTCAGGGTAATGTGATAAAGAAAACTAAATAAGGAAGATATAAAATGTCACTCTAAGGTTTCTTATGATAATGCCAGATGAAACCTTTACAAGCAAGATATAAGATACTTGTACTTCTAAGTCAAGGTCCCATTACTGGTCTTACTGGCTTAACAACATTTTAGAGTATTCTATTTTCTGTTCATTTCCTTCTGTCTTATGTGACACAAATACATAGGGTCTAACCTTGACCAACAGCAGTGTACACTAAATGCATCAATCTCTATTTCTGCTTCAGTAAGCAAGAAGAGGGAAGAGATAGCTGATAAAACAAATGGCTCTTCAATTCATGCTGAATTATCTCCCTAGGAGAGAAGGCTAAGCAATAAATAAGGGAACCAGAGCTTTACCTACATCCAAATATTGATTGAAACAAACATCCATGCTACCCACAGGCTTCTGGAGATCAAACTCATCTCTTCCCAAGATCCTGATTACAATTGTTTGCAATGCTGGGTGCTTGCAAAATTTCTCTGATGTTTTGTTCTTAAATTTGGGTTCAACTACATAGATTATGTATGGTTATATATAGTTGACTTCCATTAGGAAAATTTTGTGCTATGAAATTTGTATAAGTTCTGAATAAAAACTGAACTGTTTCTTAAAAGAGTTAAGTTCCTTCATGTCTCCAGTAAGGGTACCTTTTACTGAGTAAACAATATATAACTTTGATTTGTGTGCATTTAGGTTCATGACACCTTTTTAATATGCACTGTTCATTCCTTAACATTGAGCTCACACTAGCCACAGTACAGTACATGACTTATCACAGATTATCTAACACAAGAACTTTCTCTGTAAAGCGCATCACAGGCTTCTCTTGCTTAGAAACACCATATAGCACCATACTTGAAGTCCAATATACATAGTGAAAAATCATCTACAAAAAGCACGAAAAGGTCCAAAGATAATGGCATTAAACAAATCATGAAAAGTTGTTTACAAAAGTTGTCTTATTTGACCTCATCTAGGAATGGGAACTTAGGAAGCTGATTATTCACTGTTCTACCCCTGCCTATGACCCTGAAAGTACCATGACTATTAATTTCAGATTTACTAATAAATTTTACAGAAGAGGTGAATTCAAAACTATAGAATTCATGAATAATGAGATCAATTGCATACCAGTTAAATGAGCATGATTATAATTTTCAAGGAAGTACCCGAAGCAGAGAGAACAGTGGGTGAACAAATGCAAGCTGCTTGTGAGATCGTATTTATGGTTTCTTCCTAGCAAGAGAGAAGTAAAAACATCTATACATATAGTGGTTAGTAGAATTTTGCACTTCATTCCAACCTCACACACTTAAGACAACATGAGAATTAATTTTCTCTGCAAAATATGGATAAACCAAGGCAATCATGGAAAGATGAGTGGCCTCTACTATGTGATAATACTGATAATATTCATCATTTCATAGTTGCTTAATACATTCCCAAAAGCATTATGCTAATCATTTTAATTAATTTGTACAATGACTCTGTGAGACACGTAGTACCAGCATTGGAGGTAATATTTTGTATGACACAATTTTGCTGCTTAGGTAAATAGAAAAATTTGTCTGTGATGATATCATCTGGAAGGTCTATGCCAATCTTATCTGATTTCACAAGCTAAGCACTGTTGAGCTAGTTAGTACTTGCATGAGAAACACATAAGAATTTTATGATTATATAGTGGGTAAACAAAATACTCGGGATCATACTTAGTGTGTTTTAATTTCAAAATCTTAAACTTTAAACCAATTCTTCTCAAAGCTCGAACATCAAGAAGCCTCTTACTCACCTGGGAACATGTTAGAAATTGAAATTAACATTTCTAGCTCCATACTTACTGAGTTAGAAACTCTGGAGAAGGGGCCCTAGAAATTTTATTTTTAAAAAGCTCTCAAGGATAATCCAATGCATACTAAAGTTTGAAAATGATGTTTAAATTATTATTTAACTATACTTAGAGTTAATTAATCATACTACTTACACTTAATTGTGCTTCTCACATAAAATTGTTATTTATCATTTAATTAAATTTAAAATATGAAGAAGAGGTATATGTGTTTTAACAGAACTATTGGAATATAATTGCCATATAATAAACTAAACCTATTTAAAGAGTATAATTTGAAAATTTATGATATATGAAACAACAAAGAGCCAGGTATCAGTGACTCATGCCAGTAATTCTAGCTACTCAAGAAGCTGAGGTCTGAGGATTGTAGTTCAAAGCCAGCCTGGGCAAGAAAGTTTTTGAGACTCTTATCTCCATTTAAATACCAAAATTGCCAGAAGTGGAGCTGTGGGTCAAAAAAACCTCAGGGACAGCTTTTTTGCTGTCCTGAATTCAAGCCACAGAAAAGGCACCAAAAAATTCAATATATAATGTGTACTTTATTTCTTCTTGGCTAGATTATATGGTAGGTATGAGTTTTGAGTTTTGTTTGTTTTATTATTGCAGTGCTAGAGATTAAAGCCAGAGTCTCATGTATGCAAGATATGGACTCTACCACAGAGCCATACTTTAGCATAGTAAGTCTAATGTTAGGTTCTCAAGAAACTTGCAAATGGCTTTCCAAAATGGGAGTACTATTTTTATATCCCTACCAACCCTGAATGAAGTTTTAATTACTCAACATTTTTATCTAAACTCAATAATGAGTCAGATGCTGGCGGCTCAAGCCTGTAATCCTAGCTATTCAGCAGGCTGTGATCTGGAGTATCTCAGTTTGAAAGCCAGCCCAGGTATAAAAGTCCAAGAGACTCATTCTCTAATTAGACAGAAAAAATCTGGGCTAAAGGCATGGCTCAAGTGCTAGAGTTCTAGCTAAGCAAGCAAGCCATGTAAGAGTATGAGGCCCAGAATTCAAGCTCTGCTACTAAACTCAATAATAGTCAAGTCTTTTAATATGTATGCATGTACATTTAGTTTTACTAGGGTATGAACTCAAGACCTCATGCTTGCTTAGCTGGTTTTCTACCACTTGAGCTATACCTCCAACTCTTTTTTTCTGGAGGTCTTTTGTGATTGTATCAAGGAAAATTCTTTTCTTTATTTGATTAAAGAAAAGTAAAATAACCAGAATTTTAAATGCCACATCCACACTAGCTTTGTTTAGGATGGAAAAATATAGCTAGCCTCTTTAACAAATGATTTTAGGGAAAACTGGATATCCATATGCAGAAAATTGAAACTGGATACCTTTCTGTCACCTTGTACTAGTATCAATTTAAAATGGATCAGAGACATCAATGTAATCCCTGAAACAATAAAATTACTCCAGGAAGGAGAGGGAGAAATTAGAACTTCTGCACATAGTCAAGAACTTTCTGAGTAAAGCTCCAGGGGCTTAGCAATTCAAAGAAAGAACTGACAAATAAGCCTGCATCTAGTTAAGAAATTTCCACACGACAAAGGACATAGTTATCAAGCTAAAAAGAGTTTACAAAATGGGAAAAGGTCTTTGCCAGCTATATATCAGATGGTGTCCTAATATCCAGAATATAGAAAGAACTCAAGAAACTAAACTCTCAAAGAATCAACAAGCCAATCCAACAAAGGAGCTAAATAGACACTTCTCAGAAGAGAAAGTAAAAATGTCCAATAGATATATGAAAAAAATACTTAACACTTCTGGCAATAAATAAAATGTAAATCAAAACAACACTGAGATTCCATCTTACCCCAGTTAGACTGGCCATCATCAAGAATACAAACAACAGATTCAAAGAAATACATGGATCTGGACAAGTTATGTTCAAGTGAAGTCATGCCCAGAGAGACAAAGGACTCATGTTTTCTCTTATTTGTGGAAGATATATTTAATTTATAAGTATATAAGAAAACACACACTGGGTCATATGCAAGTGTACACAAACATTAAATGAAGTATGGTATACGCAGGGGAAAATTCAAATGGAGTAATTCCTTAGGAGAATGAATTCACAGTTCAACAAAATGAATACCAGAAAACTGGTGTTTGAGATGTGAGGGGTGAGATCAAAAAGAGGGGATAAATGAATGGACAGAGAAAGTGTAGGAGATTGCAGTCATAATATGTAATGTATACATATGAAACTAGAACTAGAAAAATTGAGGTGATAGGTAAGTTTGGGAGAGATAGGGGAGGGTAGAAGAGGAGACGTTGATCAAGATTCATTATAAGAATAAACTGACATGTTGAATTGAAATCCTTTTGTACTTCAAGATAACAAAAATACAATTTAAAAAATAAAAGCCTGTCATAGATTTCCACTTCTTTTCATTTCCTTACTGAGTATGGCCTACAACATTAACATATAAAGTTTAAAAATAAAAGCCAATAAAGGAGGGAGAATATAACAGATAGCTACTTTTGCCTGAAGGTTTGGGTAAATTACCACCCATACTCTGAATTGTAGGATGCACACTGCCACAGTGCCCATTCACAGTGAGGCAGGAAGTACAGCTTGGTTCCTGCAACCCAGGGGGTATTCTAGTAGCACCTAATCCTTCTATTGTTTTGCTTCAGAGAAATAATAAAATTAGGGATTTAACGTAGTATACTACCTGATATTTTTTTGTTAAATTTCATCAAATTCTGCATTCACTTTCTTAAAAAAACAACTGAGTCACACATTCTTCACTTGAAAATTAAAACAAATTTTGCTGACCAGGCCTGAGTGCTAAAGGATATTACAAAGCAAGATTCATTAAAAAAAATACAAACAACCATGCTTTTGCTTTGTTTTTATTTTTCCAAAATCCAATCCACAATACCATTTCCACATAATTGTTATGCCTTCTTAGTCTCCTCCAATCAGCATTTATTCCCAATCTTTCCTGAGTTTTCCTGATCATGGAACTTTTGAATGGGGCAAGTCATATATTTTGTAGCATAATCCTCTATTCAAATTTATATGATATTTTCTCAGAATTAGAGTAAGGATATGGGATTTGAATGTCCTTTTCATTACATCAAATAAGGGGTATATGATATCAACATGACTCCTCATTGATGATGTAAACTCTAATACTGATATTACTATCAGTATTTCACATTTAGGCATGAGATTACATATTGTGCAGATGTATCAATTTGAAGGTCCTTTTATTGCTCATTTGCTGAGGTTTTAATAGGAATGCATATTATATTTTGTCAAATTCTTCTTACTATGTCTATTTATAAATTTATTAGCTTATTCATATTTATTTTCAAATTGTAAATCAACCTAGCATTCCTGAATTATATCTGAAGTTATATGTGCCAACATTTTTACATATTATTAACGTCTGTTTCTTCATATTTATTTAGTTTTACACCTATGCTCATGATGAGCTTTTCTTTCTTTTTTTTTTTGGTCCAGTCATGGGGCCTGAACTCTGGGCCTGGGCACTGTCCCTCAGCTCTTCAGCTCAAGGCTAGCGCTCTACCACTTGAGCCACAGCACCACTTCTGGCTTTTTTCTTTTTGCTTATGAGGTGCTGAGGAATCAAACCCAGGGCCTCAGGCATGCAAGACAAGTGCTCTACCACTGAGCCACCTTCCCAGCCCCAATGATAAGCATTTTTTATAGATTTGATCTCAATTTTCCTGAAATATCCTTAATCTTAGTATTATATCATGCTACTAGTGAGTTGCCAAGTATACTGTCCTCTTAAATGTTCTGAGACAGTTCAGAAAGGATTAGGTTTATTCCTTCATTATTTGATTAAACTCACTAGGAAGGCATCTAGGCATTAAGTTTTCTTTATGGTAAGGCTTTAAGCCACATATTGAATTCCTTTGTTAGATATAGGGCTATTCAACTTATACTTTTCTTTTTGAATAAACTTTATTGATGTGCTTTGAGAAATGTGTTCATTTTATAAAATTGGTTCAAATTATAGTCATAAATTTGTTCACAATATTTCCTACCATCATTTTAAAATATGCAGATTTGGTAATAAGACAAAGTGAACTCCTCTTATTTCTAATATTGGAAACTTTTATCTTCAATCCTTTCCTTGAATCTCTGGCTAGAGACATCAGTATTATCAATTAAAAATTGTCTTCCCTTGGTCTCATTGATTTTCTCTATCCTTTCTCTGTTTGCTAGTGTGTCAATTTCTGTTCTTTTTCTAATATTTTAAGGTAGAACTAGAAGTCAATGATTTGAAAGTTTCATGTTTTTCTTACATAAACATTCCTCTTTGATTCCTTAATATCACCTATCAAATTTGTATATATTCTGTTTCATTTCTTTCAATTAAATATACCTTTAAGGTTTTCTTTTGTAATGATGTTTTTTCTTTTTATTATTATCTTTAATAATAGTTGTACAAACAAGTTACCATGGGGCTGGGAAGGTGGCTCAGTGGTAAAGCACTTGCGTTGCGTGCATGAGGCCTGGATTCGATTTCTCAGCACCACATAAGCAAAAAGAAAAAAGCCAGAAGTGGCGCTGTGGCTTAAGTGGTAGAGCAGTAGCCTTAAGCTGAAGAGCTGAGGGACAGCGCCCAGGCCCAGAGTTCAGGCCCCATGACTGGACCCAAAAAACAACAACAAAAAGAAAAACAAGTTACCATTTAACAAAGCAGTTTAGAATATAATTCCCCATCTCTTTCTTCACCCTGATTAATTTAGTAAAATATACAATGAATTCTTGACTTCATTCTCCCCCACATCTTTTTCAATTTCTTATCTCTCTCCCCTTGACCACACTCGACCCATTTTGAGTACCCACTTTCTGGTGTTTATTTTGCTGAGCTTTGACTTTGCTTTTCTAAATTCTTACACTGTTTGAGATCTCCCTTGAATATAAGGTATTCCAATTAATATATTTGGATACACTTGCATACCACACAAAATATTTACTAGTTTTTAAGCTAAATCTAGCTTCCACATATAAGGGAAAACATGTATTCTTTGTCTCTCTGGAACTGACTTCACTTATTTTTTCTTATGATATTTTTGTTGAACCAGAGTTATTTTACTTTATTCCAGTTATTTTATTCCAAGTAATTGGAATTATTCCAGAGATCATTCTGACATTTCTTTCTGTTTAATTTCCATGTAGTTGAAGAATCTATTTGATATGATTTAATCTGTTTGAATTTATTAAGACTTGTTTTATAGCCAGGAAATAGGTTTGTTTTGGTAAATATTCTATGGGTTTTGGAAAAAGAATATTACTTGGAAATAATGTAATCTTTTGGGTTTTTTATGATTTACAATGCAACTCCAAAACAGTAATCAATCTGAAGCTAATTATTCCTCATTTCTGAATCAAAGTCTTCCTAAGTACTTTATGAATTATAAGATTTCCAGGCTGACTGATGCTAAAAGACATTTCTTCCCTTTAATTCTTTTGGAAAGTCATTCTCCAATCTTGGATAGTTCCCACATATACACATGTGTTCCTTAGTACTCTGCTAAATAATTGATGTTGGGCCTCTGAACTTTTCTAAATTTTCACTTTACAAACTTCTCTTTGTTACTTTCTTTGATAAATTTTATCTGCTTCTATGTCTTTAGACATCTAGGTTCATCTTAAAAATGCAGACTACCTGTGTTTCTTTGGGCCTGGCTTACTTCAGTTAATAGAATTTTTTCCAAGTTTTTCCATTTCCTAACAAATGGGGCAATGTCATTCTTTCTGATGGAGGCATAGAATTCCATTGTGTATATATACCACATTTTCTTGATCCATTCATCTGCTGAGGGGCATCTGGGTTGGTTCCATATCTTAGCTATGGTAAATAATGCTGCAATAAACATAGTTGTGCTGGTAGCTTTAGTGTGGTCTTGTTTGTAAACATTAGGGTAAATGCCCAAAAGTGGGATTGCTGGGTCATAGGGGAGCTCTATGTGAAGTCTTTTGAGGAACCTCCATACTGCTTTCCAAAGTGGTTGAACAAGAGCGGAAAAGGTCAGGTAATGTGATGTTAGGAAAATGAACTCTTAGATATGTATTTTAATGTTTTCTTTTTCTTTCATGCATGTGTTTCTAACGCATTTATAAGATTATTTCTTGGTTGCTTTGTATGTCCCTCCACCACAGTATAACCCCCGCTTTCACTATATTTGATGTCAGTATAACTTGTGGAGGAGATGGGGAAAAACAAGTCGTTTAAGGATTCAGGTGGACCTGTTGCAACAATGAGAAGTACAAATTGTCATGTCAAAAACAAGCTTTACAATGTCGGTGGCGGGGGGGGGGGGGGGGGGGGCGGGAGAAGAATTGGGGGGCAGGGGAGAGGCTGGGAAGGGAGGTGAAGGGTAAACAAAGGAGGAGGCTGCAATGCTTGGTAAGAAATGTATGCATTATCCTGCCCATGTAATTGTAACCCCTCTGTACAGTATGTTCACAAATAAAATAAAATAAAATAAAAAGAAGCTAAAAAAATGCAGAATACCAGCCTCTAACTCAGTTCCCTCTCCCATTTTTTACCGTGACCTTGTAGTTCCCTCAGGACTTTAAACTGGGGAAATATTAGAGTTCATTTTATTTGTTTTTCTTCTCAAAAGGATAACTATCTTTCCTTACTCTCTGTAAAGTGTCTTGGAAAATATAGTTTCATTTATTTTGTTTGGCCCTTGGGTTTCTTCAGGTAGTATAGTAAATATATTTTGTGTATCTGAATTACAAGTGGAAGTGCTACCTTCTCAGGTATAAAAGTTTAGTAATAAATATACAGCTGAGTTTTCTATATGTCTTACACCAAGAAGAAAGTCTAAACCAACCACATTGTACTAAATAGTTCCTCTATAATATTGAGAAGTTCTTTAAAAGTACTGTCTAATGTGCATTTTCTCGAGATTCAGATTAACAGAATAAAATGTTTTATTTAGATAGACCATCTGCCTAGGTGGGATGAAATCATGTGTCTCTATTTTTAATTTTCTATCTAAATGTGAATTAACCTACTTGATAGAGATACTGATATCAGAACTGGGAAAAGTTAACAATTTCTTGTCATAGTTTACATCCTACCTTCACACAAAGAAATATAGGGACCCCCTTTCTTTCTTTCATCACCAACAATGCAATTACTGTTCTAAGGTCTCCTATCTCTTCACAGAAAGCCTAAGAACTCCAGGAAATATTTTACTCAGACCTCACATTTATAGTAAATATTACTATGGGCTAAACTTTTATGTTTCCCCAAAATTTTTATGTTGAAGTCTTAACTTCCAAATGAGTGCTATTTGCATTTAGTGCCTTTGTGAAGTAATTAGGTTAATATAAAACCATTACAGTGAAATCCTCATGATGGAATCAGTGCCTTAACAAGTAAGAGAGTAAATGACAAACAGAAGAGCGACAGGCAAACAAAGAGAGGAGACAGAGACAGAGATAATTGTTCCTAATAACACAAATTATAGAAAGGTCTAGAGAAGGTCCAAGGAGAAGGCCATCATCCACAGTCCAGAAACTAGGCCCTGACCAGACAATAAATATATTACCATCTCTATCTTGGACTTCCCAAGGTCCAGAAATGTGAGAAATAAAATGTCTCCTTTTTCAGCAATGCAGTTTATGCTATGTTGCCATAGTAGCCCAAAATAAGACAGATACGTGGTATAAACACAATCTTCATTTCAGAACAAGAAATTCAAAATTTGTGTCTGTCTAGAACTCTGATGGGTTAACTAATTACTCAGAAAATAACTCAGGTTTCAGCAGTATTAGGATAGCAGTATCAAAAACTGCAGAAATGTTATGCAATCTATGGAACATTTACCTCAAATAAAAATATTTCAAAATTGGTTCACTAGCACTTTCTAAAATGTTTTATGAATACTTCAAGTTAAGTCTTGTGATTTGTATGTGAGAAATGTAGTGGGAAATATGAAATGTGAAATGAATCTGGTGGGAGTATGATGAAAGGAATGGTTCTGATCAAGAAGCACTGGACACTTACATAATCATGTTAAGTTGTAATCCCCTTGTACAAACTTTTGAAGTACAGAATAAAAAAAAATCTCATCATTTAGGCTAACGCTGCAGCTCAATGATAGATCATGTACCTAGCATTCAGAAGGTCCATTCCTATACCACAAATAAAATAACTAGTTCTTACGCAATTATCAGTTACATTGAAGTTCTTTTATTTCTCCACAAGAATGGCCAGTATGTTTTATGTTGTACAGAGAAAGAAGTTCCTGGTTTTTTGCCAAGTTCCATGTATTATACTTATGCCAGTGTCTAAGTTGAACAGGAATATCACATTCTTACTTTTACTCTCAGGAATTCTGATTAAGTGATTGAGGTGAAAGTACTTATGAATCAAGAGACAGAAATGATAGCTCCTGGATTTTGGGACATCTGAGTCTGTCATATTCTTTATTGTTTCACATTTGAGGTTTGAAATGCACATTGGCCATGACAACTACATATTTGATGCAATTGTCACAATGATTCAAGAGGAAAAAAGCATGTAACCAAATTATGTCACAGAAACCCAGCCAAGAATTCCAGCTGAAAACAGTAAGTAATGGATTTGCCTTTATCTAGATCGGTGAGATAATTTCTTCCTCATTTTTCCTTAATTTGTCAGTAAAGACTTGGCAAAAGAATACTCATTTCAATAAGGACTCCTATGTCACCAATGAGCATAATTATGAATAAAATTATCTCTGAGAAATAAGATTATTAATTCACAAAAATTTTTCTTTTAAGATCACTGGTCATCTATCATTTATATTATTCTTAAATAGTATTCTTAGTTAATTCATATTTTAAATTCTAAAGTTTGTTAACAGCAATGTGATTTTACCTATTTGCAAGTTAAAAAAGTAGTTTTATCTGCCATTGTAGTTATAAATAATTGTCAACAACAATAAGCAAGACTTACTTTAGAGTTAATATATAAGTACGTTTAATAACACATGCAAGGTAGAAGTGGATTGTATAATATTTTAAAGTAGCTGTCTAGAGATGCATACAGTTAAGAAATACATAACTTTTCTTAATTCATGAAAAAAGAATAAACGTAAGAGCAGAAGAAATGAAATACTTGCCCCAAGATTAGAAATTAATGGCAAAGAAAATCTAAAAGGAATTGTAAAAACAAAACTGTTTCTAGAAAAGATTAATGAGCTAGATATACTTCTGGCTACATGGATCTGGGAAAAAGAGAGAAAAAAATAAGTGGTATTTATTACAAAAGGGGTTGCTAAGGAAGATATAAACACAAATATGAACACTAGATTGAAAGTACAGATTTCTCAAATATCAAATGGTAATAAAAGAAATATTATGACAAATTAGTATGATAATTAAAACATGCTAGGTCCATCAATAAACATGAAAAGTTTGCAATATGTCTGTTAAAACATAAAGATATTCAAATTGGCACACAAAGAAAAAATTCTACTTCATATGTATAGACTTACTAAAATGGGAGTTGGAGAAAGATGGTGGAGGAGAAGCTGGAGGTTAAACAAGCTGTCCTATAGAAAGCAGTTTTAGTGTTCCAGTCAACTGTCCTAACCTAGAGAATCACACCAAGTGTGCCATCACAGAACAGAGAGTTTGGCCAGAGAGGGAAAATTTAGGCAAGGAGACAGCGAGCAGATTCTACTCAACACCAGCAAAAACTGAAAAGGAGCACATATGTTCATCCTGCAAATCGCAGACCTGAGACGACCCAGGAACCAAGACTCTGGCGTGAGTAGAACCCTGTTACCCTCTCTCCTTCTCAGGGAGGAGAGGAGGGAAGGCCACCCTTCACCCACCACTGGAGATCTCCATCTTTAATACAGACAAAGGCCTGGCTGAGCAGCTAGCTCCAACTCAGGCCTTGGAAGAAAACAAAAGAGTCATTTAGCAGGTCACAGGAACATGACCTGACCTGCCAGGGGAAAGTCACATAGCCCAGGCAAGAAAGCTCCACCCACACAGGAGTGACTTTCTTCACTGGGTAAACACAGACAGAGGCTGCCCCTCCCTACAGCAGCCTAGACAATCAATTGAAATTCAGTAAACATAAACCCTGAAAATGGCTCCAGGCTGGGCTCTGGGAGTGTTCCAGAAGCTAGCCCCTCAGGAAAAAGCTACTGTTTGCTGAAAGGCCTCAACTCTACCCAGAACCTAGCCTCATCACAGCATCTCCAAACTAGAGGAAACAGCCATCTCCTTATTTTGTGATTCTCAAAGCAGATCTCCCTCCCATTGAACTAGCCTGGGAGGAGGATCACAAAATCCTGGGTAAAGCAGAGCATTTTTCTGCCTGCTCAAACAAACTGACTTAAGAAACCAGTCTAGCCACAGGAAAACCAAACACCACAAGCAGACCAGAGACTCCACCAAGATTCTGGTTACTGACACAAGGGAGATACAGGATCTTCCCATCCACTCTCCTCCACCCTCCAAAAAAATCAAAGAACTCTTTTATTTGCACCGTTTTTAATTTTTTTAATTGTTTTCTATTAATCTTTTTATTCCTCACAATTTTTATTTTAGGTGTATAAGCGTGTGTGTGCTTTTTTTTTTTTATCTCTACTGATCTTTTGGTCCTTTTATCATCCTTTTAATTTTTCTTCTGTTTCTTTTTTGCGTGACTAAATTGCTGTTCTGCTCATCCTCAGATATGCACCCATCGTCGATTATTAGACCTTATCCCCCATTGTGTGCACACTTAATCCAGAAATTTATTACACAATTCAAAACCTCTTAGGTTTAACTTCTTTAATAGCAGTATTATCTCTTTATACCTATAAAAAATTTTTAAGAATTTTTATTTTTTAGTTTTACAAGTCTCCTTTATCCCTCCACTCCATTAATCTTATCGTTTCTCTTCTCAAAATCCTCTTTTCACTTACATGATTTTTATTTCATTTTTTTAAAATTTTCTTTTCCATTTTTCTTGTCTTTATTTATCTATCTCCTATCATTCAGTCCAATCCATTTCCCTCTCTGAGATTAAGACTTGGTTAATTTCACTCTCTTTTTACCTCTCCACATCCCTCTAATCCTATTTTCCCCACATTTCTCCCTAAACCTAATAATTTCTGGTTTGCCAAATTCTTCTTTGCTGTTCTTAGCCCATTAATCCATACTATTTCCATGTTGAATAGATTGTATCTGTTGAACTAGATTGTATATGCAGCTTTTTGACTGTGCAACTACAGGACTCTGGTTGATAGTTGCCTTAAAATAGTGTTCTACCTCAAAATTAGTTATCCTTTCATACCAAATGCTCAGAATAAGCCAGAAAAACACTAAAAAACTGGCAAGTCCAGGTATCTCAACTCCCACTCATGATAATCAGGTGAACAATCCAGAGGAGAATTACCAAAAAGCTCTACAAACAATACTGGTAAACATGGTGAATGAAAAGATTGAAAACCTGCAAAGGACTCAGTGTGAGCATGAGAGGGAGAGAGGGGAGGCAACAAACAGGTGAATACAGGAATCTCATGAGCATCAAGAAGTTACTCAAAGATTGATGCAGGAATTGCATGAGTAGGCTGATCACAGTCAAAGAGAAATAAAGAAATTGCATAAGCAGGCTGATAACAGTCAAAGAGAAACACAGGAATTGCATGAGGAGGCTGAGAACAGTCAAAGAGAACTATATTAATTGTGTGAATGTGAGGATCTAATCAAAGAGTAATACAGGAATTGTGAGAGAGGGATGAGAATAGGCAAAGATCAATAGAGGCATTCATGGAATACATAAACAGACAGTTGAAAGAAATCAGGGAGACCACAAAGGGAATGCTGAACGGAGCCTGACAGAAGGAATGGGAGTCCAAGGAAACCATAACCAATCAACTAAGTGATTTGAGAATAAACATTGAACACCAAATTAAGGAAGTAAAGAAGTTCATACAAGATCTAAAACACAGTAAGTTAGACCGAATCTCAGAAGATCGAATCTCAGGGATTAAAGACAGACTACATATTATAGAGTAAGAACATACAACTATCCAACACAAATCCAAGAAATACAATAGATCTATTCAACATTTGGAAGACAACATCAGAAGGCCTAATCTGAGGATAATGTGTGTAGAAGAGCACCTAGAGACAGGAGTTAATGGTCTAGGAAATTTGTTTAACAGGATCCTAGCTGAAAACTTCCCAAGCATGCAAAAAGATAGGCCTATTCAGATACAAGAAGCTTTTAGAACCTCAAATAGACCAGACCAGAACAGGACATCTCACCATCACATTATAATCCTCACAGGATCAATTCACACTAAGGAAAAGATCCTTACAGCTGTCATGGGGCAAAGATCAATCACCTATAAAGGGAAACCAATTAGAATCACCTCAGATTTCTCAGCAGAGACAATTAAAGCAAGAAGAGCCTAGAATGATATATGTCATGCCCTAAAGACAAACAACTATCAACCAAGAATATGATACCCAGCTAAACCCTCCTTCATAACCGAAGGTCAAATGAAAACCTTCTATAGCAAAGAAAAACTGAAACAATATATCCCCACAAAACCAGCCCTACAAAAGATATTTAAAGATGTCCTTCACAGACCTCTATGATGAAAACTTTAAAATCTTGAAAAAGGAAATCAACACAGAACTTAAAAAATGGCAAAATCTCCCATGCTCCTGGATTGGAAAGATTAACATCGTGAAAATGGCAATACTTCCCAAGGCTATCTACAAATTCAATGCGATACCTATCAAAATTCCAAGCTCATTCTTCAAGGAAATAGAAGAGGCAATCCAAAAATTCATATTGAACAATAAAAGACCCTGAATAGCAAAAACGCTCCTCAACGGAAAGAACATTGCTGGAGGAATATCAATACCAAATTTCAAACTCTACTATAAAGCCATAGTAATCAAAACAGCTTGGTATTGGCATAAGAACAGACCTCAGGACCAATGGAATAGAATTGAAAACCCAGAAATGAACCTACAGACCTATAGCCATCTAATCTTCGATAAGGGAGCTAAAACAATAGAATGGAACAAAGACAGCCTCTTCAGTAAATGGTGCTGGCAAAATTGGTTAACTACTTGTAGAAAACTAAAGCTAGATCCTTATATATCACCCTGCACCAGAATCAACTCCAAATGGATCAAAGACCTCGAAGTCAAAGCAGACACTCTGAAAACATTACAGGATGGAATAGGAGAAACCCTAGGTCTCCTTGGCTCAGGCCAAAATTTTTTGAATAGAGATGCGGAAACACAACAAATCAAAGAAAGGTTGGACAAATGGGATTGCATAAAGTTGCAGAGCTTCTGCATGGCAAAGGACATAGCTAGCAAGATCAATAGAAAGTCCACGGATTGGGAGAAGATCTTTACTAGCCATACAACGGACAAGGGTCTCATATCTAAAATATACTTGGAACTCAAAAAATTAAACCACCCAACAACAAATCCTCAAAGAAACAACTGCCCAATAAACAAGTGGGCGAAAGACTTAAAGAGAAACTTCTCTGAAGAAGAAAGAAGGATGGCCAATATACACATGAAGAAATGCTCAACATCCCTAGCCATAAAAGAAATGCAAATCAAAACAACATTGAGATACCACCTCACTCCAGTTAGAATGGCAAAAAGCAAGAACTCTAACAACAACAGATGCTGGAGGGGATGTGGACAGAAGGGAACCTTACTTCATTGTTGGTGGGAATGTAAACTTGTTCAACCACTTTGGAAAGCAGTATGGAGGTTCCTCAAAGGACTCCACATAGAACTCCCCTATGACCCAGCAATCCCACTTTTGGGCATTTACCCTAATGTTTACAAACAAGACCACACTAAAGCTACCAGCACAACTATGTTTATTGCAGCATTATTTACCATAACTAAGATCTGGAACCAACCCAGATGCCCCTCAGTAGGTGAATGGATCAAGAAAATGTGGTATATATACACAATGGAATTCTATGCCTCCATCAGAAAGAATGACATTGCCCCATTTGTTAGGAAATGGAAGGACTTGGAAAAAATTATATTAAGTGAAGTAAGCCAGGCCCAAAGAAACATAGGCCCCATTGTTTCCCTTATTTGCAATATCTAGTATATGTATGAGTCAAGCGGAAAAGGTCAGATAATGTGATGTTAGGAAAATGAACCCTTAGATATGTATTTTAATGTTTTTTTCTTTCATGCATGTGTTTCTAACGCATTTATAAGATTATTTCTTTGTTGCTTTGTATGTCCCTCTCCCACAGTATAACCCCTGCTTTCACTATATTTGATGTCAGTATAATTTGTGGAGGAGATGGGGAAAAACAAGTCGTTTAAGGATGCAGGTGGACCTGTTGCAACAATGAGAAGTACAAGTTGTCATGTCCAAAACGAGCTTTACAACGTCGGTGGGGGGGGAGGGAGAAGAATTGGGACTGGGGGGGGGGGGAGGGGAGAGGCTGGGAAAGGATGTGAATGGTAAACAAAGTAGGAGGCTGCAATACTTGGTAAGAAATGTACGCATTATCCTGCCCATGTAATTGTAACCACTCTGTACAGTATCTTCACAAATAAAATAAAAAGATGTCCTTCACATAAAAAACCAACAAGACCACAATAAAGGCCAAGAAACTGCAGCCGAACTGCCAATCCAAGAACCATAAGAAGAACCCAGTTGCTGCAGCCTCCAAGAAGGTGGATAAAATGGTAGGAACTACTAAACACCTCTCATTCCTAAGTCTCAATATTAAGGGACTTAACTCTCCAATTAAGGGACACAGACTGCCTAATTGGATTAAAAAGCAAGATCCTTCTATCTGCTGCCTTCAGGAGTCATACCTTGCCCAAAAAACAAGCACATCTTGAAAGTGAAAAGCTGGAACAAAATCTGTCAAGCAAACGGCCCCCATAAGCAGGCAGGAGTTGCAATCCTAATATCAGATAAAATAAACTTCAAATTAAAATTCGTGAGAAGAGATAAAACAGGTCGCTACATACTAATTAAGGGATCTCTCCTTCAGGAGAATATTACAACTCTAAATCTCTATTCGCCAACAACGTAGAACCCAAATTTATCCAAGAAACACTACTTTCTCTCCGATCTCACATAAATCCAAAGACGTTAATTGTTGGGGACTTTAACACACGACTATCCCCACTAGATAAATCAACTCGGTAAAAACTCAAGATAAACCGCAGATCTAAACAACTGCATAGATCAATTAGATTTAACAGACATCAACTGAATATTTCACCCAGCAGCATCAGAATACATGTTTTCCTCAACAGCATATGGAACATTTTCCAAAATATACCACATTTAAGTCATAAAACTAACTTGTCCAAATTCAGAAACATTGAAATTATCCCTTGCATTCTCTCAGACCACAAAGGAATAAAATTAGAATTCAACATCAAAAGCCAACAAAGAAAGTCCTGTAACACATGGAGGCTGAAGAACACACTGTTGAATCACCAGTGGGTTATGGAAGAGATTAGAATGGAAATTCAAATGTTCATGATATTCAACAAAAATGAACACACAAATTACCAGCTTCTCTGGGACACAGCAAAGGCAGTACCCAGAGGCAAGTTTATAGCTTTGAGTTCCTACATCAATTTAGAGCTTATAACACATTGGAGAGATCTGAAAACAACAATTTAATGACACATCTGAACCTCCTCAAAAAAGAGCATCAAGATAAACCCCAAGAAAATATACAGAAAGAAATAATTAAAATTAAATCAGAATTAAATAAATTAGAATCCAAAAAAATGAAAAGAATCAACAAAACAAAGAGTAGTTACTTCGAAAAAATTAACAAAATTGATAGACCCTTAGCAAATCTTATCAGAAAAAGAAGAGAACACACCCAAAATAAATAAACTCAGAGATGGGAACGGAACCATCACCACAAGAAAAACCAAGATTCAGAACATTATAAGGGTATACTTCTCAAACCTTTATGCTAATAAGTTTGAGAACTTGGCAGAAATGGACCTTTTCCTAGCAAATATCGGCATGCCGAAACTAAACCAAGATGAGTTAAATTATCTGAACAGGCCCTTGTCAAGCATTGAAATAGAAACAGCAATAAGAGATCTCCCATTTAAGAAAAGCCCAAGACCAGATAGATTTACAGCTGAATTCTACAAGGCCTTCAAAGCAGAGCTCACACCAATACTCTTCCAACTCTTCAATGAAATTGAAAGAGAAAGTTCACTACAGAACTCATTCCATGAAGCCATCATAACTCTCATCCCAAAACCAGGCAGGGACTCATCAAAGAAAGAGAACTATAGACCCATTTCTTTGATGAACTTTGATGCAAAACTTCTCAACAACATTTTGGCCAATCGACTTCAACAATTCATCCAAAAAATCATATACCACGATCAAACAGGACTCATTTCAGGGATGCAAAGCTGGTTCAATATACCCAAATCAAACAATATAATTCATCATATCAACAAGAGCAAGGATGATAACCACATGGTTATCTCAATAGATGCAGAAAAGCTTTGACAAGATCAAACACCCCTTTATGGTGAAGGTTATGGAAAAATTAGGAATCCAGGGAACATTCCTCAATACAATAAAGGCTGTATATGACAAACCTACAGCCAGTATTATACTTAATGGTGGAAAACTAAAGTCATTTCCTCTTAACTCAGGAACAAGACAAGGATGTCCACTCTCTTCACTTCTCTTCAATCTAGTATTAGAATGCTTAGCTGCAGTAATAAGACAAGCTGCAAACATAAAAGGGAACCAAATAGTGAAAGATGAAGTAAAACTCTCCCTCTTTGCAGATGACATGATCTTGTTTTTAAAGAATCCCATGGAATCCCCTCCCAAATTACTCGAGCTCGTTCAAAACTTTGGCAAAGTAGCAGAGTATAAAATTAACCCTCAAAAATAAATGGCTTTTCTGTATGCTAATAATGAGAAAAGTATGGCTGAAATCAGGATAGCATCTCCGTTTGTAATAGCCCCCCCCCCCCCAAAATGAAATACCTAGGAATTAACTAAAGAAATGAAGGATCTCTATGATGAAAACTTTAAAAACATGAAAAAGGATATCAACACAGAACTTAGAAAGTGGAACAACCTCCCATGTTCCTGGATTGGAAGGATCAAAATCATGAAAATGGCAATATTTCCCAAGGTTAGCTATAAATTCAAGGCCATACCTATCAATATTCCAACCTCATTCTTCCAGGAAATAGAAGAGGCAATTCCAAAATTCATATGGAACAATAAAAGACCCCAAATATCAAAAAGGATCCTTAACAGAGGAATATCAATACCAAATTTCAAAAGCTACTACAAAGCCATGGTAATCCAAACAGCTTGGTACTAGCACAAGAACAGACCTCAAGACCAATGGAATAAAACTGAAAACCCAGAAATAAATCTACAAATATATAGCCATCTAATCATCGATAAGGGAGCTAAAAAAATAGAATGGAAGAAAGCCTCTCCAGTAAATGGTGCTGGCAAAATTGGTTAATCAGTTTTAGAAAACTAAAGCTAGATCCTTATATATCACCCTGCACCAGAATCAACTCCAAATGGAGCAAAGACCTCGGAGTCAAAGCAGATACTCTGAACACAATACAGGATGGATTAGGAGAAACCCTAGGTCTCCTTGGCACAGGCTTACATTTTCTTAATAGAGACTCTGAAACACAACAAATCAAAGAAAGGTTGGACAAATGGGATTGCATGAAATTGCAGAGCTTCTGCATGGCAAAGGACATAGCTAGCAAGATCAATAGAAAGCCCACAGATTGAGAGAAGATCTTCACTAGCCATAAAAGGGAAAGGTCTCATATCTAAAATATACCTGGAACTCAAAAAATTAAATCCCCCAACAACAAAGTCTCAAAGAAACAACTTCCCAATAAATAAGTGGGCTAAAGACTTAAAGAGAAATTTCTCCAAAGAGGAAGGAAGGATGGCCAATAGACACATGAAGAAATGCTCAACCTCCTTAGCCATAAAAGAAATGGAAATGAAAACAACATTTGTATACCACCTCACCCGAGTTAGAATGGTTATAATCAAAATTCTAATAACAACAGATGCTGGAGGGAATGTGGACAGAAGGCGACCTTACTGCATTGTTGGTGGGAGTGTAAACTTGTTCAACCACTTTGGAAAGCAGTATGGAGCTTCCTCAACAGACTCCACATAGAGCTCCTCTATGACCCAGCAGTCCCACTTTTTGGCATTTACCCAAATGATCACAAACAAGATCATACTAAAGCTACCAGTACAACGACATTTATTGCAGCATTATTTACCATAGCTCAGATATGGAACCAACCCAGATGCCCCTCAGTAGATTAATGGATCAAGAAAATATGTTATATATACACATTGGTATTCTATGCACCCATCAGAAAGAATGACATTGCCCCATTTGTTAGGAAATGGAAAGAATTGGAAAAAATTATATTAAGTTAAATAAGCCAGGCCCAAAGAAACATAGGTCCCATGGTTTCCCTTAGTTGCAATGACTGTTATGTGTCTGAGACAAGCAGAAATGGTCAAGTAAGTTGGTGTTATATGAAATGAACCCCAAGGTAAGTATACAAATGTTTTTTTTTTCTTTCTTGTGATTGTTCCTAACATATTTATAAGATGATTTCTTTGTTGCTTTGCATGTCCCTCCTCCACGGTATAGCCCCTGTTTTCACTCTATTTGATGTTGGTATAAATTGTGGAGGGGAAGGGAAAAAACAAATCGTTTAAATAAGAATACAGTTGGACCCATTGCAACAGTGAGATGTACAAGTCGTTATTTTGAAAAACAAATTTTACAACTTTGGTGGGGTTGACGGAGGGGGGTGGGTGGGAATGGGAAGGGATGTGAAGGAGAAATAAAGGAGGAGGCAACAATGCTTGTTAAGAAATGTACTCATTACCTTGCCCATGTAATTGTCACCCCTGTGTGTGGTATTTTCACAATAAAAAGTAGAAAAAAAAGAATTACTAAAATGAAGAAATTCAAAAATTCTGAAAATAAATGTGTGGAAATAAATTTTTTTGTCAAAATAAGAAAAGTTATAAAATAGTTGCAGTCCTTTTGACAAGTAGAATTCAGGCCCAAGAGCAATAAATAAAACATAGAAAGAATGCTACAATCACACTCCAAATAGTACTCCAAATAATACTACTGTATTATTACAGTAGTCACAAGTAACCATGTACCAACCGTATATAACAGAGCAGGAAATATATAAAGTAATGGGCGAAATACACATGCACAATTAATCGGTACACATAGCATCCAAATCTGTGTGATGTAAAGCAGGCAATTAATTCATTAATTATCTAAAGGACATAAAATAAGAGTGCATACTACATATAATACACAGATAATAGAAAAGATAATTTCTTCTTAAGCATTCACAGAACTTTCTGAAGAATTGATGCTATATCTTATCTTCAGAAAATTACACTTGGTTTCAAAATGAAAACATTACAAATAACATTACATGATAACAGTGCAATGAAACTAGAAGCTAAATCACAAGCCACAAACAAAACAAAAAGACTCTTCTGACTGAAAATGTAAAACCTTGTAGTAAACAAATCTAAAAACATACAGGAAAATGATAAATCCCTGAAAAAGAGTGCAGAAACTCTATATATTCAAATCTTTTTACACTTATGGCAATGGTCAGAGGAAAATTCAGGTACTAAACACCAACATTGATACTAGTGAGAAGTGATTGAGCCAATGAGGGTGAAAAAAAAAAAAGAATATATAGCTGGCACTGGTGGCTCATGCCTGTAAACCTAGCTACTTAGTAGGCTGAGATCTGAGGATAGTGGTTCAAAGCCAGTCCGGGCAAGAAAGTCAGTGAGACTCTTGTCTCCAATAAACTAATATAAAGCCAGAAATGGCGCTGTGGCTCAAGTGGTAGAACGCTAGACTTGAGCTGAAGAGTTCATGGGCATCACCCAGGCCCAGGTTCAAGCTCCACGCCTGACAAAAAAAAAAAATATATGGTTGAAATCAATTGTTGCTATGTATGAAAATAGAACAATTAAACCTGGTGAAATTGTATTAAGGAGGAGAAGATGGGAAAGGGAATGTGATAGAGAGAGAAAATTAATTGGAATACATTGTATACATGTGTGGAAATGTCACAATAAAATCTCCCCTTAGCTAATGAATATTAATAAATAATGAAATAACTAAAATAATGGAAAATAATTAAATCCCATGTTAGTAAGAGAAAAAGAAAGCAAACCAAAAGAAAGAACCTATCACGGAGTGTATATCCAATGGAAATGAAATCAATATATGAAAGAGATGCCTATATGTCTAAGTTTAATGCAACACTATTCACAATAGCCAGGGTACAAAAATCAACTAAAATGTCTATCCCCAATTGAATGAGGAAAATGGGGCAAACACATGCAGTGCAATATGGTTCATCCATAAAAAGAATGACGTTGTCATTTGTGGAACATGATTGCAAATGGAAAAATGTTAAGTGAAATAAGCCAAGCACATGAAGACAAATACTGTATGTTCACATTCACATGTGCAAACAAAGAAAAATTGATTTCATAAAAGTAGAAAACAAAGGGGCTGGGGGTTTAGCCCAGTGGAAGGGCGACCGCCCGGTGCGCACAAGGCCCTGGGTTTGGTCCTCAGCCCTGGAAAAAAAAAGTAGAAAACAAAGTGGTTTGTAGAAACTAGGAGAGTTTGGGGAGATAGAGTTTGATACCTAACAGGTATCAAAATATAGGAGTAATCTCTAGTGTTCTCTAGCACAGTATAGTTACTACAGTTTACAATAATTTATTATATGTTTATATAATATAGAATATATAATTTCCTATAAAAAGCTAGAAGACAACAGTTTGAAGTTTTCCAATTCAAGCAAATGATAAAAAATTAAAGTGACAAAATGCTAATTATCCTGATCTAATCATTACACATTGCGACCATTTGCCACAAATATATATATATTGTGTGTCAATTAAGTTTTAAAAAGATTAACATAGAAATTATAGTGCTGTAGTACAGAAAGAGGTTAGGTTAAACTAACAATCTAGGTTCTATATTGTTTAAAAATTCAAAGACTAGATAAAGCACCAATTAATTTAATGAAAGGAAAAAAAGCATACAAATTAAAAATAAGAACTAACTTTTGATAAATAGAAAAGGTTGTAAAAATCTACTTTGCAAATCAATTTGAAAGTAAGATTAAATGAATAATTTCCTAAGAAAATATAGTTTTTGAAAATTGACCCAATAGAAACAGCAATCTTGGCCAGGTCAATTTCCATAATTAAAGTAGAAAATGTTCTTAGGAAATGACTCCTCATAAACCATCTAGCTCAGATGGTTTCACACAGCTCAGATGGTTTCACAGAGCAATCTCTCCCAAGTTCTAGGGACCAAAGAGTCCTAATGAGATAGGCATTTAAAATGAAGGAAATTTTCCAAATTCTTTTTATGAGGGAGTATAACACTGTTCCCATAAAAAATTATTGGACCAATATCACTTGTGAATTTGAACACAAAATCTCTAAACTGTTAGTAAACAGAGCCTAAACCTATATCATATTACATTTAAAAATCATATACTATTGGCTATGTCCACTTTACTCTTCATTCTGTAGCGTATTTAAGTTCTTTATCAGTTAAAAAAGAGGTGAGAAGCTTAGCTTTATCTCATTAATTTACCTATAGTTGTTGTTTTCTTAAGTTTCAGATACCGGTGTCTGATGGAGAGTGAAAATGTTTTTCCAGACATCAATATATGACTCTAGCACTATCTACTCATCTAAAGATAGGACTACATGTTTACTTTTGCTTTAGATTTCCACAACAACCTTCAAAATATGATAACAAACTAATTTCCACTGTTCTTAATAGTCTGTCCATGTTGAGTATAAAATTAGACAAAATGATAGAAAGTGAAGTCACATAAAATTCACTTCTCTCTGTTGCTTAATAGTTGACTTATACCTACGAAGTAAAAGCGAGTGGCTTTGAGCAAACACTGACTATGAAATGCGCAGTGCCAGGAAGACTGAGGGTCAGCCTTTATCCCTTGGGATGAAGGTTCATTTCTGCTAACTGCCTCCTCTAGTGGGCAGGATGTTCCTCCCCTATACTCTTGGATTTATCATTCAATCATGTCTGCAGTGTTAGGATCATTTTGTTCCCAGATTTCTGTGGGTCTGAAATCACTTTCTGGCAGTTTTAATTGTCTGGAAGTACACTTAACTAATTTGTACTAGTGTGCAAGCAGATACAAAAGTCTAGACCCCTTGTTCCTGTTAGGACATCCTCTGAGGACTTGCTCTTTGCAATTAATCATACTAAAAGATAGGATTTGCTTGGAATCTAAAATTGTGCCCTGACCTGTTCCCTTTGCAGTCCCTTCCCAGCTTCTTCTATTTCTTAACTGGTTTCTTAGATTAGTGATTCCTTAACTAGTCTTTTATAAATCTGTTATCCTCTCATAATCTGCTTGTGTGGAACTCAATCTAAAATACTACCTCCACCTAAAATTTCATGATTTAAAATTTTGCAAAACTCCACTGGTTTTCTAGAAATAGTAATTCTTTAAAAACTCATTCAAAGAGCAAGCATTACAACTACTTTGAATAGCTAATTGTGGGAGACAGACTGAGTCATTGGGTCATGATGTCCGTCAAGAAAGAATTAATCTCACTATGATACCATTCTTTACACATATAAATAGATGTGAGTGTGGGACAATGGAACACTATACCAGGTTTTGTCAAGGACAGAAGCAGAACAAAGAGAAGGTGAATGTGTACGGAAAGAGCTAATTAATGAGCTCTTTGAAAAAAATCCAACAAGAGAAAAATATGAGTAGGTAGGAGAGAATAATAGAATCATTTTCATTTCCTCTAGATTTTCCATTACCTTTTGTCTCATTCCATTTCAGAAGAGGCATCTTTTTATAGTGTTTCTATGGCATAAATCTAGAGGAAAAGGGAGAAATAAATTGGTACTTTACAAAAAACTTTAAAATACTGAAAAGCAGCCAAAAGAAGTTGACCCAATTATACATTTTTAAGAATGTACTGAGACTTTAACCTCTGGGGATACAGAAAACAAAACACTAACCTAAATGCTCATAGGGGCAATAGCCACTTAAATACAGAAGAAAAACATGTACCATGACTATTTAGAAACAAAATATCAGAAGGATGGGCAAGGCACACCACCCTGTTGGAATGAACATATTCAAGCTTTCATAAGGGCAAGGAATGGGTCCTCCTTGCCCATAATAGAAACATTGCAAGTACTTATTGAATGGATTGTATTTAATTAAGTTAAAGTATTTCTGATCTCTTTATAAAATATGACATATAAAGTAGGTACTCAAAAATGCTCACTGAATAAAGTATAAATATCACAACTAGACACAAACTATGTAAGTTCACTCGTGGGAATAATGAAAAGAAATGTTTTACATCATGATTGCTATGGAAAAATTGAGATGCATGATCAGATTAGCTCAATTTAGAGAAAAGAAAACCTAAACTCTCTCAAAATTTACAGAATTTAATTGTCTTCTTTTCAGTCTTGCATTTAAAAATGACAAGATATTGACTTTTTAATCCATCTTCTCACCTCTTATCTCCCTTCTCATTTAGTCTAAATACCTAATAGTTACAAGAAATGTTATTGTAACCTAAAATAATAAATATTTGGAAATTTAAAAGAATTTTAAATGATGATAGAAATAATATAATTACATTAGTATCTTTAGGACTAAGTGAAATGGCTTACAAAAATATGACAAACATATAAAAGGGTAGAAAAGAAAGCTTTTTAGTATAGAGTTTCTAATCTGGCCTGTACATCATATCTAAGAGATGGAGGAGAGTCCATAAAGACTATACATGTCCAAATCAGAAAAGAATTTGTCAGTTTCACATTTTCTTCAGCTGTATAATGTACTTTGTAGAGAATAGAATTCAATGTCAAAGGATACCTTCTCAAGTTCAGTAAGGAATATTATAATGATAAAATCATCTCTCTGATTATCATTTACTATTCCCATTTTAAAAATAAGGAAATTGTATTGAATAATATTAGGCAATTTATTATTCATAGAAAAGTGACAAATGGAGAGAGGAAGGGTTTAAAATAGAACTAAGTGACTTGAGGTATGGGTGGGGTTGGGGCAGATGGAAAGAATGATAGAAGAAGTGAAATTTATTATGATAAATTAAAAGCCCTTTGTAAAACTAAAGATAATTTTCAGACTCTATTATTAAGCCATAATACTGAAAATAGGTTGATATTTGCACAAAAATAGGTTTGAGGACCCACGGATCAGAACATTAACTGAATCCACAGACCTATGGTTATCTAATATTTGATTAGAGCCAAAAACATAGGCTGGAAGAAAAACAGCCTCTTCAACAAATGATGCTGGCAAAACTGGATATCCACATGCAGAAAATGAAATTTGATTCTCATATATCACCTTGCACCAGCATCAATTCAAAATGGATCAAAGATCTCAAAGTAAGACTGGAAACAATGAAACTTTTAAAGGGAGAGGTAGAGGAGACACTAGGACTCCTAAATAGAAATCCAGATACAAAAAACCAAAGGAAGATTTGATAAATGGGATGACATCAAACAAAATTTTTTGTACAACAAAGGAGACATAGCTGACAAGCTAAATAGAAACTTCACAGAATGGAAGATTTTTTTTACCAGCTATACATCAGACAAGGGCCTAATATCCAGAATATATTTATAGCTCATCAAAATTATAATTCATCAAAATTATTATAATGAATTATTATAATATAATTATTATAATTACAATGAATTATTATAATTCATCAAAATTAAACTCTAAAAGAAGCAAAACTCCAATTAATAAATGGGCTAATGACTTAAAAACTTCTCACAAGAAGAAGTAAAAATGACCAATAGACATGTGAAGAAATCCTCAACATCTTTGGCCATAATGGAACTGCAAATCCAAACAACACATATTTCACCTTACCTAGTTTACGACAGCCATCATCAAGAGAATAAATAACAATTGCTGGCAAGGATGCAGCTAAAACGAGACCCTAATCCACTGTTGGTGGGACTGTAAGCTTGTTCAACCACTCTGGAAAGAAGTATGGAGGTTCCTCAAAAATGTACCCTGTGACCCAGCAATACCACTCCTGGGCATTTATCCAAAAGAATACAAACAAGACTACAGTAAAGCCACTAGCACAACCATGTTAATTGCAGTGCTATTCACCATAGCCAAAATGTAGAATCAGCTCAAATGCCCCTCAATGGATGAATGTATCAAGAAAATGTGATACACATTGAATTTTACTCATCTATTAGAGAGAAACATAGTGTACAATTCATAAGAAAATAGAAGGACTCAGAAAAAATTATAGTAAGTGAAATAATCCAGACTCAGAGAAACAAAAGTTGCCTGGTGTCCCTCATTTGTGTTAGCTAGTATATGTCTACAATGTTCAACAAGAAATGTTCTCATTGCCTTACTCATGTAACTGTAACGCCTCTGTACAGCATCTTTACAATAAAAATTTAAAAATCTGTAAGTAAACACACTGGGTGATATGCAAGTTGTTACAAATAAATTTGCTGAAGTGTAGTAGACTCTATGGAGAATTCAAATAGTATAATATTTTAGAAAGACTAGGTCAAAACCCAACAAAATCAACAACAGGAAATGGGTACATCCAAGAGAAGGGGTGGAGCTAAGGGGAGAGGGGTAAAAGAATTAAGGGATGTAGGGGAATAATGCAATAAAAAATTCATTGTATATGCTACAAAATTAAGAAAATTAAGGGAAAGGGTGGGTTTGAGGGAGTTGAGAATGTTGAAGGGGTGACACTGATCAAGATACATTGTATTCATAAACTACTTTGCTATGCAGCACCTCCTTTGTCAACTACTTAAGTATAGTTTTAAAAATAAATAAATGAAATAAAAAAATAAAAATAATAATTAGCTGGGTACTGGTGGCTCACATATGTAAAACAGCTACTCAGGTGGCTGAAATCAGAATTGCAGATCGTTTCCAACCAGTGCAGGGAAGTCCATGAGACTCTTCTCCCCAATTAACCACCAAAAACTCACTAATAGAAAATAGACCCAGTAATAGAAAAAAAAATCTGAGAGTCAGTGGAAGTTATTTGAAGTTGAACAGAAAAGTCTGGCCTCACTTATTTTTCATTCATTAAAAAAAAATTAATGTGATTGATTTTCAGCTTTGCCAAATGTGGTGTACGTATGTTTGCTATTAATTGTATTTTCAAGTTATATTTCAATGGTATTATGATGATTGAACTACAAGAGCTCTTTTTAGTGTATGAACTAATGTTCATTCAATCCAAATGTATAAGATATTTTTAGAAGCAAAGTTGCATTTGTCCAGTGAAGGGAGAAATAAAATACTGGCATCTCAGTATCTGAAGGGTATGGACACCAGGACCCTTTGTGGATACCCAATTCCACAGATGTCCAAGTGCTTTACAAAATGACATAATATCTACATAGATCCTACACACATTCTACCATATGCTTAAAGTCATCTCTAGATTACTTATAATACCAAACACTATGTAAATTATATGTAAATATATGTTTTGCTATGTTTAGGGGATAATGAATGACAAGTCTGCAAATGTTCAATACAAGTATACAGTTTTGTGTATTTTTATGAGGCAAGATGTTGAGGCTAGTGATCCTCTTATCTCAGCCTCTGGGTGGTAGAATTATAGATACTTGACTTCCATTTTCAGCTTCAGATACAATGTGTGTGTGTGTGTGTGTGTGTGTGTGTGTGTGTGTGTGCAGGTCCTAGGTGCTATCCTTGAGCAAGGCAATCACTGTACCCCATAAACCATAACTTGCCTTCTGGTCTTTTGATGGTTAACTGAAGATAAGAGTCTCTGACTTTCCTGGCCAGGCTGGCTTCAAACCACAATGCTTAGATCTCAGCTTCCTGACTGAGTAGCTAGGATTAAAGGCTTGAGGCATCAACATCCAGCTTCAGATACAATTTTGTTCAGTTTTGTTGTTGTTGTTGTTGTTGTTGTTTTGGTCTGTGTGGGCCTTGAATTCTGGGCCTGGGCGCTCTCCCTCAGCTCTTCAGCTCAATGTGAGAGCTCTACCACTTGAGCCACAGTGCCACTTCCAGTTTGTTGAGTGGTTAATTGGAGATAAGAGTCTCATGGACTTTCCTGCCTGGGCTGGCTTTGAACCATGATCCTCAGATCTCAGCCTCCTGAGTAGCTAGGATTACAGGCATGAGCCACCAGCGCCCAGCCTATTGTTCAGGTTTTTAAAGCAATATTTTCAATAGTTGATTAAAGGTGACATGGAAGGTCAACTTGTACATAAATGTGTTTAACCCTCGGTCATCCATTTGTTCATTCTTGCAAACACCACCTTTTCAGATAGGGCAGGACCAATGGCTTCTGCTTTTGTGGAGAAAATTCTCAACCTGACATCTCTACATAGTTTTGTTTAATGGTGTTTCTCCTTTAAGAATGCCTTGGATATATCATGTTTCTTCCCCTCCCCCTTATCCTTTTTTCCATTCTATTTTCTTTTTTTACTGGCAAAAAGCCAGCATTGAGAATTGTAATTCTCTAAAAGAAGTCAAGCATGTTAACTGAAGTCTTCAAGAAGGAAATAATTAGTTCTAGTAACAATTTTCATTAAATGAGAAGGGATGATGTTGACTATTTAAAGAGAAGAAAATTTTAATAATAGAGTTTGTTATAAAGCTCTTAAACTTTACAATAGACTTAAAATGCCATCCAACATGGCCAAGATATTTGAGCAGGAGCAGAAATCATAAACCATGGGAAATTATAAAAATGTTACAGCTTTTTCAAGATCCAGCTTTCTCATTTTTACAATGGTAATCAGAGGTATCACCAGGGTTGATTTGGAAAAATTCATTATGTGCAATTATTTTTGTGCCAGATACGAGGATTGAACTCAGGGCCTAGGCACTGTCACTGAGCTGTTTTCTCAAGGCTAGCACTCTAGCTCTTGAGCCACAGCATCACTTCTGTTTGCGACTGATGCAAAAGTAATAACTGATCAAAATGAGAACTTTTCCTTCAAAAATACAGAGTGACTATGAAATATTGAAATAGTAATAAGTGATAATCCTTTATTAAACCTATTTGCTAAGTCCTGACATGATAGCTTGCAATTGGTTCTCTTTAAATTTCATAATGGAAGACACTAGGATTTATCATGATCAGAAAAGATTTCCAGATGATGTGGTGGTCATGTTAGGAACATCACAGACAATTCTAGATCTATCAGATAAAATAATCTCTACTTATGAATACCCATGGCCATCATAGATAAAATTGTTTCTAGTACTTAACCTGAACATGCCAGCATTCAGTTAAATCTTAGGATTTCATCCACATGATTCCATTACCTACTTCTCACATTGTTTAAGCAATCAGTAAGATTTGAAAGAGGATAAAATCACCACTAAAACTACAAAGCCACTGGAAAATAATTCCTTCCTTGGGTATTTCCCTTGTCTCTGTCTAGAGGCTAGAATTTTGAAATTGTAATTAATAAGCCAAAGCCAATTCAGCGTAGCAGCTACCAGCCAATGATCACAATGGCAATTCAATCTTGCTTGGCAAAACAGGAGACGGGTTATAGTTTCTTTATGCCTAATATGACTCTTGGATTATTTTTCTTTCCAAGAAAATAAATTTTATTACATATCTTTTATCTAATAAGCTATGGCTTCTCAAGTAACTTTTTAGTTCTTATTTTTTCTCTTTTCACCATACACCATTTGAAAGAAAATTAAACTTGATAATTTCAATGTAATCATTAAGAGGAAACTAGGTTTTTAATATGAATTTTTTCCAGTACCAGTATCAACCCCAGGGCATGACACATGCTAGACAGGTTCTCTCTATAACTGAGCTACATTCTCAGCCAAAGCCTTTTTTTTTAACATTCTCTTTGTTACATACTTGGTATTTGTTACAAAAAGGAATGGCAAAGATATCCTTAAAGGAATGTCAAAGATATCCTTCCTGCCCTAAATGCTAATCTTTTAATTCCTAAATGATAAATTGCCCAATTCTGAGTCCATTACTTTCTCCACTATATACTCCCTTTCTCCCTGCTACACATATCTTTTTTCATGAAATAATGAAAAACCTCATTAGATAGGTCTAGAGTGCAACTATCTCTTTAAGCACTTTTACACCAGTGACCTTTGTTAGTGTCATAAGAGATTAGCCTGTAGGTAGCCAGGGAAACCTCTTTTTCAACATCTCATTTATGTCTTCTGGGCCCTGCTTTCTTCACATGGACAGAGCTCAACATCCATTTTCCTAGCACCTCATTCCACATTCCGGCATAGTCTGTGTTTGAATGACAGCTGAGAGTGTCTGGAAGCATGACAAAGCACAGCCATATGGAAAGATTTATATTTATGTGGGCACCTCTTTGAGTTGAACTCATTATTGTGCAGCCTAAAGGACAAGAACTTAACAAGACAGTAACATGTTGACTATGGAAATTCCATCATCCTTAATAGGCCAATTGTTCCCTCAATCTCCCCATCTACTGAGGATATCTGGTCTAAGCTTGCTCCTGAATGATTTAGGGCAAGTTCCTTGACTGCTCTAAGCTATCATTCTGTTATTTGGATTTTGGTTTGGGGGCTCAAAAACAGACTCTATCACATAAGATTTAATTTTTTAATTCATTTTTAAATTTTTAAAATTTGTCTTACACTTAAAATTCCAGAATATAAAGAATTCTGTTTAGCCTTTATATTTTCTATCATTTTGTTCCTCCCTATCTTCTCTCCTGCCACACTTTTCTCCTGACCTTTTCTCTGTCACTTACCATTTTCTGAATTCGTTGTCACTATACAAACATCATATAGTGTACTTACAGAAACCTAAATGGTACAGCCTATTGTACAACTGAGCTATTGGTCCAACATTGCCTGAAATATAATTATATGGTGCATGAATGTGTATGATGGACATGATGATTTTACATAAATTTGTAGCATGCTGGGCCACTCTTTGCTAGCTTTGACGAAGTCAAGTAATGTGATATAAGCTAGCAAAAGGAGCAGGCCATATGGTAAGCAATTGAGGATGACTTCTGGCTGAAAGCCAGCAAGAAGCTGAAACTCATCTCAAAGCCTGAATTCAGTAAGTGAATGTTACCAACAACCATCACAGCATGGAAGGGCACCCTTCCCCTGTTAAAGTTCAGATGAGCAGCCCTGTATAACACTTGATTTGTAGTCTTGTGATTCCTTGAAGCAGAAGACTTACCTGAGCCACAGAAACTGCAAGACAATCAACATGTGCTTTTTTAAAAAAAAATAAAACATTCTCTCTTTTTGTCTGTCGTGGGGCTTGAACTCTGGGCTGGGTGATGTCTCTCAGCTCTTCAGCTCAAGGTTAGTACTCTACCACTTGAGCCAAAGTGTCACTTCTAGTGTTCTGGTGGTTTATTGGAAATAAGAGTCTCATGGACTTTCCTGCCTGGGCTGGCTGTGAACCGTGATACTCAGATCTCAGCCTCCCGAGTAGCTAGGATTACAGGTGTGAACCATGGATGCCTGGCTATTTTATTATATTTAAGTCATTGTACAAAGAGGTTCCCATTCCACATGTCAGTTTATGAGTATAATGCATCTAGAGCAACATTACCTCATTCATTGTAAAACTTGTTTTCCATCTTTCTCTTTTTCATTTTTTATTATTATTTTCAAGTAGATATACAAAGGAGTTACCATTTAATAAAGCACTTTACGAATACAATGCATCTTCAATGTCAACTCCTTCAACATTTTAACCCATCCCTCCCAATCACCCCTTTCCTCACCCACTGACTTTCTGGCAATTTGTTCTATAGTTACACAAACAAATATATCATTATACTTTTTTACTTTTTAGTGTAGTACAAGTTTCCTCAAGTTATGATGCCCCTATTAGACCTTGCAGTGAATATTTCTAGAGAAAATCTTTGTACCGTGATTAACTGTCTCATGTTTCAGTTTGTGGGATGGTGCCAGGAAGTGCTAGCAAGTGGACTACATGGATTTAGGACTCTGGTATATCTCTAGAGTTATCTGGGAGATATCTTCAAATTATATCTTGCTCCCCCATTACAATTTGAATCTTGCCTTTCATTTGCACACACATTCAATGTTGTCATCTTTGGTTTCTCCATCTGGTGGCTATCTTCTATTTTATTTTTTTAAATTTGATTGTAAATGGGATGTACAGAGAAGTTAATTACATAAGTCAGGTAATGAGTAATTTCTAATAGCAGTGTCACCCCCTCCCTCATTCTCTCCCAGTTTTCTCCCTCCCAACCTCTGTCCCAAATTATGTAGCTCATTTCTGACATAGTGTCATTTAGTGAGTAACACTGCTGATGAATTGGTTCATCCTTTGTCCAACTGTTTTAGTGCTCCCCCTTTCCCTCCCAAAATCAGAACAACTTATACACATGACACAGGATACAGAAATCAAAAATAACAACAAAATGGAATATAGCAAAGAAAAAGAAAAATGAAGGACTGAAAACAGTACAATAAAAACCTCTAGTTTCCATTTCTTGGAGTTCATTTCAATAAGTATCATTTTATATGACCATATGCACATAGCCATTGAGCTCTTGTGTCCTCCTTTGGTCTCACTGTGTGAATGTTTAGAGTACTGTTTGGTTACTCAGGTCTGACTGCAGTTATTTTTTAAATCTTTTAATACCATTGGGTTTACTTGCAGATTTATAGGCACATTCTAATTATTAAGAATGAGAGGGCTGGGAAGGTGGCTCAGCGGTAGAGCGCTTGCCTTGCACACCTGAGTCCCTGGGTTGGATTCCTCAGCACCACATAAGCAAAAAGAAAAAAGCCGGAAGTGGTGCTGTGGCTCAAGTGGTAGAGCTCTAGCCTTGAGTTGAAGAGCTGAGGGACAGCACCCAGGCCCAGAGTTCAGGCCCCATGACCGGACCCCCCCCCAAAAAAAAAAGAATGAGAGAAACTGGGCTGGGAAGGTGGCTCAGTGGTAGAGCGCTTGCCTTGCATGCATGAGGCCTTGGGTTCAATTCCTCAGCACCATATAAACAGAAAAGGCTAGAAATGGCACTGTGGCTCAAGTGGTAGAGCACTAGCCTTGAGCTGAAGCACTGAGGGACAGTGCCCAGGCCCAGAGTTCAGGCCCCAGGACTGACAAAAAAGAAAAAGAAAAAAAGAAAAAAAATGAGAGACCATGCAACCTATGCTTCTTTGAGTCTGATTTACTTTGCTTATCTACCAAGGAGTTTATACTTTTGCTTCAAACAGGAGAGAAAACTAAATGAGAATTTTATTTACAGCTGGTTAATTTTGTGCCTTAGCAATCAGTTGAGTTTTGGTACTTTTTCTTCCAGAGAGCAATCTTTTCCTAAGGTCCTCCCTCAAAATGGATGAATGAGTTCAATCAAATGAAGAAACAGAGGGAGGAAGTTCCAGGAACAAATTCACAATGCAAAAAACTCCATGATGAGAGGGTTCATGATATGAAATTAAGGCAGTAGTACAATAAAACTAGGAAGGTAAATGGAGTCATATGGAATAAAATCATTATAGAGTATGTTCAGGATTTAGCTTTAAAACCTAAGAACAATGAAAACCTACTCAAGGGTTTTAGGTGTGTGGAAGAGTAAGCAAGATCAAAGTAGCCTTTTGAAAAGACGAGTCTGGTTAAAATGAATGACCATATCATAAATGCACAAAAAGTTGCATGGAGCAGTTTAGTGGAGATTATGATAGCCTGGGTTAGTATGATAACAAAGAAAACAGAGAAGAATTAGAGATAACTGGAAAGAAATTCTCTTTTATTTTTTATTGTCAAGGTGATGTACAGAGAGATTACAGTTGCATAAGTAAGGTAATAAGTACATTTCTTGTCAAACTTGTTGCCCCTTACTTCATTTTTCTCCCACTTTCCTTCCTTTCCCCCTCAACACCCTCCCCCCGAGTTGTACAGATTATTTCAACAACAACAAAGAAAAACCTCTTAGGTCCATATCTTGGGGTTCATTTTATTTAGCATCATCTTATAAGGTCATATGTATGTAGCTATTGAAGTATTCTGCTCATAAAGTTATTGGCCATCACTGTTTTTTTGATGTTTTATATCCCTCATTTGAGAAATATTTTCTAATTTAATTTTTAGTTACCTGGAGAATTTCCTGTGTTCAAAAAGAATGGAAGGTTGAGAAATTATATATATGAAAATTCATGGAACTCTTAAGTTTTCTCCAATGTAATAACTTTTCCTTTTAAACTAAGGTCACTAATTGATTTGTACATTATCTGACTATTTGCAAAGCTAGGAATCTCTTTCAGAATCTTTGCAGGTGAGTTTGATGGGAACTGTGGAAGAATGAGATAAGAAGTGTTTCATGTTAAACACTGATGTCCAGCAACTGTACTGATTGGTGCTCCTGATGTGAGCTTTAAGTGACTCTCCATTTTCTGGCTCATTAGAAGGGGCAGCTTATAGCAGTAGTCCCCTTCAAGGGTGGCAAGAATCAATGGGATTAGTAGGGTATCAAAGATATAATGATGAACAAGTAGGAAAGAGTCATCTCCACAATTAAGACAATCGTATAATTTTCTCTTCCCTCTCAGAGAGCTCAAAATCTAAACTCCTTATTTCAGGCCACAACAGAAAGAATAGTTTCTTTACTCCTTGTGATTGAAATCATGTTATAGAGAAGGTAACTTTCTCTTTTTTTCCCCTGACTTTTATGGATAATGTCTTCTGGGAACCCCTAAAATCCCACATGTATGACATCCCCCCTCAGTTATAACAGAGAAACATGGTCATCTCTTTCATGCCCTTCAAGCCCTGCAACCCCTAAAGACAGACAAACATGAACACACACACACACACACACACACACACACACATACACACACACAGACTTTAGTTTACTGGTGATTCACTCTAGTAGGAAGTGAGGAAAAGCAAAAATGTCTTCATGCCGCCATCTTCCCAGATTCCTTCCTCTGGGTAGATTGAGTTTACTTATTTTTTTCTCTTTCACCTATATTAAATTTTTCCTGAAGGTAGGAATATTAGGAAGATTTCTCTAGTTAAATTGTGTCATGAGGGCCATGCCATCCAATACCAGTGGATATTTCTTTAAAATGGTAATCACATTATTTAACATGATTCATAATTAGTAAGTGGATGAACAAAGCAAAAGCACATAACTTGGAACTAGCCACTAAAAAATATAGTCACATTAGCACCAGATATTGATTTTTCTTCTCTCAAGGTATTTGCCAATTTTATATTGATTAGTTTCTGCCCTGGAAAATCAAGATACTATCGATCTGGTTCAAGTATTTAAAGAGGTCCTCAAGAAATATCTGTGGATCTTACAAAATAGAATGGGACCATGATAGACTAGTCCATGTCTAGTTATTTAAGAAATGTAAACATGTTTACATTTCTTAATTAACTGTGCATCATTTTCCTTATTAACTAATGTTACATAGATAATGAAGCTTCACTGATCTTAAATCATTCCCAAGGCTTTATAATTTGGGACAGGATCATAATAAAACATTGTAGAAGATGTTGGACCTACCTTAAGTATTGGATGTTCTAGCTCTTTGGTAATAAATAGAAACACACTTGAAGATGTATAGTTGAAAATATAAACTACTTATGCCAATAATTTTATTCTGCTGTAAATGTAATTGTCTCTCATTTTAAGCAAAAGTGGTTTGAAAAGAAGAAAATTAAACACTGCCATTCTTTGGATATAGAAGTAAGGAGTAAGACCACTCTAAATGAAGACAGAAAGAAGAGGGAGAATAATGATGAAATGAGGACAAAGGTGTGATTGCAAGATCAATTGGCTCAACCCTATTAGTGCTGAAAGCATATAGAGTATCACTAAGTGTTAAGTAAGGAAAACTACTAAACTTCCTAAAGAAACATTCTATGGAAGAGCCAAAGGTCTATAAACTTGAATAGAAAGAATATACTTTTTCCTTTATCTTGCACCAATAAAATTTCATTTTATTTTCTACATCTGAATGAGACTAAAGAGGCTCAGGTGGCTCTAAGAACCTTGGAATTGAGATTATTATGTAGAAATGACAGCTAGAGAAATCTCAACCTGGGGTTCAGCTAAATTGGATTCTGCCTACAGGACCCCATATCATTTATCCTAACGGTTCCAAAATTCTCAGCTTCTCTGCAAATAGATGCTCCTTGAGATTACTTCCTGCTTATCAAACTGAGTCTTACTATTAGTGGAAAGGTTTTTCTAATAGTTGCTGCTTCCATTTTAGTGTAGCTGGATTCAAAAATGGAAGGGGGTTTGTATAACTATGTTCAATTTCTGAAACACAGTGCTACAGCTCATGGACTGGTGTTTTAGGAGATGCCTTATGTGATTACTATTTGTCAAGTTTAGAAATTTCTGCTATGTAACTGGACACCAATACTCTATTTTGAACATGGAAAGAGAAACTTTGGACTCATAATTCTACTTTTAAAGAGTTCTACTATGTCCCTCTTTAAACTATTCCCTAGGGGCTGGGAAGGTGGCTCAGTGGTAGGGTGCTTGCCTTGCATACATGAGGCCCTGGGTTTGATTCCTCAGCACCACATAAGCAGAAAAAGCCAGAAGTGGCTCTGTGGCTCAAGTGGTAGAGCACTAGCTTTGATCTGAAGAGCTGAGGGACAGTACCCAGGCCCAGAGTTCAGGCCCCATGACCAACAAAAAAATAAAATAAATTAAAAAATAAACTATTCCCTGCTATACAAGGAGAAAATTCATGGCATCAAAGAATGTGAGCCTTCTCATTGAACCAGGATTTCTAGGATTTTAGGAAAGTATATTTGTCAAAATAGATACATAAAACATACATTAATAAATTGTGGGCTGGGAAGGTGGCTCAGTGGTAGAGCACTTGCCTTTCATGCATGAGGCCTTGGGTTTGATTCCTCAGCACCACATAAGCAAAAAGAAAAAGAGCCGGAAGTGGCACTGTGGCTCAAGTGGTAAAGCACTAGCCTTGAGCTGAAGAGCTGAAGGACAGCGCCCAGGCCCAGAGTTCAAACCCCACAACTGGATCTCCCCCAAAAAATAAATAAATTGCTAGCTTGCTTTATATTACTTATATATTTAGGTAGCTAGCTTATTGGACATAGTTTGTTTTCTTGACCCAGGCCATACCTATGTAGGTCTGCTTGTTACTAGTCTCTGGAGCAGAAAAGATTTTTTTTATTGGTATTGTAAAGGTGATGTACTGTGGTTACAATTACATAAGTAAAGAGTACATTTTGTTTTAAACAGTGTCACCTCTTCCCTCGTTTTCTCCGTTTTTTCCCTCCCAACCTTCCATCTGAAAAGTTGTATAGTTTGTTTTGATCAGTATCACTACTGTATTTGTTCACCCTTTATCCCACCATTTCTATGCCCCTTTTACCCTTCCCCAAACAGAAAAACATACATACAAGACAAAAATAAAGAGATAAAGGAAAAAAAAAAGAGAGAAGCAAAATAACACAAAACTTCTTGATTCCATTTCTTAGAGTTCATTTTGATAAACATCATTTTATATGATCATATGGAGCAGAAGATTTTACCCTTCCTGTTCCTTGCCTAGTTGCAGGACTGCTCCTCTCACATCTCACAACAAAGTTTTAACTGGAATCTAGCCTGGCTCTCCTGCTACTTAATTGGGGACCTTAGCATGTCATTTGCTTTGAATCTAAGATTTTCCATCTGTCAAATAAGGAGGCTGGAAAAAATGAACTAACATTTCTGGTTAATTCTTCTAGCAATAATAAAGGGTAGATTTAGTTTAAAAGTTAGGCCCCTGGAAAATAGCTTTGCAGTGGAAGGCATTGGAAATCAGATTGTAGAAAATATAAGAGTTTAAAATTTCCCAGCTACAGAGAATAGTCTTGCCGCTACCCTTTCTAGTCCTTCCATGTTCTGCATGATCTCTCTCTCTCTCTCTCTCTCTCTCTCTCTCTCTCTCTCTCTATGTGTGTGTGTGTGTGATGACACACCTCATTGAAAAATACATTTGGTCAGTTGTCCTATGCCTCATTCACATAAGGGAAATCAACAAGAGCATAGCCTAAGATATAAAAACCCCAAGTCAGTCACCTGACCACAGAGCAGCAGCCTTCAACATTCTATTTTTAGGTTTTTTATTATTATTATAAAGGTGATATACAGAGTGATTATACCTATATGAGTCAGATAATGAATAGATTCCTTTTTGAACAGTGGCACCTCTTCCCTGATTTTTCTCCCAGGTTTTCCCTCCCGACCCCTTCCCCCACAAGTTGTATAGTTCATTTTCAACATAGTGTCTAGTGCATATTGTTCACACTTTGTCCCTCCATTTCTGTGCTCCCCCTTGCCCTCCTCCAAACAGATAAACTTATATACAAGACAAAAAGTGCAGAAAACACCATTTATATGTGAATAAAGTTCATAATTATCTTTCCTGGTTTGTGAATCCTAGTAGTTGTGGCCAACTGAAGGGCTGTAACATTTATTCATTCACTGTCCACTGTGAACAGCAGAAGGGAAAATGTACCAATAATATTTGTGAAGAGTAGACAACTATTGCTGGATTTTCAGGGCTTAACAGGACCATTAAATCCTTTGGAACCAGGGTTTCTGTGGGAAAAAGCAGATTAGATTCTCGGTATACTTTGGTAGAATGAACATATGCAGTAGAGTTGCACTACATCTCACCATTTGTGCGTATGGGCATGACTTTGATAACTCTAGTTACACCAGTTCCCATGTGAATTCTTAGATAAGAGCCTCTGCTCTCAACATTTCACCCAATTATTGACAGACATACATGGAGTTGGAGCAAGTGAATTTCTTAACAGTTCTTTGAATTTGCCATTCCAAGATGGCATTTTATTTTCTTCCAGAGCCCTTCTCATTCACTCCCTACATTGAGCCTACAGCCTCTGAAAGTGACAAACAGCATGGGCAGTGGTGCTAAGGAACCATATGTTCATTCCTAATTCCTCCAAGGTCAAAAGGGAAGAACACCCCTCTCCCTTCCTGTCCTTCTTTAGTTTCTTTTCAGTTTTGTCTCTGGGATATCAAAGCAGAACCTCTCTCACATACACAACGTCTCTCACATACACATAATAGGAAAGTAGAATTTCTTTCAGTAGGGCTCAGGCACAGATTTAAAGATAACATAATAAGCCTGTGAGCTGGTGGCTCATGCTTGAAATCCTAGCTACTCAGGAGGCCTCAGCCTCTGAGGATCACGGTTCAAAGCCAAACTGGGCAGAAAAGTTCATGAGACTCTTATCTACAATTAACTACCAGAAAACTGGAAGTGGGGTTGTGGATCAAAGTGGTAGGCTGCTAGGCTTGAGCAAAAGAGCTGCTCAGGAACAGTGCTCAGGCCCTGAGTTCAAGCCCCATGATAGACAAAAACAAACAAACAAACAAAAAACAAACACAAAATAATCTTTGATGCTGCCTTCAACATCCTTGTTGTTCCTCTGGTGCTGATATCTACAAACCTTTTCCATTCGAATGCCAGTCTGGAAGATGCCCATGAATTACTGCCTCGCTAACTTATCAAAGATAATAGATATGACAACTTAATTGAGATACAGAAAAACAGTGAAAAATGAATGAGATATATAAATACCAAGAAAACAATGGACTATAGTGATTGCAAGTCATTTTCCAAGCATCTCTGAAGCTCATTTAGGTGCACCTTATCTGTGGAATATAGCTGTATATTTAGGCCTTAGTAACTGGCTCCTGAAGTTTGGTAACTGAGAAAGGACATGGCTAATACTCACTGAGTACTTGATATGCCTAAATCAGGCTACACATTTCTTTACATGATATTATTTATCCCTTTAAGTTGGAGATTAGCAAAAAATTCTTTATAAGGCTAGACAGTAAATTATATTCTATCTTACTATTTCACTGAAAAAGAAAACTTTAAATGAATAGGTATGGCTGTGTTCCAATAAAACTTTATTTGCAAAAATAGTTGGCAGACAGAATTTGGCCCACAAAACAAAATTGCAAACCTCTACCTTATGGGCTCCATGAAGTTAACCCTGTCTGTCTGAATCATCATTTAACAGACAAGGAGATTGAAGCACAAAGGGAGGCCAAGCAATTTGCTCAAGGTCTCAGTTATCAAGGAATGGGACTAGGGTTTGAACTTAAAGAGACTGATCCCAGAGCTTACACTTTTTGGTGTCAAGTCATTTCAGGTATTGGACAGTAAGCTGCAGATCACTGTTGCTTTAAAACTTAAAGTGAGCCCCTATCTGGAACAAGCATTTTGCATGGGCATAATGTTCCATTTATATATATATATATACATACACACACACACACACACACACACACACACACACACACACACTCATCATCTGTTAAAGAAAATCATCCAGTTATGAATGAAGGGTCACGTTCTTGATTTTTAATCATGAAATCATGCTTCAAAATACCAAGGAAGGATGTTGTATGCTCCATGCTAACAACTCCTAATTAGAAAATCATAGTATTCATGATTTTTAATCACTAATAATGTAATTTCACTTACTCATGAATTTCATTTCCAACATGGTCAACTGAACCTCAAGCGAGTCCACATTCCATCAGGAGGCCAGGAGTCAGTAATAACAATGATAACAATTCTATTAATGACATGCTTAGACACTGCATTCCAAGCCACTAGTTCTTCTAAGCACTTGAATGCACTCATTCACTCAACATTCCCAGCAACCACTGCCCATTGAGACCCAAAGATATTAAACAGCCTGGACAAGGGAATAATACTAGTCCATAATGAAGCTAGGATTTGAATCTAGGCAGTCTGACTTCAGAGTCCATGTTCCTAAATACGATACCCAATAATCTTACATGGAGAAGTTTTTAATATATCAAAATTTATCATTTTGGTTGGTCACCTCTGCATAGGTAGAATGGACTTGATGACTGTGTATGAAGCAGTCTTACTGGATAAGGAGCTTGTACCATTTCTTATTTGTGAAGGGTTAAGAAGCCCTGGCATCAATATGTCTTGTTGGGCACCACTGTGTGTGTGTGTGTGTGTGTGTGTGTGTGTGTGTGTGTGTGTGTGCGCATGCACGTGCCAGTACTGGAGTTTGAACTCAGGATTTCAATGCTATCCCTTAGGGGTTTTTTTCACTAAAGGCTGGTGCTCTCCCATTTGAGCCAAAGCCCCATCTTCTGCTTTTGCTGGTAATTGAAGATAAGAGTCTCATAGACTTTCTTGCCTCAGCTGGCTTTGAACTGTGATCTCAGATCTCAAGTTCTTAAGTAGCTAGGATTACAAGCATGAGCCACTGTAACTGGCTTGCTTGCCACTTGGGCACTGATACTCTGTGCACATGCTAGTGCCCATCCAGAGAGTTTGGAGAAATTAACACTTGAGTGTGTGTAGTGTTAGAAGTAGAAAGGAGACATAGGTTACCTCAAGAATGTCCAGAGACAAGAAGCAGGCATAATGTTGTTGAGAACTGGAGGTACTTTTCTTTGTCATTTTTTAGTTTCTACCTCTAATTTTTCTCTCCCAAACTTTAGATCCTCCAAAGAGGCAGTAGCTAAATCCTGCAAATGTCACCCATAGCTCCTATGAATTTACTAGTTCCCTACGTGAAGACTAACTTCTTACTGCCAGCATCTTTGCCTGAAAGAGCTCTCTGGTCTCTGCATCCTATTCTGCCTACATGCCTGACAAGATGGAAGTGCCTGGGAATTAAGATTCCCTGTGAACAGCTCTATAATGTCATTGAGATTTGAGTTTGTGTATAAATATCCCAGCATCCACCCCACCCCCTAGAGCAGAATAATTCTGAGGCATGTGAGCTCCGCTGGCTCCCAGAACACTCAGATGATTAAGTTCCAGTTGTTCACAGTGGACTGGCTTGGTAATTCTATCAGTCATGATTCTATCTGATAAACAAATGTAGTAATAAATAAATATGTATTGTAATATATATATATATATATATATATATATCCCTTTGAGAGCAGATTTCACAATTCAGCCAACTCTAAATAGAATGAATTTTTTAAATAAGTTTTTTTTTATTTTTTAAACAAATTTTCTTTTTTGTGGGGGGAGGGGTCATGAGCTTGAACTCTGGGCCTGGGTGCTGTCCTTCAGCTCTTCAGCTCAGGGCTAGTGCTCTATCACTTGAGCCACAGCACCACTTCCGGCTTTTTCTGCTTATGTGGTGCTGAAGAATCAAACCCAGGGCCTCATGCATGCAAGGCAAGCACTCTACCACTGAGCCACCTTCTCAGCCCCCTTAAATAAGTTTTTATTGTGAAAATACTGTACAGAGGGGTTACAGTTACATGAGCAAGGTAATGAGTACATTTCCTATCAAGCATTGTTGCCTCCTCCTTTGTTTTTCCCCTACCATCCCTTCCCTCCCCACCTTCTCAACTACATCACACCCCTCCCCACCTAAATTGTAAAGTTTGTTTTTCAACATAGCATCTTGTACATCTCATTGTTGCAACAGGTCCACCTGTATCCCTATTTTAACAATTTGTTTTTTCCCTTCTCCTCTCCAAATTATACCAACATCAAATACAGTAAAAACAGGGGTTATACCTTGGGGGAGGGACATACAAAGCAACAAAAAATCACAAGGTACCTTATAAATACATTAGAAACAATAGCAAGAAAGAAACCAAAACCATTTGTGTCCCTATCTTGGGGTTCATTTCGCTTAACATCATCTTATCTGACCTTTTCTGCTTGTCCCAGACATATACTAGTTATTACAAGTAAGGGAAACCATGGGACTTACGTTTCTTTGGACCTGAATTACTTCACTTAATATAATTTTTCCAAGTCTTTCCATTTCCTAACAAATGGGGCAATGTCATTCTTTCTGATGGAGGCATAGAATTCCATTGTGTATATATACCACATTTTCTTGATCCATTCATCTACTGAGGGGCATCTGGGTTGCTTCCACATCTTAGCTATGGTAAATAATACAGCATTAAACATAGTTGTGCTGGTAGCTTTAGTATGATCTTGTTTGTGATCATTTGGGTAAATGCCCAAAAGTGGGATTGCTGGGTCCTAGGGGAGCTCTATGTGGAGTCTTGTGAGGAACCTCCATACTACTTTCCAAAGTGGTTGAACAAGTTTACACTCCCACCAACAATGCAGTAGGGTTCCCTTCTGTCCATATCCCCTCCAGCATCTGATGTTATTAGAGTTCTTGATTATAGCCATTCTAACTGGGACGAGATGGAATCTCAATGTTGTTTTGATTTGCATTTTTTTTTGGCTGGAGAGGTTGAGCATTTCTTCATGTGCGTATTGGCCATAGAATGCATTTTTAAGAATATAATTGAGGCTGTATTGAACACGTGTACACTCTATTCCATGTAATGTAATGATTCCCTATAATACAGAATAGTAACTATTTGGTGGATGGCAGTACTGGAATTTGAATTTAGGGCCTTGTCCTTATTAGGCCAGTGTGATATCACTGAGACACAACTCCAACCCTGCTTTCTACTGATTAATTTTAGGAGAGGGCCTGGTTTCCTGTCTGGACAAATCCCTGAGCCACTATTTATCTATTTATTTACTTTAGGCTTTCCAGACTTGATGGGATCATAGGCATGTGGCACCAAAATTCAGGAATGATACTCAGTAGACTATGTTAGAAAGGAGCTTTAAAATTAGTGAGGGAGCAGGTTGCAAGGGAAAAATAGTGGGAGAAAATGAGGGAGGGGTAACACTGTTCAAAAAATAAATGCACTTACTTGCCTTATATAACTTTAACCCCTCTGTACATCACATTTACAATGAAATTTAAATTAAAAAAAACTAAAGCATAAAAGGGCTAGAGGCATGACTCAGGTTGTAGGAAACTTCCTTAGCAAACTCCCTGACTATAAACCAGAGAACCATAAAAAAGTTATATTCACCTAAGATAAGACATTTCAAACATTTCCTATCATTACAAACAATGGTCATCCTGTGTGTACTGTAGGCTGGAATGTACCAAATGCAAAAGGATATGTAGCAGATTTTTTTTTTTTAGTGAAGACCAAAGCATTTATATGTTTTGATGCTCCTATAATTACAGACATTTATATATTTAGGAAATTAAGGACTCTCTTCAGTGCTGATAACTTATCCTGTAACTCAGGGATGATTAGTGTTTGTGAAAACAATTCCAATGAAGCTGGGTGCCGGTGGCTGAGATCTGAGGATCGCCTTTTAAAGCCAGGCTGGGGAGGAAAGTCCAAACGACTCTTATCGCCAATAAACCACTCAGAAAACCAGAAGTGGCACTGTGGCTCAAGAAGTAGAGTGCTAGCCTTGAACTGAAGAGCTGAGGGACAGCACCCAGGCCCAGAGTTCAAGCCCCACGATGACAAAAAAAAAAAAAAAAAAAAAAAAAAAACACCAATACTGATGATATTCCCTCATGTGAATTCTCCAAACATCTACTTTCTATTTTTAGAAAACTTTCATCTTCCTTAGTCTGACAGTCAGACTACAGACACCATGACTATTCTCTAGGTCTGTAATTCTTTATTTCTTGCCAGGCCCCAAACACATGGAACCACTATTTCTCAGCCTGTGCTACACCTCCACCACCTCTGAGGAGATTGCATCCTCTTCCTTTGATGCAGCTGTGCTTACTGGTTCTCACTCAGCTCAGTTCTTCCCTTGCTAATTGTGATTTGAATTTTAAGAGTCCTCCAGGCTAGCTAGACTCCAGTGACTCATACTTGTATTCCTAACTACTCAGTAGGCTGAGATCTCAGGTTCATGGTTCAAAGTCAGCCTTGGAAAAAAAAAATCTGTGAGATTCTTATTTCTAATAAATGATCAAAACTCAGAAGTGGAGATGTGTTTCAAGTGGTAGAGCACAAGCTTTGAGTGAAAAATCTCAAGGACAGCACTCAGGCTCTGAGTTCAAGTCCCCATTATCTGCACACACACACACACACACACACACACACACACACACACACACATACATACACACACACTGCATCACATCACACACAAATACTACCCTGATGTAACTTCATAGAGTATGCATGTTATTTGGATTCCATGCTTTTCCTTCCTGCTTCATCACATTGCTCTAAAGCCCCTTTGAGTACAATTGTCTGTCTCTTTCTTTGTGCCTAACTCCTAGTTCAGTACCTTATATAAGATAGTCAAGAAGTATTTGAAATCAATTGAGTGGACCCAATTGGGCTCTTGAAGCAATCCCATTCTTGGCTTTCTTTGAATTGAAAAGACCTAGAAAGCATCTATATTTTAAACATCACTCTTTAACAATACACCAACATCCACAAAGAGCTGCAAAGACAATCATTCTCTCTATGGACCTACACTACTCCATTAGTATAAACAGAAGGAGAAAGGTTTCCAAATGTGGCCATCTTTTATATCACCCTCCTGGCTCCACTGCCAAGAACAAATGGCAAGTCTATTATATTTGCAGATTTGTAAAGAGCTGTCATGAGTCAGTGTGCCATCTACCTACAAGAGAGAGCTCAGAGCATTTTACTGGGGAATGGCGGGGAGGAAGGCAGTGACACTGAGAGACTGGTAGTCTATCTAATCATTGCTGGAATTCTCCATTTTAAACTGAAATTACTATGACAATAATACGTTGCTAATTGGTAGACAATTTTGGTTGAAACAGGAATAAGTCCAGCAGGCAATTGAGAGTTACCTGCCTGTTCTTGTTCCCATGAAACTTTTGGCTACAAGTACAGAAGCATGTGGCCTCATCATCAGTTGACATTCTTTCTCTTAGGCTCTGACACCAGATGTCTTGTATGCTGTGGGTATATGTGTGCAAAGTAACTTATGGAGATCCCCCTGTCACACAGTCTTAAACCTGAAATTTCAAGCAAAGAGAAGGAAAACCTAGCCCATTCTTACTCTGAATGTTATTTCACAGTTTGTTTCTCCAGTAGAGCTAGCAACAAGCTAGACAGCAGTTTCTGTTCATTAAGCACAGTTTACCATACACTGCACTGAAATGTTTATATTCATGACAACATATCTTCACGATCAACACATGAGCTGTTTTACAGGTGAGCGAACTGTGGTCACACAGGACTAAATACAGGAAGTTGGAGGAATTTTGAGTTCAATGCTTAGAAACTTTGCTTTAAATAAAACTTCCTGAGAGTCCTGCTCTGAGCTGTTGCTTTCATTCAGAAATTCAGTCTTTATCTTAATTAAAACTTTTAAATATGATGATAAGTCTAACTTCAATTACTGAAGCTCTACTTTGCACCATATGTCTTAAACTGACATTGAGTAATAGAGCCAGTTGAGATAGAAAGTTATAAGCCCAGAGCCCACGATCTTTCCACTGCAGTGTTGGCAACCACTCCTTTGAAGACTGAGGTTTAGTCTTGCTTTTGCCAGTCAATGTTATAAGTATGTCCTTGCATGGGGACTCCAGACATGGAATTGAAAGTTGCTTTCTTTCTGGATCCTCACTGTCTCTTTCCCAATTCTGAATTTCAGTTGCTATTTTTATCCGAGGTCTACTGTGACAGATCTTCTGATGCCCCTGCCTGCCAATCTGATAACTTTCTCATTGATACCTCTCTGGCTCAAACACCTGACTCCACCTACCACCAATTAACTCCCCTGAATGATGACAATTAACTCTCCTGAATGATGACAGTCTCCTTTCCCCTTCTGTATCTGAAGTTATTCACAAATGCCTGTCCTAACCCCTGTTGATGGAGGTTGTCTCATTTTCAGGTGAAAGCCTCAAGTTCTCTGGCTTAGCCCTAGCTTTGAAGGTATGAAGGCCCATCCTGGAGAATGAAGAAAGAGTCTTGCTATATAAAATTCATATGTTAGGGCCAGGTATGGTAACTCCCTACTATAATTCCAGATACTTATAAGGCAGAGATTGGGAGGATCAGAGTGTAAGGCTAACCAAGCAAGTTAGCAAGAACCCATCTCAAAGATTTAAACCAACAAATTAGTGTGACAGAACACATCTGTAATGCCAGCTACTGGAGAGGGAGAGGTAGGAAGATCTTGGCTCAAGACCAGATCTAGGCAAAAAGTTTCAGAACCTATCTAGAGAAAAAAGTCAATCACACAGCTCAAGTGATAGAGTGTCTTTCTAGCAAGTGTGAGTCCTTGAGTGCAAACCCCAGTACCACCAAAGGGGAAAAAAACCACAACTATTTGTTAATCAATAACAAATGAAGAACTGAAGACTTCCTTCAAGTTCCAACTCAAATATCACTTTATAAGTGATTGAACTCCCAAAGTGCCTCTCTTGAGTCCCATAACAACCTCTGCCATTTTGAAGCAGGAATATACCTTATACATTGACTCTCTCCTGTCCAAGTTGAGCCCCACTCAGTCATGGAGGGCTCCTTCATTCATGCTCAAGGAAAAAGAAAGTGGGGAAATTAGGTATCTTTCTTTTGTACATGCTTCTACTGGGATTTTAACTCTAGGCCTCACACTGTCACATGCTTTGTTCACTCAAGGCTGGTCCTCTACAATTTGAGACATAGCTGTATTTCCAGCTTTGTGGTGTGTGTGTGTGTGTGTGTGTGTGTGTGTGTGTGTGTGTGTGTGTTTTTAAATGGAGATAAATGTACTATAGACTTTTTAGCCTGGGCTGGCTTTGAACTATGATCTTCAGATCTTAGCCTCATGAGTAGTAGGATTATGGGCTTGAGTTACCAGCACCTGACAGAATTGGGTTATCAAGAGATGTAATCCCTCAGTGACCCATATCCTCTTCATTCAAGTTACTAAATTCATAAGCATTTGGTATTATTGTTGAGTTAAAGCACTATTCTATATATGATAGCATTTTTTTCTTTTTTGTCTTTTAAAAACTTTCATTATCTTTAAGTTGTTGTACAAAAGAGTTGCCATTTAACAAAGCAGTTTCTGAGTACAATGTATCTTGACCAATGTCAATCCTTTCAACATTCTCATTCATTTCTTTCCTACTCATCCCTTCCCTCACTTTTCTTAATTTTTCAGGATATACATTGGATTCTTGACTGCCTTATTCCCCTCTTCTCTTCTTCATTCATCTACCCCCTATCCTTTGACCTCCATCCCACCGCTTTCAAGTACTTGCTTTCTGGTGTTTGATTTAACTGAACTTGGATTTTGCCTCTCTAAGGAATTAAAGTATTTGAGACCTTCCTTGAATCTACTGGATTTCAGTTAATACATTTGTATATACTTGCATACTACCTAACATATTTACTTTGTAAGACATTTTTACTAATGGAAGCTGAATCATGTTTTGAGATGCTAATTTAATTTAAACAATTCACAGACACATTAAGAGTATAGCTTATGCTGGAATTGGTATGACATGATAAATGTGTTTTTCTATGATTAGTAAAAACCCTTCAACAATGTGAAGTCTAACCGAGCCAAACTGTGAAGTACAATCCATGAAAACATTTGCTCTATACAAAAATATTCACATTCAATAACAGCACTGAATGAATACTGAAATTCAGGACCAATATGATTCAAAGTTTATACAGAGTAATTGAGAACTCAAGGAATGAAGAGAAAAATCACTGATAGGTACTCTACAGTATTGATCTGTTTTACCTGAGTCATTTATTTTGGATAAAAAGAATTCTTCCATACTGCTTGTGAAGTTAATCAAAGTCACCTGCCACATGCTGTCAATACTGTCAATCAATTTCCAGTCAATTAGAAATTTAAAAAAACAGCCCTTCCTTTACTGTCCCCCATACATGGACTTCACTGAACTGACCCCATACATGTACTTGTTTCCCAACCACAATCAACTGAATCCTTTGTAATTTAAAGGCCTATTTTTTGCATTCATTTTTTTTTGTTGGTCGTGGGGCTTGAACTCTGGGCCTGGGCAAATCTACTATCATGTATCATGGTGATACTGGTTTAAGAAACTAGAAAAAAGCTTATAGAAAACAAGAAACATGGGAAATCCACTCATTCATTTACAGTAAATGATTTAATATCTATTTAAAAGAAAAATTGGTTTGAATGTCACATCTGCATGTTGACTTTCATGCTGTTCTTTGCTTTAATATAGCTCAGTGACTTGCAAACTGTTGAGTGCATATCAATTAATACACACAATTGTACATGTAAAATTCAGATGTATTGTACCTTAGAGTTATTTAAGAGTCTTTCAAGGAGATTTTTAACTATAGGGGATTTTCACCTTAAAGGTTGAATTCCAAAACTCATTTCAATATAAAATGACACTTTTATGAATAGCATAAACCAAAATTTCTGGGCTGTCTGATTCCTCAGTATGTCAATATGACTTTTGCTTCTCTTTTACACAGAAAAGCAATGAACCTCATTTAAGAATAAGCCTGGGACTAATAAAACCTGGTCCCAAAGAAATGGCTTTCATTTAACTCAGACATAAAAACATGCCTTCTGGATTATATTATAATTATTTTTATCAACTTGTTCAACAAATACTTATTTGACATTGAATATATAACAGGCAGTTTTCTAGATGCAAGGGGTAGGGCAGTAAATAATGCACAAATTGCCAAATAAAAGTGGCTCATGCCTGTAATCTTAGGTACTTAAGAAGCTGAGATCTGAGAATCACAGAAAAGTCTGAGAGATTCTTATCTCCAGTTAATCAGCAAAAGAGCCAGAAGTAGAGGTTTGAATCAAGTGGTAGAGTGCCAGATTTGAATTAAAAGGTTATGAGGCAACATCCAGGCCCTAAGTTCAAGCCTTAGTACTGGCAACAAAAAATAAAAAAATAAGTATATACACATGCATATATATACATATATGTGTATATACATATTTAACATACATATATATCACAAATTACTGCTTTTAGGTAGTTTACATTTTAAAATCAGAAGAGAGAAAAATAACAGCTAAACAAAATATGTATGTAATTTATTTCAGTATATGAAAGGGTCAGAGAGTTACTGTACGAGTGTTTATCATAATCAGAGAAGGAAGAGAATGGCTTCCCACAAACAAAATGAAAAGGCTTATAAATAAGAGGGAGTGACCAACTGTGCTGTATTCAGATGGAAGGTCCAATAATACAAAACCTGTGAAATAATAACTGGATTTAGCAACAGAAATGTCACTGGTGACCTTGACAAGGAAGTTTTCATGGACTGGTGGGCATGGAAGCCTGATTAGAGTGAAATCAAGAGAATACGTGAACAGATAGTAAATAATAAAAGGCTGCTGTGAGTTTTGTTGTAAATGGCAAGGAAGAAATGTTATATATAGTACAAGCCAGCAGTTGGTGGCTTGTGCCTGTAATCCTAGCTATTCTTCTCAGGAGGCTGAAGATAAGAAAGCTTGTTTTGAATTCTTTTATTTTCTAAGTTTGGTAGTGATCTTTCCCTTTAAAGTTCATTGAAGAATTTGAGGAGTATTGGAGTGAATTCTCCTTTAAAGGTCTTATAGAATTTGATTGTGAATCCGTTGGGTCCTGGGCTTTTCTTGGTGGGGTGGTCTTTTATTGCCATTTCTATTTCATTACTTGCTATAGGTCTATTTAGTTGGTTTAAATCTTCTTGGTTTAGTTTGGATATATCAATATTCTCTAGAAATTCTCCCATTTCTTCCAGATTCTCCAATTTGTAATCAGAAAGTTTGCAAAGTATTCCCTGATAATGTTCTGAATCTTGCTTGTTAATGTCATGATGTTCCCTTTTGTCTTTAATTTTATCTTTTTGTGTTCTCTTCTTTTTTTAGTCAGGTTTGATAAGGGTCTGTCAATTTTGTTAACTTTTTCGAAGAATCAACGCTTTGCTTTGTTGATTTTCTATGGTATTTACTTTTAATTGTATTTTAATTGTATTTTTAATTTGTTTATTTCAGATTTCATTTTGTTTATTTGTTTCCATCTACTGGTTTGGGGTTTGGCTTGTTCCTGTTTTTCAAGGAGTTTGAGATACATCGTTAAAGTGTTGATTTGAGATTTCTCCAATTTGTTGATGTAGGGACTCAGAACTATAAATTTTCCTCTGTGTACTGCCTTTGCAGTGTGCCAGGGGAGCTGGTATTTTGTGTGTTCATTTTTGTTAAATTCCATAAATGTTTGAATTTCCATTCTGATCTCTTTAATGACCTACTGATCATTCAACAATGTATTGTTCAGTCTCCATGAGTTAGAGAGTTTCTGTGATGGCTTTTGGTATTAAGCTCTAATTTTATTACATTTTGGTCCACAGGATGGAGGAAATAATTTCAATATTTTTGGATTTGCAAAGGTTTGTTTTGTGATCTAAAATATAAGTGAAATAAGAAAAGAGAGCATTTTTGAGAATGAGAAAAGGCAGGGGAGATTGGTGGTTTATGGAAAGAGACAATGACAAAGGAATATCTTCTAATAAGAGAGTCAAAAATTGATTTGGGGAAAACAATAGAATTTCTCAGCAGCTCGGAGGGAGCACTAGAAATCAGTGGACAAGTGAATTGCATCTAGTGAGCTAGCTGGTACAGAGCCTGTCTCTAGAATGGTAGGCAGGATAGAGGTCTGCAGATGTGATACCTCTAAGGGCATGTGGTGTTACTTCATGCTTTATGTAACTATTTCCATAAATTTCTATGACCTTTGCCATGAGCGAATGTTGGCATCCACTAGCAGAAATTGTTTACGTCGCTGCATCAATCACATCACCTTCTTGCTTGTCCATTTTGACAAGTAAGCACTAGGAGAACAGCATTGTAATAATCGTAAGGCACCTTGACAATGCAATGAAGGCAGAGATGGTCCTTATTCATTTCTCAAGAATAAAGCAGAGTTCTGCCTATTGTATATAGATATCATTCTGTGAGGGCCACTAAAGTCAATGTGTCTAAATCCATATTGATTTTTCCCCTACTTTGAATGACTATTTAATTCTCTTAATATCTTCGTTTTCATGCCAGTCTTGGGACTTGAACTCAGGGCAAAGGCATAGGCCCTGAGCTTTTCTGCTCAAGGTTATCACTCTATTACTTGATCTATAACTCTTTCCACACATTTTTGGTGATTAATTAGAGGTAAGAGTCTCATAGGCTGGACACCTGTGGCTCACATCTGTAATCCTAGCTACTCAGGAGGCTGAGATCTGAGGACTACGATTCAAAACCAGCCTGGGCTGAAAAGTCCCACTGAGACTCTTATTCCAATTAACCACTCAAAAACAGGAAGTGGCACTGTGGCACAAAGTGTTAGAGTACTAGCCCTGAGCAAAAGACCTCAGGGACAGTGCCCTGGCCCTGAGTTCAAGCCCCATAACTGAGAGAAAAAAAAGAGTATAACAGGCTTACAGGCTTTCCTGCCTGATCTGGTTTCAAACCACTACCACCAGATCTCAGCCTCCTGAGTAGCTAGGATTACAGGTATGTGCCATTGGTACCTGACTCCTCTTAGTATCTTCACACTTATATCGTTGTATGAAAAATATAATCCATACTTTCCTCCTAAACCTTTGATGGTGTCTCATTTCCTCAAAGGTAACTTATATGCTCCTAAGCCTGACATGGAACATTGTGATCTCTCTCTCTGAATTATCACCTGCCCTATGTCACATTATCTATCCCATCCCATCTGTTATGTCTCCCCAGATAAACTTTACTATGTGAGTCTGCTGTGCTATAAAGTATTTTAGGCTCCAGAGACAAGCAAAGTAACTCAGATGCTCCTGATAGGACAAACTCTTAGCTTTTTTCACCTTAATTCTTGTCCTGAATTAACCATAAGAAGAATTACCCTTCACAAGTGCTAGGGATTCCACTCAAACCCATTTCTCAGGACAAAGTTAATATGGCCCTCAACATCTACTTCAGAACACTTCAAACTGAGAGAACTTATGAGACCAGATCTTTCTTGCAAAGATTATTTATTAATTTCAACTAAGACTATATTAAAAACAAATAAACCAAAAACAAAAGCCCATCAATTTTAGCATTGTATAAGTTCTAGTCTTCCCCCACTTGAGTGCTACAGTGAAGACACAAGTGGGTATTATGAAGTGATTTAAGTTTTCAAAGAAAACAAAATGACACAGTATAAGCTAAAACTATTAATCTGCCAAGACCTAAGTACTTAATAAATAACTATTGGCTGGCAGGTGCTGATAGCTTATGCCAGTAGTGCTAGCTACTCAGGAGGCTGGGATCTGATTATTATAGTTCAAAGCCTGAGCAGGAAAGTCTGGGAGACATTTTGCCCAATTAACCACCCAAAAAAGCCAGAAGTGGAGTTGTGGCTTGAGTGTTAAAGTGTTAGCTTTGAGGAAAAAAGCTCAGAGACAGTGTTCAGGCCCAGAGTTCAAGCCCGAGGACTAGCATTAAAAAAACTGTTGGATATTTCTCTTGGCCTAAGGTTGCTGTAGGAAAAACAACTTGAACTGAGAAAATTTGGAAGGGGTTGGGAAGGTGGCTTAGTGGTAGAGCGCTTGCCTTGCATGCCTGAGGCCCTGGGTTTGATTCCTCAGCACCACATAAGCAAAAAGAAAAAAAAAGCCAGAAGTGGCACTGTGGCTCAGGTGGTAGAGCGCTAGCCTTGAGCTGAAGAGCTGAGGGATAGTGCCCAGGCCCAGAGTTCAGGCCCCACGACCGGAACCAAAAAAAAAAAAAAAACAAAGAGAAAATTTGGAAAACTTCATCTTCTCACTGATCGCACTACTTAGCACATAACAACTGTTTGGTAAAATAACACCACCACTGATTTTAGATAATTTATTTTACATTTATTTATCACACACATGCTGTGACTTTTTGAGAGTTGAATAGGTGAATTCTTTAAGAAATATTTCTTCAACTGGTATTGATTAAGTTCTGGATGCAAAGCATTATGAATGATGCCAGGATGAATAAAGTAATAATTCCAAATCTTACCATTTGGAAACAAAGTTATGTTTTTACAGTAGTTTCACATTTCAAGACACTTCACACGTCTGTTCTCAATCTGTCACTGAACCTTTTCATTTTTTATTATTAATTTATTATTGTAAAAGTGTTGTACAGAGGGGTTACAGTTACATGAGTAGGGTAATGAGTATATTTCATAGTGAACATTGTTACCTCCTTTATTTCCCCCCTACCATCACTTCCCTCCCCACCTCAATTCCTCCAGCCCCCACCCCCGATATTGAAAAGTTCATTTTCAATAAAGTGTTCTGTACATCTTGTCATCACAATGGGTCAGCCTGCATCCTCATTTAAGCATTCTGAAATATCCCTTCCCCTCTTCAAATTACAAAGGTGTAGAGCATCAGCATCAAATTCAGTGAAAACAGGGGTTATACCATGGGGGAAGAAAATACAATAGAAACAAAAGAATCACATAGTGTATTGTAAGTACATTAAAAACACTAGCAAGAAAGAAAAAAAAAACACTTCTTGTATCCCTGTCATAGGGTATATTTTGCTTAACATTATCTCTTATGGTCTTATGTACATAACCTTTGACCTACTCTGCTTGTCTTAGAAATGTACTAGTCACTGCAAACAATGGAAATCATAGGACTTATGCTACTTTGGGCCTGGCTTACTTCACTTAATATGATTTTTTTCCAAGTCTTTCCATTTCCTAACAAAAGAGGCAATGTCATTTTTTCTGATGGAGATATAGAATTCATCTCTCTCTCTCTCTCTCTCTCTCTCTCTCTCTCTCTATATATATATATATATATATATATATATATATATATATATATATATATATATCACATTTTCTTGATCCATTCATCTACTGAGAGGCATCTGGGTTGGTTCCATATCTTAGCTATGGTAAATAATGCTGCAATAAACATAGTTGTGCTGGTAGCTTTGTTATGACCTTGTTTGTGATCCTTTGGGTAAATACCCAAAAGTGGGATTTCTGGGTCATAAGGGAGCTCTATGTGGAGTCTTTTGAGGAACCTCCATACTGCTTTCCAGAGTGGTTGAACAAATTTACACTCCCACCAACAATGCACCTGTTATTAGATTTCTTGATTATAGCCATTCTAGCTGGGGTGAGGTAGAATCTCAGCGTTGTCTTGATTTGTATTTCTTTTATGGCTAGAGTGGTTGAGCATTTCTTCATGTGTCTATTGGCTATTCTTATTTGTTCTTCAGAGAAGTCTCTAAGTCGTTAGCCCATTTGTTAATCGGGCAGTTGTTTCTTTGAGGATTTGTTGTTGGGGGGTTTAGTTTTTTGAGTTCTCAGTATATTTTAGATATGAGACCCTTGTCCATTGTATGGCTAGTGAAGATCTTCTCCCAGTCCATGGGCTTTCTGTTGATCTTGCTAGGTATGTCCTTTGCCTTGCAGAAGCTCTGCAGTTTCATGCAGTCCCATTTGTCCAACCTTTCTTTGATTTGTTGTGCTTCTGGGTCTCTATTAAGAAAATTTGGGCCTTTGCCAAGAAGCCCTATTCCTTCCTGTAATGTTTTTATGGAGTGAACCTTTTCATTTTTGCCTACAATTTGTTTTTCAGAGATGCTCTAAGGGAACTTAGACTTTTCCATTCAATTAGCTTCTTCAGACTGAGGCTAAACTTTTTTCAATCCATTTCAGAAAATGAACTTACATTACCTAAGTTTTGGTAGCATTGGACAACTGAGAGGGTGGTCTTCCTAGTTGATAAATGAACAGGCCCTAAGGGTCTGTGCACATTAGAATTTAGTTAAGCAGGAATTAGGGGCAAGTGTTTTTCCAATCTCACTTAGTGGGGTTGGGAGTACCAGGTGTATAGAGCCACCTTAAGCAGCTGACTCTTAGTAATCAGAATTAAAATTTTCAGAGATCTGGGACTCTACTCCAGACTCATATTTTAGCCTTGTGAAAACTGCCCTCCAAGTGGATCTCACACATCCTAAAACTAAACGAGGCCAAATCCAATACAAGTTGTACAAAAAGTTCAAATTGAGATGGACATTTCTAAGTCTGTAATTAGTTCAGGTGAAACTGTGAGTTGAAGTTCTGCACTGTTATGCAAAATTGAGCAAGTAGGATGAATTCTGATGCTGACTCTCTTTTTAACCTTGAACAAGTCACTTAACCAGTTTAAGAAATCACTTGAGTCAAATGGAACTATTTCTAATTTTGTAACCTTGAAGTTTTAATATTGCATTCTGCTATGTATTATCATAAAATAATTTGAGAAGCTACTATTTGATCTTTTAAAAAAGGAGAAAGTTTTTTTCATATTATGTATAAAAGATAAACAGAACACCCTAAAAATGTGGAAGAAGACGTTTAGAAGGCACCATTCTCAGCCCTGCACAAGCATGTATCCAAACCTCTCTGGAATTCTGTATGAATAAATGTGAAAAGAGGAACTTGTTTTATCTTGAAATGTGGATGGCAGTTTTAAAAAAGGAGCAGAGTTAATATCTATCTTGAGTTTTTATGAGTTTTACATTGTCTTATACGTTAGATGCACTGCTAGTAATAGCTGTGAAAACACAGGATAAATTGAGGAACACAGAAAATCATTTTATATTGTATAATCATATTTCATTGCTGGATTATATTTCATATCTGCTTAATTTCTAGATATAACAAAGTAAGGTTATCCTGTTACCATAAGTACAATGATTGATGTAGTACTGGTGAGGAGATGAGAAAATGCACACTGGATTTTCTGATATGTAACTCCTTTCTTAGGTCATTTTAAACTCAAGAAAAGTGAAAAACAGATAGAATTGAGATTTTGGGGGAGTATTCCAGTTCTGGGGCTTAGATTCAGAGCCTGAGCATTGTCCTTGAAATTTGTACTCAAGGCTAGTGCTCTACCACTACAGGTTCACTTCTAGCTTTTTTGCTGGTAAACTTCAGGTAAGAGTCTCACAAACTTTCCTGCCCAGGCTGGCTTCAATCTACACTCTTCTGATCTCAGACTCTTGAGTAGCTAGGATAATAGGCATGAGCCACTGGAACCCCACTCTATAATAGAGATTAAAGTATATTCGTGGCCAAAATTTCCAAATGGGAATAAGGATTTTTAATATCATTCCTATCCTGATGCTAGTGAGGGAGGTTGGGGAAAACTATATTACTACTTGAATCAATTAAGCTCATTTAGATACTACGTTCTTAAAATAGGAAATTTAGGAGTATATAGCTACAGCAAATCATTTCTGAGAATTATTTTCTTTTGCCTGTCCTGAGCTTGAACACAGTGCCTGGGCACTGTCCTGAGCCTCTTTGTGCTCAAGGCAAGTGCTCTATCACTTGAGCCACAGTACCACTTATGGCTTTTTCTGAGTAGTTTATTGGAGATGAGTCTCACAGGCCTTCCTGCCTGGGCTGGATTTGAACCACAATCCTCAGATCTCAGCCTCCTGACTAGCTAAGATTACAGTCATGAGCCACCAGTGCCTAGCTACCTCTGAGATTTTTTGATGCTTTAAAAGTAGATGTAAGACTTAGCTACTTGAGAATTCCTTTGGGGAAGATTCATGCCTTGAGACCAGCTGGGGCATGAAAGTTCATAAGACCTCTTCTCAATCTATAATTTGGTTTAGTGACATACACCAATCATCCTCAAGTATGTGGGAAGCTGAGATTGGAGGGATCAGGTTTCCAGGACAGCTGATCTCTTCAAGATTCCACCTCAATGGAGGAAAGCTGGATGTGGTAGCATATAACTGTCCTCCCAATAAACAACAAGAAGCTTAACTTAGGCAGATCTTGGTCCAGATGCACAGCAGGACAGAAAGTGAGACTCTCTAGAGGTATGGCTTAGTGGTAGAACACCTGCCTAACAAGTGCAAACCCTTAAGTTCAAACTCTAGTATTGCCTTTTTAGAAAGTAGATATAGAAAACTACATATGAAATTCTCAAGGATATGGAAACAAAAACTCTTCACGACCTTAGAAGTAGAAGTCTTGAACAATATGCTAACAAATTGAACCATGCAATATATAAAAGGAATTATAAACCATAAGCAATTGAGTTTTATTCCAGGAATGCAAGGCTGATTTAATTTAAAAATATGATCTACCATATCAAAAAGGTAAAAAAAAGAGTTGTATTTTTTGTTGTTGTTCATGGGGTTGAACTCTGGGCCTGGGCTCTGTCCCTGAGCTAGAGCTCTACAACTGGAGCCACGATGCCACTTCTGGTTTTCTGGTAGTTTCTTGGAGATAAGAGTCTCACAGACTTTCCTACCTTGGCTAGCTATGAGCCACAATCCTCAGAGCTAGGATTACAGGTGTGGGCTACCAGAGCCTGGCAAGAACTGTATTTTTACCTGCTGAAAACACACATGGAAACCAAACTTTCAAACACAGCATAATTTATAATTGAATTAAAGAAAAGAAACAAGAAAACATACATGGGATCTATTTACTAAAGATCCAAAACAGTAATCCATTAGATAAATGTAAATTAAAACCATAATGAGATAACACTATACAACTTTTAGAAAGCTAAATTAAAAGGAGATCTAAAATTTAATGAATGGAGTGATATATTTGTGGATTAGAAGACTCACCATAGTAACTATTTTCATTTCTCCTAAATTTATGTACAGTTTTAAATTCATTAAAACTCCCAGACACTCTTGTTTCCTTGCAAATATAGATAAGAATATTCTAAAATTTATAAATAAAGGCAAAGGAACTAAATTAGTTAAAATAGTTTTTAAAAAGAAAAATTCAATGACACAAACTTAACTTACTACATAGCTACAATAATCAAGACAGTCTGTTACTGGAGAAGGTATAGATACATAGATCAATGCAACAGAACACAGAAGCAAGAAAGAGAGCAACACAAATACACTCAATTGATTTTTTTCAAAGGTGCAAAAACAACTCAATGAAGGAAGGATGGTTTTTCCAATGAATGGTGCTGGAACAATTAGAATCATGCACACAGAAATAACTTGTATCTATCTAATCCTTATACTGAATACAAAAATACACTCAAGATATATCATGAATTTAAATGTAAAATATAAAGCTACAGAATGTTCATAAGAAAACATAGGAGAATATCTTTGGGACCTAGTAGAAAGCAAATATCTATTGCTTAGGCCTGACATATGCTGCATTACCAACATTTTAATAAACAAACATTAAAAACATGCTCCATTACAAATAGTTTAATAAATTAGACTTCACCAAAATTAATAGTTCTTGTCAAAGGACTCTGTTGTGAGCATGAATAAACAATCTATTGCTGTGAGAAAAATTATAAAACCTTATGTTTGAAAAAAACATTTTATTTAAAATATATAAATAGTGTGGAAACCATGCTAGGTATTGTTTTAATATTTTACAAATATTTATGTATTCTTATTATAAAATAAATAAAAATCATGAAAAGATTTCTCTAAGAAAAAGATATGGATCTCAGTAAACACATGATGCAAGTGGTCTAAATAGTAATCCACTAGATTTTTAAAACCATAATGAAATAACACTAATGCCTTTTAGAAAACTAGAAATAAAAAGCTGATGATATTGCCAGATGCTGGCCATGATATGAAGAAATTGGACCTCTCAAACACTGTTGGTGGTATAGATACTCTCGAAAATTTTGGGGAGTTTCTTACAAAATCAAGTATGGCACTTGCATAACCCAGCAATGGCATTGCTGAGTTTAGACAAATGTAAACATGTGTGCACACCAAAAACTATACATGAATATTCAGAGCAGCATAATTTGTAATAACAAAATACTAGAAAAATATCTCAAATACTTTAGTCAGTGAATAGTTTTTAAAAAAAACTTTGTTACATATCAACAATACAATGCTATACAACAATAAAAAGGAATGAAGTAATGTTGCACATAAATTTATTAGACCACATAGGCATTTTGTTTAATGAAAAATGTCTCAAAGATTATATGTATAAAATTATTACATATGAAATTAAACATCTATAGAAATGAAGAACAGATGAGTGGTTGTTAGGAGACAAGAACAGGAGTTGGATGGGATCTGGATGGAAATTCAACAAGAAAGTATAAGAGTTTTTTTTTGCTCTATCCCAGCTCTTTCTTTCCCAGCTCTTTCTAAGCTCTTTCCTTCTCAGATCTTTCTCAGCTCTCTATTTCCCAGCTATCTCCCAGCTCTTTCCCACCTCTTTCCCAGCTCTCTCTCTCTTTCCCAGCTCTTTCACGGCTGTCTCTCTTTCTCAGCTCTCTCTTTCCCAGCGCTCTCTCTTTCCCACCTCTTTTCCCAGCTCGCTCTCTTTCTCAGGTCTTTCCCAGGCCTTTCCCAGCCGCGTGGAGTGCCAACCTGGCCTGGTCCCAGCAGGTCTACTAAATAAACCTACCCCTTTACCTGAATATCATGTGTGTGGTGCTGTTCTTACTCGGCTACCTCTTTTTAAAAACCTAACATAAATGGTGTGCTCGCTTCGGCAGCACATATACTAAAAACCTAACATAAATGGTGCCGTGACTCGGATAAAAGGCTTAAAGTCAGGATAAGTGGGATTCCTCTGTTTTCTTTTCCTCTTTTTTCTATTTTTGTTTGTTCTTCCCTTTTTGCTTTGAGGAATACCCACAGTTCTGACGGCCTTTTGCAAACTGGTCTGTCTGCTGTGGACACAGAGCATCGATACCATTGCTGGCTTTCACATCCACGTCCACACCACTTCTCTACTCTGGTGAGTGAAACTACTCTCTACGGTTCTGTTGCTCAGTCTCTGTCCACAAGTGGTGCCACGCCAGAGAGCTCCTATGGCCTTTAGCTGAAAGGCCAGTCACCTCTGAAGCTGAGGACGCTTGGTTTTGGGGGCTTGGCCATTTCTCTCTAGAGAGCTCTGGAGGAAGTCGGGACGCTGCTTCTGCCTGGTCAGCTCTCCTTCACTCACCAGACTGGCTCTCTTACACATTTAATGGGGTGCTACGAATTACGCCTGAGTGATGAAACCCCTTTGAAATGCTTTTCCTGTGCTCCCTGGAAAGCCAGAGCGCCTAACTTTTATGCCATTCTCAGATGTAGACAGTTTTTGCCACTGCAATGGTAAATGGTCAGAAGTCTGTATACTTTCAGGTTTATTTTGCTCTCTCTCTCTCTGCCAGTCATGTCCAACTTTCCCTATCTCTCCCTTTCTCTTTTTTGTATTTTAGCTTATGCCCTGAAGAGTGCAAAGCAGGCTGGGATCTAGGGACCCCCCTCTAGGTTCCCTCTCAGGGGCTAGCCAAACTAGGCTTGATCTATTTGTTCAGGGTTTCTTTCAGAAATTCACCATCTTGAGTTCGCCATCTTGGCCACATAGTGGGTTAAGGGTTTGGCCCCATCTGACTATTAATCTTCTACCAAGCTTACCACTCCATCCATGTATTCTAAGGTGCCTTGCTAACAAGTTGCTCTTTTCACAGCCCTGGTAAGTGAGGCCAAACCATCTGATGTGCTTTGTTAGCAAAGATGTCTACACATTGTTGTCAAAAATTTTAGGTTTTGAGTTTTGCATCTGTGCTAAAATTCTCATCACAGCTAACAAGTTTTGTTATTGCAAAAGTATTATGGAAAATTGTATGTCCCTCCCCCACAGTGTAACCCCCGCTTTCACTATATTTGATGTCAGTATAACATGTGGAGGAGATGGGGACAAACAAGTCGTTTAAGGATTCAGGTGGACCTGTTGCAACAATGAGAAGTACAAAATGTCATGTCAAAACCAGCTTTACAATGTCGGGGGGGGGGGAGGGGGGGTATGATTGGGTGGGAGGGAGGGGGGAGGCTGGGAAGGGAGGTGAAGGGTAAACAAAGGAGGAGGCTGCAATGCTTGGTAAGAAATGTATGCATTATCCTGCCCATGTAATTGTAACCCCTCTGTACAGTATGTTCTCAAATAAAATAAAATTAAATTAAAAAAAAAAAAAAATTGAAATTAAAAGCTCTCAGAGTTGAGAGCTTTAAAGATAGAAGTAGAGATAGAGATTGTGTCTCCACAAGTGGACATCATGAAGGCAAAGGATCATGAGATGAGCCATTTTATATATATATATATACACACACACACACACAAACATATATATATACACGAATATATATTATATCACTAATAGCCAGTGATATGGGGAGAGGGATAGGAACAGAGGGAAAAGGGCAAACAGGGAGGAAATCCCAGCATGATTAAGCCCATGTTGAGCACTGTAGGTTATTTTCACATTGGGTAGTAGATTATAGAGTGAAACCATTCATGCAATATATAAGTTGGAAAGAGACTTTCCATATTATTAAAACAAACCTTCTCATTTCATGCCTAAAACTATCTTGTAATCATCAATCTATCTCTCTGCTATCTCTGAAGGCTGTATGAAGCTCTAAGAGAGTCACCCAAAAATCACTACCTTCCCATTCAGTTTATGACACTGCTCAAGGAGTGGCTTCCCCATCCCCATTCCCTGATTGAGATGAAGTAATATGCAGTAAAAATAATCTGTGGCTACCTGTACCAAATGGTCTTTGTAATCAGTGACTGGGTCAGGAGAAAATGAAAATAGGTTTGACATTATCCTAAAATAGCAAACACTCGAACATTGTGCACAAAAGCAACTTCCCTACCTCCTTACTTTGATCCTCACTTGGATTCTATCTACTTTCCAAGTCTTTACTTATGAATACTGCACTGGGCCAGAGCCATCCCCTGGAGAGTTCTGCCACACTGCTGTCTCCACCACTCAAACCAGACTTGACCATCACAATCACTTGTTCCGATATTGGTATTGTCCTATTGAAATAGGCTAAAGCCTGGACATGACCAGATAAAAAATTTCTTAAATCACAACATTCTTACATTGTCTTTCCTAAAAAGCCCCCGGATCTTCTGTTAATGATTCTTCAGGAAAAAAGTTATTCTTGTCAATAATGTCACAAGTTAGAAGTGGAGCTTTGACTCAAATGGAAGAGCACCAGGCCCTGAGTTCAAACCACAATGCAGGCACAAAAAGATAATACTAGAATATAACAAGTGCTCCTTGAAAGATAAATATGCAACCTGTGGAGAAGTATGCCATCCAATCAACAAGCAACTTCTGCCTTTTCCCTTTCTATGATTAGTAAGTAGATCTGAGCTCCTTCTTTTAGTTCCTGTTCTCCTTACTAGTTGAACATGTAATTAATCTTTTGCATTTTACCAAAGCCTAATGCTAGATAATAGGTTTCTATGTGAATAGGTCACTGACCCTTGATCATCAACACTTCCTTATGTTTCATAAAGCAGGTTTTTCTTCCAGCAAGCAAAGGATTACTATGCACACATTTTATTATGCTTCTGTGATTCAGACTGGAAAGAATCAGTCATTAATTTCTATTTTAACCTTGTAGCTGGTATTAAACTAGCCTATCTCTTTTTTCACTATCACTGTACTTTGCCATTCAGGGAAAGACTACTCTCCACCCAAAACTACAATACATGCTACACTGTGTTCTGAATAGTGTACCAATCTCTCCTTAGCCACAGAGAACAAATTCCAATAGCTTTAGTGGATCCCTAAACTATGCAGAGTATTGCATCATAGCTACGTTATGTGGAATATGTTAATTAGCAACAGCTAATGGTAATGACAATATATATTTGTGCCATTATTGGGTCTTACACTCAGGGCCTTGACTTCTTGTTTGACTTTTGTGCTCAAGGCTAGCACTCTACCACTTGAGCCATATCACTATTTCCAGATTTTAGCTGGTTAATTGAAGAGTCTTTAGGACTTTTCTGCTTGGGCTGGATTCGAACCTTCAGGATCCTCAGACCTCAGCCTCCTGGGTAGCTAGCCAGGATTACAGGTGTGAGCTCCCAACACCCATCTATAATAGTATATTTTAATAAAGGACATGTGAATATAGGCTATCTGCTTTTACTAGAATTTTCCATTTAATATTTTCAGAACTCATCAGACTGCAGATACATAAAACCATGGAAAAGGAAATGACAAATAAGGGGTGGGAACTACTCTTTGATTTTGAACATATTAATATGCTTTGTGGGTAATTTTAGCCTCTATCATTTATTTCCCAACATGGTAATTAATAATTTTGTCAGTTACATCCAGGCTTGTGACACAATAGTTTTAAAGTGGAGGCCATTGCTATCTGGGCTGTGAATCAGACTGCACCTGCGGCACCACTTTCATTTCTACCAGAAATCAAAACGGCTGCCATTTTCTCAGAGCAGCTTTACTATATTAGCACCTCCAAGCAGCCAAAAACAGTGTGATATTTCAGTGTAGCAGCAAAGAGAAGTTTGTAATTTTCGTGAGTACAGTAGAAATAATGCCTTTTATAAATATACACTTGTGTTAAATGTTTGAATTCAGAACGTGAACAAATCAAAGCATGCAAACATCAAGCATATTTAATTCTGTGACTATGATAACAAATCATTAAAAAGAAAATATAATGCTTTAGAATTTAGATATCTAGCTTAAATCAATAGGACTAATGTATCAGTTAAAATGAGATATAAATTTTTTCTATTGTTTTCCAGAATGTCATAGGCCATTTTATTGTGTGTTATAAACTCTCTTGATATTATTTTTAAAAGTTACATTTCACAGGAAAAAATAAACAATAATTGGACTATCTAAAATGATAAAAAGATAGTAAAGAGCTTGCCTAGCATGCACAAAATCCTAATTTTCAACCTCGGCATCACCATAACGAAAAATCATAATAATAGTTGCAAAAGTTTGTTTTAAAAGTCCAAAAATAAAATTAACAAACTAGAGTATATATGCTCACACATTATCTACACAGATGTTAAAAATATGTTACTCTAAGTTGTGGCTCATGCCTAAAAATCATAGCTACTCCAGTGGTGAGATTGGGAGGATTACAGTTCAAAGTCATCCTGGACAAAATGTTCACGAAACTCCATCTTCATGATTTAAAAAAAAAAAAAAAACAAACAGGGCTTAGTTGCATGGATTTATCATTGTAACTATGCAGGAAATGCAAACGGGGGAATCACAGCCAAGGCTGGTGAGGACATAAATGCAAGATTCTGCTAAAAAAATGAATTACAGCAAAAACGGACTGGGGGAGTGTGGCTGAACTGGTAGAATACTTGCCTAGTAAGCATAGGGCCCTGAGTTCATGCCCCAGTACTGAAAATAAACAGGTAAATAAAGCAAATACCAAGGTTCTCTTAATTCACTCATAAAATATTTCTAGCTGATGTCAAAACTACATGCTTTTATGTCAAAAACTGTACCAGCACTGGGAATCACTGGTGAGGAAGTCTCAGTCCCTGTTCTTACACAGCTTTCTCTTAATTGAACAATAAATCACATAAATATACAACTAAATATCTTATAAATCCGTACCATGAAAGGGAAGTCTAGAAGTCTGAGGTTTCAGATGTCAACATAGACTGATAGGGTTTTCTTAAGTAACTTTAAGGTTATAATGTTAGTGATAAAAGTGTGTTAAAACATTTTGTTAATTAAAAACTACTCCATGCTAGCTTATTTGCACTATGCTATCTATAATATTCTGAGGGAATAATAATTTATAAACAAAAAATAAGTTGTATCCTGATCTTTCTGCTAAAATATTACAAGCCAAACCTTAACATTTATGAATTGGAATTGCTAATTTTATATCATCTTTTATTTTGTGCCAGTAGTAGAGCTTGAACTCAGGGCCTTGTGTACTTGGGTGACCTTTTTGCTCGGGGCTAGCATTCTACCACTTGAGACTCAGCTTGAAACTTTTCTTTCCCTGGCTGGTAGCAAAACTTGATCCTCAGATCTCAGCCTCCTGAATAGCTAGGATTATAGGAGCAACATACCTACACCAGGCTAAAACGTGTTACATCTTCTATCCAACATGTATTCCAATAATTACAAGATTCTTTCTGAATGTAAAGCTCAATAAAAGTTAGATTAGGAGGCTAGAAGAGAGTGTAGTTCAGTAGTAGAACTACAATTTGTCTAGGGCACAAGAGACTCTATCCTATAACAAAGGCTGTCTTTTCTATCAAAGTGTATTGTTTAAAAATTCCTATTTTGGCTTGGTGGCTGACTCTTGTTGATTATTCTGTGAAGAAAATATCAGCAAAAAAGTACCAGAAGGTGTGAGTAATTAAGACACACTCAGATTGTTTGAGAACATAGCAGAGGATGTGAGTAATTAAGACATTCTACACTCATCAACCTAGCCAGTTGTGAGCAGATTGTGAAATGAGCTTGGCCAACTTGAGTAGAGAGGCAGGCCTGCTGCATTAGAGATAGAAAAAGAGCAGTCCCCCTGCTCTGTATGCTTGTTTGATGGGATTCCAGCTACTGGTACACCCTTCTACAGAAGTAAGCTTTGCCTTGCCAAGTTTCTTTTGAGTTGATGTCCTTATTCCTAGGTAACACCTCAACATCCCTAGACATTTCCAACAATCCACAGCATCAAATGGTGAGTGTAGAACTATGGGATTTGAAGTATAATTTTAATTTCAAAACTAAAAAGAAGGATTCATTTTTTACTTTTATTTCTTTCACTGATGGGGATGGAATCCAGGGCTTCATCCATGGTAGCCAAGTAAAATAACTAAGCACATGAAACATTAAATACCATGTCCAAAACTATTTATGTTAGAGGAAGGACTTCAACATAAATTTAGAGTTTGAAAACATGCTAAATTAATCAATCAAATAATTTCATAGAAACTAGAAAACTAACTTTTTTTTATTGGTTGTGGGGCTTGAACTCTGGGCTTAGGCACTGTCCCTGTGCTCTTCAGCTCAAGAACACTGCTCTACCACGTGAACCACAGCACCACTTCCAGTTTTCAAGTGGTTTATTTTATTTTTATTGTGAAAATACTGTACAGAGGGGTTACAATCATATGAGCAAGGTAATGAGTACATTTCTTATCAAGCATTGTTGCCTCCTCCTTTGTTTCCCATTGCCATGCCTTCCCAGCTCCCAGCCCAATGCTGCACCCCCCCCCAACCCCCCACCCCGCCAAAGTTGTAAAGTTCAATTTTTGACATAACAACTTGTACATCTCATTGTTGCAATGGATCCGCCTGTATCCCTAGTTAAACGATTTTTTTTATCTCTTCCCCTTAAAAAATTATACCACCCTCAAAGAGAGTGAAAACAGGGGTTATACCATAGGGGAGGGACATACAAGGCAACCATCTTATAAATATGTTAGAAAAAAATCTCAAGAAACAAAAAATAGGGCTGGGAAGGGGGCTCAGTGGTAGAGCGCTTGTCTTGCATGCTCGAGGCCCTAGGTTCGATTCCTCAGCACCACATAAGCAAAAAGAAAAAATCCGGAAGTGGTGCTGTGGCTCAAGTGGTAGAGCGCTAGTCTTGAGCTGAAGAGCTGAGGGACAGCGCCCAGGCCCAGAGTTCAGGCCCCATGAACGGACCCCACCCCCCAAAAAAAAGAAACAAAAAATAATTGAATCCTTTTCTTGGGTTCATTTCACTTAACATCAACTTATTTGACCATTTCTGATTGTCTTAGACATATAATAGTTATTGCAAATAAGGGAAATCATGGGACCTATGGGAAATCATGGGACCTATGTTCCTTTGGGCCTGGCTTACTTCACTTAATATAACTTTTTCCAAGTCTTTCCATTTCCTAACAAATGGGGCAATGTCATTCGTTATGATGGAGGCATAAAATTCCATTCTTGATCCATTCATCTACTGAGGGGCATCTGGGTTGGTTCCATATCTTAGCTATGGTAAACAATGCTGCAATAAACATAATTGTGCTGGTAGCTTCAGTTTGGTCTTCTTTGTGATCACTTGGGTAAATGCCCAAAAGTGGGATTCCTGGGTCATAGGGGAGCTCTATGTGGAGTATTTGAGGAACCTCCATACTACTTTCCAAAGTGGTTGAAGAAGTTTACACTCGCACCAACAATGCAGTAAGGTTCCCTTCTGTCCACATCCCCTCCAGCATCAGTTGTTATTAGAGTTCTTGATTATAGCCATTCTAACTGGGGTGAGGTGGTATACAAATGTTGTTTTGATTTGCATTTCTTTTATGGCTAGAGAGGTTGAGCATTTCTTCCTGTGTCTATTGGCCATCCTTCTTTCCTCTTCAGAGAAGTTGCTCTTCAAGTCTTTAGCCCACTTATTTATTGGGCATTTGTTTCTTTGAGGATGTGTGGTTGGGGTATTTAATTTTTTGAGTTCCAGGTATATTTTAGATATGAGACCCCTGACCATTGTATGGCTAGTGAAGATCTAGTGGGCTTTCTATTGATCTTGCTAGCTATGTCCTTTGCCATGCAGAAGCTCTGCAATTTCATGCAATCCCATTTGTCCAACCTTTCTTTGATTTGTTGTGTTTCTGGGACTTTATAAAGAAAATTTCAGCCTGTGCCAAGGAGACCTAGAGTTTCTCCAATTCCATCCTGCAATGTTTTCAGATGTCTGTTTTGACTCCCAGGTCTTTGATCCATTTGGAGTTGATTTTGGGGCAGGGTGATATAGAAGGATCTAGCTTTAGTTTTCTACAAGTGATTAACCAATTTTGGAGCACCATTTACTGAAGAGGCTGTCTTTCTTCCATTCTATTTTTTAAGCTCCCTTATTGAAGATTAGATGGCTATGGGTCTGTAGGTTCATTTCTGGGTTTTCAATTCTATTCCATTGGTCTTGAGGTCCGTTCTGGTGCCAGTGTCAAGCTGTTTTGTTTACTATGTCTATGTAGTAGAGTTTGAAATTTGGTATTGATATTCTTCCAGCACTGTCTTTCTGTTAAGAATCGTTTTTGGTATTCAGGGTCTTTTATTGTTCCATATGAATTTTTGGATTACCTCCTTTATTTCCTTGAAGAATGAGGTTGGAATATTGATAGGTATCATATTGAATTTGTAGATAGCATTGGGAAGTATTGCCATTTTTACCATGTTGATCCTTCCAATCCAGGAGCATGGGAGGTTTTGCCACTTTCTAAGTTCTGTTTTGATTTCCTTTTGCAGGTTTTTAAAGTTTTCATCATAGAGGTCCTTCGCTTCTTTGGTTAAGTTAATTCCTAGGTATTTTATTTTTTGTGGTGCTATTACGAATAGAGTTGCTTTCCTGATTTCAGCCACGCTTTTCTCATTGCTGGCATACAGAAAAGCCATTGATTTTTGAGGGTTAATTTTATACCCTGATACTTTGCCAAAGTTTTGAATCAGCTTGAGTAATTTAGGAATGGAGTCTGTGGGATTCTTTAAATACAAGATCATGTCATCTGCAGAGAGAAAGCTTTACTTCATCTTTCCCTATTTGGAAATTTATGTTTGCATCTAGTCTTATTGCTGTAACTAGGAATTCTAATAGTAGATTGAAGAGAAGTGGAGAGAGTGGACATCCTTGTCTCGTTCCTGAGTTAAGAGGAAATGGCTTCAGTTTTTCACCATTAATTATAGTTCTGGTTGTAGGTTTGTCATATACAGCTTTTATTGCATTGGGGAATGTTTCATGGATTCCTAATTTTTCCAGAACCTTCATCTTAAAGGGGTGATGGATCTTGTCAAATAGTTTCTCTGCATCTATTGAGATAACCATGTGGTTCTTATCCTTGCTCCTGTTGATGTGATGAATTATATTAATTGATTTGCATATATTGAACCAGCTTTGCATGCCTAAAATGAATGCTATTTAATCGTGGTGTATGACTTCTTGGATGAATTGTTGAAATCCATTAGCTAATTTTTTTTTAGAAGATTTGCATCAATGTTCATCAAGGAAGTGGGAGTATAGTTCTCTTTCTTTGATGAGTCCCTGCCTGGTTTTGGGATGAGGGTTATGATGGCTTCATAGAATGAGTTCGGTAGTGAACTTTCTCTTTCAATTTCATTGAAGATTTGGAGGAGTATTGGTGTGAGCTCTGCTTTGAAGGCCTTGTAGAATTCAGCTGTAAATCCATCTGGTCCTGGGTTTTCTTAGATGGGAGGTCTCATATTGCTGTTTCTATTTCAATGCTTGATATGGGCCTGTTAAGTTGGTTTAACTCATCTTGGTTTAGTTTTGGCAAATCGATATTTGCTAGGAAATCCTCCATTTCTTCCAGGTTCTCAATCTTATTACCATAAAGGTTAAGAGGTATTCCCTTATAACGTTCTGAATCTTGATTGTTTTTTGTGGTGATGTTTCCATTCTCATCTCTGAGTTTATTGATTTGGGTGTGTTGGAGAGTTAAGTCCTTTAAGGTTGAGAATTAAGACTGAGAGAGGTTTGGGAGTACCTGCCAAGTAATCCACTTTCTTGGGGGCTGCGGCAACTCGATTCTTCCTATGGTTCTTGGATTCTCAGTTTAGGTGCGGCTTCTTGGCCTTTTTTGCGGTCTTGTTGGTTTTCTATGTGTAGGACATCTTTAAGTATCTTTTTTAGGGCTGGTTTGGTGGAGATATATTGTTTCAGTTTTTCTTTGCTATGGAAAGGTTTTCTTTGACCGGTTATGGAGGAGAGTTTAGCTGGGTACAATATTCTTTGTTGATAGTTGTTTGTCTTTAGGGCATGGCATACATCATTCCAGGTTCTTCTTGCTTTAATTGTCTCTGCTGAGAAATCTGAGGTGACTCTAATTGGTTTCCTTTTATTGGTGATTGATCTTTGCTCCTTGATAACTTTAAGAATCTTTTCCTTGTTCTGAATTGATCCTGTGTGGATTATATTGTGACAGTGGGATGTCCTATTCTTGTCTGGTCTATTTGGGGTTCTAAAAGCTTCTTGTATCTGAATAGACCTATCTTTTTGCATGTTTGGGAAGTTGTCTGCTAGAATCCTGTTAAATAAATTTCCTAGGCCATTAACTTTTGTCTCTAGGTGCTCCTCTACACCCATTATCCTCAGATTAGGCCTTCTAATGGTGTCTTCCAAATGTTGAATGATCTGTCATATTTCTTGGATTTGTCTTGGATAGTTGTATGTTCTTTCTCTATAATATCTAGGCTTTCTTCAATCCCCAAAATTCGAACTGCATGGTCTAACCTAATATCAACATTTTCTACTTTATTTTTTGTTTCTTTTCCTTCTAATTGGTCAGCTTTGATGGCTTCCAATTCTTTGTTGGAGCTTCATTTTAGATCTTGTATGAACTTCTTTACTTCCTTAATTTGATGTTCAGTGTTTATTCTCAAATCACTTAGTTGATTTGTTATGGTTTCCTTGGACTCCCATTCCTTCTGTTGGGCTCCATTCAGCATTCCCTTTGTGGTCTCCCTGACTTCTTTCAGCTATCTGTTTATGGATTTCATGAATGCCTCCATTGATCTTTGTCTATTCTCATCCCGCTTTGCCATTCCTGTATTACTCTTTCATTAGCTTCCTCACATTCAAGCAATTCCTCTCTTTCGCTTTGACTGTTCTCAGCCTTCTTATGCAATTTCTTTATTTCTCTTTTTGACTGTGATCAACCTGCTCATGCAATGCCTGTAGCTTCCTCATGCTCATGAGATTCCTGTATTCATCTGTGGTTTGTCTCCTCTCTCTCCCTATGGTGCTCACACTGAGTCCTTTGCAGGTTTTCTATCTTTTCATTCACCACATTTACCAGTATTGTTTGTAGAGCTTTTTGGTAACTCTCCTCTGGATTATTCTTTATCTGTTCTGTCACCTGATTATCATGAGTGTGAGTTGAGATACCCGAACTTGCCATTTTTATTGTGTTTTTCCCGCTTATTCTGCCCATTTGGTATGAAAGTAACACCAATTTTGTGCTAGAACACTATTTTAAGGCAAGCTTCAACCAGAGTCCTGTAGTAGCACAGTCAAAAGGCTGCAGATACAATCTAGTTCAACAGATACAATCTATTCAACATCAAACAACTATGGATTAATAGGTAAGAACAGCATAGAATTTGGCAAACCAGAAATTATTAGATTTAGGGAGAAGTGTGGGGAAAAATAGGATTAGAGGGATGTGGAAAGGTAAAAGGAGAGTGAAATTAACCAAGTCCTAATCTCAAGAAGGAAATGGATTGGACAGAATGATAGGAGATTTTAAAAAAGACAAGAAAAAATGGAAAAACAAAAATTTAAATGTAAAAAGTGAAACATCTGAGTTTAAAAAAGATATTGAGAGAAGAAAGGGATAGGATGAAAGGAGGGGATGGATATAAAGGAGACTTGAAAAAGTAAAAAATAAAAATTCTTAAAATTTATATAGGTTAAAAGAGATAATACTGCTATTAAAGGATTTAAGCCTAAAAGGTTTTGAATTAAGTAATAAATTTCTGGTTTAAGTGAGTACACTATGGGGGATAAAGTCTAATAATCGAAGACGGGTATATATCTGAGGATGAGCAGAACAGCTATTAAGTCACGCAAAAAAGAAAGAAAGAGAAGAAAAAATGAAAAGAATGAAAAAGAAAAAAAAGGACCAAAAGGTCAGTAGAGATAAAAAAAAAAAAATCACACACACATATACACCTAAAAGAAAAATTATGGGAGGAAAAAAAAAGATTAATAGACAACAATGTTTTTTATTGTGAGAATAACATACAGAGGAGTTACAGTTACATGGGCAAGATAACGAGTACATTTCTTATCAAGCATTGTTGCCTCCTCTTTGTTTCTCCTTCCCATCCCTTCCCATACTCTCCCCCTACCCCCACCAAAGTTGTAAAGTTCATTTTTCGACATAACGACTTGTACATCTCATTGTTGGAATGGGTCCACCTATATCCCTAGTTAAACAATTTTTACAAAAATTTTTTTAATTAAAAATTAAAAATAAGGTACAAAAAAAGAGTTGTTTGATTGGGGGGGGGGCAGGGATGAATGGGAAGATCCTATATCTCCCTTGTGTCCATAACCAGTCTCTTGGTGGAGTCTCTGGTCTGCTTGTGGTGTTTGGTTTTCCTGTGCCTTGATTGGTTTCTTAAGTCAGTTTGTTTGAGCAGGCAGAAAAATGCTCTGCTTTACCCAGGATTTTGTGATCCTCCTCCTAGGCTAGTTCAATGGGAGGGAGATCTGCTTTGAGAATCACAAAAGAGGGAGATTGGCTGTTTCCTCTAGTTTGGAGATGCTGTGATGAGGCTAGGTTCTGGGTAGAGTTGAGACCTTTCAGCAAACAGTAGCTTTTCCCTTAGGGGCTAGCTCCTAAGATACTCACAGAGCCCAGCCTGGAGCCATTCTCACGGTTTATGTTTACTGAATTTCAATTGATTATCTAGGCTGCTGTAGGGAGGGACAGCCTCTTGCTCTGTTTACCCAGTGAAGAAAGTCACTCTTGGGGGGATCGGAGCTTTCTTGCCTGGGCTGGGTGACTTTCCCCTGGGTGGAGCTGAGCCTGGCAGGTCAGGTCATGTTCCTGTGACCGGCTAAATGACTCTTCTGTTTTCTTCCAAGGCCTGAGTTGGAGCTAGCTGTTCAGCCATGCCTTTGTCAGTATCAAAGTTGGAAATTTCCGGTAAGGGGGGGGGCGGAAGGGTGGCCTTCTCTCCTCTGCTCCCTGAGAAGGAGTGAGGATGTTAGGGTTCTACTCACGCTGGAGTGTTGGTTCCTGTGTCATCTCAGGTCTGCGATCTGCCAGATGAAGATATCTGCTCCTTGTCAGTTCTTGCTGGTATTGACTAGAATCCACTCACCAGTTGAGTCTGGTGCCTTTGTCCTGGACTCTCTGTGTTGTACGTATGGTGGCTCTGGCCACCACTGCCACCGCTGCCGCTACCACCGCAACAGCAACCACGGCTACTAGCAAGTTCTCAGATCTGTCTCCTTGCCTGGATTTTCACTCTCTGGCCAAACTCTCTGTACTGTGATGGCACACTTGATGTAATTCTCTGTCCTAGAACTGTTCACTAGAACACTAAATCTGCTTTCTGTGCGAGAGCTTGTTTAGCCTCCAGCTTCTCCGCCATCTTTCTCTGACCTTGTAGTGCTTTATTGAAGATAGGAGTCTCACAGCCTTTCTTTCCAGGCCTGGCTTTGAACTGTGATACTCAGATCCCAGCCTCCTGAGTAGCTAGGATTACAGGCATGAGCCACCAGTGCCCAGCGAAAACTAATATTTGTTTTTGGTTCCAGTATAGTGGCCAAACTCAGATCCTGAGCACTGTCTCTAAGCTTATTTAAACTCAACGCTGGTGCTCTATCACCTGAGTCACAGCTCTACTTCTAGCTCTTTTGGTGTTAGTTGGAGATGAGTGTATGGAGTTTTCCTGCTTGAGCTGGCTTCAAACCTGAATCCACAGATCTCAACCTCCTGAGTACTTAGGATTATAGCCACCATTGCCTAGCTATTTTTCTTTTGAACTAAAATAAAATCTCGAGAATTTAGTTGACCATTCATTTATTGCTTGTGGGTTGAGTTCATAAGACACTGCTTTAAATCTTTAATGATCAACCTACATCTTAGTTCTTTGGATGAGCAACACTGTCTACATTAGGAGGACAATATTGTGAAGAAAGTGAGGTATGCTGCCCTTTCCCATTAAGTGACTCATCTTAATGTTTTGTTACAGCATCCATAGACACAAACATCTGGGATTGTGTATGTGCTTTGGCTGGGAACTTTCAGGTGATGTGCAAAGTCATTACTCTGGATCACTGAATTTAGAGAGAACCACTGACAAACTATTTTGCTACATCAAGTGCTTGTAAGATGAGGTATCATTAGGAAAATCCACATAAAGCTGTTGCAGCTGTGTTATATAAAAAGTGGAGCTAATTTAATAGAAAATGTCATCCTTTGCAGAATGTTGATTGCCTATTTTTTTTCCATAAAGACTTCTCATCAAAGGCTCTCCAGCAGCTGTGAGAAGGCATCCTGTCAACGATGTTCCCAGACATCCTGGCAAACAAAACTCTCCATGTGTTGGTTGGTATCCAAGACATTCTGCTTTTCTTCTCCTACCCCTTTATTTCATGTACCACTATATGGAGTGTTGAATATTTTCTTCTTGCGAGGATAGCACAAGGACCTACTTCTTCACACTGGAATTTGAGTATAAACAAGAGAAACATCTGCTAAAGTCATGAGGTCTGTTTTTTAATATTACGGACCAAGGAATCCTAAAGCCATAACAGTCCTATAATTCTATAATTATAAGGACTTCTCCATTAACAAATGATAGTCATTAAAAGCTACTGCATGGCATAATTCTTCAGAGGCTAAGATGAAAATCTGTCCATGCCAAAAAAAAAAAAAAAAGAATATTAGATGGAGATAAGACTGGGTCAAGTACGTTTTTTAATCATGCTCAAATTCTCCAACTTGAATGTCCTGTTTTTCTTATAATTAGTTTTAGAAAGGTGACATCATAAATTTCACATCATAAAAATCACTGGTCTTCAGAATTGTAATAGCTACATGTATTCACCAAGTTCAAAAAATAATCCCACAACTCTCATCAAAGGCTTTCATTTAACCATGTACGGATTATTATCACTAAAATCATAATAGTTTACGCTATTTCCATGGACAAAATGCTACAAATATGTCACTCTTTGCTACAGGACGAGCTGCATGCATAAAATAGGTATTCATTTGTTTATTAATCCTTTTCCTTCACAAATATCTACTGATATTGTTTGCTGGGTACTTTTTCATATTCTGAGGATACAACTAACAAAAAAATCTCTTTTATCATATAGCATACTATTTCCTGGAGACAAACATATATACATGCTAGGGTTCAATGGAGGAACAAGATAGTATATACATTGGATTGGAAATGCCCCCCGCCAAACTTCATGTGTTGATGAAGAAGTGCTCACAGATAGGGTGTCTGGGAAGTGATCACAATCATGATGATTTTACTTCAAAAATTCACAGAGGCATGTCCTTGAATGGAATATTTTGTCCCCAGCATCTTCCTCTCTCATTGGTCCCACTTCCTGAAGTAAGCAGATTTGTTCCACCAGGTGTTTACCACCATGATGTTCTACTTCACTTGTCCAAGAAACAAGAGTCCAGTGATCATGGATTAAAACCTCAAACTGTGAGCCAAAATAAGCCTTTCTCCATTAAATTGATAATCTCAGGTATTTTGTCATAGCAGTGAAAAGCTGATCAACACAACATACTTTAGGATTTGTATAGTATTGAAGACAAACTTTAAGGCAGCTCTGATGATCCATAACTCCTAGTATTCTGGCTTTTGTGTAATACCCTTCCACTTGAGTTCTGCAGGATTTGTGGCTTGCTTTTAACCAATCCAGTGAGACAAAGTGGATAAGACTTTAGTGACCGTGTGTATTTGCTAGAACCTCTATCCTCACCCTCATACCTTAGCACATGCATGCTTTCAAGAATCAAACTGTCATGAGCCTATTACTTCAAGAAAAAGATTCTTCCATCTTAAGGGAGCTTTGAAGCAGATCATTCCCCAGTTGGGCCTAGAACTGATGAATCCTTAGTGGCAGGTTTGTGAAACACTGAGATAACCCAATTCTACTATGCCTACATTTCTATCCCAAAGAAACTGAGATAATAACTGTGTCCTTGTTTTAACTTGCAAAATGTGTGTTTTTTAATTTTTAGTTTACAACTGGGACTTGAACTCAGTGTTTGATGCTTTTGCTCACTGAATAACACTCTACCACTTGAGCCATGCCTCTAACCAGGTGTGGTTTGTGATATGGCAGAAAAAATTAATACAAACATAATTTTCAACCTCCTTTAAGGTCATAGAAATGACTCTAAAATAAAATACCTCCGTGTCATTTTGGGGTAATTAGGTTATGTCTTTTGTGAGGGACAGTTTTTAAGAGCATTGAATTATTGGGTCAAGTCATTGTTTGGTGTCAATGTATTTGCCACACAAGCTCTTATAACATACATTAATCTGATGGACTAAGCAAAAATCACCTGGGACTAGCTTTGTATTTACTGAATTAACTGATGTGTAAACAGGCCCATAACGACCCTATGTCTGTTCTGATAGTGTGCTACCACCATGAGTCCATTTAAATGACCTAAGTATAATTGTACTTCACGTATGTAGACAAATTTACTAAGAACTTCTACTAACTTCACCTCATGATTCCTTGAGAGTTTCAGTCAGGAAGCTGAGGTTGATAGAAATAGCAAATTTAAGCTCTATAGTTAGGAAGTGACAGGTAGGATTCAAGTCACTGAACATTATCAGAAAGATAGTGCCTTGATCATTCCACAACAACACTTTTACCTATACAATAAAAATACTCTGTCCTTGAAGTCAGCCCTGGGACAACAAAGACCTTAAGAATAGCCTCAAAGAGGAGGCAGCTCTCTCCTTGCTCCTTTACATGAACCCTAAGCAGGTCTGCATGTTTTCCTTTCAATCAGAAACATATGGAAATGGCATAGGCACACAGGGAAGAAATAAAAATGATATCTCCTCAACTTATTCTGTCAAAACTATTAGCTATAGCTGGGCACCAAGGGCTTTCCCCTGTAATCTTAGCAACTAAGGAAGTTGAGATCTGAGGATCACAGTTCAAAGCTAGCCCAGGTAGGAAATTCCAAAAGACTCTTATTTCTAATCAACCACCAGAAAGACAAAAGTGGAGCTGTAGCTCAAATGATAGAACACCATCCTTGAGAATAAAGCTAAGGTATAGCCCCAGGCTTAATGCCAGAACAACCCCACCCCACAAGAGTAATTTTTAGGTTCTATACTGGGTGTTGGGAATAAAAAGATGAGTAAGAATTTCTTTCTTCTACTTCCACTACTACCAAGGTTTTAATCTGGAATATAGAAGTTATGACATTTCCACTTGAGATGTGAAGTCCTAGGGGAGAGGACTGATGGAAGAGCACTGCAAGACCACAATGTCTTCAAGGGGGGTTGACAGTACTGATAGCTTTCAGGAAGTCTTCTGAGAGGAGAAAACTGTAGTGGAGGTCTGGGAAGATAAAGGAGCTCAGTAGGCAGAGAAGCAGGAAGCAAGTTGCATTGTACAGGATCTCTTAGCAGTTGAGTGTTAATAATAAATGAAGCCCAGGGCATGAAGTAACTAGAGTCAGCAGTAAAAAAGCATAGATTAAATCACCCGTGTGTCTGGTATTTGGCAAGCAGTGTAGTAAAAGCCTTACTCCAAGACAATCATTTTGTTAGGTTTTTAAAGAAGAGGTTGTCAAGTAAGAACAACATCACGTATATGGTACTCAAGTAAGGGGTGGGTCGCTCCTTTTCCTTTTTCAGTCATGCCTCTCCACCATGCACAGTGAGGGCAGCAATTCGGTAAATACACTTCTTCTCCTGCCTGAATAGCATGTGGTGTTCTCTTCATCGTTTACCTAATGAAACCTACCTATTTAATATATCTTACACCTTTAATTCTAACAACTGGGACAAGCACCATTATGATCCTTGTTTTAAGTAACTTATACAAGTTCCCACAACTAAAAATTGTCTAATTCCAAATTGTAAGCCAAATTCCACACTGCTGTTTGAGGTAGGAGATAGGTCTGAAGACAGACACTGCACTTCACTTAGCCAATAGCAGGGGTCAGAAAATCTCTTTGATAAAGGATAAGGCCATAAACATTTTGGGCTCTGCGGTCCATTTTTTCATGGTGGCAACTACTCAACCGTGTTGCTGTTACAGTGAGAAAATAGTCAGACACAATTTATCAGTGAATAAGTATGGCTCTGATTCAATGAAACTTTATTTACAAAAACAGTCATCAAAATGGATTGGGCCCATAAGCTGTAGTTTACTAACTACTGATCAATAAAAAAATATCCAAGTGCCTTAAGAAAGAAATGGACATAGTTGGTTTGGGACAGTTCTCTCTCAAGTCTAACTCTTACCAAAAGCATAAAATTTCTGCTTGAAGCAAGTGTCAATTCCTCAAACTTGTACTTGAAGCAAGTGTCAATTCCTCAAACTTGTACTTGCCATTCCTTTTTCTTGTCTATTCCTCACATACCTCATTGCAGGTACTGTTTAGGCACTATGGATATAATTATAAACATAAATGAAGCTGCTTCTCTAATGATGCCTGCATTCTAGTGGGAGGAAAATATAAACACAGCACACATCCACACAAATACACACAATATGTTATGGCAACTGCTATGGAGAACAGCAAAATCAGGTAAACACTTCTGAGAGGGTTAATTCTATATAAAATAGTTATGAAAAGTAACTGTGATGATGAGATATTTGAATGAAGACTTCAAGGAAATAAGGGAATTAATTGGGTAGATATATGATGTGAAGAACAAGCATAACACCCAGGCTGAGAATATGTATGCATAGATTATTCAAGAAGCAGCAAAAGGGTGGATGAAGTTGGAGTCCAGTAAGAGAGGACAGTATAAATAGTAGAAAAATCAGATAGTAGGCAAGGGTCAGATCAAAATATGGTCTCTGTGGCTTTTTACATGAAGGCTTAGGACCGGCAAACACAGAGAACTGAAGTAAGCCTTGGTAAGTAAAAATGCTTAATAAATGAATTATTTCCCAGGGGGCAGACCATTGTCTCAGATAATTTGACTTGAAGGAATTTCCTGAAGCAAATCCTGAAGCTATTTATTGGCTTTCAGTCTTAAATTTTCCAGGGCAATATTTTCTAGGAGGAAATGACTAAGTTCGGACACAGGTAAGCTTAACTCAGTCCTCACCTTTTGAAAACAAATTGCATCATGAAGTACATATGTTACTCAGTGCATTTTATTGTTACAACAGAATACCAGACTACATAGCTTAAAAGAAAAAAATTATTATAGAAATTGAGAAGACAAGTATCAAGGAGCCAAACTGCTAAGTCATCACATGTCCTAATCAAGAAGGAAGAAGGCAGAGCCTTCATGTCCTAATTGCCTCTTAAAGGTCCTACTCTCTCTCTCTCTCTCTCTCTCTCTCTCTCTCTCTCTCTCTCTCTCTCTCTCTCTCTCTCTCTCTCTTTCTGTGTGTGTGTGAGAGAGAGACTTCACTATACAACCTGGGCTATATAGGTGGGCCTCAAACTCAAGATCCTTCTTCCTTAGACTTAAAAAATACTGGGATTACAAGTGTGTACTTCCTACCTCTATGGCAAATAAATTGGATGGACACTCATACCATAGCAGTTACATTTACTTTTTGTACATTTTTATTGTAAAAATACTGTACAGAGGGGTTACAGTTACATGAGCAAGGTAATGAGTACATTTCAAGCAAACATTGTTGCTTCTTCCTTTGTTTTCCTCCTACCATCCCTTCCCTCCCACCTCCACAATTACCCTCTCTCACCAAAGTTGTAAAGTTTGTTCTCAACATAGTGTCTTGTATCTCATTGTTACATGGGTCAACCTGTATCCCTATTTAAGCATTTTGTTTTTCCCTTCCCCTCCCCGAATTAGAGAAGTGTATATACAAGATGCAGGCACCGACACCAAATATAGTGAAAAAGGGTTATATCGTGAAGGAGGAACATACACAGAGACAAAAAAAATCACATGGTACATTATAAATATGTTAGAAACAATAACAGGAAAGAGCAGTTACATTTCAAAGTGCAAGGAAACAAATTCAATGATAATACTATACAGTGAAACAGTATGAGTTCCTTTCCACATATCATCTAATTTAGCTTTCACAATATCCCTTTGTGCTAGATTCTAGATGAGATAATAGAGACTGTTAGTGAATGGACCTCATACCATGTATGGTGCTATAAAAAGCGCCATGAGCTGGATAATTTTAAAATAATATAAATTTATTTTTCACAGACCTAAAGTCTGAAAGAGTAAAAATCAAGGTGCTAAAGAATTTAATGTCCTGTAAGGGCTGCTCTCTGCTTACAAGATTGCCCCTTGTGGCTGTGTCCTCATATGACAGAAGTTGAAGGGGAAAAGCAGACCTAGCTAGTTCTCATTCCAACCCTTAAAAGGCAATGATCCATCCATAAGTGCAGCGCTATCCTGGATAAATCATCTCCTCCAGGCCCCAACCTATTACCATCCTGCACTGGGATTAAGTTTCTATGTGAATTTTGAGAGACAAAAATATTCAAACAGTGACAATACTCAAGGTCACATAACTAGAAACTGATAAATCCAAGAATAAAATTCAAATCTTTTTTCCCCCAATGTTCATTATGCTTAGCCACTGCAAATCATGGCCTGCTACAGAACAAAGCAAAAGGCAGTGTTTCCAATTTTTCAAGGACACTAGTCTGCTTCTATATGAAATCCCTCAGTCCATGGTCTAGAAATGCAAATAATCTATTAGAAATGGGAGAATATATAAGAAGTCTATGGAAAGCAGCTGGTTTTCCTCACAACAAAGAAATGATTAAGTTATGGCCCTGAAGCTTTTTAGAAACCACAACCTAGGTCATATAGCTACTCAAAAACTCTTCAGGATGTCCACTGGGGCTTAATGCCATACCTTTCAACCACCAGGCCCAGGTGTACTCTCACTCCAGATATCAGATCAGAATAAAATCAGACATGGCAGGTCTTGCAACAGACAGTCAACACAGAAAAATGCATTGATGAATTCACCTTTAAGAGCCTAGACCACCCACAGAATTATAGCTACCTAATCTTGGATAATGGAGCTGAAAACACAGGTTGGAAGAAAGACAGCCTCTTCAATAAATGGTGCTGAAAAAAATAAGCTATACATATGCAGAAAACTGAAGGTAGTCCCATATATATTACCCTGCACAAGAATTGATTCTAAATGGATCAAAGATCAAATATTTTCAGATACCCTGAAAATATTACAGGAAGGGATAGAGGAACACGAGGGCTTCTAGCCATGGGTGGAAGCTTCCTAAGTAAATATCCAAAATCACAACAAATCAAAGAAAGACTTCATAAACAGGATTGCATAAAACAGAAGATTTTCTGCATGGTAAAAGACATAGATAACAAGATAAATAGCCCACAGAATGGTAGAAGATCTTTACTACCTATGAATCAGACAAGGGCCTCATATCTAAAATAGACTCAGAGCTCAAAAAAATAAACCCCTCAAAAATAAACCCTCAAACAACCCAATTAATAAATGGGCTAAAGACTTAATGAGAGACTTCTCAGAAGAAGAATGGTCAATAGACACATGAAGAAATGTTCAACATCTCTGTCTATAAAAGAAATGCATCAAAACAGCATTGAGATTTCACCTCACTCAAGTTAGAATAGTTATTATCAACAAAATTAACAATAACAGATACTGGCAGGGATGTGGCCAAAAAAAGAGAATGCTACTACACTGTTGGTGGGAATGTAAACTTGTTCAACCCTCTGAAAAACAGTATGGAGGTTCCTCAAAAGACTACACATAGAGCTTCCCTAAGACCTAGAAATTCCACTCGGGCATTTATCCAATAGATCACAAACAAGGCTACACAAAAGCTACTAGCACATCCATACTAGCACAACAATACTAGCACAGTATTGTTTCCTATTGCCAAGATATGGAATAAACCAAGTGGACACTCAGTGAACAAATGGATCAAGAAAGTGTGGCATATATACACAATGGAATTCTATGCTTCCATCAGAAAGAATGATATTGTACCATTCAGAAGGAAATAGAAAGACTTGGGGGAAAAAATGTATTAAGCGAAGTAAGCCAGACCCAGAGAAACATAGGTCCCATGGTTTCCCTCATAACTAGAATGTATGAATAATCTACAAGTAGACACTTGGATAGTAAAAGACAAAAAAAATCAGCCAGATGCCGGTGGCTCATGCCTGTAATCCTAGCTACTCAGGAGGCTGAGATCTGAGGATCATGCTTCAAAGCCATCCCAGGAAGGAAAGTTTCAGAGACTCTTATCTCCAATAAACCACTAGAAAACCGGAAGTGGCGCTGTGGCTCAAGCGGTAGAGCACTCTCCTTGAGCTGAAGAGCTGAGGGATAGCACCCAAGCCCAGAGTTCAAGCCCCTCGACCAACCAAAAAAAAAAAAAAAAAGACAAAAAAATCACTTGGAAATGATAAATTATACAAGACTCAACATTCACACAGTGAGACTAAAGGAGGATGTTCTTAGGAGAGGATCACTCTCAATAGCTTTGTGCATATGACCATTTAAAATAATATTTATGAAAATGAACTCCAAGAAATGGAAATAAGATTATTTTCCATTGTTGCTGTTTTTGTTTTCTTTATCTTTTGTCTTGTTTGTTAGTTTATTTGTCTTTGAGAGAGTAAGGGGGGTACAGAAAGGTGAGAAAAAGGGTGAACAAATGCATCAGTGATAGTCATCGGACACTGTTGAAAATGAACTATATAACTTATGGGGATGACAGGAGGGAAAAACTGGTAGAGAGCAAGGGAAGGAGCAACATTATTCAAAAAGAAATGTACTCATTACCTGACTTACATAACTATATCTCCTCTGTACATCACCTTTACAATAACAATAAAAATATTAATAAAAAATTAAAAGAACCTAAAACACCTGGACAGTCTATATTATATGTTTCAAATACAATTACTTTTGTGTATCTGTGTGTCATAATAGGGCTTGAACTCAGGGCCTCCTGCTCTTTTTTGGCCCTTTCTTTCATAGCTGGTGCTTTACCACCTTAGACATGTCTCCAGATCCAGCTTTTTGTTAGTTAACTGGAAATAGGAGCCTCCCAGTTTTGTCTGCCTGAGCTGTCTCCAAACCTTAATCCTCAGATCTCAGCCTCCTGAGTGTAGGGAGTTTTAATCTGAATAAAGGAAGTAAGATGAGGTGCAAAAATTAAATTTAGTGAAAGAACCACAAATGGAAGTCATTGTAGCCCTGTTGTATTAAATGTGTGTGTGGGGGGGGGGGGGGCGGTGTGGCTGTAGAAAGGAAGTAGAAGATGTAAAGGAGGAGTGCTCTCTCTCTCTCTCAATCTCCCTCGTGTATGTGTGTGTGTGTGTATGTGTGTGTGTGTGTGTGTGTGTGTGTGTGTGTGTGTGTGTGTGTGTATTCATGACTATAACTCAAGGCTTAAAAAAACTTTCTAAAAGGATAAATTTCCTCATGCAAAACTAAAGAGGATAATAATCATAAGAAGCCCTGAGTGCTCATTTTGTGCTATGAACCAGGCACAATTTTAAGAGCTTTATATACATTATGTATGTTTATCTCCACAACAATTCTACTAGGCCCAGGTTAAGAAATCAAACCTATTTAGCATGAAGAAATGCTATGGAACTTCAAAAGGAAGGTATTTCACTGAAACATGCTGTATTTGCACAAAATAAAATTAAAGAAATGCAGATAAATGTCTCCTGACTATTGATTTCTATATGTTTGTGTAACTGCTAGAGAAAGGTATTTTAAAATTTACCCAAATCAAACTAAATCCATTACTTCTTGAAAATGAGAAACAATCACATTCTCTTTCTGCCCAACAAAATGGATGAAATTTCACTCAGATAAACATTTAAGAAATTTCTAAATAAAAGAGGAGAGAAGAAACAAAAAAAAATAAGACACTTCAAGGTAATGAAATTATTTCTGAATTCAGTCAGGATTTTTAAGGGAGGGGTAGCATAGGATCTTGTGCTTGATTAGGCAGTCCCTTCCCACTTGAGCCACACCTCTGTCCCTTTCTACTTTAGTGTCCAGGCCAGCCTACACTGAGGTTTGCCTACTTAATACTGTCAAGGAAAGCTGTCATCTTGCCTTGAACTGCAATCCTCCTGTCCTCAGCCTCCTGAGAATCCATAATTATAGACATGAGCCACTGAGTCTGGCTTAAATGAGTGTTCTTTAAAAATATCTAAAGGTTGGTTGGGGCTGGGAAGGTGTCTCAGTGCTAGAGTGCTTGCCTTGCATGCATGAGGCCATGGATTTGATTCCTAAGCAGAGAAAGCTGGAAGTGGTGCTGCGGCTCAAGTGGTAGAGCACTAGCCTTGAGCTGAAGAGCTAAGGGACAGCACCCAGGCCCAGAGTTCAGGCCCAATGACTGACCAAAAATAATCCAAAGGCTGGATGTGGTTATGAACACCTGTAATCTCAACCATGCAAGAGGCAGAATACTAGAAGGATTGCAGTTCAAAGCCACCTAAGGAAAAAAAAAATCAAGTTAACAAAATCTTATCTGAAAAAACAAGCCATCAATGGTGGTATACTCCCACAAGCCTAGCCAGGTAGGAAACAGAAATGAGAGGATAATGGTTCTAGTCTAGTCACAGGCAAGATAATAGACCCTATCTGGAAAAAAAAAAGCTAAGCAAAATGGTCTGGGACATGGTTCTTTTGGTCAAACCATTGCCTAACAGTCATAAGTCTCTGAATTCAAATCCCAGTACTGCAAAATAAATAATTAAGATATCTAGTATCTCTTGCCTTCCCCATCTTGCCACAGCAAGAAAATCCTCACCAGCCCTACATTGGACTTCCTATCTTTTTTTTCAGATATTGTCTCACTATGTAGTCCATGCTAGCCTCAAATTTAAGATTTTCCTGCCTAAGTTGCCCAAATGTTAGGATTACAGGTGTGCATCACCATACTTAGGCTGGCTGGTTTTGAATTTGTGATCCTCTTGCTTCAGCCTCCCAACTTATCAGATTACAGGAGTGTACTACTTCACCTGGTTCTCATAAATATAAACAAATATAAAAAAAATAAAATATTCAAGCAGATATAATAAAATTTGAGGACAGAGAAAAAGGAAGAGGGGGAAGGAGAGCTAGAAGAAAAGGGAGAGGGAGAGGGAACAGAAGGAGGAGTAGAGGGGATGAAAAGAGAAAATGAATATATATCTTAGTGTAACTGCAGAAATGATCAGGGGTATGTTGCATATGTATAGTGTAGAAGATCATAATACACTGCCTCAAAATATGCTTGTTTTGCATAAGGATTATTTTGAACTGATTATTCTGAGAAACTGCAGACATAGGAGAAGCTCTAAAAAGAGAGTAGAAGTTTCCCTTTTATAAGGGAAATTAGCATGTCTAAAGGAAATCCCCATTTGTAAGAGTGTCTTCTAGGCACTAGGAGGAAACTAAAGACTCACCAAAAGAGAAGGCACCTACTTAAGGCTGCCTAACAAATCTTTTCCTAGTTCATTCTCATTTTCCTACTCATCTTTCACAGAACTATCCCTTCCAACACCTTTTTGTTCTTTGTTTCAACTTGCAATCAATGGTCTTTAAGCCTGAATTCAAAGTCACTTCCTTAAGAGTTACTACTTGTTCCATCTTCCGCTTTGTTTTTTCTTGGTAATATGTTTTTCATTACATGACTCTCTCTCACCTAAGAAGTATGAAGAGCCCAAGGAACTTACTTCATCCTCTCTACACTTGAATGACCACTTTAGTTTATGTTGGAAAACAGAAGCAAGAACATACGTCTTCCCACATGAAATCAACTCCCACCTGCACTCAAAAGAAAGGAAATAGGAAATGGAATGGTTTTTTTTTTAATGAAACCAAGGAAGAATTGACACAAATCATAAACTAAGAGTATCAGCCAAATGAAATATATTCTGAACCTAAATAGGGATGGATACCAAAAAAGACCTAAAGTTTTCCAGGTACTGTGAAGTAATTGATAACAAATATCCAAGATATGTCATATACAAAAAAGTAGTCTACTTTCTCATGTAATCCTGACAACTTCATGGTGTGGGCATTTTTACTGCTATTTACAAGGGAGGAAACAGAGTCACAAAGAAGGTAAGGGCTCCTACTTATGGGAACAAGAGTTGGAACTATGGAATTTGGGTACTCCATAAGCAAGTGATAACAAAAATCCCTTGCTTAATACAAAGTAAATTCTGGTCATTGGCTGGGTCTGGTTCCAGAGAACCTCCTTAAAACCCTTTCTGATGCACTGTCTCTGTCAGGAAATGCAGCCTATACAAAAACCTGTCAGAAAGAAACAACAGGTGGCCAATAAGGCTGCAAGGAGGTGAGCAAGCAATTTGTAGCTGTTGTTCTTTTGTTAGCTGAGGAGCAGGAAGTCATCACTCAAAAAACCTGTGGAACTTGGGGCTTTAAGCCAAGATGGTCAGGCATGTTGGCAGATTGTGCTGGGAAATTCATGTAAACTACTCAGAGACTGCTGACTTAAATCCAAGCAGGCTGAAACCTTGTGTGCCCTTCATTGCACAATTTTTTTTCAGTAATCAAATGGTCTACAGCAAATGTTCTGTAGAATATGTTGAAGATAGTTTCAATATCTTTGGGCCAAAGATGAATTATTCACAATATATGGCATTGCATGATCATTAGGAAATAAGGCATGGTTTGGAAGGAGGACAATAGGAAGGATAGGAAATACTGAAATGTAACAAAATGAAACAAACAAAAAAAAACTAGAGAGGGGAGTGGCTCCAAGAGGAAATGCTAATCGATTTCAAGCATTAAATTTAAGGTGTTTGGGGAAAAAAGTTTGAATTTCTGGAGGTGTGGCTCAAGCCATAGAGCTCCTGCCTAGCAAATACAGAGTGTTGAGTTCAGACCCCAGTATCACAAAATTAAATAATAAATAAATACTCTAAAAAATTTAAAAATTGTAGAAAATTACTTCAGTTTAAAAAACATGCACTACCCCTTTCAAGATGATTATATCTCTAGTAAATATAAGTATATAAACACACATACAAAATATTATATATGAAACATGGATTAATGTCTAAAATTACACATAGTTGTTTATTATACCCTAATATTATATAATAACCAATCTATTTCTCTTCAAATGGCTGGGCTGGGCCAAGGGAACCATCACTACAGTAGATCTGGATATAAATTTAATATAACTCTAAAGAGCACATATATAGAAATATTCACAATATGGAATAATAATAGTAAACTAGAAATAGTGGATGTACACAAGATATATAATGAAATATATATAGTCTTTAACTTACGATAGAGTTTTGTCTTCATAAATCCATTGCCAATTAGGAGGAAATAATCTCAGTCCAGAGGCCATGCCTCTGGAGGATCATGGTATGAGGCCGTCCTTGCCAAAATGTCTGAGACGCTATCTCAAATATAACTGAAGCACAAAAGTTTGAAATCATGACTCAAGTGGTAAAGGGACTGTCTAGTAACTACAAGGCTCTGAGTTCAAGGCCCCAGTACTACCACACACAAAAAAAGAGAAAATAATTCTTATAAAAAGAGAGTAGAATTATTTGTTCTATAGACTGGAGAGAAAGCCCCAAAGTAGCTCCTACCGAAAGATTTCTCAAAATAGAATTTTCTCAACAACAACAACAAAAACCAGCATATTCTTAATATTAAACCAGACAACAAGAATGGATAAAAGTGAGGTGATGTTCCAAATTTATAGTTTCCAAAACATGAGATATTAAAAATCCTCAACGTTGATTAGTGTTGCCATTTTGATTTCCTTATTTGGTTTCTCAATAGCAACAATGCATGCTACAGAATAACATTAATTCAAAATGAACAACAAATCTCCCTGTGCACTGAAACATGAAGTCAATTTATGTCAAATGTTGTAGCACAGAGATTGAAATTTAATAAACAGAAATCTTACCGGTGTATCTTATGAATTTATTTAGCAGAACAGTATTTTACCTTTAAAGCCTACTCTAAAAAGGAGAAGAAAAGAAATGAAGTTAGAGTAAATTTTGCTTTTTCTTATGACTCCAACTTGAAGCAGAACATTTTGTACAGTGGCTCAGAGGGTGAATTTCATTTCCACTATCTCAGCAGCAGCCAATTTGAAACCTGATTTGAAGTTGATTGTTTTCAAGCAGTTACTAGTATATATGTATTTAGTAATGGACAGGCACTGAGTCTCATTTTCCTTCTACTTCCTCCACTAATCTAGTTATGAAATATGATTTTTCAGCACCCTTGAATATACATGCATTGAGATGAAATAGAATTTGCTTATTTCAATATCCATCCAACTTTTCTTTTTAAATAACATTTATTTTCTTTTATAGGAGGAGGAACTTCAAAGACAAGAAAACTGTGTACTTGAGGTTTATTTCATTTCCTTTTTTGGGGGGGGGTCCAGTTGTGGGGCCTGAACACTGGGCCTGGGTGCTGTCCCTCAGCTCTTCAGCTCAAGGCTAGTGCTCTACCACTTGAGCCACAGTGCCACTTCTGGCTTTTTCATTTTTGCTTATGTGGTGCTGAGGAATCAAACCCAGGGCCTCATGCATGCAAGGCAAGTTCTCTACCACTGAGCCACCTCCCCAGCCCCTTCATTTCCTCTTTTTAGTTGTTTGCAGTGCTGGGGATAGAGCCAGGGCTGCATGCATTCTGGAAAAGTGCTCTACCACTGAACCATTATACTTTAGCCCTTGACAGTTCTTAAGTAGCTGGTGACATAGCATGACTCTATCTCAAAAAACAAACAAACAGAAAACCCAAATGAATGGATGGATGAAAAGAAAAAAGGAAAAATCCCTCATTGCAGATCTGCTAAGATAAGAAATATTCCAGTGAAGGGCTGCTAAATCTGTCTAGACCTTGAGAAAAAAACTTACAGTATAGAACCACACATGATTCATAATGAAGATTCAAGGTAAGTGAGAAATAAACTTCTGCCATTGTAATCTCTTTGAAGGAATGTTTGTTATCACATCATAATTTAGGGCAGACTGACTAATATGGTCAAATTGCCCAGGTTGTGTTTTGTATATGTTCTTTTTAGAGATTTGAAATATTTACTTTACAAGGACTAAGGGGCACTAGGTTGTACTTACTCTCACTGGTAGGAATATTGCTTAAGTATAATTTGTTCCTATAATCTGTTCATTTTAGTATTCCATTCTCCTGTAATTGTCCTGACAACAGCAGAGACAAGAATAAGAAAGGAAGATAGGGAGGTTCATTGATAAGACACATCCATTTTAAATGTAGTACTCAGTGAATTTTGATAAATACATGCAACCACGTAACTTGCACATTAAGATATAAACATTTCTAGAAGCTTCTCTTACTCCTTCCTAACCTCCAGAAATGAGCAACCATTGATATGTTTGCCTTCAATAATATTAGACTAACCTTGATTATTTTAGAATTTCATATAATCACATAAGCCAGGAGTGGTGGTACTCTTCTATAATCACACATATTTTGAAGGATGAGATAGGCAGAAATCACAGTTCAAGGCCAGTCTGGCAAAACGTTAGCAAGGATGGCCTTGTGTCAAAAACAACCTGTGGTGGTACATTCCTATAATTCTAGCTAAACAAGGGACAAAAGTAGGAGGATCATCCATCAGAAAGAATGATACCGCCCCATTTGTTAGGAAATGGAAAGACTTGGAAAAAATCACATTAAGTGCAGTAAGCCAGGCCCAAAGAAACGTAGGTCCTATGGTTTTCCTTATTTGCAATAACTAGTATATGTCTAGGACAAGCAGAAAAGGTCAAAAGCTACGTATATATCACCATAGAAAATGATGCTAAGCTAAGTGAACCCCAAGGTAGGGACACAAGAGGTTTTATCTTTGTTGCTGTTGTTTTTAATATATTTACAATGTACTATGTGATTTTTTTTGTTTCTTTTGTATGTTCTTCCCCCATGGTATAACCCCTGTTTTCACTGTATTCGATTCCTGTGCCCTGCATCTTGTATATTCATTTTTCTAATTTGGGGAGGAGAAGGGAAATAACAAAATGCTGAAATAAGGATACAGGTTGACACATTGTAACAATGAGACACTATGTTAAAAATGAACTTTACAGCTGGGGGGATGGAGAAGCTGGGGAAGTGGGGAGGAAGGTATGTTAGGGGAAAAACAATGGAGGGACAATGCTCGATAGGAAATGTACTTATTATCTTACTCATGTAACTGTAACCCATTTGTACAGTATCTTTACACACTCTCTCTCTGTGTCATATATATATATATGTACATATATGTCACATATATGTGTATATATATACATATATATATATATATGTATATATATATGTATGAAGTAGGAATATCACTCTCTGAGGCCAATCTGGGCAAAAGTGTGAGTTCTTACATGAAAAAACTAAAAATGCTAAAAGATTGGGAGTGTAGTTCAAGTGGTAGAGCAATTAGCTAACCTGAGTTCAGTTGCCAGTACTACTAATTAGTTAATTATATAAATTACATAAGATACTCTTGGATAGCCAGTCACCAAGATAAGTCCCTGCCTTCTGGTAGTTACAGTCTTCCCACATTATACCAGCACTGGCCAGTATGATGAAGAACATACAGTAGAAGTAATCATATGTCATTTCTGACAGATTATAAAAGACACATATTATTATCTTTCACAAAGCTCTTAGACCACTCATTCCAAGGAAAACTAAGTACTCCGCAGCCATACAGACAGGCCCATATGACAAGGAACTGAAGCCTTGTGCTCATAGCCATGTACATGGTTAAATGTGGAAGCAGACATTCCACCATTGGTACAGTCTCAAATGACTACATCTCCAGCTGGACTTTGATTTCAAACTGAACCAGAAGCACCTAGCTTAAGCCGCACTCAGACTACTGACCTAGCAAAATAAGGTTGAAAAGAAAACCATTGTGTTAAATCACTGAGGTTAAGGGTGATATTATGCAGCAATATGTAACTCACCCAGTACTCTTTTGTGTCTAGCATCTTTCACTAGGCAGAACGTTTGTGAGACTTATCAATATGGTTACATTTATCATGTGGTTTTGGCTTTTTATTGAGGAGTGATACAGTCTGCCAGATATGTCCTCCTTGGCTTTGTCTCATTTAGATTTTGGTTTGACAGTTTCTTATTACTTTAATATTCTTAAGGAATTAAACACTTTTAGTGGGCTGGGAAGGTGATTCAGTGGTAGAGTGCTTGCCTTGCATGCATGAAGCCCTGGGTTCGATTCCCCGGTACCACATAAGCAGTAAAAGCCAGAAGTGGTGCTATGGATCAAGTGGTAGAGTGCTAGCCTTGAAGAGCTGAGGGACAGCACCCTGGCCCAGAGTTCAGGCCCCACAACCAACAAAAAAAAGACTTTTAGTGCTTTAAATTGTTTTTAGTAGGAGAGTTAAGTTTGTATTCTCCCTTGTTTATACCCATGATAGCTTGATATTAGAACTGTGAGTTTTACTAAGATGACTACTTCTAAGATATTTACCAGTGGCTCATTCCTGTGATCCTAGATCAAGTGGCTGAGATCTGAGGAGCATGGTTCCATGCCTACAAATCCAAGAGTCTTGTACCACCAATTAAACAGCAGAAAATTACACAGAAGTAAAAGCATAGCTCAAATGGCATGGCACCAGCTGTGAGTGAAAAAGCTAAATGAGAGTGTGAAGCCATTAGTTCAAACCGCAGTACTAGCACAAACACACAGACACACAGACGCACACAATTTAATGAATAATTATGAAATTCTAAGCATAATTTTAAAATTGAAATATATTTGAAAAAACTGATTTTGAAGCTTAGTTTCCTTTACCTCTTGTTTAAAAAAGAAGACAGTGGCAAGGTATTTGTCTAATGATCTGTTGGTTATTAATGATGTTGGAGTTCAGAACAAGATATCACGAAGCATTACACCTTGGCATGAATATTATTTGAGTGGGAGGAGACTGGGAAGTCAAGAAATGCAGAAGTTTCTGTGACTCTCCCTACCCTCTTTTCCTCCCCCAAAGCAAGTTCTTGAAAATAGAATTCCCCAATGATTAATGTCTTTGGATCTATGTGAGATTTGAGGGAAAGTATTGTTTCTTGGATAAATTTGGGTGCTTCATTGTTTGGCGAATAGATATTTAGAATTGTAAGATCCTCATGAAGGAGAGATCCCTTAATTAGTATGTAGCTACCTTCTTTATCTCTTCTCACTAATTTTAATTTTAAGTCTATTTTATCTGATATTAGGATTGCAACTCCTGCCTGTTTATGGGGGCCGATTTCTTGGTAGATTTTGTTCCAGCCTTTCACATTGAATATGTGTTTGTTTTTATGGGCAAGATGTGACTCCTGAAGGCAGCAGATAGAAGGATCATGCTTTTTATTCCAACTAAACAGTCTGTGTCACTAAATTGGAGAGTTAATTCCATTAATGTTGAGAGTTAGGACTGAGAGGTGTTTGGGAGTTACTGTCATGTTATCCACCTTCTTGGGGGCTGTGGCAACTGGGTTCTTCCTATGGTTCTTGGATTCTCAGTTTTGGTAAAGCTTCTTGGCATTTATTGTGGTTTTGTTGGTGTACTATGTGTAGGACATCTTTAAGTATTTTTTGTAGGGCTGATTTGGTAGAGATGTTTTGTTTCAGTTTTTCTTTGTTATAGAAGGTTTTTATTTGACCTTCAGTTATGAAGGAGAGTTTAGCTGGGTACAGTATTCTTGGTTGATAGTTGTTTGTCTTTAGGGCATGGCATACATCATTCCAGGCTATTCTTGCTTTAATTGTCTCTGCTAAGAAATCTGAGGTGATTCTACTTGGTTTCCCTTCATAGGTGATTGATCTTTTCTCCTTGACAGCTTTAAGGATCTTTTCCTCAGTCTGAATTGATCCTGTGTGGATTATAATGTGATGGTGGGATGTTCTGTTCTGGTCTCGTCTATTCGGGGTTCTAAAAGCTTCTTGTATCTGAATAGGCCTATCTTTCTGCTTGTTTGGGAAGTTCTCTGCTAGAATCCTGTTAAGTAAATTTCCTAGACCATAAACTTCTGTCTCTAGGTGATCCTCTACACCCATTATCTTCAGATTAGGCCTTCTGATGGTGTCTTCCAAATGTTGAATTCATCTATCATATTTCTTCTATTTGTCTTGGATGGGTGTATGTTCTTTCTCTATAATATCTAGGCTGTCTTCAATCCCTGAGATTCAATCTTCTGCATGGTCTAACCTACTGTCAAGACTTTCTACTTTGTTTTTTTCATTCTTTTCCTTCTAATTGGTTGGCTTTGATGGCTTCAAATTCTTTGTTGGAACTTTGTTTTAGATCTTGTATGAACTTCATTAGTTCCTTAATTTGGTGTTCAGTGTTTATTCTCAAATCACTTAGTTGGTTGGTTATGGTTTCCTTGGACTCCAATTCCTTCTGTTGGGTTCCATTCAGCATTCCCTTTGTGGTCTCCCTGACTTCTTTCAGCTGTTTATGGATTCCATGAATGCCTCTATTGATCTTTGTCTATTCTCATCCCACTCTTGCAATTCCTGTATTACTCTTTGATTAGCTTCCTCACATTTACACAATTCCTGTAATTCTCTTTGACTGTTCTCAGTCTCCTCACACAATTCCTGTGTTTCTCTTTGACTGTTCTCAGCCTGCTCATGCAATTACTTTATTTCTCTTTGAGTGTTCTTAACCTGCTCATACAATTCCTGTATCAATCTTTGAGTAGCTTCCTCAAGCTCACGACATTCCTGTATTAATCTTTGGTTTTCCTCCTCTTGCTCCCTATCACACTCACACTGAGTCCTTTGCAGGTTTTCAGTCTTTTCATTCACCATATTTAACTGTAGTTTCACAGTCAAAATGGCTGCAGATACAATCTAGTTCAACAGATACAATCTACTCAACATCAAATAACTATGGATTAATGGCTCATAACAGCAAAGAGGGATTCAACAAACCAGAAATTATTACGTTATGGAGAAATGTGAGGGAAAATAGGATTAGAGGGCTGTGGGGAGGTAAAAGGAGAGTGGATTTAACTAAGTCCTAATCTCAGAGAGAGAAATGGATTGGACAGAATGATAGGAGAGAGATATAAAAAAAGAAAAAATGGAAAGATAAAATTCAAATTTAGAAAGTGAAACACTTAAAAATTATGTAAATACAAAGAAATGATGTTGAGAGGAGAAAAGGATAGGATGAGAGGAGGGGAGGGATAGAAAGGAAACATGAAAAACTAAAATATAAAAATTCTTAAAAATTAGTTATTTGAAAATTATATAGGTATAAAGAGATTAATATTGCTATTAAACAATTTAAGCCTAACAGGTTGTGAATTGAGTAATAAATTTCTGGATTAAGTATATACACAATGGGGATAAGGGCTAATAATTGACGACAGGTAAGTATCTGGGGATGAGCAGAACAGCAATTATGTCATGCAAAAAAAAGAAATAAAGAGGAAAAAAATGAAAGGGATAAAAATAAAAAGGACCAAAAGGTCAAAAGAGATTCAAAAAAAAAAGCACACACACACAAACACACACACTTAAAATAAAAATTACGAGATGAAAAAAAGATTAATAGAAAACAATTTTTAAAAATAAAAAATTTAAATAAAGGTAGAAAACAGTTCTTTGATTTTTTTTTTTTTTTTGGCGGGGGAGGGTGAATGGGAAGATCCTGTGTCTCCTCTGCGTCCATAACCAGTCTCTTGGTGGGGTCTCTGGTGGAGTCTATGGTCTGCTTTTAGTGTTTGGTTTTCCTGTGCCTTGATTTTTTTTTTTTTTTTTTTTGCCTGGGTGCTGTCCCTCAGCTCTTCAGCTCAAGGCTAGCGCTCTACCACTTGAGCCACAGCGCCACTTCCAGCTTTTTTCTTTTTGCTTATGTGGTGCTGAGGAATCGAACCCAGGGCCTCATGTATGCAAGGCAAGCGCTCTACCACTGAGCCACCTTCCCAGCCCCTGGTTTGTTTTTTTTTTTTAAGTGAGGTTATTTGAGCCGGCAGAAAAATGCTCTGAATTACCCAGGACTTTGTGATCCTCCTCCTAGGCTAGTTCAGTGGGAGGTAGATCGGCTTTGAGCATCACAAAAGAGGGAGATGGCTGTTGCCTCTAGATTGGAGATGCTGTGATGAGGCTAGGTTCTGGGTAGGGTTGAGGCCTTTCAGCAAACAGTAGCTTTTTCCTGAGGGGCTATCTCCTGAGACACTTGTAGAGCCCAGCCTGGAGCCATTCTTGGGGTTTATGTTTACTGAATTTCAATAGTTTGTCTAGGCTGCTGTAGGGAGGGGCAGCCTCTGGCTTTGTTTGCCCAATCAAGGAAGTCACTCCTCCAGGAGTGGAGCTCCTTCTGCCTGGGCTGGGTGACTTTCCCCTGGGTGGAGCTGAGCCTGGCAGGTCAGGTCAGGTTCCTGTGACCTGCTAAATGACTCTTTTGTTTTCTTCCAAGGCCTGAGTTAGAGCTAGCTGCTCAGCCAGGCCTTTGTCAGTATCAAAGATGGAGATCTCCTGTGGTGGGGGGAGGGGCAGCTCCCTGAGAGGATGTCAGGGTTCTACTCAAGGCAGAGTCTTGGTTTCTGGGCCATCTCTGGTCTTCCTTGTCAGTTCTTGCTGGTATTGAGTAGAATCCGCTAGCCTGCTCTGTCTTGAACCTTTGTCCTGGACTCTCTCTATTATAGCTATGGCAGCTACGGCCGCTGCCGCTGCCAGCACTGCTGCCACAGCCGGTACTACCAGCAAGTGCTCAGATCTGTCTTCTTGCCTGGATTTTCCCTCTCTGGCCAAACTCTCTGTACTGTGATGGCACACTTGGTGTGATTCTCTAGGCTAGGACTGTTCACTGAAACACTAAAACTGCTTTCTATGCAAGAACTATTTTAGCCTCCAGCTTCTCCTTCACCATCTTTCTCCAAAAAACAGAAAGTTCTCTTTCTCTAGAACCCTCCACTAAAGATCTCATGTTGCAGATGTCCAATCTTGTACCCAGAAGTGAGGCATGTCAAATAAAGACACGAAAGTGCATCAAAACCAACTGGCCTTGCTGAGATCTGAGGATTGCGGTTCAAAGCCAGCCCAGGCAGGAAAGTCGCTGAAACTCTTAACTCCAATAAACCATCAGAAAGGCAGAGGTGACGCTGTAGCTCATATGGTAGAGCGCTCGCCTTGAGCTGAAGAGCTGATGGACAGAGCTCAGGCCCAGTAGTTCAAACCCCACGACTGACAAAAAAATTACACACACACACACACACACACACACACACACACACACACACTTTTTCCTAAGTCTTCATTTATGAACGTTCCAAGGGCACAAACAACTTTTATTGGATACATTTGTTAGGCTTTTCTCTTTTTAATCTTTCTTTTGTTATAAGAATGTCAGTTATGAACTTTGTACTGAGCAAAGAATAAGACATTACTTATCCTTTCCTGCAATGGTGAAGGATTTGTATAACATTTGGCCCAGGGAAACTATTGTGCTGATGATTTTCATTCAATGTTTCATATATATATATGTGTGTGTGTGTGTGTGTGTGTGTGTATATATATCATATATATATATGCTTTTCAATTTACTATTGTATAAATGGGTGTTAAGTATTTTAGGGTAGGAACCAGGACTATTTTGTTATTGGATTCCCCACAGAGTACTGCTACAGTGTAGTACTCAATAGATATTTGTTAAATGAATAAATTAATGAAATTGGTGGGATAGTCCATTACGAATCTTTGTTACCTTTACAAGCTGTCACAAAGCTTTCATTTTACTTTCTGGGGGGGGGGAGGTAATTTTTTAACCTTGTTGAAAAATTATACTATCTTCCAATATAATCTGTGTTATTTATAGGATCTTAAGGAGAAACTAAGCAGTTAAAACTCCTTATCAGAGCAGAGCAAAGACTAGAAGTGGTTGTAGGTGTGCTTTGAAATTCACTTTAGGCTGGTAACTCCTACACTGAGATCTGGCTGCTGAAAGGGGGACCTGTCTCCACCTACCTTTGAATAAATGCATGAAGCATGAATGAGGGAGGGGAAGTATAATCTTAGGAAATGAGCTGTAGAAATGTTTCTTCTGTAATGAGTCACATAGATGTAGATAGTATGCATGCATATATTATATGAACTCAAAATGCATTCATTCAGCAAATAAACAGGGGGCATTTGGTTTCTCTCACATTTTCATGAAGTCATTGTCTTCTTATAGGTCCTAGGCCATTCTAGAAGGGATCACCTCTGTCTATGAAAATAAAATAAAAGTTCTTTGGCTATATGGCTCTGTCCGACTTAGTGTTCTGTCTTGCTAACTGCCAATCACTTTATTCTTCCCAGACATTCAGCTTTCTCTCTGCAAATCAGCAAATCTTCAGGCTCCGACTGACAGGCGTCCCATTGCTATGCAACAGCCTAAACTAGGTCCCAGTCACTCCACTTGAGCTGGGAGAAATTCCTCTTTATGTAGGTTGTTTTTCTTAGGTAAGTTTAAACAGTAGGACAAACACTGTAGAATCAAAAGTAAGACTAGTCAGGTCTAGCTCTTAGTAGGTATTTACTCAAGAGTGTAAACTGTAGTAACAAATATAATAGCCTGGCTGGGCACTGATGGACCACATCTCTAATCATAGCTAGTCAAGGAACTAAGACCTGAAACCGACCCACGCAGTGATGTCCATGAGACTCTTATCTCCTATTAACCAGTAAAATAAGGCCAGAAGTAAAGGTGTGGCTCAAGTGAGTAAAGCACCATCCTTGAGTGAAAAAAGGGGAAAGATGGGACCCTGAGTTAAAGTCCCAACACTGACACAAGAAAAAAATACTACTATCCTGGTAAATTGAAATTTAGAAATAAAGGCCAGGTGCTGGTGGCTCACGTCTGTAATCCTAGCTACTCAGGAGGCTAAAATCTGAGGATTGCAATTCAAAGCCAGCCCAGGCAGGAAAGTTCATGAGACTCTTATCTCCAATAAACCACCAGAAAACCGGAGGTGGCACTGCTGTGGCTCAAGTGGTAAAGTGCTAGCCTTAAGCTGAAGAGCTAAGGGACAGTGCTCAAACTCATAATCCAAGCCCCAAGACTGACAGTAAGAAAGAAAGAAAGAAACAAACAAACAAACAAAGGTCCCATGGTTTCCCTTATTTGCAATAACTAGTATATGTCTGAGTCAAGCAGAAAAGGTCAGATAAGTTGAGGTTAGGGAAATGAACCCTAAGATATATATTCAAATGTTTTTTTTTTCTTTCATGCGATTGTTTCTAACACATTTATAAGATTATTTCTTTGTTGCTTTGTATGTCCCTCCCCCATGGTATAACCCCTGCTTTCACTGTATTTGATGTCGGTATAATTTGTGGAGGGGAAGGGAAAAAACAAATTGTTTAAATAGGGATACAGGTGGACCCAACCCATTTCAACAATGAGATGTGCAAGTCGTTATGTTGAAAACGAACTTTACAACTTTGGTGGGGGGGAGGAGGGTTGGGTGGGGGGTCGGGAGGAGGATGGGATGGGAAGGGGAAACAAAGGAGGAGGCTACAATGCTTGATAAGAAATGTACTCATTATCTTGCCCATGTAATTGTAACCCCTCTGTACAGTATTTTCACAATAAAAAAAACAAATGGTTTCATTGCATGCTTAGTAATAACATATTACTAAAATGTTCATAATGCTTCAAGAAATAGTCACTATTAGAATTTTGTGATTTATTTTTATTCATTTTACTTTTTTGCATGGATACTGCTCAAGAAATCTAGCTTCGTAAAGTAATCTCTTTCTGGGTAAAAAATATAGTGCTGGAAAGCCTGTGTCTTCAATTCCCTACAGGGAATTCTGGGTTTACACTGTAGAGGTGACAGTGGACATGTATCTATGAGTCTATTTCTTCAATCCCATCTACATTAAAATAGTCCTGAGAGGCTGGGGGTGAAGCTCCATAGCAGAATCATTGTCTAGCATGTGTGTGTCCCTGGGTTTTCATTCTTAGCACTGCAAAAACTGGAAACATGTTGTGAAGAGAATTCTCTAATGGTCTCCTTCCCAATGCTTTGAAGTTGTCTTTGATAACATTTATCAACTTTCAGTTTTATGTGAAAATACAAAAACAAAACCTATCAATAAGTAGAGTATCACTTTTTCTAGAAACTATATCAGAGAGAATGAATTATTTTATTTCAAGACATTTCTGAAATATGTGGACCTTCCTATAACATTTTACAATGGTTGGGGTGATTATTATGAAACTAAAAATACATTGTCAACAGAGAGATAGATGAATCTTAAGTACCTTGTCTCTATCCTTTAAACTCCATATGCCATGGTTACTAATATCTGATAAACTTTTTCAAGATGTAGCTAACATATCACCTTTTGTGTGGGAATAAAAGAGAATCTAGGCCAAGCATCATGGTACAAGACTGCAACCCTAGCTACATGAGTGGTAGAGATAGAGAGGACCATGTTTTGCAAGCAGTTTAGGCAGAAAATTAACATGACTCTATCTCAACAAATGATCCAGATATTGTGGTGAATGTCTGTAATTCAAGCTATATGGAAAGCATAAGAAAATCAAAATCCAAGTCTTACCCAAGCATAAAGCAACATCCTATCAAAAAATACAATCAAAGTAAAAAAGGCTGGATGCATAATACAGTTGTAGAATAGTTATCTAGTAAAACTCCAGGCCCCAGTATTGAAAAGAAAGCTGGTTAATTTAAGGGTTAAACTGTAACAAATAATATACTTCTACTAATGCTTTTCTCTTGTACAAAATGACCCAAGGTAAGGCTCAGCTTCTTCAATTTAACAGTTTCTCTCCTAATTTTGCACTTCATTGAATTCAGGCCACTGTTGACCCAGTTAAAGAATATAATAAGCCTGCCAAGAAAACTAATAATTTCTTCTTTTGTTACAGTACTGAGATTTGAATTCAGAGACCTGCACTTGCTGGGCTGCTGTTAAGCCACTTGAACTACACATTCAAAACAAATGATTTCTGATATCCTTTCTCTCTAATGAGCGCTACTAATGTTAGATGCTGAGAACCAATTAGTTACTGTTATCTTGCAAATGTCTTAGGAACAATAAAGACAGGATGCAAACTTTCTGGTTGTATTGATTTGATTCTGAAGTCTAAACTCAAAATATAGTTTTTAGGTTAGAGTACAACTGTGAGAGGAGAGAGAACAGCAATACACTACAAATTCAGTTCTTCGTGTCACATTGCTTACAGTTGTCTACAATTGTGGAATCTCCAGAGATATAAAAGCGTAAAACATTAAGTAACTTTTGAGAATGCAGAGTGAAGGAAGGTGAGGTAAAACTCATTTGCCATCTGGGTGGAATATGCTGAAAGCATAGTAACTGCTCATCGCCTCACATTTAGAACAGAGAATGCCATAAAGAATCTTCTATGTTGTTGCTATCTTCTCTCAAACACAACTTTTTAAGAAGTAATATATACATATACATATAAGTCATGCTAAACAGGACAGATTATGACATTTCAAATTTCAGACAGAAGCATTTGACCTCTGTAAACATGTAAGCTTCTTCTTTTGATGGCGCTGGGGTTTGAATTCAATGCCATGTACTTGCTATGCCGGTGGCCTATAATTTGAGCCATACTTCCATCCCTTTACACTCAGGTTATTTCTGAGATAGAGTCTTGCTTTTTGCCTTAACTCTGTTTTTTTTTATACTTTCTGCCATAGCCGGGATGAAAAGGATGTACTACCATACCCAGGTATTGGTTGAGATGAAATCTGGCTATTTTTCCAGGCTGCGCTTAATCCATGATCCTATGAATATATATCTCATGAGTAGCTAGGATACTGGGTTTTATATATATATGAGCTCTCTAACAGAAAGTTAACACAATATGTAGAATGCTCCCTGGAAACTCATGCTAGCATTTTAATAATGGCAAAATGTATAATCTTAATAAAAAGATATATCAAGATAATTTTTTCCTGAAAAATAAGTTTTTAGCTTGGTATGGTGCTATACATGCATAATCCTAGCACATGGGAGGTTGAGACAGAAGGATCATGAGCTCTAGATCAGCTTTGATTACACAGTGAGACTCCGTCTCTAAAAACCAAGACCAAAACCTAAAAGAAAATATTTTTATTTTGTCAAGATATAGTTAAATGTAGATGAGAATACATAAATGAAAACTACCATTGTGTAACAATTATTTTTGTTCTTTTTTTTCTCTATTTACTTTGATATCTTAAAAATTTTCCCAAGTATCCTAAAGTTTATTATAAATAATTATATCAATATAATATTTATAGAAGGCCTTAAAGTATAAATACAAGTTACTTAATTACCTATAAATGATGTAACAGTGTAGTCACTATTGATATTTAACAAAACAACTCAGTAGAAAGTACTACTGTGAAATTTTGCTCACACAGTATGAGTGCAAGGATTGTGTGACTCACATAATCTGACACATTACGTGGTATTCCTAAAGACAATAAGAACCATGAGAAGGATATCAATTATAATGCAATTTACTTCAGCATTCATACTTGCATTTATATAGTCCTAAATCTTTCTATCAGTAATAATTGCTTGTCTGACCATATGGGACAAGTGAAGTTCCAACTAACTGGACTATTTTGTAAGGAAATAAAATCAATATACATATATATGTATGCATGTAATATTTTATGTATATTCTATTTATGATGATTGAATCTGAAACAAACATGTAACTATCTTTTCAAACCAATTTAACAATAGTCTAACATGTATGTGATTTAGTAGAAATGAGAATCATAAGAGTTTGTATAAATAATAGTTATTTATCAGCTAATATTAAAACCATTTGAATTTTGTTTAAAGATCTTCATTTCAAATAGCTTCTTAAAGCTGGATAGATGACAATATTTATTTCTCTCTTACTATCCTTAGTAACCTAAAAGACCTTCATTATTTAATTTATGAATTATAGGTAATTTTATTAATTTTAATTGCTCCCTTTTGAGAACATTTCTTCTTATCTTTTTGTGTCTTCATTTGGGGCTATGAGTTCTCCTAATATACATAAACTTAGTTCCTAGGCCAATTAAAATATGAGCTCCACTAAATATGTTTAATAACTTATTAATTTCCCTCCAGAGTAGGCAATTTAATTTGAACAAACCATGTAACAAGAAGAGGGATTCTACTAAGCTTCACCTTGCTCTTCTTCAGGGCAAGACTTGGAGTGATACTGGTGATATCTCACCCACAGGGAGCCACTGCTACCACCTCTACCCAAATCAACAGGACGATACAACTGGCTAGTTGTTCCCAATAGGAAACAACTCTGCAGAGCCATGCTCATGCTCCCTACTGAATGCCCCATGGAATTGCTTGAGGTCTTCATTGGGCAGGCACTGTAGCCAGTGTGGCCTTCTTCTGCCCACTCTTCCCGAGTTCCCCTTTTCTTACAGGTGTTGATCCCTTTATAAAAAAAACTCTCAGACTAAATTCTACTTCAGAGTCTCTGTCTTGCTGAACTCAGTTTTACGCATTAGGTAAGAAAGTAAACAGTGTGCCTTTAACAGCATTATCTCCAGAAATGGTTCCATCTCTTAGACTTTTCCAAACAATCCCACAGCCACTATATCTAATAAGGAAGCTTCCCCTTCTCTTCAATGTGCCCATTTGCCACCTCTCACTGAAACAATCACCAACCAATGGTAGTGGCTACAGACCAGTAAGGGCAAGGAGATGTGAGGATCTTGGAGCCTTTGTTGAGTGGTGTTACTTGTCCTAAGCTTTTTATGATTCACTATGGTGGGTACCAAAATGGTGAGTTGAGCCATCGTGATAGTTCCTCCAAATTCCTAAGGAAAACCTATTATGACAAATGTATCATGTCACAAAAGTTTAAATTTGCTACGAAGACTAGGCCTCTAACTCAGAAAAATAAGTTACTTTTCTTTTGGTAGAGATACTGGAAGAGAAGATGGAAATAATTATCTCTAGGAAGAAGAATGGATTTGGAAATAATTATCTCTAGGAAGAATATTGGATATTACATCACACCAAGTTTGGATCATAACTTTTCCCTTACTCATCTAATTCAAGTTCTCTTATCCATCAACATTCAGTTCAGTACTTTCTTTGGAAATAGAAAAGACCTTTCAAGGTGGAAGGTAAGACAGGAATGGAAAGGTATGGTTAACAAGATGCACACAGACACAGGAGGAGGTCACATGTAAATAACAGGAGTCTGGGGGAGATCTGCTTACCTCTGATGGGCACCTCCTCATGTGGGCTTTATAGGAACAGGATTCTAGACATAAAGGCAAAGTTACAAGATTCTTTTCTTTTTTGAAAGGCATGGTCCTGGGGCTTAAACTTAGGGCTTGAACTCAGGGCTTGAATTTAGGGCATTGTCCTGAAATTATTTTTTCTCAAGGCTAGTACTCTACCACTTGAGCCACAGCTCCACTTCCAGGCTTTTGGTAGCTAATTGAAGATAAGAGTCTCATAGACTTTCCTTCCCTGGCTGGCTTTGAACCACAACCCTCAGATTTCAACCTTCTGAGTAGCTAGGATTATAGACATGAGCCACTGGTACCTGGCTTACAAAGTTATTTTCTTCACCATTCATGGTGCCCTGGTTATTGACTGTGCAGACATTTTTTTCTTGTGTACCTTCCTAGCTACATTGATGTATTTTTGTTCATGCACCTTCTGAAAGGTAAGAAAGGAAGACCATGCTCTGCTATCTCTCTGCTTTCATGTTGTTGAACTAGAAAGGGGTGACTATTTGGGTAAGCACGGGACACTGTGTATTTATCAGTGGTTTTAGGACAGGTTTTAGGACTGAAGGTATAGCTTAGTGGTCAAGTGCCCAAAGACTTGAGTTTGATCACCATCACTGGAAGGAAACACAACAGAGCATAGCAATATATATATATTTTGATGTAGCAAACCTGGTGTACCAAAACTGTATGAACAGAGAGAAGAAAAAGGGTTCCTTCATCTTCTGTAGTATAGAAGTATGCACTTTTTATAGGTATCCTACTCCAAAAGGAGAATTGAATGACAGTATTTGGAAATGTTCCAAATAACCATACAAAAAGTATTAATGGAAAGAGGTGCAATGGCTTAAGTGGTAGAGTGCTCTCCTTAAGCTGAAGAGCTGAGGGACAGTGCTCAGGTCCAGAGTTCGAGCCCCATGACTGACAAAAGTGTATTAATGATATCATAACAAACTTATAAACCAACACCTTCATTTTATCTATCTTCTAGCTCTAAACTTGAACTTAGAATATAACATATAGTGTATTTGAATTTGAATGAGTTAAAATCAAACATGAGAGTTCAATTCTTCACCACACTAGCCACACTTTAAGTGCCTAATAAATATCAATAGCTAATGTCTAACATGGTAGTTAGAACATGTTTGTAGAGCACTTCCACAATTGTAGGAAGTTCTATTGGAAAATCTCCTCTTAAATAATAAAACAGTATTAAAAATCTAGACTAATGTGCTCACAACTAAATGGCTTATATATATATATATATATAGATAGATAGATAGACACATATGGTAGAATATATAATTCTATATGCATATATACATAAATAAGTATTTCCCATCTATGTAACAGTATATTTTAATAAAAAACAAATATCCTACTTTCAATTATCATAATAGCCTAATTGAAACATACTTCCTTCAACTTGCATATATAATTTTCTGCTTTCATATTTATATATGCCACTTTGTATTCTGCTGGTTTTCCTTAACATTCTATGAAACATCTTGTTGCTGTTTCCACATAATTGTAATTATCATTTTAATGCCTGCATAATATTCCATCATGTTGATGTAACATAATTTGTTAAATCATTTCTCCAGTATTCTACATTCTCTTAGTGCATATTCTTTTCTTTATCCTGAGTAAGGTTATGAGCATTTTCTGTGTAAATGTTTCTATTTTCTTGTACTACATAACTACCTCTTCCATTCACATATGCTTTATAACACAAATACCATTTACAGGCTTTATACTGCCCAGAATATAAAGCTGCCTCTGACTAATTTAATCCAACACTAAAAAATAAGACTTGATTCAAGGCATTGAATTTAGGGATTATTTGCATTATGTATCTTTGGTATATGACCTTGATTTAACAGTGTCATTTTCAGTATACACCCACTTTCACTCCCTTCCATCTTGTAATGTTTTAGCCCAAGAGGTAGTCTTAAGAATAACAGAATTAATGTAAGCTGGAAGAGATAACTATAAGGCCTTATTTTAATTTTACCTGCAAGTGCAGCCCTCTTCCTAGTTATATTACTGATAAAGATGAAAAGACCAAGATTAAGTGGCCCAGTTGTTTCTATGCTGTTATCTAGGCTATCCCCTGATTTCTCTTTACTTATAACCAAAACTTAGATATATAATTTTATAGGCATGTTTATGACCTCTAATCTTGGCCTTGAGTTTTCCCTGAAAAAAACATGTTACTTTTTCTTTCCAATTTGTGATCTCCAGAAAATCTTAGGAGAGAGCCCACAGTTTTAGCTATTAATCTAGGGTTCAAGGGTATAACAATCAGAGTTGGACAACTGAATGGGCTTACAACCATATGTGTGATTCTTTTAAAAATGGTAAGCACAGGAAGAGAAAGAAAATACAGGGAATCATTGAATAACCTGATATGTCTAAGAACAGCTCTCAAGAGTTCTTTCCAGATGTGAAGGATATGCTTTACATTAAGTTTGAGTCACTAAGATATATGTAAAACATATTTCAGGAAAACTAAGATAAGCCAAGTATTGTGCTTCACACCTAGTTACTCAGGAGTCTGAGATCTGAGAATTATGATATGCAATCAGTCTGGGCAAACAAATCTGAAAGACTCAGCAAAAAAGCCAAGCAAGAATGCTATCCCAAATACCAGCAGAAAAATATAATCTAAAGAGAAATAAAGAAAAAATGTAAGATACTAGTTTGGTGAGTACTTTGTTTTTATTTTTATTGTGAAAATAATGTACAGAGGGGTTACAATTACATGGGCAAGATAATGAGTACATTTCCTATCAAGCATTGTAGCCTCCTCTTTTGTTTCCCCTTCCCATCCCATTCTCACCCCTCTCCCTACCCAACCCTCCTCCCCACCCCCCACCAAAGTTGTAAAGTTCATTTTCTGTTCCGACCCGCAGGACATCAACGAGGGCGGTGAACCTAAGCGAGAAGGAATGAAGGGACAAGAGACACAAAGAATGACAGCAAGACAGGGATTCTGATCAAGCTGCAAATTTTTATTTTTCACACAGGGGTATTTATATGCTTGGAATAAGGAAGCTTTTTCATTGGCCGTTAAGGAAGCTTTTTCATTGGCCGTAGCAGCTGCAGGATGTTCGTTGAGGGCAGGGGGAAAGGGTGGTCTTTAGCAGTTGCAGGATGTTTGCTTAGGGCAGGATGAAGGTCGGATTCTGTAAACTCAGCCTCAAGATGTTCCAGTGAGATAGTCGAGCCTATCATGTTGGGAGACTCAACCTTTGGCTCCCGACATCTCCCCCTTTCTTATTTAGAAAATTGACCATCAATTGTTGGCTGCTCTTTTTAAGGGGGTGACAGAGGCTGTGTTCCTCTAAGGGCCCAGGGTTTTTCTCCACTCCCAAGCGAGCGTCCTCACTTGGGGAGGGGAATTTTACAAGCCTTAGCATGTTTTTTGAGGAGACACCTTGTGGGTATGCATGCCAACCGTCATGCATCAGAGCTTGCCACTCAGGGGTCTTGGGTTTTGGGATCTCGCTGATCCATCCCCCTGCAGTCTTATCTGCACCCTTGATTAGAGCATTTTTTCTTCCTCCCATAGGTGCATCCTCCCCCAAGCGGAGGGGCCTATAGGAGGAGGGGCGAACCTATCCCTTATGGCAATACGTCTTGCCCGTTGAATGGTCAGGAGTTATGAATAAGGAGAAGGGTTTTCTAAATAAGAAAAAAAAAGGGAGGGGGGTTTCCCACTGGAACAAGCTCATGGTAAAACACTAAAAGCCTGGGGTAAATCCTAGATCTCAATGCCGCAGTCTGCCATATCAAGACGATGGTAATGAACCTGTATGGGCTTAGAAGCCAAGAGATCAATCTGTTGTTTAATAAAAGTTACAAGCCTATTTAAAGCAATCCTCCGATATTGGTCTGTTGCGTGGAGGTAAGCCACTTTGTTTCCACAGTCAACCATTTGGCTCTAGCTACCAGGGGTTGAATAAAATCCCCCTTTGCTTTCACGGGGGACACCAAAAAGAACGGTCAGGAGATTTTTTTGTAGCTGGAGGGCCAAGGCCACCGTATACAAAACCCCTTTAAAAGAAACACTTCAAACAGGAGGGTCCATGTCTGGAGTTCTAGCTGCATCTGTAAAAGAAAAGGAATCATCCTCAGGGGGAAGATTTCCCCTGGGTTGTGGTAAGCCATTAACCTGTTTTATCAAGCGTTCTGGCAGCCACCTTGGAGCTGATACTAAAAATCCGAATACCCAAGCCCATGTTTATCTGTTTTTTGGGTAGCTTGAGCTTGGGCTCAACGAATCTTTGTTCTGATTTTCCAAGACCCGTACCAGAGACAAAATCCATACAGAGCATTTGATGTGTAACCACAGAATTGGGAGTAACAAGAATAACTTCCATCTGGGTCAACATATCCCGGCCCCATAACAGGGAGGTCAGGAACAACAAAAGGAACAGTTCCCCTATTGCCCTCTTTGTCAGTCCAATTAAGAACCCTGGAGCTGACTAAAGGGTTTTTTGACTGCCCTATGCCTTTAAGGTCAGTTAGGGATGAGGCAAGGGACCAACTTGGTGGCCAATATTTTGGGGAAATAACTGTGGCATATGCACCAGTATCCAAAATTCCCTGAAACTCCCTTCCTTCAATTCGCAGGGTGAGGGTGGGTCTTTTTTGAGTGATAGGCTGCTTGTATAGTCATTATCAATAGCAGAGGCTCTTCCAAGAATAAGGGCACACATATGAGACAGAGGGGGTCCCAGGGTCCCAGTGGATATTATTTGAGGTCATTGTACAGAGTCTAGTACTGTGTTGGTGGCGGCACAGAGGTACGTGAGCCAGGGACTGAACTTTGAAATGCCTTGGTAAAAGCAGCATCTATGGCGAGCCCCATGGCATGAGCGGTCCCTACTCCAGCACAAAGCCTGACGAACTCAGAGAGGTCACCCTTGTTTTTATGTGGCCGGAGGACATCTTGCCATGCTGGGTTAGCATTTTCAAAGGCAAGATGTTTAACAAAGGCACTTTCACTTTCACTCGGCCCAAGAAGCCTTTCCGCAGCCAAGTTAAGCCGCGAGACAAAGTCACTGTAGGGTTCATCTGGCCCCTGTCTAACTTTTGCCAGGGAATTAGTAGCCGATCCCTTTTGAGGGAGACGCTTCCAAGCATAAAGGCCAGCATTTTGAATTTGTGCCAAAAGTCTCTAGGAAAGCGCACCTCTTTAGCATTGGCATCAAAGGGCGCATTACCCAAAAGTTTAGTATAGGTCCACGTTTTTGAAGATGTTTTAGCCAAATTTTTTTGCTTGGTCTCTCTACATCATTCCTTAAAGTCCGCATTCCATAAAAGAAAATCACCCCCACTAAGGGTGGTGCGGGCCAGGAAATTCCAATCATTAGGGGTGAGCCAGCATGCACTTTGGTTTTCTAATAACGTATAAGGGGAAGTTGGGCCATATTGGGCACATGCACTTTTAAGCTTTTCAACAAACTGAAGGCTAAGCCTCTTATACTCTTGTTGGCCTTTTCCCTAGGTGGGTTGTTCCTCTTCATCCCCAGTATCCTGTTCCTCATCCTCCTTTTCCTCCTTCTGATTCGTCCTCCTTACCCTTTGAGGTCCTATCTGTCTGGCTCCGAGTTACTGGAAAGGCGAGGACTGACTGATGGCGTGATCTAACCTTAATTTTATTAGGCGGTTTTGGCATATCGGCCAAGGCCAGTGTGCAGAGTTCATAATCAAGGGACCGCAGTTCTTTTAAAAGTTGAAGGTGTTCTCGCCTATGTTGAAGGGACTCACGTAAAGGGGCCAAGTTAGGTAAAGGGGGGAGAGAAAAAACATCTGGAGGGGCAGTGGGCCCTTGAAGGGCCGGGCCACAAAAGGAAGGGGGTGCATAGGAGGAATGTGGGATATTTGGGTAGAGGGTTTAGTCTGAGGTAGGGGGTGACTGAGTAAGGGGGGGCCAATCAGGCTAACGATAATGGGCCGCCTCCTCTTCCAGAGTGGCCTCGTCCTCGGGACTTAAATTATCCTGAGGGGAATGGGCAGCCTGAAGTTTGGGATAAAGATGTTTATCTACCTTTTGAGAGGGAGTTTCAAGAGATTTTAGGGAGGTTTTAGATTCTTGAACAGGATTTTCAGTAAATTGACCAGAAGGCATATCTAATACAACTGATAAGCAAGCCGCGGGGGGCCGAGAGGCATGTTGGAGAACCTCCTCTCCTGTTTTTACAAGTTTTAAAATTCCACAATCAAATAGAGAACATTTTAAAATTTCATTAATCAAATTCCAATAGGAAAAGGCGGTAGCAGGAACCTTTTCCGGACCAAAGGTTTCATAATAATCTTTTAAACATTCTCCTACTCTTTGCCATCTTTTTGCGTCTATGGTTCCTTCAAGGGGGAACCAAGGACACAAGTCCTCTATGTTTGAGAAAAATTCGAAATCCTTTTTCTTAACCTGCGTTCCCCATGTCTTGAGGGCCTCCTTGAGGTCTGACAGAAATAGATGATGTGACGATATTGCTTGTCCCATGGTGGTCACTCACCATGCGTTGTCCTCACTCTCCTCCTGGATCTGTCTCTCAGCGGGGTCTGTCGAGGTGATCGTGACTGTACTTGGCCAAGTTTTCCCGGAAGACGGCATTCCTTCCTTAGTCAGAGGCTCGTGCCCCACATTGGGTGCCAGTTGTCCCAACCTGCAGGACGTCGAGGGCGGTGAACCTAAGCGAGAAGGAATGAAGGGACAAGAGACACAAAGAATGACAGCAAGACAGGGATTCTGATCAAGCTGCAAATTTTTATTTTTCACACAGGGGTATTTATATGCTTGGAATAAGGAAGCTTTTTCATTGGCCGTTAAGGAAGCTTTTTCATTGGCCGTAGCAGCTGCAAGATGTTCGCTTAGGGCAGGGGGAAAGGGTGGTCTTTAGCAGTTGCAGGATGTTTGCTTAGGGCAGGATGAAGGTCGGATTCTGTAAACTCAGCCTCAAGATGTTCCAGTGAGATAGTCAAGCCTATCATGTTGAGAGACTCAACCTTTGGCTCCCAACAGTTTTCAACATAACGACTTGTACGTCTCATTGTTGCAATGGGTCCACCTGTATCCCTATTTAAACGACTTGTTTTTTCCCTTCCCCTCCACAAATTATACCAACACCAAATACAGTGAAAGCATGGGTTATCCCATGGAGGAGGGACAACAAAGCAACAAAGAAATAATCTTATCAATGTGTTAGAAACAGTCTCATGAAAGAAAAATAAATGTTTGAGTACATATCTTAGGGTTCATTTCCCTAACATCAATTTATCTGACTTTTACAACTTGACTCAGACATATAATAGTTATAGCAAATAAGGGAAACCATGGGTCCTATGTTTCTTTGGGCCTGGCTTACTTAACAATATAATTTTTTCAAAGTCTTTCCAATTGCTAACAAATGGGACAATGTCATTCTTTCTGATGGAGGCATAGAATTCCATTGTGTATATATACCACATTTTCTTGATCCATTCATCTACTGAGGGGCATCTGGGTTGGTTCCATATCTTCTCTATGGTAAGTAATACTGAAATAACCATACTCGTACTGGTAGCTTTGGTGTGGTCTTCTTTGTGATCATTTGGGTAAATGCCCAAAAGTAGGACTGCTGGGTCATAGGGGAGCTCTATGTGGAGTCTTTTGAGGAAACTCCATACTGCTTTCCAAAGTGGTTGAACAAGTTTACACTCCCACCAACAATGAAGTAAGGTCCCCTTCTGTCCACATCCCCTCTGGCATCTGTTGTTATTAGAGTTCTTGATTATAGCCATTCTAACTGGCGTGAGGTGGTATCTCAATGTTGTTTTGATTTGCATTTCTTTTATGTCTAGAGAGGTTGAGAATTTCTTCATGTGTCTGTTGGCCATCCTTCTTTCCTCTTCAGAGAAGTTTCTCTTTAAGTCTTTAGCCCACTTATTTATTGGGCAGTAGTTTCTTTGAAGATTTGTTGTTGGGGGATTTAATTTTTTGAGTTCCAGGTATATTTTAGATATGAGACCTTTGTCTGTTGTATGGCTAGTGAAGATCTTCTCCCAGTCCGTGTGCTTTCTATTGATCTTGCTAGCTATGTCCTTTGCCATGCAGAAGCTCTGCAATTTCATGCAATCCCATTTGTCCAACCTTTCTTTGATTTGTTGTGTTTCTGGGTCTCTATTCATAAAATTTCGGCCTGGGCCAAGGAGATCTAGGGTTTCTCTTATTCCATCCTGTAATGTTTTCAGAGTGTCTGCTTTGACTCCAAGGTCTTTGATCCATTTCGAGTTGCTTCTGGTGCAGGGTGATATATAAGGATCTAACTTTAGTTTTCTACAAGTACTTAACCAATTTTGCCAGCACCTTTTACTAAAGAGGCTGTCTTTCTTCCATTCTATTTTTTAGCTCCCTTATCAAATATTAGATGGCTCATCAAATATTAGGTCTGTAGGTTCATTTCTAGGTTTTCAATTCTATTTCATTGGTCTTGAGGTCTGTTCTTGTGCCAGTACCAACCTGTTTTGGTTATAGTAGAGTTTGAAATTTGGTATTGATATTCCTCCAGCAGTGTTCTTTCTGTTGAGGATTATTTTTGCTATTCGGGGTCTTTTATTGTTCCATATAAATTTTTGGATTGCCTCTTCTATTTCTTTGAAGAATGAGGTTGGAATATTGATAGGTATCACATTGAATTTGTAGATAGCCTTGGGAAGTATTGCCATTTTCACGATGTTGATCTTTCCAATCCAGGAGCATGGGAGGTTTTGCCCCTTTCTAAATTCTGTTTTGATTTCCTTTTTCAAGTTTTTAAAGTTTTCATCATAGACGTCCTACACTTTTTTGGTTAAGTTAATTCCTAGGTATTTTATTTTTTGTGGGGCTATTACAAATGGAGTTATTTCTAATTTCAGCCCCACTTTTCTCATTGTTGGCATACAGAAAAGCCATTGATTTTTGAGGGTTAATTTTATACCCTGCTACTTTGCCAAAGTTTTGAACCAGCTTAAGTAATTTGGGACTGGAATCTATGGGATTCTTTAAATACAAGATCATGTCATCTGCAAAGAGGGAGAGTTTTACTTCTTCTTTCCCTATTTGGATCCCCTTTATGTTTGCATCTAGTCTTATTGCTGTAGCTAGACATTCTAATACTAGATTGAAGAGAAGTGGAGAGAGTGGACATCCTTGTCTTGTTAGTGAGTTAAGAGGAAATGGTTTTAGTTTTTCACCATTAAGTATAATGCTGGCTGTAGGTTTGTCATATACAGCCTTTATTTGATTGAGGAATGTTTCATGCATTCCTAATTTTTCCAGAACCTTCATCATAAAGGGGTGTTGGATCTTGTCAAATGATTTTTCTGCATCTATTGAGATAACCATGTGGTTCTTTTCCTTGTTCCTGTTGATGTGATAAATTATATTAATTGATTTGCATATATTGAACCAGCTTTGCATCCCTGAAATGAATCCTGTTTGATTGTGGTGCATGATTTTTTGGATGAATTGTTGAAGTCGATTGGCCATAATTTTGTTGAGAAGTTTTGCATCAAAATTCATCCAAAAAATGGGTGCATAGTTCTCTTTCTTTGATCAGTCCCTTCCTAGTTTTGGGATGAGGGTTATGATGGCTTCATAGAATGAGTTCTGTAGTGCACTTTCCCTTTAATTTCATTGAAGAGTTGGAAGAGTATTGTTGTGTGCTCTGCTTTGAAGGCCTTGTAGGATTCCTCTGTAAAACCATCTGGTCCTTGGTTTTTCTTAGGTGGGAGATCTCTTATTGCTATTTCTATTCAATGCTTGATATGGACCAATTAAGATGGTTTAACTCATCTTGGTTTAGTTTCAGCATGACGATATTTGCTAGGAAAAGGTCCATTTCTGCCAAATTCTTAAACTTATTATCATAAAGTTTTGAGAAGTATTTCCTTATAATGTTCTGAATCTTTGTTTCTGTGATGATGTTTCCATTCTCATCTCTGAGTTTATTTATTTGGGCGTGTTCTCTTCTTTTTCTGATAAGATTTGCTAATTTTTGTTAATTTTCACAAAGAACCAACTCTTTGTTTTGTTGATTCTTTCTATGATTTTTTTGGATTGTAATTCATTTAATCTGATTTAATTTTAATTATTTCATTCCGATTACTGGAATGGTGTTTATCTTGCTGCTCTTTTTCAAGAAGGCTCAGATGTCTCATTAAATTGTTGGTTTCAGATCTCTCCAATTTGTTGATGTAGGAACTCACAACTATAACCTTGCCCTTGAGTACCACCTCTGCTGTGTCCCAGAGGAGCTGGTAATTTGTGTGTTAATTTTTATTGAATATCATGAGCATTTGAATTTCCTTTCTAATCTCTTCCATGACGCACTCATGATTCAGCAGTATGTTGTTCAGCTTCCATGTGGTACAGGATTTTCTTTGGTAGCTTTTGGTGTTGAGTTCTAATTTTATTCCCTTGTGGTCCGAGAGAATGCAAGGTATAACTTCAATGTTTCTGAATTTGGAAAAGTTTGCTTTGTGGCCTAAAATGTGGTCTATTTTGGAAAATGTTCCATGTGCTGCTGAGAAAAACGTGTATTCTGATGCTGCTGGGTGAAATATTAGGTAGATGTCTGTTAAATCTCATTGATCTATGCAGTTGTTTAGATCTGCGGTTTCTCTGTTGAGTTTTTGCCGAGTTGATCTATCTAGTGGGGAAAGTGTTGTGTTATAGTCAACAACAATTAATGTCTTTGGATCTATGTGGGATTTGAGGGAAAGTAGTGTTTCTTGGATAAATTTGGGTGCTCCGTTTGGTGAATAGATATTTAGAATTGTAATATCCTCCTGAAGGAGAGATCCCTTAATTTATATGTAAGGACCTTCTTTATCACTTCTCACTAATTTTAATTTGAAGTCTATTTTATCTGATATTAGGATTGCAACTCTTGCCTGTTTATGGGGGCCGATTTCTTGGTAGATTTTGTTCCAGCCTTTCACATTGAATATGTGTTTGTTTTTATGGGCAAGATGTGACTCCTGAAGGCAGTAGATAGAAGGATCTTGCTTTTCAACCCAACTAGACAGTCTATATCGCATAATTGGAAAGTTAAGTCCATTAATGCTTAGAGGTAGGACTGAGAGGTATTTGGGAATTCCTGCCATTTTATCCACCTTCTTGGGGGCTGCGGTAACTAGGTTCTTCTTATGGTTCTTGGATTCTCAGTTTGTGTGCAGCTTCTTGACATTTATTGTGGTCTTGCTGGTTTTCTATGTGTAGGACATCTTTAAGAATCTTTTGTAGGGCTTTTTTGGTAGAGATACATTGTTTCAATTTTTCTTTGCTATGGAAGGTTTTTAGTTGACCGGTTATAAAGGAGAGTTTAGCTGGGTACAGTATTTTTGTTTGATAATTGTTTGTCTTTAGGGCATGGCATACATCATTCCAGACTCTTCTTGCTTTGATTGTCTCCGCTGAGAAATCTGAGGTAATTCTAATTGTTTTCCCTTTATAGGTGATTGATCTTTTCTCCTTGACAGCTTTAAGGATCTTTTCCTTAGTCTGAGTTGATCCTGTGTGGATTATAATGTGACAGTGGGATATCCTATTCTGGTCTGATCTATTTGGAGTTCTAAAAACTTCTTGTATCTGAATAGACCTATCTTTTTGCATGTTTGGGAAGTTCTCTGCTAGGATCCTGTTAAACAAATTTCCTAGACTATTAACTTCTGTCTCTAGGTGCTGCTCTATACTCATTATCCTCTGATCAGGCCTTCTGATGGTGCTTTCCAAGTGTTGGATTGATCTATCATATTTCTTGGATTTGTCTTGGATGGTTGTATGTTCTTTCTCAATAATATCTAGGCTGTCTTCAATCCCTGAAATTCGATCTTCTGCATGGTCTAACCTACTATCAAGACTTTCTACTTTGTTTTTTATTTCTTTTCCTTCTAGTTGGTCAGCTTTGATGGCTTCAAATTCTCTGTTGAAGCTTTGTTTTAGATCTTGTGTGAACTTTTTACTTCCTTAATTTGGTGTTCAGTGTTTATTCTCAAATCACTTAGTTGGTTGGTTGTGGTTTCCTTGGACTCCAATTCCTTCTGTTGGGTTCCATTCAGCATTCCCTTTGTGGTCTCCCTGACTTCTTTCAGCTCTCTGTTTATGGATTCCATGAGTGCCTCTATTGATCTTTGTCTATTCTCATCCCGCTCTCTCAATTCCTGTATTACTCTTTGATTAGCTCCTTCACATTCACGCAGTTCCTGTAGTGCTCTGTGAGTGTTCTCAGCCTGCTCACACTATTCCTGATTTTCTCTTTGACTGATCTCAGCCTGCTAACACAATTCCTTTATTTCTCTTTGAGTGTTCTCAAACTGCTCATGCAATTCCTGTATCAATCTTTGAGCAGCTTCCTCACACTCATGATTTTCCTGTATTGACCTTTGTTTTGCCACCTCTCTCTCCCTATCACGCTCATACATAGTCCTTTGCAGATTTTCAATCTTTTCATTTACCATGTTTACCAGTAGTGTTTGTAGAGCTTTTTGGGAATTCTCCTCTGGATTATTCATTATTTGTTCTGTCCCCTGATTATCATGAGTAGGAGTTGAGATACCAGGACTTGCCATTTTTCTTGTGTTTTTCTGAGTTGATCTGCCCTTTGGGATGAAAGTAACACCAGTTTTGTGCTAGCACACTATTTTAAGGCGAGCATCAACCAAAGTCTGTCGTTGCACAGTCCAAAGTCTGCAGATACAATCTAGTTCAACAGATATATCTATTCAACCTCAATCAACTATGTATTAATGGACTACGAACCACTAAGAAGAATTGGCAAACAGAAATTATTAGGTTTAGGGAGATATGTGGGTAAAAATAGGAATAGATAGATGTGGAATGGAAGAGGGAGAGTTAACTTAACTAAATCCTAATTTCAAATCGGGAAATAGGTTGGATAGAATGATAGTAGAGAGAGAGAAAAAAGAAAAAAGAGAAAGAAAAAAGACAAAAAAAAGAAAAACAAAAATTAAAAATTAAAAATATGACAGAAAAATTATGCAAAAATGAAAAAGTAATATTCAGAGATGAACGTGGATAAAATAAGAGAAGGGGAGGGATAGAAAGGAGATGTGAAAATTTAAAAATAAAAATGCTTAAAATATGGGCTGGGTAGGTGGATCAGTGTTAGAGCGCTTGCCTTGCATGCCTCAGGCCCTGGGTTCGATTCCTCAGCACCACATAAGCAAAAAGAAAAAAGCCGGAAGTGGTGCTGTGGCTCAAGTGATATAGCACTAGCCTTGAGCAGAAGAGCTGAGGGACAGTGCCCAGGCTCAGAGTTCAGGGCCCATGACCGGACCCCCCCAAAAAATGCTTAAAATATTGTATAGGTATAAAGAGGTAGTACTGCTATTAAGGAATTTAAGTCTAAGAGGTTTTAAATTGAGTAATAAATTTCTGGATTAAGTGTGTACACAAAGGGGGCTAAGGTCTAATAATCGACTACGGGTATATCTGTGGATGAGCAGAACAGCAATTAAGTCACACAAAGAATGAAGAGAAGAAAAAGTAAAATAATGAGAAGGAAAGAAAAAAAGGGTCAAAAGGTCAGTAAACAAAAAAAAAACTTTTTTTAAAGAAAAAAAAGGAAAAAAGTACACTCACATATTCCCCTAAAATAAAAATTATAAGAGGAAGAAAAAAAGTTAATAGAAAACAACTTTTAAGTTAAAAATTAAAAACTGAAGAGAGTTTTAGAAAAAATAATTTTATAAAAGCTACAAAAAAAAGAGTTCTTTGATTTTTTTTGGGAGGGGGGATCGGAAGATCCTGTATCTCCCTTGTGTCCATAACCAGTCTCTTGTTGGAGTCTCTGGTCTGCTTGTGGTGTTTGGTTTTCATGTGGCTTGACTGGTTTCTTAAGTCAGTTTGTTTGAGCAGGGAGAAAAATGCTCTGCTTTACCCAGGATTTTGTGATCCTCCTCTCAGGCTAGTTCAGTGCGAGGGAGATCTGTTTGAGTATCACAAAAGAGGAGATGGCTGTTTCCTCTAGTTTAGAGATGCTCTGATTAGCCTAGTTTCTGGGTAGAGTTGAGACCTTTCAGCAAGCACTAGCTTTTCCCTGAGGGGCTAGCTTCTGAGACACTCACAGAGCCCAGCCTGGAGCCATTTTCGGGTTTATGTTTACTGAATTTCAATTGATTGTCAAGGCTGCTGTAGGAAGGGGCAGCCTCTGGCTCTGTTTACCCAGTGAAGAAAGCCACTCCTGGGGCTGGCAACCCTGGCTGGGTGACTTTTTCCTGGGTGGAGCTGAGCCTGACAGGTCAGGTCAGGTACCTGCTAAGTGACTCTTGTTTTCTTCCAAAGCCTGAGTTGGAGCTAGTTGCTCAGTCAGGCCTTTGTCAGCATCAAAGATGGAGATCTCCGGTAGTGGGGGGGGAGGGGTGGCCTTCCCTCCTCTGCTCCCTGAGAAGGAGTGAGGATGTCAGGCTTCTACTCATGCTGGAGTCTTGGTTCCTGGTCGTCTCTGATCTACAAACTGCAGAATGAAGATGTCTGCTCCTTTTCAGTTCTTGCTGGTGTTGAGTAGGATCTGCTTGCCTACTGTGTCTGGTGCCTTTGTCCCGGACTCTCTGTGTTGCAGGTATGGCAGCTACTGCCTCTGCCTCCTCAGCCACGGCTCCTGGTAAGTGCTCTGATCTGTCTCCTTGCCTGGATTTTCCTTCTCTGGCCTAACTCTCTGTCTTGTGATGGCACACTTGGTGTGATTCTTTGGCTTAGGACTGTTCACTGGAACACTAAAACTGCTTCCTGGAACTGGTGAGTACTTTTTCTATGCTACCTGTCACAACTAATACCAGACTGTAAATGGTTAAACCAGGTGCAAGCCATCAATCTATAGGTTTCTAGACAATACAACAAGCCAAAATAAATTGCCTTGAAGGGAATTTTGAATGTTAAATAGCACATTATAATGAATCATTAACTAGCACATTTCAGTCCTATACACCAGACTTCCAGATATCCTTCATATAAACACAGAGCTACACCAGTACGGGTGCAAGTTAATCCTATCCTCACACAGAGGGATAAGGTTTGTATAAATCCACTAATATATATATACACACATATATATATATATATATATATATATATATATACATACATACATATGTTTCCATCATATACTGTCATTACTTAAGGCAAGAAGTACTCTTGTATAATATGATCTTTCCTGAAGGACACCTCAAGTCTGACAAAGGTTTCTTGGGCTGATTATCTTCCTTCAGGTTGAAGGTCTTCAACTTGAGAAATCCTTTGAACTTTAACTGATTAATTTATTGAATAGCTAGAGGTGGTTAAAAAAATGAAAAGTAGCTGGGAACTTGATTTTCAAAGGGATTTTTCTGCTGCCATTGGAAAAGTGCTACAGAGCATCCTGTAGCAGATGGATAAGTGGGTCCTAAGCTCAATCTTATTCAATTCTAAAAGAGAAAAACCTGTAGGGAAATCCTTCCAGCAGCTTTTCTATGTATTTTTCTCCGAGGACTGTAGTTATCTGTATGAAAATGAAATATTCTAAAATGCACTCCCATAAGGGTGTTCGGCTAGAAACTTACTACTGTGTGTTATATGCTTTTGGGCACTAGATGAGTTTGTGCCAGCTACCATAATAAAGTTGCACTAAACAATTGAAACTTATTGTCTCATCATTCTGGAGGTTAGAAGTTTGGTTTTGCTTTTTGTTTGTGGTTTGGTTTTTGTTTTGCAGTCCTGGGGCTTGAACTTGGGGCTTGGACCTGAGCCTCTTTATGCTCAAGGTCAGCACTCTACCACTTGAGCCTCAGCACCACTTCCAGCTCTTTCTGGGTAGTTTATTGGAGATAAGAGTCTCACGGACTTTCCTTCCCAGACTGGCTTTGAACTGCTTTCCTCATGGATGACAGGCATGACCCATTGGTGCCCAGCTGAGGTTTGAAGTTTGAAATCAATTGTTGATAGGCTTAATTGCTTATGTAGGTTGTTAGGGAACGAGCTGTTCTAGGACTCTTTTGGCTAGTAGATAGCTGTCTTTATGTTCATATGGTATTCTGTGTGTGTGAGTGCATGTGTCTGTCTTCAGATGTTTTCCTTTTATAAGGATATTAGTCATTGTAAAGCCTACATTAATTTTTAACTTAATTACCTCTATAAAGACCCTGTCTCCAAACAAAGCCACCTTCTAAGATACTGAAAATTAGGACTTCAACACAGGAATGGAGGGGAGGGCAAATTGTTGCTTATAACAGACACACTCTGACGATGAGGTTGCTTGTCACAGCCTCTATAGCATTCTCTGCTTTGCAGTTCTCTTCCTACTTTTGAAATTAGAGATAGACTATCATAGGCAATTACCTTTTGTCATTGAGGAATTGTTTCCTCAAGTCCAAAATCATGGGACATGTATATAAGGACATAGAAAGAAAAGATAATACACTGGCTTGGGAATTGACCGTGGAAACCTATGTATGTTTTCAGATCAGTTAGGTACCTATGTGTATTTTCAAAACAAAGCAATCAAGGCATCTTGGTTGCAACAAATGAGCATTCAAAATGCACATGAAATCCTTTAACTCCTAAAGTAAACTGGAAGGCTGTTCATCTGGACTTTGAAGAAAAACAGTAGACAATGTTTTTACTACTATTATAATAACCCAAAACAGCATAATAACAATTATTTTTGGAAATATACATTTTATACTGGAATATATGAAAAGTTTAAAGTACACTCTTTTTTTTCCCCCAGGGCTGAGGACCAAACCCAGGACCTTGCGCACGCCAGGCGGGCACCCGTCCGCTGGGCTAAACCCGCAGCCCCTAAAATACACTCTTTATATGTGTAGATATATATTCTCTTTAAGTGTGTAAATTGACATATCATAGAATGGGATATTACAGAAGGACAGAAAAGTAATATTCAAGCCAGGCACTACTGGCTTATAACTGTGATCCTAGCTACTCGGGAGGCTGATGGTCCAATTATCTTAATTTTCTTAAATGGGTAACAGATGATAGTGGCAAGAGGTTCTTGTTGGAATGCAAGGCTATAGGCATGTTTTGTGGCAAGATACTGGAGCACACTTTCCTGATTCTTATTTAACTGGAAATATTATATTCCTTGGTTTCCAAGTATACTTTTAAAATATTTAGGTAGCTATAACGCCATCACAAAAATATTTTAAAATAAATGTTATTAGTATATATCTTCACTATGCATAGCCTTAACTATTTTTCAAGAGTTCATGTAGTAATATAGCTGGAACATTTATAACGATAGATCAGATCTTAAATCCTAAAACAAATCTCAACAGATTAAAATTGATATGGTCTTAGAACATCATGAAATGCAACTTCAAATCAATGCTAGAAAAAATAGCAGGAAATCTTTAAATCCCTGAAGAAAATCCATAAAACTTTTAAATAATGAAAAGAACATATCAAAATATTTTTAGACTAAAAATGCAACACATCAAAATGCTATGAGATGCAGCTAAAGTGGTTTCAGAGGAAACTGTATAGTAATACATGCTCACTTTAAAAATCAATTGGGTCTTAAATCCATAATTTAAGGTTTTACTTCAAAAAACTAAGAAATAACACAATCAAGCCAAAGCAAGTAAGAAAGCATAATAAAAGGCTGAAATGAAGTTGAAGCATAAAAACAAGAAAAAGACACAGCATAGTTCTTTGGAAAGACATAAACAGCTTGTAAGACATTAAAGAGAGAAAGCACAAATGGGCAATATCAAGAATAAAAGAGGTTATTTAACTACAGACATCATAGATACTAAAACAATAGGAAGGAAATGCTTCAAAACTCTATCCAAATAAATTTGACAGGTTCATTAAATGGGCCATTTTTTATAAACCACAAATTACTAAAATTCATCTAAGATGAAATACATAACTTGAAAAGATCTATAGCTGTTAAAAAGACTTTACTGGATAAAATCTTCCAAAATTAAAACTCCAGATCTATGTGATTTTCTTGGTGATTTCTACCAAAAATTTAGAGGAAAAAGTAACATTAATTCTACAAAATGTATTCCAGCCAACTAGATAGGACGGGATGCTTCCCCACTGCTACCTGAAAACAAAAGCAGATGAGGCATAAAAAAATAAAGAAAACTACAGAAAAAAATTCCTCATGGATATGGGCATTAAAAAAAAATAAAAAGTTTAGCCATTTGAATCCAGTAATATATACGAGAGAATAATGCACCATGACCAAATCGAATTCATCCTCAAAATGCAAAGCTAGATTAATATTCAGAAATAAATTAATGTAATCCACCATATAAACATTTTTAAATTGAAAAATATATACAATCATCAACTGATGCAGAAAGATAAAATGCCAAACCCATTAAGGATAAAACAAAATTCTAAGCAAACTTCTAATAGGAGGGAATAAACTTCTGCAACCTGATTACCAGCATGCAGTCATCCCTTGGCATCCGTGAGGGAGTAGTTTCAGGATTTCAATATAGGAAAAATGTCAGTCTCATCAAATTGTTCTATTAATTTAATGCAATTCTAATCATAACCCAAGCAGAATATTTTTATGTATAGGCACTGCTTCTAAAATTTGGATGGTAAGAGAGAAACTACAATAATAATTTTGAAAAAAGTGGGGGTGAATCATACTGCTTGACTGCAACTCTTATAACACAGAACATATGGCATTGACAGAGGGCTAGACATACAGAACAATGGAATGGAACAGATAGTGCAAAAATAGGACTACATTTAAAATTATGGAGTAGACGTACTTGTCTCTATTCCTTTCACAAAGTACAATCAAAGACCCTGGACACTATGTTTATAACAAACATAAGACTGAAAGGTAGAGGGGAAGATGAAATGTAGGTAGGAATCTTAGAGCCCCAGGAGAGATATGTTAATGAATTCCCAGGGTGTTCTTTGTGCTTTACATGTCTCAGAATGGTTGCTGGAAAGGCTGGCAGCTAGGAAATGCCAATGGGTATAGATAAGGGGAAAAAAGGAGGAAAAAGCAAAAAGAAATCCTCTCTTTAACATAAGGACTAGGCAGCCTAACAAGCTTTTACAGAAATCTTTCAGAACAGCACTATTCTATTACTGCCAAAATAGCAGGACAAAATTGTCACCCAACCTGCAGGCATATCAGTGATGTCTACATGGGGAAAGTAGATGCCCAACCTTACCAGTCTGTGAGAAGGACCTCACCAAGCCTCATTATACTAAGGGAAACTGTAAATTCCCTAAAAGTATGTCAGTGAAGTCAATAATGAGCCTTGTGCTTGTTTCCACACCAAGTAATCTTGAGCTCTTCACCCTAGCATGAAGTCAGTAGAAACTATATATGGTGTCCAAACTTTTTTCATCCCCTGGTAACAATGAGGCTCTCCTCTTCCTTCCCATAGAAGCAGTATTGGCCGGGCACCAGTGGCTCACACCTGTAATCCTAACTACTCAGGAGGCTGAGATGTGAAGATCGCGGTTCAAAACCATGCCAGGCAGGAAAGTCCGTGAGACTCTTTTTTTAAATATATTTTTCATTGTAAAGACACTGTACAGAGGGGTTACAGTTACATGAGAAAGGTAATGAGTCCATTTCCTATCCAGCATTGTTACCCCCCTCCTTTGTTTTTCTCCTACCATCCCTTTCCTCCCCACCTTTCCAACTCCTCCCTACCCCTCCCCGCCCCCGCAAAGTTGGAAAGTTGGTTTTCAACATAATGTCTTGTACATCTCATTGTTACAATAGGTCACAAATCAAAGAAAGATTGGACAAATGGAATTGCATGAAATTGCAGAGCTGCATGGCAAAGGACATAGCAAGCAAGATCAATAGGAAGTCCACGGATTGGGAGAAGATCTTCACTAGCAAACAGCGGACAAGGGTCTCATATCTAAAATATGCTTAGAACTCAAAAAATTAAATCCCCCAACAACAAATCCTCAAAGAAACAACCACCTGATTAATAAGTGGGCTAAAGGCTTAGAGACTTCTCTCTGAGACTCTTATCTCCAATAAACTACCAGAAAACCCAAAGTGACACTGTGGCTCAAATGGTAGAGTGATAGCCTTGAGCTGAAGAGCTGAGGGACAGCGCCCAGGCCCAGAATTCAAGCCCCATGACTTACAAAAAAAAAGTGGTATTGAAAGAAGCTTATTGGGGAGTTAGAATTTAGAATACCACCACCAAATGGAAACAATTCCACCCAACACCTTTAGTCTGTAAGAAGTCATGAAGAATAAATGAAATTACTACCAACCCCTGTCAGTGAGGTATCGGTGAAGGTCTAGCAGGAAGCTGAACTACCCATTCCTTCCCAACAATACTGAGGAACTCACTCTTCAAGTGCAACCAACTTAGTGAGCAAACTGGACTCTACTCTGCCTGCAACTGATAGTAATGAAACAGTGCTCTTTCTTTCCTTATTAAATACCAGCCTAACAAAAACTCTAAATTGCCCTGTAGCTATTAATGAGATTAAATTAATAATATTATAGCTTTCCACAATGGAATCACTACACTCAGAGGGTTTCACTGGAAAAGTCTACAAAATGATTGCAAATAATTAATTTTAATTTTACACAATCTCTTGCATAACATAGAAAAGGAAAGAGCATTTTTATTCATTTTATGATGCTATTATTACTGCCATAACAAAACCCATACAGAGTATCCATAGGAAGAAAATTTGAATCAACTTATTTCATACATTTTGCTGTGAAAATCCTCAACAAAGTATTAGCAAACTGAATCCAGCTTGTATGAAAGAATTATATAACATGATCACCTGTTGCAGGCTTAATTAAATATTCAAATATATATATTAAATATTCAAAAACAAAGTATGGTATTCTACCACACTAACAGATTAAACTAATTAATGTATGATTTTATTTTTTTATTTTTATTTTTTAGTGTGAAAACACCTTACAGAGGGGTTACAATTACATGGGCAAGGTAATGAGTACATTTCTTATCAAGCATTGTTGCTTCCTTCTTTGTTTCCCCTTCCTATCCCTTCCCAACTCCAACCCCCCCCCCCCAAAGTTGTAAAGTTCATTTTTCAACATAACTTCTTCTACATCTCATTGTTACAATGGGTCCACCTGTGCCCCTATTTAAACGATTTGTTTTTTCCCTTCCCCTCCACAAATTATATTAATATCCAATACGTGAAAAGAGTTATGCTGTGGGAGATGGACATACAAAACAACAAAGAAATCATCTTATAAATATGTTAGAAACAATAGCAAGAAAGAAAAAAACATTTGAATCCTTTTCTTGGAGTTGATTTCGCCTAACATCAACTTATCTGACCATTTCTTCTTATCTCGGATATATACTAGTAATTACAAATAAAGGAAACCATGGGACCTATGTTTCTTTGGGCCTGGCTTACTTCACTTACTATAATTTTTTCCAAGTCTTTCCATTTCCTAACAAATGGGACAATGTCATTCTTTCTGATGGAGGCATAGAATTCCACTGTGGATACATACCACATTTTCTTGATCCATTCATCTACTGAAGGGTATCTGGGTTGGTTCCATATCTTAGCTATGGTAAATAATGCTGCAATAAACATAGTTGTGCTGGCAGGTTTAGTATGGTCTTGTTTGTGATCGTTTGGGTAAATGCCCAAAAGTAGGATAGCTGGGTCATAGGGGAGCTCTGGGTGCAGTCTTTTGAGGAACGTCCATACTACTTTCCAAAGTGGTTGAACAACTTTACACTCCCACCAACAATGTAGTAAGGTTCCCTTCTGTCCACATCCCCTCCGGAATCTGTTGTTATTAGATTTCTTGAGTAATGTTCCCTGGATTCCTAGTTTTTCCAGAACCTTCATCATAAAGGGGTGTTGGATCTTGTCAAATGCCTTTTCTGCTTCTATTGAGATAACCACGTGGTTCTTATCCTTGCTCTTCTTGATGTGATGAATTGATTGATTGATTTGCGTATACTGAACCAGCTTTGCATCCCTGAAATGAATCCTGTTTGATCGTGGTGTATCATCTTTTGGACGAATTGTTGAAGCAATTGGCCAAAATTTTGTTGACAAGTTTTCCATCAATATTCATCAAAGAAATGGGTCTATAGTTCTCTTTCTTTGATGAGTCCCTGCCTGGTTTTGGGATGGTTATGATGGCTTCACAGAATGAGTTGGTAGTGAACTTTCTCTTTCAATTTCATTAAAGAGTTGGAGGAGTATTGGTGTGAGCTTTGGTTTGAAGGCCTTGTAGAATTCTGCCGTGAATCAATCTGGTTTGGGGACTTTCTTAGATGGAAGATTTCTTATAGCTGTTTATATTTCATTGCTAAATAAGGGCTAGTTAATATGGTTTAACTCATCTTGGTTTAGTTTCAGCATGCCGATATTTGCTAGGAAAAGGTCCATTTCTGCCAAATTCTCAAACTTATTAGCAAAAAGGTTTGAGAAGTATTCCCTTATAATGTTCTGAATCTTGGTTGTTTCTGTGGTGATGTTTCGGGTCACATCTCTGTTTATTTATTTGGGTGTGTTCTCTTCTGTTTTCTGATAAGATTTGCTAAGGGTCTGTCAGTTCTGTTAATTTTTTTGAAGTACCAACTCTTTGTTTTGTCGATTCTTCTTATTTTTTTTGGATTCTAATTCATTTAATTCTGATTTAACTTTAATTATTTTTTTCTGTCCACTGGATTGAGGTTTATCTGACTGCTCTTTTTCAAGAAGGCTCAGATGTCTCACTAAATTGTTGGTTTCAGATCTCTCCAATTTGTTGATGTAGGAAATCAGAGCTATAACCTTACCTCTGAGTACTGCCTTTGCTGTGTCCCAGAGGAGCAGGTAATTTGTGTGTTCATTTTTGTTGAATATCATAAACATTTGAATTTCCTTTCTAATCCCTTCTATGACCCACTGGTGATTCAACAGTGTGTTTTTCATTCTCCATGTGTTCCCGGATTTTACTTGGTGGGTTTTCGTGTTGAGTTCTAATTTTATTCCCTTCTGGTCTGAGAGAATGCAAGGTATAACTTCAATGTTTCTGAATTTGAACAAGTTTGTTTTGTGATCTAAAATGTGGTCAGTTTTGGAAAATGTTCCATATGCTGCTGAGAAAAACGTGTATTCTGTTGCTGCTGGGAGAAATATTAGGTAGATGTCTGTTAAATCTAGTTGATCTGTGCAGTTGTTTAGATCTGTGGCTTCTCTTGAGTTTTTGCTGAGTTGATCTATCTAGTGGGGATAGTGGTGTGTTAAAGTCCCTAACAATGAATGTCTTTAGATCTATGTGAGATTTGAGGGAAAGTAATCTTTCTTGGATAAATTTGGGTATTCTGTTGTTTGGTGAATAGATATTTAGAATTGTAATAGATTCCTGAAGGAGAGATCCCTTTATTAGTTTGTAGTGATCTCCTTTGACTCTTCTCACTAATTTTAATTTGAAATCTATTTTATCTGATATTAGGATTGCAACTCGGGCCTGTTTATGGGGTTGTTTGCTTGGTAGATTTTGTTCCAGCCTTTCACTTTCAAAATGTGTTTGTTTTTATGGGAAGTTGTGACTCCTGAAGGCAGCAGATAGAAGGATCTTGCTTTTTAATCCAGCTAGACAGTCTATGTCGCTTAATTGGAAAGTTAAGTCATTTAAGGTTGAGAGTTAGGACTCAGAGGTGTTTGGGAGTTCCTGCCGAGTAATCTACCTTCTTGGGTGCTGCTGCAACTGGGTTCTTCCTATGGTTCTTACATTCTCAGTTTGGGCACGGTTTCTTGGCCTTTATTGTGGCCTGTTGGTTTTCTATATGTAGGATATCTTAAAGCATCTTTTCTAGGGCTGGTTTGGTGGAGATATATTGTTTCAGTTTTTCTTTGCTATGGAAGGTTTTTATTTGACCTTCGGTTGTGAAGGAGAGTTTAGCTGGGTACAGTATTCTTGATTGATGGTGTGTGGCATACATCATTCCAGGCTCTTCTTGGTTTAATTGTGTCTGCTGAGAAATCTGAGGTGATTCTAATTGGTTTCCCTTTATAGGTGATTGATCTTTTCTCCTTGACAGCTTTAAGGAACTTTTCCTTGGTCTGAATTAATCCTGTGCGGATTATAATGTGATGGTGGGATGTCCTCTTCTGGTCTGGTCTATTTGAGGTTCTAAAAGCTTCTTGTATCTGAATAGGCCTATCTTTTTGCATGTTTGGCAAGTTCTCTGCTAGGATCCTGTTAAACAAATTTCCTAGACCATTAACTTCTGTCTCTAGGTGCTCTTCTACACCCATTATCCTCAGTTTAGGCCTTCTGATGGTGTCTTCCAAATGTTGAATAGATTTATCATATTTCTTAGATTTATCTTGGATGTTTGTATGTTCTTTCTCTATAATACCTGGACTATCTTCAATCCCCGATATTTGATCTTCTGCATGGTCTAACCTACTGTCAAGACTCTCTACTTTGTTTTTTATTTTTTTTCCTTCTAAATTGTCGGCTTTGATGCCTTCCAATTCTGTGTTGAAACTTTGTTTTAGATCTTGTATGAACTTCTTTACTTCCTTAATTTGATGTTAAGTGTTTATTCTCAAATCACTTAGTTGATTTGTTATGGTTTCCTTGGACTCCCATTCCTTCTGTTGGGTTCCATTCCGCATTCCCTTTGTGGTCTCCCTGAATTCTTTCAGCCCTCTGTTTATGGATTCCATGAATTCCTGTATTGATCTGTGTCTATTCTCATCCTGCTCTTGCAATTCCTTTATTACTCTTTGATTAGATTCCTCACATTCATGCAATTCCTGTAGTTCTCTTTTACTGTTCTCAGCCTGCTCACACAATTCCTGTTTTTCTCTTTGTTCTCAGCCTGCTCTCCCAATTCCTTTATTTCTCTTTGAGTGTTCTCAACCTGCTCACGCAATTCTTGTATCCTTCTTGAGTAGCTTCCTCACGCTCATGAGATTCCTGTATTGATCTTTCTTTTGCCTCCTCTGTCTCCCTATCATGCTCACACTGAGTCCTTTGCAGGTTTTCAGTCTTTTCATTCACCATGTTTACCTGTAGTGTTTGTAGAGCTTTTTGGGAATTCTCCTCTGGATTATTGATTAACCTTTCTGTCACTGGATTATCATGAGTGAGAGTTGAGATACCTGGACTTGCCATTTTTCTTGTGTTTTTCCGGCTTGCTCTGCCCATTTGGTATGGAAGTAACACCAATTTTGTGTTAGAACACTATTTTAAGGCAAGTATCAACCAAAGTTCTGTAGTTGCACAGTCAAAAGGGCTGCAGATACACTCTAGTTCAACAGATACAATCTATTCAACATCAAACAACTATGGATTAATGGGCTAAGAACATCAAAGTAGAACTTGGCAAACCAGAAATTATTAGGTTTACAGAGAAATATGGGAAAAAATAGGATTGGAGGGATGTGTGAATTTAACCAATTCTTAATCTTAGAGAGGGAAATGGATTGCACAGAATGACAGGAGAGAGATTTAAAAAAAAGAAAAAATGGAAAAACAAAAATTTAAATTTAAAAAATGAAACACTTACAAATTATGTAAGTTTAAAGATATGATATTGAGAGAAGATTAGATAGGATGAAAAGAGGGGAGGTATAGAAAAGAGACATGTAAAACTAAAAAATAAAATTTTTAAAATTAGTTACTTGAAAATTATGTAGGTATAAATAGATAATACTGCTATTAAAGAAGTTAAGCCTAAGAGGTTGTGTAATAAATTTCTGGATTAAGTATGTAAACAATAGGGTATAAGGTCTAATAATAGAAGACTGATATATATCTGGGGATGAGCAGAACAGCAATTAAGTCATGAAAAAAAAGAAAGAGAAAAGAATAGAAAAAGGACCAAAAAATCAAAAGAGACTAACAAAAAAGCACACACACACACACACACACACACACACACACACTCTTTCTCTCACACACATACACACATACACCTAAAATAAAAATTATGAGAGGAAAAAAATTAATAGAAAATATTTTTAAAAAATAAAAATTAAAAAAGGTACAATAAAGTGTTCTTTGATTTTTTTTTTGGTGGTGGGGTGGGGAATGGGAAGATCCTGTATCTCCCCTGTGTCCGTAACCAGTCTCTTGGTGGAGTCTCTTGTTTGCTTGTGGTGTTTGGTTTTCCTGTCACTTGATTGGTTTCTGAAGTCAGTTTGTTTGAGCAGGCAGAAAAATGCTCTGCTTTACCCAGGATTTTGTGATCCTCCTCCCAGGCTAGTTCAGTGGGAGAGAGATTTGCTTTGAGTATCACAAAAGAGGGAGATAACTGTTTCCTCTAGTTTGGAGATGCTGTGATGAGGCTAGGTTCTGGGTAGGGTTGAAGCCTTTCAGCAAACAATAGCTTTTCCTTGAGGAGCTAGCTTCTGAGACGCTCACAGAGCCCAGCCTGGAGCCATTCTCAGGGTTTATGTTTATTGAATTTCAATGGATTGTCTAGGCTGCTGTAGGAAGGGCCAGCTTCTGGTTCTGTTTACCCCGTGAAGAAAGTCACTCCTGTGGGGGTGGAACTCGCACTGCCTGGGCTTAATAAATTTCCCCTAGGTGGAGCTGAGCCTGGCAGGTCAGTTCATGTTCCTGTGACCTGCTAAATGACTCTTCTGTTTTCTTCCAAGGCCTAAGTTGGAGCTAGCTCCTCAGCTGGACCTTTGTCAGTATTAAAGAGGAGATCTCCAGTGGTGGGGGAGGGGCGCCTTTCCCTTCTCTGGTCCCTGAGAAGGAGTGAGGATGTCAGGGTTGTACTCGCACCAGAGGCTTGGTTCCTTTGCTGTCTCTAGTCTGCGATCTTCAGGATGAAGATATCTGCTGCTTGTCAGTTCTTGCAGGTGTTGAGTAGAATCCCTTCTCCTGCTTCATCTGGTGCCTTTTCCCCCATTCTTTCTCTGTTGTAGGTATGGTGGCCCTGACTGCCACCACTGTCACCGCAGCCACCTCTGGTGTGGCTACTGAGAAGTGCTCAGATCTGTCTCCTTGCCTGGATTTTTCCTCTCTGGCCTAATTCTCTGTACTGTGATGGCACACTTGGTGTGATTCTCTAGGCTAGGTCTGTTCACTGGAACACTAAAACTGCTTTCTATGCAAGAGTTTGTTTAGCCTTCAGCTTCTCCTCTGCCATCTTCCTCTGACTCCTGTATGATTTTATTAACTAGTGCAGAATATAATTTAATGAATTCTATACCCCATTTACTATATAATATACTATATTTATTATTTTTTAAATTCTCAAGAAATAGATACTATACAAGTTCCTTAACTTGATAAAGAATATTGGCCAAAACCTGACAGGAAACTCTGTACTTAATGGTGAAAGAAGGAGAGCTTCCACAATTGATAGAAACATAACAATGGGAAAAAATATGCAATGGAAGGTTTAGCTGATGTGCTAAGTCACAAAAAAGAAATATAAGGAGTATAGATCAGAAAAGAAGAAAGTAATCAAAAACAGAAAACTTCCAGAATGAATTGAGTTCTTCAGGAACATACAGTATAAAATGAACACACAAAAATCAATTGATGTATGAGATCTTAGGTTTGATACCCAACACCTCCACAAATATTGTGTTGCTCACACCTATAATCTCAGCTACTCAGGACTGAGGTTCAAAGCCAGCTAGGGCAAAAAAGTCCCTGTGAGACTCTTATCTCCAATTAACCCCCAAGAAACCAGAAGTAGAGCTGTGGCTAAAAGTAGTAAAGAGCTAGTCTTGAGCAAAAAGAGCTCAGGAACAGTACCCAGGTCCTGAGTTCAAGCCCCACAACCACAAAAAACAATACCATAAAACAAACTATTTAATATCTATATATTAACAAGTAATGGACAGATACAGACATTTAAAACATATCAAAATACTAAATTTGCTGAAAGGAAATTTTAAAAATTAAATACTTTAAAAAATACTCATTAGGGAAGTGGCACTGTATCTCAAGTGGTAAAGCACTAGCCTTGAGCTGAAGAGCTGAGGGACAGTGCTCAAGCCCCACGACTGACCCCCCCCAAAAAATTAGATCTGTATTCTGAAATATATATATATATATATAGAGAGAGAGTATTTATCATCATTAACAGCACTATATATATATATGAAAGGCATAGTATGTTCAAATTGCACCATGAAAATGAGAAACTTCTCTTAACTGCTATACAGGGTTAACAATATTTCTATCAAAATCAAGTTTCTTTACAATCATAGACAAAGCTTATGTGAAAACTCACAGAGGGAGGCACAAAATGTAGAATGGCTAAAATAATCTTCATAAAGAAGAAAAAGACAAGAAGACTCATTCTATTCACATTGAGATTCACTGTATAGTGCTTGCAATTAAGACAATGCAGTTGTGGTGGAGAGATACATAGTTCAGAGTATCAGAACACCAAATACAAAAACAGTCCCCACACAAATAACCAACTGATTCAATACAATTCAATAGCGGATCAATATGTTTATCAAAAACTGGATGGAGCAACTGTCTTCCCATAAGCAAAAAGCTTTCCATACACAAAAATGAATGTAGCCCTAAATCTCCCACTTTATACAACTATTAACATAAAATAGATAATATACATAAATATGAAACTAAAACACCTTAGAGGAAATACAAGACAAATCCTGAATCTAATATTAGGCAACACTTTTTAGATTTGACACCAAAAACACAGCCCATAAGAGGAAATACTGTTAAAGTGCACTTTATCAGCATTAAAAACTGTAGCACAATGAAAGTCCATATAAGAACATAATCTATAGACTTGGAGAGAATGCATATAAGCCATGTATCTAAGCACTTTTGGGTATGACAGACAGAACTTCCTAAAACAAACAGTAAAAACAGAAACAATACAATTGGAAAATGGGTATGAATAAACATTTTACCAAAGAGGACAAAATAATGGCAAACAAGCATAAAAAGTTGTTCTGCACTAGCTAGGAAAATATATAATGACAAAATGATACATAACCACATACTGATGAAAATGGCTAAAGTTAATTTTAAAATAGATGTTATGATGACTTATTTTAGCTCATGCCTAGGTAAAGGGATACCCAGATATCTGAGAAAGTAATATTTTCAGTATGTCTTCTTGTCCTGCCCTTCTACACCAGAACTCCAAGTTCTCAAGTCTTTAGCCTGTGACACCATTTACCGTGGTTATGAGGTGTTGAACTTAGATTGAACCATGTTATAATCTTCCTTGTTTTTTCTAGTTTGTATATGGCTTATTGTGGGACTTCTCAACTTCTAAAATCACATAAACTAATTCCTTTAATATTTCCCCAGTTTATCTGTCTATTTATCCCTATTTATCCATCTATCTAACCCTCTATCAGCTATGTCTCTAATTGCTTATGTTTATCTAGATTCCTGACTAATAAAAAAGATATTTATCACCAACATCCTTAATAGGAATATAAAATGGTAGCGGGACTCTTGAAAATATGGACAATTTCTAATAAAACTAAACATGCATGGTCCAGAAACTGTGCTCTTACACATTTATCACATAGTTATGAAAGCATGGCAACATAAATATTTGTACATGAATAATGTTAGCACTTTTATACTTTTTTGTGGTATTGATATTTAAACTCAAGGCCTTGCACTTGCTTATGAAGAGCTCTACCAGTAAAACCACTCTCAGTCCCTTTTTGTGTTGCTTATTTTCAAGATAAGGTTTTGTTTTATTCCTGAGCAGGCTAGACTGTAGTCCTCCTTAAGTCATGCTTCCCTTTGTCAGTGGGATGACAGTGGCACACTTCTGCATCCTCATTACTTGAGGCAGGTGCTGTGCTATCATGCTCAGTAACTGATTGAGATGAAATTTTGTTAACTTTCATACCCAGGCTAGCCTCAAATCATGATCCTTAGATCACCAACTCCAAAGTACATAGGTTTAAAAGCTAGAAAAACCGTGCTCAGCCAAATACTGGAATTAGCCCAGATCAACAAATAATTACAAATACATTTTCTTTTTTTGTGTGTGTGAAAATACCGTAGACAGGGGTTATAAATACAGGGCCAAGATAATGAGTACATTTCTTATCAACTATTGTTGCCTCCTTCGTTTCCCCTTCCCATCTCTTCCCGTCCCCCTCCCACCCCCCATGTCCCGCCCCCCGCCCCCAGCAAAGTTGTACAGTTCGTTTTTCAACATAACGACTTATATATCTCGTTGTTGCAATGGGTCCACCTGTATCCCTATTTAAACGATTTGTTTTTTCCCTTCCCCTCCACAAATTATACGAACATCAAATACAGTGAAAACAGGGGTTCTACCTTGGGGGAGGAACATACAAAGCAACAAAAAATCCTCATATAAATATGTTAGAAACAATCACATGACAGAAAAAAACATTTGAATACATATCTTAGGGTTCATTTCCCTAACATCAACTTTTCTTGATTCAGACATATAATAGTTATTGCAAATAAGGGAAACCATGGGAACTATATTTCTTTGGGCCTGGCTTACTTAACAATATAATTTTTTCCAAGTCTTTCCATTTCCTAACAAATGGGGCAATGTCATTCTCTCTGATGGAGGCATAGAATTCCATTGTGTATATATACCACAATTTCTTGATCCATTCATCTACTGAGGGGCATCTGGGTTGGTTCCATATCTTAGCTATGGTAAATAATGCTGCAATAAACATAGTTGTGCTGGTAGGTTTAGTATGGTCTTGTTTGTGATCATTTGGGTTAATGCCCAAAAGTGGGATTCCTGGGTCATAGGGGAGCTCTATGTGGAGTCTTTTGAGGAACCTCCATACTACTTTCCAAAGTGGTTGAAGAAGTTTACACTCCCACCAACAATGCAGTAAGATTCCCTTCTGTCTACATCCCCTCCAGCATCAGTTGTTATTAGAGTTCTTGATTATAGCCATTCTAATTGGGGTGAGGTGGTATCTCAAGGTTGTCTTGATTTGCATTTCTTTTATGGCTAGGGAGGTTGAGAATTTCTTCATGTGTCTATTGGCCATCCTTCTTTCCTCTTCAGAGAAGTTGCTCTTTAAGTCTTTAGCCCACTTATTTATTGGGCAGTAGTTTCTTTGAGGATTTGTTGTTGGGGGATTTAATTTTTTGAGTTCCAAGTCTTTTTTAGATATGAGACCCTTGTCCGTTGTATGGCTAATGAAGATTTTCTCCCAATCCATAAGCTTTCTATTGATCTTGCTAGCTATGTCCTTTGCCATGCAGAAGCTCTGCAACTTCATGCAATTCCATTTGTCCAACCTTTCTTTGACTTGTTGTGTTTCTGGGTCTCTATTAAGAAAATTTTGGGCTGAGCCAAGGAGACCTAGGGTTTCTCCTATTCCATCCTGTAATGTTCTCAGAGTGGCTGCTTTGACTCCGTGGTTTTTGATGCATTTGGAGTTGATTCTGGTGCAGGGTGATATATAAGGATCTAGCTTTAGTTATCTACAAGTGGTTAACCAATTTTGCCAGTACCATTTACTGAAGAGGCTGTCTTTCTTCAATTCTATTTTTTAGCTCCCTTATTGAAGACTAGATGGCTATATGTCTGTAGGTTTATTTCTGGGTTTTCAATTCTATTCCATTGGTCCTGAGGTCTGTTCTTGTGCCAGTACCAAGCTGTTTTGATTACTATGGCTTTGTAGTAGAGTTTGAAATTTGTTATTGATATTCCTCCCGCACTGTTCTTTTTTGTTTCATTGTTTGTTTCATATATATTTATTGAATGAATGATTATAAGCTTTTTTATTATTCTATTTAATTGTGAAAATACCATATAGCAGGGTTACAATTACATGGACAAGATAATGAGTACATTTCTTATCAAGCACTGTTGCCTACTCCTTTGTTTCTCCTTCCCATCCCTTCCCATCTTCCACCACCCCCCCACCTCCCTCTAGACCCCACCAGACAAAAGTTGTAAAGCCTTATTTGCAATAACTAGTATATGTCTGAGACTTGCAATAACTAGTATATGTCTGAGACAAGCAGAAAAGGTCAAATAAGTTGATGTTAGGTGAAATGAACTCCAGCACTGTTCTTCCTGTTAAGGATCGTTTTTGCTATTTTAGAGTTTTATTGTTCCATATGAATTTTTGGATTGCCTCTTCTACTTCCTTAAAGAATGAGGTTGGAATATTGATAGGTATCACATTGAATTTGTAGATAGCCTTGGGAAGTATTGCCATTTTCACAATGTTGATCTTTCCAATCCAGGAGCACGGGAGGTTTTGCCACTTTCTAAGTTCTGTTTTGATTTCCTTTTTCAGGTTTTTAAAGTTTTCATCATAGAGGTCCTTCACTTCTTTGGTTAAGTTAACTCCTAGGTATTTTATTTTTGTGGAGATATTACGAATGGAGTTGCTTTCCTGATTTCAGCCATGCTTCTCTCATTGTTGGCATACAGAAAATCCATTGATATTTGAGGGTTAATTTTATACCCTGTTACTTTGCCAAATTTTTGAATCACCTTGAGTAATTTGGGAGCGAAGTCCATGGGATTCTTTAAATACAAGATCATGTCATCTGCAAAGAGGGAGAGTTTTACTTCTTCTTTCCCTATTTGGATCCCCTTTGTGTTTGCATCTTGTCTTATTGTTGTAGTTAGGCATTCTAATACTACATTGAAGAGCAGTGGGGAGAGTGGACATCCTTGTCTCCTTCCTGACTTTAGAGGATATGGCTTTAATTTTTCACCATTAAGTATAATGCTGACTGTAGGTTTGTCATATACAGCCTTTATTGTATTGAGGAATGTTCTATGGATTCCTAATTTTTCCAGAACCTTCATCCTAAAGGGGTATTGGGTCTTGTCAAATGCTTTTTCTGCATCTATTGAGATAACCATGTGGTTCTTATCCTTGCTCCTGTTGATGTGATGAATTATATTAATTAATTTGCGTATATCGAAACAGCTTTGCATCCCTGAAAGGAATCCTGGTTTTGGGATGAGGGTTATGATGGCTTTATAGAATGAGTTTGGTAGTGAACTTTCTCTTTCAATTTCATTGAAGAGTTGGAGTAGTATTGATTTGAGCTCTGCTTTAAAGTCCTTGTAGAATTGAGCTGTAAATCCATCTGGTCCTAGGCTTTTCTTAGATCAGACATCTCTTATTGCTGTTTCTATTTCAATGCTTGATATGGGCCTATTAAGTTGGGTTAACTTATCTTGATTTAGTTTTGGCATGTCGATATTCACTAGGAAAAGATCCATTTCTGCCAAATTCTCAAACTTATTAGCATAAAGGTTTGAGAATTATTCCCTTATAATGTTCTGAATCTTGGTTGTTTCTGTGGTGATGTTTCCATTCTCATTTCTCAGTTTATTTATTTGAGTGTGTTCTCTTTTTTTTCTGCTAAGATTTGCTAAGGGTCTGTAAATTTTGTTAATTTTTTCGAAGTAACTACTCTTTGTTTTGTTGATTCTTTCTATATTTTTTTTGGATACTATTCATTTAATTCTGATTTAATTTTACTTATTTCTTTCCATCTGCTGAATTGGGGTTTTGTCTTACTGCTCTTTTTCAAGGAGGCTCAGATGTTTCATCAAATTGTTACTTTCAGATCTCTCCAATTTGTTGATGTAGGAACTCAGAGTTATAAATTTGCCTCTGAGTACTGCCTTGCTGTGTCCCAGAGGAGCTGGTAATTTGTGTGTTCACTTTTGTTGAATATCATGAACATTTGAATTTCCTTTCTAATCTCTTCCATGACCCACTGGTGATTCAACAGTGTGTTGTTGAATCCATGTGTTATAGGACTTTCCATGTGTTACAGGACTTTCTTTGATGGCTTCTGGTTTTGAGTTTTAATTTTATTAGCTTGTGGTCTGAGAGAATGCAAGGTATAACTTCAATGTTTCAGATTTTGGAAAAGTTTACTTTATGACCTAAAATGTGGTCTATTTTGGAAAATGTTCCATGTGCTGCTGACAAAAATGTGTATTCTGATCTGATGCTGCTGGGTGAAACATTCAGTAGAAGTCTGTTAAATCTAGTTGATCTATGCAGCTGTTTAGATCTGCTGTTTCTCTGTTGAGTTTTGCCGAGTTGATCTATCTAGTGAGGAAAGTCATGTGTTAAAGTCTCCAACACTTAATGTCTTTGGATCTATGTGAGATTTGAAGGAACGTACTATTTCTTGTACAAATTTGGGTGCTCTGTTGTTTGGCGAATAGATATTTAGAATTGTAATATCCTCCTGAAGGAGAGATCCCTTAATGAGTATGTAATGACCTTCTTTATATCTTCTCAACAATTTTAATTTGAAGTCTATTTTATCTGATATTAGGATTGCAACTCCTGCCTGTTTGTGGGGGCTATTTGCATGGTAGATTTTGTTCCAGCCTTTCACTTTCAAAATGTGTTTGTTTTTATGGGCAACATGTGACTCCTGAAGGCAGCAGATAGAAGGATCTTGCTTTTAAATACAGCTAGACAGTCTATGTCGCTTAATTGGAGAGTTAAGTCCCTTAATGTTGAGAGATAGGACTGAGAGGTATTTGGGATTTCCTGCCATTTTATCCATCTTCTTGAGGGCTATGGCAACTGGGTTCTTTCTATTGCTCTTGGATTCTCAGTTTAGTTGTGGTTTCTTGTCCTTTATTTTGGTCTTGTTGGTTTTCTATGCGTAGGACATCTTTAAGTGTCTTTTGTAGGGCTGGTTTGGTGGAGATATATTGTTTCAGTTTTTCTTTGCAATGGAAGGTTTTTATTTGACCTTCGGTTATGAAGGAGAGTTTAGCTGGGTACAGTATTTTTGTTTGATAATTGTTTGTCTTTAGGGCATGGCATACATCATTCTAGGTTCTTCTTGCTTTAATTATCTCTGCTGAGAAATCTGAGGTGATTCTAATTGGTTTCCCTTTATAGGTTATTGATCTTTTCTCCTTGACAGCTTTAAGGAACTTTTCCTCGGTCTGAATTGATCCTGTGCGGATTATAATGTGATGGTGGGATGTCCTGTTCTGGTCTGGTCTCTTTGGGGTTCTAAAAGCTTCTTGTATCTGAATAGGCCTATCTTTTTGCATGTTTGGGAAGTTGTCTGCTGGGATCCTGTTAAACAAATTTCCTAGACCATTAACTTCTGTCTCTAGGTGCTCTTCTACACCCATTATCCTCAGATTAGGCCTTCTTATGGTGTCTTCCAAATGTCGAATAGATCTATCACATTTCTTGTATCTGTCTTGGATAGTTGTATGTTCTTTCTCTATAATATCTAGGCTCTCTTCAGTCCCTGAGATTTGATCTTCTGCATGGTCTAACCTACTGTCAAGACTTTCTACTTTGTTTTTTATTTCTTTTCCTTCTAATTTGTCAGCTTTGATGGCTTCCAATTTTTTTTTGGAGCTTTGTTTTAGATCTTGTGTGAACTTCTTTACTTCCTTAATTTGGTGTTCAGTGTTTATTCTCAAATCACTTATTTGATTGGTTATGGTTTCCTTGGATTTCCATTCCTTCTCAGGCTCCATTCAGCATTCACTTTGTGGTCTCCCTGAGTTCTTTCAGTTGTCTATGTATTCTATGAATGCATCTATTGATCTGTCTATTCTCATCCCGCTCTTGCAATTCTTGTATTACTCTTTGATTAGCTTCCTCACGTTCATGCAATTTCTGTAGTTCTTTTTGACTGTTCTCAGCCTGCTCAGACAATTCCTGTGTTGCTCTTTGTCTGTTCTGAGCCTGCTCACGCAATTCCTGTCTTCCTCTTTGACTGTTCTCAGCCTGCTCACGCATTTCATTTATTTCTCTTTTAGTGTTATCAACCTGGTCATGCAATTCCTGTATCAATCTTTGAGTAGTTTCCTCACGCTTGTGAGATTCCTGTGTTGATTTTGGTTTGCCTCCTCTCTCTCCCTATCGTGCTCACACTGAGTCTTTTGCAGGTTTTCAATCTTTTCATTCACCATGTTTATCAGTAGTGTTTGTAGGGCTTTTGGGTACTCTCCTCTGGATTATTCATTATCTGTTCTGTCACCTGATTATCATGAGTGTGAGTTGAGATACCCGGACTTGCCATTTTTCTTGTGTTTTTCTGGCTTGTTCTGCCCATTTGGAATGAAAGTAACACCAATTTTGTGCTAGAACACTATTTTAATGCAAGCATCAACCAAAGTTCTGTAGTTGCACAGTCAAAAGGCTGCAGATACAATCTAGTTCCACAGACACAATCTATTCAACATCAAACAACTATGGATTAATGGGCTAAGAGCATCAAAGTAGAATTTGGCAAAGCAGAAATTATTAGGTTTAAGGAGAAGTGTGGGGAAAAATAGAATTAGATGGATGTGGAAAGGTAAAAGGAGAATGAAATTAACCAAGTCCTAATCTCACAGAGTGAAATTGATTGGACAGAATGAAAGGAGAGAGAGAAAAAAATACAAGATAAAATGAAAAACAAAAATTTAAATTTAAAAATTGAAACTTAAAAATTATCTAAGTTTAAAGGTAAAATTGAGAGAAGAATGGGGATAGGATGAGAGGAGGGTAGGTATAGAAAGGAGACATGAAAATATAAAAAATAAAATTTCTTAAAAAATTATATAGGTATAAAGAGATAATACTGCTATTAAGGAATTTAAGTCTAAGAGGTTTTGAATTGAGTAATAAATTTCTGGATTTAGTGTGTACACAGTGTGGGATAGGGCCTAATAATCAATGACGGATATATCTGAGGATCAGCAGAACAACAATTAAGTCACGCAAAAAACAATGAAAGAGAAAAAATATTAAAAGAATGAGAAAGAAAAAAAAGGACCTAAAGATCAGTAGAGGTAAAAAAAAAATTCATACACACACACATATACACCTAAAATAATATTTATAAGAGAAAAAGAGATTAATAAAAAACAATTTTTTAAAAAAACAAAAATTAAAAAGGTACAAAAAGAGTTCTTTGATTATTTTTTGGGGGGTAGGGGTAGATGGGAAGATCCTGTATCTCCCTTTTGTCCGTAACCAGTCTCTTGGTTGAGTCTGCTTGGTGTTTGGTTTCCCTGTCGCTTGATTGGTTTCTGAAGTCAGCTTGTTTGAGCAGGCAGAAAAATGCTCTGCTTTACCCAGGATTTTGTGATCCTCCTCCCGGGCTAGTTCAGTGGGAGAGAGATTTGCTTTGAGTATCACAAAAGAGGGAGATGGCTGTTTCCTCCAGTTTGGAGATGCTGTGATAAGGCTAGGTTCTGGGTAGAGTTGAGGCCTCTCACCAAATAGTAGCTTTTCCCTGAGGGGCTAGCTTCTGAGACACTCACAGAGTCCAGCCTGGAGCCATTCTCAGGGTTTACTTTTACTGAATTTCAGTTGATTGTCTAGGCTGCTGTAGGAAGGGGCAGCTTCTGGTTCTGTTTACCCAGTGAAGAAAGTCACTCCTGTTGGGGTGGAGCTTGCGCTGCCTGGGCTGAGTGACTTTCCCCTGGGTGGAGCTGAGCCTGGCAGGTCAGATAATGTTCCTGTGACCTGCTAAATGACTCTTTTGTTTTCTTCCAAGGTCTGAGTTGAAGCTAGCTGCTCAGCTGGGCCTTTGTCAATATTAAAGATGGAAATCTCAGGTGGTATGGGGAAGGGGTGGCCTTCCCTCCTCTGCTCCCTGAGAAGGTATGAGGATGTCAGGGTTCTATTCATGCCAGAGTCTTGGATCCTGGGCCCTCTCTGTTTTGCGATCTGCAGGATGAAGATATCTGCTCCTTGTCAATTCTTGCTGGTGTTGAGTAGAATCTGCTTGCCCACTGTTTCTAGCACCTTTGTCCCTGACTCTCTGTGTTGTAGGTATGGCGGCTAAGGATGCTGCTTCTGCCGCCACTGCTGCTGCCACCGCCCCTGCCGCCTCAGCCGTGGCTACCGGCCAGAGCTCATATCTGTCTCCTTGCTTGGATTTTCCCTCAGGCCAAACTCTCTGTACTGTGATTGCACACTTGGTGTAATTCTCTGGCCTACGACTGTTCACTGGAACACTAAAACTGCTTTCTATGTGAGAGCTTGCTTAGCCTCCAGCTTCTCCTCCATCATCTTACTGGAACTTCAGACACATACATTTTCAATAATAAAAAGGAGCAAGCACTTGACACATGAAACCACCTCCATGCACCTCTGAGAAATTACACTGAGTATTAAAAAGCTGATCCCCAAACATTATAATTTTAACCTCCCTTACATTTTGGAAAGACAAAAATTTAAAATGTGACACAAATTGCCAACTATTAGGTTTGGGTTAAGGTGAAGTTATTAAGAGGTGTATGTGTGTGTGTGTGTGTGTGTGTGTGTGTGTGTGTGTGTGTATTTATAAAATGGTAACAACATGAATCTTTGTGGAGATGGAAGTGTTTGATTCATTGATTGTGGTGATAGATACACAAATACATATAACTTATAAAATTGTATGTAACTAAACATATACAATTTAGTGCAATAAAACTGAAAAGTGTTTGAATAACATTAGTGGATTGAATCAATGTAAATATAAATATCCTAGTTTTAATATACTATATACTTTTGCAAATTGCTACCATACATAGAAACTTGGTAATGTGTATAAATAATATCTTTACATTATTTTCTACAACTGCATGTATATTTACAATTATCTTGATTTTTAAAATTTTCAATTTACTGGAAAATATACTTTCCCCCAATAAGCATACAAGCATAGCAAATAAGTACAAAAACAACATTTAAAATCTAAAGCCATAAGAGAAATGCAAATTTAAAAAGATGGGGAATACTATGGTTTGAATGTGTGTCCTATCTCCCAAAGACACTTTCATGTGTTAAAGGTTAGGTGTGGAGCTATTGGGAGGAACTGAGGATCATTAGGAAAATTGCCCAATGGGAGGTCATTAGGTTACTGGGGATGTGCTCAGAAGAGGATTGTGTAACCTCTATCTTGTTCTCCTTTGCTTCTTGGCTAGTGAAGTGAACAGCCTGCTTTGACACATGATCCCAGCTCTTCCTTTTGGCAACCTCACTAGAGGCCCAAAGCAATTGGGCTGCCTGATCTTGGATTGGCACCTCCCAAACGGTGCCCTGAATAACCCATTCATCTTTATTCCTTTGAGTATTTTATTATAGAACCATTAAGCTGACCAATATAAGGAGATACCAGTAGTCTTATTACAATGTATAGAAGAATACTGACCATACCAACTTGATGAAAATTTGTGAAAGAACCTGAACTCTCACACCTTACTAGTGGGATTGCAAAATGCCATAGTAACTTTGGAAAATTATTTGGCAGTCTACTTATAATGTTAACCACACATTTTTACCACATGAGCCAGCAAGCTTATACCTTTGTATTTACCCTAGAGAAATGAAATAATATGTTAATACAAAAGTCTACTTGTGCGTATACACAGCAGCTCTACTTTAAATTGTTCCAAGGTGGAAGCAACCTGTATGTTTTTCAAAAGATGAATGGTCAAATCGATTGTGATACACACGCATAGCAGAACACTGATCATTAATGAAAAGGAAGAAACTGTCAAAACAAGGAACATTATCTGTGAAACACGAAGGCAATATGCTGAATGGATGGCACAAATACCTAAAAGTTATATGCCACATTGGTGATATATAGTACATTTTGGAAAGACAAGACTGATCAGTAGTTGCCAAAAGTTGAACAGGAGAAGCCAGGTATGACAATAAGTACATAAATTCATTGTTAGCAGGTGAAAGAATTCCTCAGTGCCCTTATTAAAATGGTAGATAAACAAGTTGAGATATGTGTGAAAATTCATAGAAATTTTTATCAGAAGGAAGAAAGGGAATTTAAAAAGAATTGGTTTGGAGCCATTTTGTATTCAATAGCCTTTCCCAGTAGTCATATCATCATCATCATCATCATCATTTGCCAGTCCTGGGTCTTGAACTCAGGGCCTGGGCACTGTCCCTGACTTCTTTACTTCAAAGCTAGAAACTCTACCATTTGAGCCACAGCGCCACTTCTGGCTTTTTTGTTTATGTGGTACTGAGGAATCGAACCTGGGCATATTCAATTCTTTTTATTCCTCAGATTGAAAGACTGTACTTAGGGAATAATTACATGTCTTAATCTAAGAGTGTAATCTTCCTTTTAGAGAACAGGGATTTAGTCGAGCTACTTTCTTTGCACATGTCTCAGAATCAAGATTACAAGATACACCTTTTACAGCATATAGGGCCCACTTTTCATGACTACTTTTCTAAGATGTATATTTCTTTTGAGTGCTTCTTAGTCTCCTTCTCATAAACAGTTTGCCTTCTTTAAGTAGAATCTGATGATCCTTGAACTTCACACAGAAAGTTTATAACTGGAGAAAATTCGCTATTAGAAAAACTATTGTTACAAGAAGTAATATAAAGTCACATTTTAAGATAGGCAAAGTAAATTTGTTTTAAATGTGGTCTCACTGTGTAGCCTAGGCTGGCCTCACCCTGTGATCCTTCTTCTATACTCTCCCAAGTATAAAATTAAAGGCCAAAAGTATTTTTTTAATTGTGAAAATACCGTACAGAGGGGTTACAATTACATGGGCATGGTAATGAGTACATTTCTTATCAAGCATTGTTGTCTCCTCCTTTGTTTCCCCTTCCCATCCCTTCCCCCTGCTCCAAAAGTAATTTTTAAAATAGCATTTTTCTCCTAAAGAATTTGAACCTATAAACAAAATGAAGGGTGCTTTTCCTCCCTACAATTTAGACTAATTTTAGGAAAACACCAGTATGGTTATTTCCTATTTTCAAACTATTTATTTTTCCTTCTGAGACTGGGACATGAGTTCAGGGTCTGAGGCTTTCACTCAAAGGCTGGTGCTTTACTACCAGAACCATCCCTCCAGCCCCATGTGCATTCATTATGCACAGCAAAAGTCATCAGGAATTTGGGGTATTCTCCAAAGTATATCAATTTGTTGGAAACAGTGTCAGCATTAGGACTCACTTTCTCCTCTGTCTTCTACCCACTTTATCCTTGAAATAAGAGTATCATTGGAATAGATTTTCCCCTCATAATTTTGAAGCCCTGTTGTGTGTGGACCTGCCACCCACTGAACCATAATGAACATTTTAATGAACCAAGAAAGTAGAGGTCACTGCCACTCTTAGATAAAAGAGCCATTTTCCCTCATCACATCACTGCCAAATGTCATTATTGCTTTTAAAACCCCATGTACTCAATAAAGCCTTCATGGATTAATTGCCTGAATAAACACATTTTCGCATTACCAAGTCCAAACATAAAATGCACTTCAACTTTCCACTCACTAATTCTTCTATAAATTCAGTAACTCTTACTTCTACATAATGCAAACACCTGAATATTATGTGTATTCATTCAGCTAAATGTTCATTTTTCCATTATCTGTGTTTCAGAGATATTTTCAGTCTATCACAGTGGTTCACTGAAAGAAATTAAGGATATTCCAATGGAAGTTATGATCTATCTTCCTCTGCCAAGCTTGGCTCCATTCATACTTCATAAATGCTTTCAATTTCTGACTATAAGGATGACTTTATGTAGCTGAAGAGGCAAAAGAGATTTTATCCACATTTTGTAACTGTGACAAGAGATAAAGAGAAATTAAGAAATTGTATTTCCAATAATACAGTAAGCCATTATCAGATCTGAATATAACAACACTATCCAAATTTCTAGTCTTTAAGTCACTTAGGATTTTGACAGAATGAAACTCTTAATATTGCTTTGATTACCTAAACTCCACAGTAGTTTTGGATAGTAGTTGGTTTAAGGGAAGAGCTAATCCCAGGAAAAGATAAGGACCTTTGAAATAAGTTTGCATGATTTCTGAATGCAATCTTACCTTTGCAGAAAGAAAAATGAACAGCCAGAAGAAACCCACTGAAATAGATCCTGATCAAACTTGGCATTTACTTCAAAACAGAAATTCTTGCCACCAGCTCCAACACCTAACGTGTTTTGAATGGAGCATATTGGAAAATTTTCTACATGAAAGGTATTTTCAAAATGAAAAGCAAGTGATAGAATGGAATCAAATCAGTTATAATTTAAGACTTCGTGACCATATGTGAATTGAAGTATTTCTGACCCTTAGAGATAAGCTTTTTAGTTAGAAGTATCAAGCTATGCATATTGAAGATCTGCAGAAGAGATTCCATCATTTTATCACATTTGCTACCAAACATTTGCAAATGTTGGCTAATATCTCTTCATTTGACTTTCCTCTCTGAATCTCCTTTACTTCAGTAAACACTTGTTCTGTAATAGCAGTATATGCTTTTTATGAGCTGTCTTCCAAGCCTAGGGAAGTGACCAGACACCCTCACATTAATGGTTGTGTTCAAAGATCACAAAACTCGAGAAAAATTTCTGTACATTCTTATGAACTCATTTCAGGAATGGAGCACAGGAGAGCCTTTGGCATCTGCCAGTTCCCAAAAGACAATTAGGCAATGATCACCTGATAGGTATATTTAGTAAATTACTTTGCTTTACTTTTTGCTTCTGCACAATTATCACATCTTCAAGAAGGGCAAATGGTTGGAGGAAATGATGGAGACAGGCTCTTCATTCAATACAAGGATTTCCAAAGGGTGCAATCTTTAACTATTATTTGAGGAATGTTAACAGGACAAACAGATCTTTCAGAGTCAAACTCTTATAATAGTATCTAGAAATGCATTTTTGTGTTCCCTACAATGCTAGATGTTGATTCTTAAGATTTTAAAAAAATCCTTTGAAACAATTTTTCTTAGTCTTGCTGAAAGACTTGACATCAGTTATTTTATTCTATTCTAATATACTTCAAATAAGACTTGAAAATAGATACATGCCTTAAATAAGCTTTTTTTATTACCTTGGCACTCCTCAAAAGTAGTGTTCAGTGAATACATGGGTGTAATTTCCTTATTTTAAAAGTGAGTTGGAGGAAATTGAAGTTAGACTTTAGTGATAAATGAAGAGCTTGGTATGGTGTAGGTATATGTCTGTAATTCAAGTTCCCAGGATGGTGAGGCAAAATGATTGCAATTTTGAGGCTAGTCTGGGTTACATAACATGACCCTATCTCAAAAAAGAGGAAGGAAAGGAAAGGAAAGGAAAAGAAAGGAAAGGAAAGGAAAGGAAAAGAGAAAGGAGTGGAAAGGAAAGGAAAGGAGAAAGGAGAGGAAAGGAAAGGAAAGGAAAGGAGAAAGGAGAGGAAAGGAGAGGAGAGGAAAAAGGGAAATGGAAAGGAAGGGAAAAACAGATAATTAAATGTGTATATAAGAGCATGTTTATCATTGTAGGCAAATGGGCTTAATCTTGGCAGGGAACTTCTTTAATGTCTGGAACAAACATCCCAAGATTAGAGGTTTGGGTTGGTGGTATCTAGAGCATTTGCCATACACTCTATTAATTGACTTTACTTGGGATGGCATAAATTCCTCAATACTTCCATGTTATGCCTGTAATTTAGCATCTTGGGCTTTCACACTGGAAAAAGCTTGCAAGCAGAGAAGCAGAAACAGGTGCTTGAGTTGGAAGCTGTGGTCTGGTTTGGATATGGTGTTAAGTGTATCCTACCCACTAAAGTTTCATGGATTGGAAGCTTTATGTTTGATTGGTATGTATTTTTAAACTTAAATTGATGGAGCAGATTAGAATTTAAATTATAAATACATGGCTTAAATATAGCCTTATGATAATAGATTTATACAGTGAGAATAGTACAGAATTAGTTAAATGTAAATGTTTTCTAAGAACTTTCTAATGCAAGTGCTTTGTAAATACCTATAACACAGGCGTAGAGTTGGTCATTTGAAGTTGACTTGTTTTCCTAACCTTTTTGAGTACTTTTGAAATGTCATGAGATATTGAGTCATATCTCAATTACTTAGAACATATGCAACTGGCCTCCATGAATTCCTTTCAGATAAGACACAGTCATGTGTCTTGGATATACTAAAAGTTGACGGGTAAGAGTGACTTCCATGCTTAATGTACTTTTCTGGGGCAGTGGGGAGGTGAGAGCAGAGGCATCCGAGAGTCAAGCGGGATAGCCATGGCAGTGTTGAGTTCCTCATGCAGTAACTGCATCAGGAATAATACCAGTGTTGAAAGTAGCAACTACTTCAGTCAAGATGAGTAGATAACAGCTGTTCAAGCTACAGAATCCAGGCTTTGGCAGCAGCAGGAGAAACAGCTGTGCTTTAATCAAATTCTGTAGGTTGCTTTCTGGTGTTGATTATGGAAACTCAGTCTAAGTCACTTGACAATTCTATGGACTACCCAGTACCTTTTAAAGCACCTTTTTAAGTGTCTAATCAATCACTCTACTCCTGCTATGTCCAGCTAAGAATGCAGAAAGATACAGAAGATACTTAAAGCAACAGAACTTTTGGGAAATGGAGACGTTTTGTAATTGATTAGCTGGTGTGGCAGCTGTGGAAATGTGCTGCTCAGCTCTCCTTCAAGAGAATCTGCTGTGTAGAGCAGTAAGCATGGTGACTAACAGTTTCCAGATGCTCTTCCACACAGTCAGTGCCTGAGTATGGCTGAGGCACTAGGTCCTGTCCATTCCCAACTCAACTTGGAATTCCTCTGAGGACTGAGTTATCCTTAGAAGACTCTCTGACCCAAGTGGAAAGTATCAGAACTTCCTTGCAGCCTGGATCTGTTCCTATCCAATTTTCCTTCCCTCTTTGTTATATATCACAGACTGAAGGCATTCCCTGCCTATAGCTTTTCTCTGCCTTTATTTGACCTTCACAGGAATTTCTTCCAATAAGTCTCCCACCTCTAATCTCATTTTAGTACCTACTTCTCAGAGGACCTAGCTGACACAGGTGGTACTGAGAGCAGTCAGAGGAAACAAGTGTAAAAATGGAGCTTGGGGAATGGTTCACTCAGCACCTAGCTGGTAAAGAGAGCCCCTCATCCATCTTTCCCTAAGTGCCCTTGAGGCATAGGTAGTCCTTGATACAAGGAACCACCCGATTGTTGAGGATGTCAGCTGTGATGACTGATTGGTACCATTTCCCAGTAAAGGGGAATGTTTTAACTGGTTGAGTGACTTGGCTTTCGAATGGTAACACATGAAGTAATGCCGATTTAGACAAGGGAGGTGGCTTGTGGCTAAATCTTGTTGATATCCTTCAGACTATGAGATTTAGCAGTTAAAGACAACCAATGAGGGCCACAATGCCCCCTGGTAGCTTAGTAAGGAGGCCTTACCTTCTGTCATATGAGATCAGACATATGTACTGGCAGGAGTGGACACAGAACCCAACTAATTAGAGGTCCAGAGGCATAGAAGTGCTATGTGAAAGTAAATCTATTATGTGAAATTCAAGATCTTGGGAGGAAAGGTCTTGACCTCAAAATATGCATTGGGAAAAGGTATAGTAGGCCAAAAACAAAGGAGGAGGTAACAATGCTCAACAAGAAATGTAACTCATTACCTTACTCATGTAACTGTAACCCCTGTGTACAACATCTATAAAATAAAATAAAATTTAAAAAAATATGCATTGAGAACATTAGAATGGATGCCTTTGAGGATTATAGCTTAACACACCTCTCTAATCCTTCAAAGTTTGCAGATGTAACCTTCTCTGGAGCGAGACATAGCAGGTTTCTACACTGCAAGGCAACAGGTGGCCTGTGATCATAAGCTGCCCTATATAAGGGGCTGTCACACTGAATATCATAATCATTAGGGCAACTATGAAGGTTAACTCTCAGAGTAAACTGGATGGAGAAATGGTAGGCCCAAAAGTGAAGAAAGTGATTATTTACAGTAGGAGATTCAAGAATTACTTAGTCTAGGCCAGCAGGAGCCAGACAGTGTGGAAGATATTCAATTTTGAATGTGTTTGGAAGAGGCTGAAACATGTGAATGAGTCAAAATTGGGAGGTAGCAAACCTGCAGCTGAGGAAGCTTTCAGAAGCCCAGAGAAGGTGATGACCAATAAATGATTCAGACAGTAGAGTGAATGTCTGAGTTGCTCTGGAAGACAGTGGGGGGTGGGGGGTGAAGAGACTTAGAGAAATGTACATACTTGACTGGATATACTACATGAAGTAAGAAGATCTACTTTAGGACTTCATTCCATGAGAAGATCCAGAGGACTCTCCACTCACCAAGGCCAATAGGAATCTGCTGGCAAGAAAAACACTGGTATTTTCAAATCAGCAGTAGGCCTCCTTCAGGCCAGGGATGACTGTAGATGGTAGAATGGTGATAATCATTTATAATCATGAGGACTAGAGGGCCTTGAAGTAATGGATACAAGAGAGCATAATGGTGAACATTTTAGTATTGCATTTTAATGGTCAACAGAGAACATATACTACAGAAGAGCAGGGGGACTGAAAGCCAATCAGACAAAATGTTGTGGCAGGTTGATGATAAACAGACTTTGAAGGACTTGGTGTAATGGAAAGTTCTTCCCGAATCTTGAACATTGCCTTTACCTGTTTTCTCCCCATCTCCAGTCAACTCTCTTATATATCTACTTCCATTTGCTCCCTGGAACAATTGGCTAATAGTAAGAGATGGGATATCAGCAGTTGATGGTACATAGTAGAAACTGGCCACTTAAATGATCACGTATGATTACTACAGCTAAATCAATGACAAATCATGCAGGGAAATTGGAATGTACTCTCCTTGCCTGAGTTCAAGACAAGCATGAAGAGTCTGCCCATCTCTGGTCAGACCTTCCCATAATGTCAAAAGGCCCTTGCTCTAGCTGTATCATGATTCATTCAACCAATCGGCCACAGCTACTTCTACATTTCTCTGTTGATGCTGAGCCCCACACTAAACACTAATAAACCCTAAGAATTCACATCTCTATTACAAAATCTCTTTCCTTTAAAAATCCACACAATTTCCTCAAATCCATCTGCATATTAGAGTTATTAGAAGATCATTTTTTAAAATTCCAAAGTCAAGTCAGGCATCAGTGACTCATGCCTATAATCCTAGTTATTCAGAAGCCTAAGAACTAGGGATTGCAGGTTCAAAGCCAGCCTGGGTAGGAAAGTCCATGAGACTCTTATCTCCAATAAATCACTAAAGAAATATCCAAATGTAGAGCTTTGGCTCAAGGAATAGAGTGCTAGGCTTGAGCAAAATAGCTTAAGAACATTATCCAGGCTCTGAATTCAAGCTCCATGACATGCACAATAAAAAATGAAAAAAAATTCCAGAGTCTATGACTCACACCAGTCCAATTAAATCAGAATATCTGTGGGCAAGGCCTAGTCATCTGTAATTTTGGATCTTCCAAAGTGATACCAATGTGCAGAAAGGATTGAGAACCACTATCACAGGTGGGTATAAAAGTAATTAAGGTATCTGATAACTTTCATGATTAAGTTAAAATAAAAATAAAATACAGAGAATAAAATTATTCTAGCTACAAAATGCTGCTAAGAGAAATGGGAGAAAGGAAGTTTTGCTTGAAGAAAACCACACCAAAATCTCTATTGCTATATGAATAACTTCTATAAATGTGGTAAGCAGCTTTGTGTGTGAATGAGTGTGGTGCTGATGCAGTGACCATGTGAAGCAAAAGGCTATGACTTCTAATTTCAGCATCCTAGTAGGAACACTCATCGCTAATTTGACCCTAGCAGATTATACCGTGCTTGGCTCTTTCACACCCAAATTTTTACCTCCATTTTCCTCTTCCTTAAACTTTTGAAGCACCTAGAGAGCTTTACAAACGTCACACTTGTCAGGCATTAATAAACTGGGAACTATTCCAGGATGATCTTCACTTGTAAGCAAATTCTGTGCTTGAATTAGAGTTATGTGACACTTTGGTTCTCATGGGGAATAGAAACAAGAAGGAAAAAACTTCCACTTAGACAGTATTATTTCATTTGGAGTAAATAGGATTGCATATAAAAGTCAACTTTCTTCAATTGTGTGTGTGTGTGTATGTATGTATGTATGTGTGTGGCTACAAACTCCCTTGCATATATATTGGGGAGAAGCTAGGGTATACCTATAGTGACTACCTCTGTGCTTACACAACTGCTGAGGCAAAAAAGAGAATAGGGTAAATTGCACACTGGTTTTTTAAGGGTCCTACTCAGAAATGACACACTTTTATTCTGCTCAAATTTCATTGACCAGAGCCAAGTCAAATATCTCCACCTAACTTCAAAGTGTCCAGATAATTCAATTCTACAGTATTTCCAAGGGAACTAGAAATATCTGAAAACTGGTTTAAATGATGATAACAATTCATAATGCACTGGTAATGCAGAAAGTTAATGCAACAGAAATGGGCTAGGAATTAGAACATTTGGATTACGTTTTTTAGTTCATACATAACTAGCTTGATAGACCTATTATCTCATTTTTATGTATAATGAGAGAGTTGGACTTAATCAGTGTCTTCCAAATACCTGAATGTTAGTTTACAGAAAAGCATCAATCAGGACCCAGAGAATTTAAAAGTTTCATTCCATTTTTAAAAAGGAACTGTATCAATTCCATATTTATTATTAGATATCATCTTATATTTATCAAACTTTAATTTTCACAAAATGTAAATAATAAACACCATCAACTATTATCTAAGACCTTTACTTAATGTAATAGGCAAATATATATGACTTTCACGGGCCATTATATTAAGTTCTTAATATACTTAATGTATTATTTAAGTCTTAAGAAGTATATACTCTTAGTATCGTTATTTTACAGATAAACCAGAGGTAAATGAAATCATTTTTAGGTCAACTAGTGTGGCTTCAGAATCTTCCCTTTATATGAGTGTATGTGCTGATACTGGTGCTTAAACTCAGGGTCTTGTGCTTTAGCTTGGCTTGTGCTCTACCACAAGAGTCACACTGACATTTTGCTGGTTAAATTGAAGTGGAATCAGCTGACTTTGAACTGCCATCCTCTAGGTATCAGTTTCCAGAACTACTAGGATTACAGAAATAAGCCACCAGTGCCTTACCCTTATCATTATGCCATACTACACTATCTTGACAAAACCAAATCTGGCAACCAAATATAATATCCTTAGTTCTAGGATTTAAGATATTTTATTTAGATTCTCTTATACTCTAAGACATTAAGAAGGCAAGTACTGAGAAGTTACTATAACTCAGAGCATGAGAGTCTAATAAGTAACATCCTAATACTTAGAAATATCTAATATTTTATGGAAATCAGTATAACTCTAAATTTCCATAATAATCTGTTATTCTCCTCTTGTTGAAAGTATGAGAAACCAAGTAGAGTGAAGTGCATTTTTCTTTGGGGGAGATTCTAAAAAAAAAAATAAGTGAGGGCTGGAAAGGTGGCTCAGTGGTAGAGCACTTGTCTTGAATGGTTGAGGCCCTGGGTTCGATTCCTCAGCACCACATAAGCAGAAAAAAAGCCGGGAATGGTGCTGTGGCTCAAGTGGTAGAGTGCTAGCCTTGAGCTGAAGAGCTGAGGGACAGCACCCAGGTCCCATGACCCAACCCCCCACCCCCAAAAATAAGTGAATATTTGGTCCAATTATCTTTTTATTCTTTTTTGTTTTTATTGTAAAGGTTATATACAGAAAAGTTATAGTTAAATAAGTCAAATAAAAACTATATTTCTTTTCAAACAATGCTACCCCTTCCCTCACTGTCTATCAGCTTTGCCCTCCTAGCCCTGCCTGGGAATATGGCTTAGTGGTAGAGTGCTTGAATAACCTGCATGAAGCCCTGGGTTCAATTTTTTAGTACCACATAAACAGAAAAGGCTGGAGGTGGCACTGTGGCTCAAGTGGTAGAGTGCTAACCTTGAGAAAAAGAAGCTCAGAGAGTGTCTAGACCTTGATTTCAAGCTCCAGGACTGGCAAAAAAAAAAAAAGAATAAAATCCATGAGCAGGGTGCCAGTGACTCACACCTATAATCCTAGCTACTCAAGAGGCTGATATCTGTCAATAATAGTTCAAAGCCAGCCAGTGCAGGAAAGTTCATGAAACTTTTTGTGTGTGTGAAAATAACTTATAGAGGGGTTACTATTACATGAGCAAGGTAATCAGTACATTTCTTATCAAGCATTGTTGCCTCCTCTTTTCTTTCCCTTACCATCCCTTCCCATCCTCTCCTCTCCGCCCCCCCCAAAGTTGTAAATTCGTTTTACAACATAACGTCTTTTACATCTCATTGTTAGAGTGGGCCCACCTGTATCCATATTTAAACAATTTGTTTTTTTCCTTCCCCTCCACAAATTATACCAACATCAAATACAGTGAAAACAGGGGTTATATTGAGGGGGAGAGACATACAAAGCAACAAATAAATCATCTTACAAATATGTTAGAAACAATAGCAAGAAAGAAACAACATTTGATTCCTTATCTTGGGGCTCATTTCACCTAACATCAATTTATCTGACCATTTCTGCTTGTCTCAGACATATACTAGTTATTGCAAATAAGGGAAACCATAGGAGCTATGTTTTATAGGCCTGGATTACTTCACTTAATATGATTTTCTCCAAGTTTTTCCATTTCCTAACAAATAGGGTAATGTCATTCTTTCTGATAGAGGCATAGAATTCCATTGTGCATATATACCACATTTTCTTGATACATTCATCTACTGAGGGGCATCTGGGTTGGTTCCGTATCTTAGCTATGGTAAATAAAGCTGCAATACACATAGTTGTGCTGGTAGCTTTAGAATGGTCTTGTTTGTGATCATTCGGATAAATGCCCAAAAGTAGGATTGCTGAGTCATAGGGGAGCTATTTGTGGAGTCTTCTGAGGAACCTCCATACTAGTTTCCAAAGTGGTTGGACATATTTACACGCCCATCAACAATAGAGTAAGGTTCCCTTGTGTCCACATCCCCTCCAGCATCTGTTGTTATTAGAGTTCTTGATTATAGCCATTCTAACTGAGGTGATGTGATACACAAATGTTGTTTTGATTTGCATTTCTTTTATGGCTAGAGAGATTGAGCATTTCTTCATGTGTCTATTGGCCATCCTTTCCTCTTCAGAGAAGTTTCTCTTTAAGTCTTTAGCCCACATATTTATTGGACAGTTGTTTCTTTGAAGATTTGTTGTTGGGGGATTTAATATTTTGAGTTCCAGGTATATTTTAGATATGAGACCCTAGTCCGATGTATTGCTAGTGAAGATCTCCCAATTCATGGGCTTTCTATTGATCTTGTTAGCTATGTCCTTTGCCATACAGAAGCTCTGTAATTTCATGCAATCCCATCTGACCAACCTTTCTTTGATTTGTTGTGTTTCTGGGTCTCTATTAAGAAAATTTGGCCTGTGCCAAGGAGACCTAGGGTTTCTCCTATTCCATCCTGTAATATTTTCAGGACGTCTGCTTTGACTCCAGGGTCTTTGATCCCTTTGGAGTTGATTTGGGGCAGGGTGATATAGAAAGATCTCCTTTAGTTTTCTACAAGTGATTAACCAATTTTGCCAGCCATTTACTGAAGAAGCTGTCTTTCTTCCATTCTATTTTTTAGCTCCCTTATCGAAGATTAGATGACTATATTTCTGCAGGTTCATTTCTGGGTTTTCAATTCTATTCCATTGGTCCTGAGGTCTGTTCTTGTGCCAGTATCAAGCTGTTTTGATAACTATGGCTTTGTAGTAGCATTTGAAATTTGGTATTGATATTCCTCTAGCACTGTTCTTTCTGTTAAGGCTCGTTTTTGGTATTCAGGGTCTTTTTATTGTTCCATATGAATTTTTGGATTGCCTCTCCTACTTCCTTGAAGAATGAGGTTGAAATAGTTATCACATTGAATTTATAGATAGCCTTAGGAAGTATTGCCATTTTCACGATGTTGATCCTTCTAATCCAGGAGCATGGGAGGTTTTGCCACTTTCTAAGTTCTGTTTTGATTTCCTTTTTTAGGTTTTTAAAGGTTTCATCATAGAGGTCTTTCACTTCCTTTTTTTTTTTTTTGCCGGTCGTGGACCTGAACTCTGGGCCTAGGTGCTGTCCCTCAGCTCTTCAGCTCAAGGCGAGAGCTCTACCGCCACTTCTGGCTTTTTCTGTTTATGTGGTGCTGAGGAATCGAACCCAGAGCCTCAGACATGCAAGGCAAGCACTCTACCACTGAGCCACCTTCCCAGACCGAGGTCTTTCACTTCTTTGGTTAAGTTAATTCCTAGGTATTTAATTTTTTTGTTGGGCTATTACGAATGGAGTTGCTTTCCTGATTTCAGCCACCCTTTTCTCATTGCTGGCATACAGAAAAGCCATTGGTTTTAGAGGCTTAATTTTATACCCTGCTACTTTGCCAAAGTTTTGAATCATCTTGAGTACTTTGGGAGTGGAGTCTGTGGGATTCTTTAAATGCAAGATCATGTCATCTGCAAAGAGGAAGAGTTTTACTTCAGCTTTCCTTATTTGGATCCCCTTACGTTTGCATCTTGTCTTATTGCTGTAGCTAGGCATTCTAATGGTAGATTGAAGAGAAGTGGAGAGAGTGTACATCGTTTTCTCACTCCTGAGTTAACAGGAAATGGCTTTAATTTTTCACCATTAAGTATAATGCTGGCTGTAGGTTTGTTACATACAGCCTTTATTGTATTGAGGAATGTTCCATGGATTTTTATTTTTCCAGAAATTTCGTCATAAAGGGGTGTTGGATCTTGTCAAATGCTTTTTTCTGCATCCATTGAGACAACCATGTAGTTCTTATTCTTGCTCTTGATGATGTGATGAATTATATGAATTGATTTGCATCCCTAAAATGAATCTTGTTTGATCCTGTATGATATTTTGGACAAATTGTTGAAGTTAATTGGCCAAAATTTTGTTGAGAAGGTTTTCATCAATGTTCATCAAAGAAATGGATCTATAGTTCTCTTTCCTTGATGAGTCTCTGCCTGGTTTGGGCATGAGGGTTATAATGGTTTCACAGAATTAGTTTGGTAGTGAATTTTCTCTTTCAATTTCCTTCAAGAGTTGGAGTACTCTTGGTGTGAGCTCTGCTTTGAAGACCTTGTAGAATTCCGCTGTAAATCCATCTGGTCCTGGGCTTTTCTTAGGTGGGAGGTCTCTTATTGCTGTTTCTGTCAATGCTTGATATTAGCTTGTTAATTTGTGTTAACTCATCTTGATTTAGTTTTGGTGTGTTGATATTTGCTATAAAATCAACCATTTCTGCCAAGTTCTCAAACTTATTAGCATAAAGATTTGAGAAGTATTCTCTTATAATGTTCTGAATCTTGGTTGTTTCTGTGGTGATGTTTCCATTCTCATCTCTGAGTTTATTTATTTGGGTGTGTTCTCTTCTTTTTCTGATAAGATTTGCTAAGGGTCTGTCAATTTTGTTAATTTTTTTCAAAGAACCAACTCTTTGTTTTGTTGATTCTTTCTATGATTTTTTTTGGATTCTAATTCGTTTAATTCTGATTTAATTTTAATTATTTCTTTCCGTCTACTGGATTAGGGTTTATCTTGCTACTCTTTTTCAAGGAGGTTCAGATGTCTCATTAAATTGTTGGTTTCAGATCTTTCCAATTTGTTGATGTAAAATCAGAGCTATAAACTTGCCTCTGAGTACAGCCTTTGCTGTGTCCCAGAAGAGCTAGTAGTTTGTGTGTTCATTTTTGTTGAATATCATAAACATTTGAATTTCCTTTCTAATCTCTTCCATGACCCACTGGTGATTCAACAGAGTGTTGTTCAGCTTCCATGTGTTTCAGGACTTTCTTTGTTGGCTTTTGTTGTTGAGTTCTAATTTTATTAGATTGTGGTCTGAGAGAATGCAAAGTATAACTTCAATGTTTCTGAATTTGGACAAGTTTGCTTTGTGACCTAAAATGTGGTCTATTTTGGAAAATGTTCCATGTGCTGCTGAGAAAAAAACGTGTATTCTGATGCTGCTGGTTGAAATATTTGGTAGATGTCTATTAAATCTATTTGATCTATGCAGTTGTTTAGATCTGCTCTTTCTCTGTTCAGTTTTTGCCAAGTTGATCTATCTAGTGGGAATAGTGGTGTGTTAAAGTCCCCAACAATTAATGTCTTAGTATCTATTTGAGGTTTGAGGGAAATTAGTGTTTCTTGGATAAATTTGGGTGCTCTGTTCTTTGGTGAATATTTAGAATTGTAATATCCTCCTGAATTTGAGATCCCTTAATTAGTATGTTGCGACCTTCTTTATCTCTTTTCACGAATTTTAATTTGAAGTCTATTTTATCTGATATTAGGATTGCAACTCCCGCCTGTTTATGGGGGCTGTTTGCTTGGTAGATTTTGTTCCAGCCATTCACTTTCAAAATATAATTGTTTTTATGGGCAAGATGTGACTCCTGAAGGCAGCAGATAAGAAGGATCTTATGTTTTAATCCAACTCGACAGTCCATTTCACTTAATTGAAGGGTTAAGTCCCTTAATGTTGAGAGTTAGGACTGAGAGTTGTTTCGTAGTTCCTGTCATGTTAGCCACCTTCTTAGGGTCTGTGGCAACTGGGTTCTTGGATTCTCAGTTTGGATGCTATTTCTTGTCCTTTATTGTTGTTTTTCTATGTATAGGACATTTTTAAGTATCTTTTGTAGGGCTGGTTTGGTGGAGATAAATTTTTTCAATTTTTCTTTGCTATGAAAGGTCTGCTCACACAATTCCTGTGTTTCTCTTTGACTGTTTTCAGCCTGCTCAGGCAATTCCTTTCTTTCTCTTCGACTGTTCTCAAGCTGCTCACACAATTCCTTACTTTCTCTTGGTTCTCAACCTGCTCATGCAATTTAGGTATTAAGCTTTGATTAGCTTCCTCATGCTCACGAGATTCCTGTATTAATCTTTGGTTTGCCTGCTCTCGCTCCCTATCATGCTCACACTGAGTCATTTGCAGCTTTTCAACATTTTCATTCACTATGTTTACCAGTAGTGTTTGTAGAGGTTTTTGGGAACTCTCCTCTGGATTATTCATTAACTGTTCTGTCACCTGATTATCATGAGTGGGAGTTGAGATACCCAGACTTGCAATTTTTCTTGTGTTTGTCCAGCTTTTTCTGTCTACTTGGCATGAAAGTAACATCAATTTTGTGCTAGAATACTATTTTAAGGTAAGCAGCAACTACAGGATGTCCTGTAGTTGCACAGTCAAAATGGCAGCAGATATAATCTAGTTCAATATATATAATCTTTTCAACAGCAAACAACTATGGATTAATGGGCTAAGAACAGCAAAGAAGAATTTGGCAAACCAGAAATTATTAGATTTAGGGAGAAATGTGGGGAAAAATAGGATTAGAGGGATGTGGAAAGGTAAAAGGAGAGTGAATTTAACCAAGTTCTAATCTCAAGGAGGGAAATTGATTGGACAGAATGATAGGAGAGAGATTTTAAAAAAAAAAACAAGAAAAATCGAAAAAAAATTTTAATTTATGGGCTGGGAAGGTGGCTCAGTGGTAGAGCACTTGCCTTGCATGCTTAAGGCCCTGGGTTCGATTCTTCAGCACCACATAAACAAAAAGAAAAAAGCTGGAAGGGGCACTGTGGCTTAAGTTACTACTTAAGTGCTAGGCTTGAGCTGAAGAGCTGAGGGACAGCGTCCAGGCCCAGAGTTCAGGCCCATGACTAGACCACCCTCCCCACAAAAATTTTAATTTAAAAAGTGAAACACTTAAAAGTTATGCAAGTTTAAACAAAGAAAAGGATAGGATGAGAGGAGGAGAAGGATAGAAAGGAGACATGAAAAGCTAAAAAGTAAAAATTCTTAAAATTATTTACTTGAAAATTATATATGTATAAAGAGTTAATACTACTACTAAAGAAGTTAAGCCTAAGAGGTTGAATTGAGTAATAAATTTCTGGATTAAGTATGTACCCATTAGGGGATAAGGTCTAATAATCGATGACGTGTATATATCTGGGATTCAGCAGAATAGCAATTAAGTCATGCAAAAAGAAAGAAAAAAAAAGAATAAAAAAAGGACCAATAGGTCAAAAGAGTTTTTTTAAAAAAAACCACACACATATACACCTAAAATAAAAATTACAGGAGGAAAAAAAAGATTAATAGAAAACAATTTTTTAAAAAAGAAAAATTTTAAAAAACTTACAAAAAAGAGTTCCTTGATGTTTTTTTGAGGGGTGGGGAGGAGAATGGGAAGATCCTGTATCTCCCTTGTGTCCATAACCAGTCTCTTGGTGGAGTCTCTGGTCTGCTTGTGGTGTTTGGTTTTTCTGTGGCTTGATTGGTTTCTTAAGTCTGTTTTTTTTTTTTAAATTTAATTTAATTTTATTTGTGAACATACTGTACAGAGGGGTTACAATTACATGGGCAGGATAATGGGTACATTTCTTACCAAGCATTGCAGCCTCCTCCTTTGGTTTACACTTCACATCCTTTCCCAGCCTCCCGCCTCCCCCCCCAATCCCAATCCTTCTCCTTCTCCCCCCCCGACCCCCCCCCCCCCGCACCAATGTTGTAAAGCTGGTTTTGGACATGGCAACTTGTACTTCTCATTATTGCAACAGGTCCACCTGTATCCTTAAACAACTGGTTTTTCCCCATCTCCTCCACAAGTTATACTGACATCAAATATAGTGAAAGCAGGGGTTATACTGTGGGGGAGGGACATAAAAAGCAACAAAGAGATAATCTTATAAATGCATTAGAAACACATGCATGAAAGAAAAAAACATTAAAATACAAATCTAAGGATTCATTTTCCTAAAATCACATTATCTGACCTTTTCCGCTTGACTCATACATATACTAGATATTGCAAATAAGGGAAACCATGGGACCTATGTTTCTTTGGGCTTGGCTTACTTCACTTAATAGAATTTTTTCCAAGTTTTTCCATTTCCTAACAAATGGGGCAATGTCATTCTTTCTGATGGAGGCATAGAATTCCACAGTGTATATATACCACATTTTCTTGATACATTCATCTACTGAGGGGCATCTGGGTTGGTTCCATATCTTAGCTATGGTAAATAATGCTGCAATAAACATAGTTGTGCTGGCAGCTTTAGTGTGATCTTGTTTGTAAACACTTGGGTAAATGCCCAAAAGTGGGATTGCTGGGTCATAGGGGAGTTCTATGTGAAGTCTTTTGAGGAACCTCCATACTGCTTTCCAAAGTGGTTGAACAAGTTTACATTCCCACCAACAATGAAGTAAGGTTCCTTTCTGTCCACATCCCCTCCAGCATCTGTTGTTGTTAGAGTTCTTGATTTTTGCCGTTCTAACTGGGGTGAGGTGATATCTCAATGTTGTTTTGATTTGCATTTCTTTTATGGCTAGGGATGTTGAACATTTCTTTATGTGTCTATTGGACATCCTGCTTTCTTCTTCAGAGAAGTTTCTCTTTAAGACTTTCGCCCACTTATTTATTGGGCAGTTGTTTCTTTGAGGATTTGTTGTTGGGGGGTTTAATTTTTTGAGTTCCAAGTATATTTTAGATATGAGACCCTTGTCCGTTGTATGGCTAGTAAATATCTTCTCCCAATCCGTGGGCTTTCTATTGATCTTCCTAGCTATGTCAGTTGCCCTGCAGAAGCTCTGCAACTTTATGCAATCCCATTTGTCCAACCTTTCTTTGATTTGTTGTGTTTCCGGGTCTCTATTCAAAAAATTTCGGCCTGAGCCAAGGAGACCTAGGGTTTCTCCTATTCCATCCTGTAATGTTTTCAGAGTGTCTGCTTTGACTTCAAGGTCTTTGATCCATTTGGAGTTGATTCTGGTGCAGGGTGATATATAAGGATCTAGCTTTAGTTTTCTACATGTAGTTAACCAATTTTGCCAGCACCATTTACTGAAGAGGCTGTCTTTCTTCCATTCTATTGTTTTAGCTCCCTTATCAAAGATTAGATGGCTATAGGTCTGTAAGTTCGTTTCTGGGTTTTCAATTCTATTCCATTGGTCCTGAGGTCTGTTCTTATGCCAATACCAACCTGTTTTGATTACTATGGCTTTATAGTAGAGTTTGAAATTTGGTATTGATATTCCTCCAGCAGTGTTCTTTCCGTTGAGGAGCGTTTTTGCTATTCGGGGTCTTTTATTGTTCCATATGAATTTTTGGATTGCCTCTTCTATTTCCTTGAAGAATGAGGTTGGAATTTGGATAGGTATTGCGTTGAATTTGTAGATAGCCTTGGGAAGTATTGCCATTTTCACGATGTTAATGTTTCCAATCCAGGAGCATGGGAGGCTTTGCCATTTTTTTAGTTCTGTGTTGATTTCCTTTTTCAAGATTTTAAAGTTTTCATCATAGAGGTCCTTCACTTCTTTAGTTAAGTTAATTCCTAGGTATTTTATTTTTTGTGGGGCCATTACAAATGGAGTTGCTTTCCTAATTTCAGCCACACTTTTCTCATTGATGGCATACACAAAAGCCATTGATTTTTGGGGGTTAATTTTATAACCTGCTACTTTCCAAAGTTTTGAATCAGCTTGAGTAATTTGGGAGTGGAGTCCTATGGGATTCTTTAAATACAAGATCATGTCATCTGCAAAGAGGGAGAGTTTTATTTCTTCTTTCCCTATTTGGATCCCCTTTATGTCTGCATCTTGTCTTATTGCTGTAGCTAGGCATTCTAATACTAGATTGAACAGAAGTGGAGAGAGTGGGCATCCTTCTCTTGTTCCTGAGTTAAGAGGAAATGGCTTTAGTTTTTCACCATTGAGTATAATGCTGGCTGTAGGTTTGTCATATACAGCCTTTATTGTATTGAGGAATGTTCCATGGATTCCTAATTTTTCCAAAATCTTCATCATGAAGGGGTGTTGGATCTTGTCGAATGCTTTTTCTGCATCTATTGAGATAACCACGTGGTTCTTATTCTTGCTCCTGTTGATGTGATGAATAATATTAATTGATTTGCGTATATTGAACCAGCTTTGCATCCCTGAAATGAATCCTGTTTGATCGTGGTGTATGATTTTTTGGATGAATTGTTGAAGTCGATTGGCCAAAATTTTGTTGAGAAGTTTTGCATCAATATTCATCAAAGAAATGGGTCTATAGTTCTCTTTCTTTGATGAGTCCCTGCCTGGTTTTGGGATGAGGGTTATGATGGCTTGATAGAATGTGTTCGGTAGTGAGCTTTCTCTTTCAATTTCATTGAAGAGTTGGAGGAGAATTGGTGTGAGCTCTGCTTTGAAGGCCTTGTAAAATTCCGCTGTAAAACCATCTGGTCCTGGACTTTTCTTAGCTGGGAGGTCTCTTATTGCTGTTTCTATTTCAGTGCTTGATATGGGCCTGTTAAGATAGTTTAACTCATCTTGGTTTAGTTTTGGCATGTCAATATTTGCTAGGAAAAGGTCCATTTCTGTCAAGTTCTCAAACTTATTAGCATAGAGTTTTGAGAAGTATTCCCTTATAATGTTCTGAATCTTGGTTGTTTCCGTGGTGATGTTTCCATTCTCATCTCTGAGTTTATTAATTTGGGTGTGTTCTCTTCTTTTTCTGATAAGATTTGCTAAGGGTCTGTCAATTTTGTTAAGTTTTTCGAAGAACCAACTCTTTGTTTTGTTGATTCTTTCTATAGTTTTTTTGGATTCTAATTCATTTAATTCTGATTTAATTTTGATTATTTCTTTCCATCTACTGGATTGGGGTTTATCTTGCTGCTCTTTTTCAAGGAGGTTTAGATGTGTCATTAAATTGTTAGTTTCAGATCTCTCCAATTTGTTGATGTAGGAGCTCAGAGCTATAAACTTGCCTCTGAGTACTGCCTTTGCTGTGTCCCAGAGGAGCTGGTAATTTGTGTGTTCATTTTTGTTGAATAGCATGAACATTTGAATTTCCTTTCTAATCTCTTCCATGATCCACTCATGATTCAGCAGTGTGTTGTTCAGCCTCCATGTGATGCCGGACTTTCTTTGGTGGCTTTTGGTGTTGAGTTCTAATTTTATTCCCTTGTGGTCAGAGAGGATGCAAGGTATAACTTCAATGTTTCTGAATTTAGACAAGTTTGCTTTGTGGCCTAAAATGTGGTCTATTTTAGAAAACGTTCCATGTGCTGCTGAGAAAAACGTGTATTCTGATGCTGCTGGGTGAAATGTTCGGTAGATGCCTGTTAAGTCTAGTTGATCTATGGAGCTGTTTAGATCTGCGGTTTCTCTGTTGAGTTTTTGCCGAGTTGATCTATCTAGTGGGGAGAGTGGTGTGTTAAAATCCCCAACAATTAATGTCTTTGGATCTATATGGGATTTGAGGGAAAGTAGTGTTTCTTTGATAAATTTGGGTGCTCCATTGTTTGGCGAATAGATATTTAGAATTGTAATATCCTCCTGAAGGAGAGATCCTTTAATTAGTATATAGCGACCTTCTTTATCTCTTCTCACGAATTTTAATTTGAAGTCTATTTTATCTGATATTAGGATTGCAACTCCCGTCTGTTTATGGGGGCCATTTGCTTGGTAGATTTTGTTCCAGTCTTTAGCATTGAAAATGTGTTTGTTTTTTCGGGCAAGATGTGACTCCTGCAGGCAGCAGATAGAAGGATCTTGCTTTTAAATCCAGCTAGACAGTCTATGTCGCTTAATTGGAGAGTTAAGCCCTTTAATGTTGAGAGATAGGACTGCGAGGTATTTGGGAGTTCCTGCCATGTTATCCACCTTCTTGGGGGCTGCGAAAACTGAGTTCTTCCTATGGTTCTTGGATTCTCAGTTTGGGTACAGTTTCTTGGCCTTTGTTGCGGTCTTGTTGGTTTTCTATGTGTAGGACATCTTTAAGCATCTTTTGTAGGGCTGGTTTGGTGGAGATGTATTGTTTCAATTTTTCTTTGCTATGGAAGATTTTTATTTGGCCTTCAGTTATGAAGGAGATTTTAGCTGGGTACAGTATTCTTGGTTGATAGTTGTTTGTTTTTAGGGCATGGCATACATCATTCCAGGCTCTTCTTTCTTTGATTGTCTCTGCTGAGAAATCTGAGGTGATTCTAATTGATTTCCCTTTATAGGTGATTACCCTTTTCTCCTTAACAGCTTTAAGGATCTTTTCCTTGGTCTGAGTTGATCCTGTGTGGATTATAATGTGACGGTGGGATGTCCTATTCTGGTCTGGTCTATGTGGGGTTCTAAAAGCTTCTTGTATCTGAATAGGCCTATCTTTTTGTATGTTTGGTAAGTTCTCTGCTAGGATCCTGTTAAACAAATTTCCTAGACCATTAACTTCTGTTTCTAGGTGTTCCTCTATACCCATTATCCTTAGATTAGGCCTTCTGATGGTATCTTCCAGGTGTTGGATAGATCTATCATATTTCTTGGACTTGTCTTGGATGGTTGTATGTTCTTTCTCTATAATAACTAGGCTGTCTTCAATCCCTGAGATTCGATCTTCTGCATGGTCTAACCTGCTGTCAAGACTCTCTACTTTGATTTTTATCTCTTTTCCTTCTAATTGGTCAGCTTTGATGGCTTCAAGTTCTTTGTTGAAGCTCTGTTTTAGGTCTTGTATGAATTTCTTTACTTCCTTAATTTGGTGTTCAGTGTTTGTTCTCAAATCACTTAGTTGATTGATTATGGTTTCTTTGGACTCCCATTCCTTCTGTTGGGTTCCATTCAGCATTCCCTTTGTGGTCTCCCTGACTTCCTTCAGCTCTTTGTTAATGGATTCCATGAATGCCTTTAGTGATCTTTGTGTATTCTCTACCTGGTCTCTCAATTCCTGTATTACTCTTTGATTAGCTTCCTCCCGTTCGTGGGATACCTGTAGTTCTCTTTCCTCCTGTTCGTGGGATTCCTGCAGTTCTCTTTGAGTGTTCTCAGCCTGCTCACGCCATTCCTCCCTTTCTCTTTGAGTATTCTCAAGTTGTTCACGCAAATCCTGTATCAGTTTTTGATTAGCTTCCTCATGCTTATGATATTCCTGTATAAGCTTTTGGGATGCCTCCTCTCTCTCCCTTTCACGCTCAGACAGAGTCCTTTGTAAGTTGTCAAACTTCTCATTTATCATGTTTGCCAGCAGTGTTTGTAGAGCTATTTGGGAACTCTCCTCTGGATTATTCATTATCTGTTCTGACCCCTGATTATCAAGATTGGGAATTGAGATATCTGGATTTGCCATTTTTCTTGTGTTTTTCTGGCTTACTCTGCCCATTTGAGATGAAAATAGCACCAGTTTTGTGCTAGAACACTATCTTAAGGAAACCATCAATCAAAGTTTGCATTTGTACAGTCAATAGTCTACAGATGCAATCTAGTTCAACAGATACATCTATTCAACATCAAACAACTATATGTTAATGGGCTTCGAACCACAGAGAAGAATTTGAAAAACCAGAAATTATTAGGGTTAGGGAGAGATGTGGTTAAAAAATAGGAATAGATTGGTGTGGGTTGGCACAGGGAGAGTTAACTATGTCCTAATCTCAATGCAGGAAATAGGTTGGGTAGGATGCAAGTAGAGAGAGAGAGAAAAAAAGAAGAAAGGGAAAGGGAAATGAAAAGAGACCAGAAAAAAATAGAAATGTAAAAATTAATATTATTATGGAGATTAAAAGACCATCTATTTAGAGAGGAATGTGAATATATTAAGAGAAGGGAAGGGACATAGAGGAGAAGTGAAAAACTTAAAAAAATGCTTAAAATATTATATAGGTATATAGAGGTAGTGCTGCTATTAAGGAATTTAAGTCTCAGAGGTTTTGAATTGAGTAATAAATTTGTGGATTAAGTGTGTACACGATGGAGGATAGGGTCTACTAGTTAACTACGGGTTTATCTGAGGATGTGCAGGACAAGAGTTAAGTGACATAAAGAAGATCAAAAGAGAGGAAAAGGTGGAAAGGATAAGAAAGGGAGGAAAAAAGATCAGAAGTTCAGTAGAGCTAGACAAAAAACAAAAAGATAGTTAAGAAAGAAAGAAAAAGAGAAAGAAGACAAGAAAAGAAAGGAAAACGCACATTCATTCACGTATTCCTAAAATAAAAATTATAAGAGGAAAAAAAAAGTTACTGGAAAACAATTATTTTTTCAAAAGAGGCAAAAATTAAAGATTAATAAAATTTTTAGAAAAGGAAAAAAATTTTATATATATATATATATAAGGTACCAAAAAAAAAAAAAAGAAAAAAAAAAAAAAAAAGAAAAGAAGAAGAAGAAGAAAAAAAAGTTCTTTGATTTTTTTTTTTTTTATTTTTTTGGAAGGGGTGGGAAGAATCTTGTATCTCCCTTTTGTCTGTAACCAGCCTCTTGTTGGAGTCTCTGGTCAGCTTGAGGTCCTGTGGCTTGATTGGTTTCTTAAGTCAGTTTGTTCGAACAGGCAGAAAAATGCTCTGCTTTACCCAAGATTTTGAGATCCCCCTCCCAGATTAGTTTAATGGGAGGGTGATCTGCTTTGAGAATCACAAAAGAGGGGGATGCAGTGGTGAGGCTAGGTTCTGGGTAGAGTTGAGGCCTTTCAACAATCAGTAGCTTTTCCCTGGGGCTATTTTGTGAAAAAACTCACAGAGCCCAACCTGAAGCCATTCTCAGGGTTTCTGTTTTTCAATTGATTGTTGAGGCTGCTAGAGGGAGGGGCAGCCTCTGGCTCTGGTTACCCAGTGAGGAAAGCCACTCCAATGGCTGGCGCCTGATCTGGGTGACTTTTCCCTGGATGGAGCTGAGTCTGGCAGGTCACTTCGCCATTAAGTTCTTGTGACCTGCTAAATGACTCATTTTATTCCAAGGCCTGAGCTGGAGCTAGCAGCTCCTCCGAGCTTTGTCGGTATCCAAGATGGAGATCACCAGTGCTGGGGGGGGGGAGGGGTGGCCTTCCCTCCTCTGCTCCCTGAGAAGGAGTGAGGACGTCGGGCTTCTACTCACGCCGAGTCTTGGATCCTGGGTCGTCTCTGGTCTGCAAACTGCAGGATGAAGATGTCCGCTCCTTGTCGGTTCTTGCTGGTGTTGAGTAGAATCCGCTCGCCCGCTGCGTCTGGCTCCTTCGTCCCGGACTCTCTGTGTGAGTGCTCAGGTATGGCCCCGGCTGCGGTCTCCACCGCGACCCTGCCACCGCCGCCGCGGCGGCTGCTGGCAAGCACTCAGATGTGTCTTCTTGCCTTGGCTTTCCCTCTCTTGTCTAACTCTCTGTCCCATGATGGCACACTTGGTGTGATTCTCTGGCTTAGGACTGTTCACTGGAACTCTAAAACTGCTTTCTATGTGAGAGCTTGTTCAGATTCCAGCTTCTCCTCCGCCATCTTCCCGGAACCTCTGGACCTCTGAAGTCTGTTTAACAGGCAGAAAAATGCTCTGCTTTACCCAGGATTTTGTGATCCTCCTCCCAGGCTAGTTCAGTGGGAGGGAGATCTGTTTGAGCATCACAACAGAGGGAGATGGTTGTTTCCTCTAGTTTGGAGATGCTGTGTTGAGGCTAGGTTATGGGTAGGGTTGAGGCTTTTCAACAACCAGTAGCTTTTTCCTGAGGGGCTAGCTCCTGAGACACTCACAGAGCCCAGCCTGGAGCCATTCTCAGGGTTTATGTTTACTGAGCTCCTATTGTTTGTCTAGGCTGCTGTAGGGAGGGGCAGCCTCTGGCTCTGTTTACCCAGTGAAGAAAGCCACCCCTCCAGGGGCACTTGCTTTGCCTGAGCTGGGTGACTTTCCTCTGGGTGGAGCTGAGCCTGGCAGGTCAGGTCATGCTCCTGTGACCTGCTAAATGTCTCTTCTGTTTTCTTCCAAGGCCTGAGTTGGAGCTAGCTGCTCAGCTGGGCCTTTGTCAGTATCAAAGATGGAGATCTCCAGTGGTGGGGGAGGAGTGGGCTTCCCTCCTCTGCTCCCTGAGAAGGTATGAGGATGTCAGGGATCTACTCAAGCCAGGGTCTTGGTTCCTTTGCCATCTCAGGTCTGAGATCTGCAGGATGAAGATATCTGCTCCTTGTCTGTTCTTTCTAGTGTTGAGTAGATTCTGCTCACCTGCCGCATCTAGTGCCTTAGTCCCAGACTCTCTTTTGTGGATATGGCTGCCACTGCTGCCGCTGCAGCTGGAGCTACCAGCAAGTGCTCAGATCTGTCTCCTTGCCTGGATTTTCCCTCTCTGGCCAAACTCTCTGTACTGTGAAGGCACACTTGGTGTGATTCTCTAGCCTAGGACTGTTCACTGAAACACTAAAACTGCTTTCTATGTGAGTGCTTATTTAACCTCCAGCTTCTCCTCTGCCATCTTCCTCTGAAAAAATGAAAGTTCATGAAACTTTGAACTTCAATAAGCTACCCAAAAAAGCCAGAAATAACAATGAAAAACAAAAACACCAACCATACTGGCAATCGGCTTTTAAACTTCCTGCTTCTAGAACTATATTGTTGAATATCAATCTACAATCCAGACTATAGCATTCTGATATAGCAGCTCAAGCTAACTAAAACATGTATATAGGTATTACTTCATTTAATTAAAATGGGAATTCTGTTGTGTTTCTGTGAGTGAACCTCAGAAGAACACAGGTAAGGTTTGTAGCTTTACTTCTTCAGAATGGATGTAAAACTATTCATGAAATACTAATCTGTAATGTAAGGTTAAAAAACAGGATGTTCTTGAAAGTTTCTAATAAACTCTCTCAAGCACACACACACACACACACACACACACACACACACACACACAAACACACACACACACACTTTCCATAGTTTCAGAAACAGAGCTTGAGCTTTAACAGACCCAGTATTTTGCTAGCTATACAGTAATTTCCCAGATGACCTGGGTGCCTGCAGAATACTTTTTTTCTGTAAGGCTTCCCTGGCACCAGGAAAGCCATTTTTTCCACTCACATTCATCCTTCATTTCTTTTAAACATAAAATGACTTTAAATGACTGAGTTTAAACAATTTTATTTTGCTACAAAACCAAACCAAAACCTATTTACTTCTTAACTCCTCAGGCAAAGTGAGCCCTCCATGTTTCCTGAGTTTATATTAACCAACAATGATACTGCCATACATCTACCATTATACCAATAGGAAAAAGCAATAGGGAGCCCTGGAAACCTGAGTGGAGGGACATTAGGGGATTCATTTCACTTCTTGATCTTGATAAACACAATCATTTAGAACTCAGTGTCACAAAGACCATTTCTACTTCTCTGTTGGGCTTTAGTTTCCTAGCACCCTCCCTAAGCCTTTCAATTCCTTCTAATCTTCTCACGTTCTTGACTAAAGACATCAATGCCAGCATACAGATGATGCCTATGTATTCAAACTCTTCCCCTTTCTTCAAAATAAATGCTACACAAATACTCACACATCGGCAAGCATAAGCCCTCCTTATTTTTCTTCTTCTAAATCTAGTAAAAGGCTTCTCAATTTTACAAACTTCTCCAACTCTTTGTTCTCAGATGTCCTCCCAGTCAATACTGATTCATGAGTTGTGACAATCATTTTCATAGAATTGCTTGTCTTTCAATAATATATGTCATAGTAAATGTAGTAACAGAATCACATACTATTAGAAAAGTGAATTCTATAACCACTATTGTGTATCTCTCTTACTTAGCAGAGTACTTGAAATAGAGTGCTCAATAAGTACTGACTGAATGAATAATCCTACAGATTGTATCGTTGAAGAACTTCAGGCCCCCTGCTATACCAAACTTCTTACTCTGGCAAGTTAATACTTAGAACAAGTTCTTTAAGCTCAAGATACATTTGTAGTATCAGCAATGGTCTTCATGTCATCGAGAGGGAAACAGAAGAGTTTTGTTTTCATTTTTCAATTACTGCTTTCAGCTATGTTCTCAATCCTTCCTGTCTTATTTAGGATTTTAGTAATACAGCCATTCATAACTTAATGGTGGGAATATAGTCTGAGAAATGTATTGTTAGCAATTTCATTGTTGTGTGAACATCACAGCATACACTTACAAACAAGGTTATGATGTCATAGGCAAAACAATTTTATGGTAACATTGCCATATATGTAGTCTGTCCTTGACTGAAGTGTGGTTATATAATGTGACTTTATCTTAATTGTATGCCTTTCCAACAACTCTCGATTGTAAGAACAAATTCATTCAAGTTTCCATAAACTGAATGATCCTGTTCATTTCACAAAGTAAATGATATAGTCGATCCACAGTGTTTTCTCTTCTCTTGAAGAAAAACTAAATGTTCATTACAATGACCTTCCATGTAGGATTTTCTAATGGTCTAAATGTTGAGGCAGAGTGCAAGGTCTACACATAATGATCTTCCACTCTTGACAATATTTAGCATAGAAAAGAGTAGGGGAGGTCCCATATGTTATTACACAAAGGTCTCTTCCCCTTGCCTAGTTTAAATTGCTTTTATGGGTTGTTGGCTTTGAACTCTAGAAAAGTGGTAGCTGTCATAAGCCACATTGATGAGAGACTTCTCTCATCTTCAGTTTTATGCACTGATCAGCTGTTTCCTCTACATTCAAAGTCCATGACTGCCACATGATATTCACCAACAATAGTGTAATCTTCGATCACTTCAGTGGCTCCAAATCATTGGGCCTATAGAAATAATTCTGATCATAAACATAACTTAACAAAAGGAAAGTTTTCCTTTAAGTCTTCTTATTTGAATGCACAGAGAAAGAAAATGGCCAAATTGCCCAGTGGCATACAAAAAGTGGCATCCTCTAAAACCTGCCTAGAGTGAGAGTGTCTGTAAAACTGAAATGGGAGTAGGTATTTAGTAATCTTTTTACTACATTGCACAGCTAGCACTATCCTATTGTTCTCTCAATAATTGGGTTAGATGCCTTGAATATATACTGTACATATAACATATATAATGAAAATACATAATGCATAAATGTTTAATATTGCTATATGTGCATGAATATAAATATATTCACACACTGATGTATGCATGATATATACAAAAATATATACGTATATTTAATTATGCATGGTTTCAGCACCTGAGGCATAAGAAAAGGAGTAAAGACATTTTTCTGAGCTGTGTGAATTATGCATATTTATGGCCGTCCCTCACTCTCAAGTTTCTTCTATGGACTTAGGGAGATTTTTTCTTCTTTTAGTGTGCTGGTACCGGAGCTTGACGAAGGGCCTAGGTGCTGTCCCTTATCTTTTTGTTCAAGGCTGGTGTTCTACCACTGGAGCCACAGCTCCACTTTCAGCTTTTTGGTGGTTATTTGGATATAAAAGTCTCATGAATTTGCTTTCCTTGGACGATTTTGAACCTTAATCCTTAACTCCCAGGCTATCAAGTAGCTAGGAATACAAGCATGAGCCACAGCACCTGGAATAATTTTCTTTAGGTAAGATTCTAAAATATAGTGAAAAGAGAATTTAAATACTTTTTCAGAAAAACATATTATGGAGAGAATTTTAGAGTATTACAAAAGAAATACAAATTAAAAACTCTATATGTGGAAGCAGAAGATGATGAAGGATAGCAATAAAGGACAAAATAAACACAAGGTGAAAAGAGAGGGTGGGGGATCAGAAGGAAGATGGTGATGGAGCAGCTGGAGGCTAAACAAGCTCTCACATAGAAAGCAGATTTAGTGTTCCAGTGAATAGTCCTAGGATAGAGAATCACACCAAGTGTACCATCACAGTACAGACTTTGGCCAGAGAGGGAAAAATCCAGGCAAAGAGACAAATCTGAGCACTTGCTGGTAGCCGCCATAACTACAACAGAGAGAGTCCGGGACAAAGGTGCCAGACACAGAGGGAGAGCGGATTTTACTCAACACCAGCAAGAACAGACAAGGAGCAGAGATCTTCATCCTGCAGATCACAGACCAGAGATGGCAAAGGAACCAAGACTCTGGTGTAAGTAGAACCCTGACATCCTCATTCCTTTTCAGGGAGCAGAGGAGGGAAAGCCGCCCCTCCCCCACCACTACAAATCACTATCTTTGATACTGACAAAGGTCCAGCTGAGCAGCTAGCTCCAACTCAGGCCTTGGAAGAAAACAGAAGAGTCATTTAGCAGGTCACAGGAACATGACCTGATCTGCCATGCTCAGCTCCACCCAAGGGAAAGTCACTCAGCCCAGGCAAAGCAAGCTCCACCCTCGGAGGGGTGGCTTTCTTCACTGGGTAAACAGAGCCAGAGGCTGCCCCTCCCTACAGCAGCCTAGACAAACAATAGGAGCTCAGTAAACATAAACCCTGAGAATGGCTCCAGGCTGGGCTCTATGAGTGTCTCAGGAACTAGCCCCTCAGGGAAAAACTACAGTTTGCTGAAAGGCCTCAACCCTACCCATAACCTAGCCTCAACACAGAATCTCCAAACCAGAGGAAACAACCATCTCCCTCTGTTGTGATACTCAAAGTAGATCTCACTCCTACTGAACTAGCCTGGGAAGAGGATCACAAAATCCTGGGTAAAGCGGAGCATTTTTCTGCCTGCTCAAACAAACTGACTTCAGAAACCAATCAAGTCACAGGAAAACCAAATACCACAAGCAGACCAGAGACTCCACCAAGAGACTTGATACAGACACAGAGGAGATACAAGATCTTCCTATTCCCCAAATTATTAAAAATTAAAAGAAGTCTTTTTTGTACCTTTTAAAATTGTTTTCTATTAATCTTTTTTCTCTCATAAATTTTTCTTTTATATGAGTGTGTGTGCTTTTTAAAAAAATCTTTTTTAATCTCTTTTGACCTTTTGGTCTTTTTTTAAATTCTTTTCATTTTTTTCTCTTTCTTTTTTTGTGTGACTTAATTGCTGTTCTGCTCATCCCCAGATATATATCCATTGTCAACTATTAGACCTAATCCCCCATTGTGTACACACTTAATCCAGAAATTTATTACTCAATTCACAACCTCTTAGGCTCATATTCTTTAATAGCAGTATTTTATCTTTATACGTACATAATTTTCAAGTAACTAATTTTAAGAATTTTTATTTTTTAGTTTTTCATGTCCCCTCCTCTCATCCTAACCTCAATTTCACTTCTTTATATTTACATAATTTTAAGTGTTCACTTTTGTATTTCAATTTTTGTTCTTCCATATTTTCTTTCTTTTTTTAAAAATCTCTCTCCTATCATTCTGTCCAATCCATTTCCCTCTCTGAGATTAGGACTTGGTTAAATTCACTCTCCTTTTACCTTTCCACATCCCTCTAATCCTATTTTTTCCCCACATTTCTCCCTAAAACTAATAATTTCTGGTCTGCCAAATCCTTCTTTGCTGTTCTTAGCCCCTTAATCCATAGTTGTTTGATGTTGAATAGATTGTATCTGTAGAACTAGATTGTATCTGCAGCCATTTTGGCTGTGCAACTACAAGACTCTGGTTGATGCTTGCCTTAAAATAGTGTTCTAGCACAAAATTAGTGTTACTTTCATACCAAATGGGCAGAGCAAGCCGGAAAAACACAAGAAAAATTGCAAGTCTGGGTATCTCAACTCCCACTCATGATAATCAGGTGACAGAACAGTTAATGAATAATCCAGAAGAGAGTTCCCCAAAAGCTCTACAAACACTACTGGTAAACATGGTGAATGAAAAGATTGAAAACCTACAAAGGATTCAGTGTGAGCGTGATAGGGAGTGAGAGGAGGCAAATCAAAGATTAATACAGGAATCTCGTGAACATGAGGAAGCTACTGAAAGATTAATACAGGAATTGCGTGAGCAGGTTAAGACCAGTCAAAGAAAAATAAAAGAATTGCATGAGCAGGCTGAGAACAGTCAAAGAGAACTACAGGAATTGCGTGAACGTGAGGAAGATAATCAAAGAGTAATACAGGAATTGCGAAAGCGGGATGAGAATAGACAAAAATCAATAGAAGCATTCATGGAATCCATAAACAGACAGCTGAAAGTATTGAGGGAGACCACAAAGAGTATGCTAAATGGAGCCAACAGAAGGAATGGGAGTCCAAGGAAACCATAATCAATCAACTAAATGATTTGAGAATAAACACCGAACACCAAATTAAGGAAATGAAGAAGTTCACACAAGATCTAAAACAAAGGTCCAACAAAGAATTGGAAGCCATGAAAGCCGACCAATTAGAAGGAAAGAAATAAAGAACAAAGTAGAAAGTCTTGACAGTAGGTTAGAACATGCAGAAGATCAAATCTCAAGGATTTAAGACAGCCTAGATATTATAGAGAAAGAACATACAACTATTCAAGACAGATCCAAGAAATATGATAGATCTATTCAACATTTGGAAGACACCATCAGAAGGCCTAATCTGAAGATAATGGGTGTCGATGAGCACCTAGAGACAGAAGTTAATGGTCTAGGAAATTTAACAGGATCCTAGCAGAGAACTTGCCAAATATGCAAAAAGATAGGTCTATTCAGATACAAGAAGCTTTTAGAACCCCAAATAGACCAGACCAGAGCAGGACATCCACAATCACATTATAAACTGCACAGGATCAATTCAGACCGAGGAAAAGAACCTTAAAGCTGTCAAGGAGCAAAGATCAATCACCTATAAAGGGAAACCAATTAGAATCACCTCAGATTTCTCAGCAGAGACAATGCAAGCAAGAAGAGCCTGAAATGATGTATGGCATGCCCTAAAGACAAACAACTATCACCCAAGAATACTGTACCCAGTTGTCTCCTTCATAACCAAAGGCCAAATAAAAACCTTCCATAGCAAAGAATATATCTCCACCAAACCAGCCCTAAAAAGATACTTAAAGATGTCCTGCACATAGAAAACCAACAGGACCACAATAAAGGCCAAGAAACCACACCCAAACTGAGAATCCAAGAACCATAGGATGAACCCAGTTGCCACAGCACCTAAGAAGGTGGATTACTCGACAGGAACTCCCAAACACCTCTCAGTCCTATCTCTAAACATTAACGGAATTAACTCTCCAATTATGTGACACAGACTGTCTAACTGGATTATAAAGCAAGATCCTTCTATCTGCTGCCTTCAGGAGTCACACCTTGCTCATAAAAACAAAAATATTGGGCTGGGAAGTTGGCTCAGTGGTAGAGTGCTTGCCTTGCATGCATGATCCCCTGGGTTCCATTCCTCAGCACCACATAAGCAGAAAAAAAAGCCAGAAGTTGCGCTGTGGTTCAAGTGGTAGAGTGCTAGCCTTGAGCTGAATAGCTGAGGGACAGCGCCCAGGCCCAGAGTTCAGACTCCATGATGGGACCCCAAAAAACAAACAAAAAACAAAAAACAAAAAAACCCCACATATTTTGAAAGTGAAAGGCTGGAACAAAATGTATAACAAACAGCCCCCACAAACAGGCATGAATTGCAATACTACAATATTTTCACAATTAAAAAAAGAGAGAGGGTGGGTAACTATGATAGAAGAACTTTACATTCATGTATAAAATAGAATAATGAAAACAGGGGTTATACCGTGGGGGAGGGACATACAAAGCAACAAAGAAATATCTTATAAATATGTTAGAAACAATAGCAAGAAAGAAAAAACATTTGAGTCTTTATCTTGGGGTTCATTTTGCCTAACATCAACTTATCTGATGGTTTCTGTTTGTCTCAGATGTATACTAGTATTGCAAATAAGGGAGACCATGTTTGATCTTGGTACAATGTGTGGAGGGGAAGGGAAAAAACAAATGTTTAAATAGGGATACAGGTTGACCCATTGCAGCAATGAGATGTACAAGACATTATGTCATAAAACGAACCTTACAACTTTGGTGTGGGGGCCGGTGGGGGGGGAGACTATGGGACGGAGATGGAAAGGGATGGTAAGCATAAACAAAGTAGGAGGCAACAATGCTGGATAAGAATGTACTAGTTACCTTGCCCATGTAATTGTAACCCCTTTGTATTGTATTTTCACAATAAAAACTTCATTAAAAAATAAATAAAAAGTAGAATAATGAGACCAGTTAAAATGTACAAAGCACTATGTTAAAAACGAACTTTACAACATTGGTGGGGGGAGGAGTTGAGGAGGTGGGGATGGAAGGAATGGTAGGAGAAAAACAAGGGAGGAGTTAGCTGCTCAATAGGAAATGTACTCATTACCTTACTCATGTAACTGTAACCCCTCTGTCTAGTATTTTTACAATAAAAAACATAAAAAATTTTAAGGGAAGAGTGAATAAGAAACAGTAATAGAAGGAGTAAATTTAATTTAAACACATCATATTCGTGTATGGAAATATCACAATGAAACATCTTTGTGTAGTTAAAATGTATTAATAAAGAGAGAGGTAAGAGAGAGTGACAGAGAAAGATAAACAGAAAGACAGAGAGAAAGAGAGATAACTCTGACCTAAATGAGATGTAAGGGATGATGAGCTAAGAGAAAGGAACTGGTAATACTAGGACTTCTTTCTTTTTTTGTGTGTTTTGACCTGTCCTGAGACTTGAACTCTGGGCCTGAGCACTATCCATAAGCTTCTTTCACTAAAAGCTAACACTCTAATACTTGAGTCACAGCTCTATTTCTGGCTTTGGGGGATAGTTTATTGGAGTTCAAAATCTCATGAACTTTCCTGCGCTGGCTGGCTTTGAACTGTAATTGTCAGATATCAGCTTCTTGAGTAGCTGGGATTACAGGTGTGAGTCACTGGCACTCCACTCCCGGATTTCATTCTTTTTTTTTTTTTTTTTTTTACCAGTCCTGGGGCTTGAACTCAAGGTCTGGATACTGTCTCTGAGCTTCTTTTTCTCAAAGTTAGCAATCTACTACTTGAGCCACAGTGCCACCGTCAGCTTTTTCTGTTTATGTACTGAGGAGTTGAACCCAGAGCTTCACGCATGCTAGCAAGCACTCTACCACTAAGCCATATTCCTATCCATGGAATTCATTCTTATAGGGCATTTGCACCATATCCTAGGAAATCCGAATTTTGGTGAAAAATTAACATTTAAACTTTTTTTTGTTGGTCGTAGAGCCTGAACTCTGGGCCTGGGCACTGTCCCTCACAACTTCAGCTCAAGGCTAGTGCTCTTCCACTTGAGCCACAATGGCACTTATGGTTTTTTCTGCTTATGTGGTGCTGAGGAATCAAACCCAGGGCCGCATGCATGCAAGGCAAGCACTTTACCACTGAGCCGCCTTCCCAGCCCTAAACATTATTTTATATATTATCATAATGTCAAAAATTAAGGAATATAACAAAACAAATAATGGCAAGTCCATGGCATGGATATTAATAGACATGACTTCACTGGAAAATAATGGTTCATTATCTCACAAAGCTGAAAACAGTCACAACTTATATTCTAGCAATCCCATATATAAGTATATATAACAAGAAGAAACTCTCATGTAAATTCTTCAAAATATATAAGACTCTTAAAAGCAGTAATGTTTACAGTGAATAAAAAAGTAAAAGCTGGTCACCAGTGGCTCACGCCTGTGATCCTAGTTACTCAGGAGGTTGACATCTGCGGATCGTGATTCAAAGCCAGCCCAGGCAGGAAAGTTCGCGAGACTCTTATCTCCAATAAACCACCAGAAAACCAGAAGTCACACTGTGGCTCAATGGTAGAGCAATAGTCTTGAGCTGAAGAGCTGAGGGACAGCACCCAGGCCCAGAGTTCAAGCCCACAACTGACAAAAAATAGTAAAAATATTAAAAAGCCAGGAACTGGTGGCTCACTCCTGCAATCCTAGCTACTCAGGAGGACTGAGACCTGAGGATCATAGTTTGAAGCCAGCCCAGGCAAGAAAGTCTGTGAGATCTGTATCTCCAGTGAACTACTCACTAAAAGCCAGAAGTGGCTCTGTGGTTCAAGTGGTAGAGCACTAGCCTTGAGCAAAAGAAGCACTCAGGACAGCACTCAGCACTCAGGCCTAGAGTTCAGGAGCAGCAAAAAGAAAAAGGAAAGTAAAATTACAAAACACAGAACAACCTAATATCCATAAAAGAATGAATAATGTGCATTATGATATATTCATAAAAAGACTATTATATGTCAATAAAACTCAGTGAGCTCAATTATAGCAGATACTAACTGGTTATTCACTAAAGCTAGCTTTCCTTTTCCTGGAAATTACAGTTAAACATTTTTCAGCTACCTTTGTATTTAAGTGTGAACATGTTTGTCCGTTTGGATCCTGGAAACACAAAGATGGAATTAGAAGAATGAGGGTTTTACTGCAAGGAAGCCCTGTGGAAAACCAAAGGCAGAGTTGATTGGTGGAGTTTTTGGACTGGAATGCTAGTCTGACTCCTATGAAAGGAGAAGTAGACAATGGAAAAGTGCAGCTCTTAGAAAGCTTGGTCATGCCAATGCTGAGTTCTAGCATGAAGAATGATCACACATAAGTTCTGAACTGGGTAGAAATGCAAGCCCTTGTACAATTGCTGTGCTCACTCAAATGACTGGAAAGTAGTTGAGAAAAAAAGCCTGGCTTCATCTCAAACGTTGGACAGATCTTGATGATACTTCACCTAGAGGCTGTTAGCTCACTACACTCCTTCTAGTAGCTTCTAGAATCATCTACCATGGTCAACACACTATGTGATAGAGCTTACACAAGTAGAGCATGAGAAGAAGTTATATGTGTCACTTCCACAACTGACTCATAGAAATATACAGATCATCCATTTGTTTCTTCCTTCTGCAGCATGGGGAAATATGAGTTTGGCAATGTAGAAAGTCATATGTGGAACATAACAAGGACACAAAGAAGAAATCATAAGTTTCAAATTCACCACTTAGATGAGAGCCATCCACTGCTACAGCATTCCTTTTCAACTTCATGCAAGAGAGAAATAAATTCCTATTGAGTCACAATACTGAGATGTGAAAGTTTATCTATTATGACAGCTAATTATACCCTAAATCATTCTTTTAGTGACTCACTGAATCACAGATGAATCTTGGATACCTAATTTTGAGAGGAAAAAGAACGTAGCTCAAAAAAGATAAAATACAGTGTGTCACAATTTTTATAGACTCAAAAACAAGTAATCAAAAGATACATTGTTTAAGAATCATATTTTCAGAGCTATAAAATGATTCAAGAAATAATGATAGTGGTTTATTCTCAGGGCATTTGAGGGGTGGAACTTAGAGGAAGATATTGGTAGATGGAGAACTTGTGTCATAATATAAGTCAAAACTCCTCAGCTAATACTTATGTCATTATTTTCAATCTTTCTTTGAGAGAAATGCTTGTTAAAAACAGTGGGTTCTTGTTGGAGGGAAAATTGTTGCTGTGGTTCTTCAGGACTATCAGAAATGCCTCTCTGGGGTTTTATTATTCAGGGAAACTTGATATTTTGAATTTTTCTCTAAGATATATCAATAAATGGTCAAGCTAGAGAAATAACACACAGAAAATCCAGATCATTTTTGTATGCTGAAGTATCAGATAAAGATTTTCAAGTTAAATTTGCAAATAGGTTCTGTTATGAGTTTTCCTTAGTTATAAATGAAGAAAATGAAATATACTAGCGTAAATACACAATAAACACAGAGTACTCTCACATTAAAGAAATCTGAAATTTGGAAGTCCAGAACTGGTGTGGAAATTTTCGATGCCTATAGGGAAGAAGAATCCCATTATCTTTTCCAATGTCAATAGCACATGGCTTCCTTCCATCAAAGTCAAGGTGGCTGATGGAACTCTTCTACTATCCTTACATTCTTGACAGAAGAAAGGACAAAGACAACTATTATGGCTATTAAGATGCAACTAGAAGTATCTGCCATTGTGTAGAAATAAATAAAAATGGACTCAGAAATAAAAGATGCTTTGAGTAAAATTAGCCATATACAAAACCCATGATCCAGCCTCAGAGAAAATCTTGAAAGTGCATAGCAACAAGCATGAATGAAAACATTCATAACAGTTAAGGCATGATAACACAAGTATGTAATCCCAATCACTGAGAAAGCAGGGACATGAGGATTATAATCTAGGGCTAGCCTAGGAAAGTTTAGTGAGATCCTATCTCAAAAAATAAAATAAACAAAAGATCCTGGGCTCAATCCTCAGTGCCAAACACACACACACACACACACACACACACACACACACACACACACACACACACACACACACATACATACACACACACACTCACACGCATGCATGCACTCACGCATGCACACATACACACACACAGATGTTCTCAACAGCAACATTCACAATATATAAAAAAACTACTCACAATCAAATTTTATTAGTATAATAGAGGAATAAACTATGGTGTATTCACATAACAAAATGCTATAGTAAATTGAAAATCAACCATGGATCTCAAAAATACAATTGAAAATGACAGAAGCACATTAAAGTAGCACAGTTTTAGTTTCTTTGATATGCTATTCAAAACCGTAGAAAAATTAAGACACAGTTAAATATGTTCATACCACTATACTTGCATATATGCATATTTATTTTTAAAAATCGAGAAGGTGACTGACACAAAAAGTCAGTGTTTTGGCTTGGATTTTGTCTCCGCTAACTTTGTAGACAGAAGCCCAAATCACTGGTACCTTACAAGTGACTGTAGTTTGAGATATGCTCTTTAAAGAGATGATTAAGTTAAAAATAGGATCCTTAGGCGCTGGAAATGTGGCTTAGTGGTAATGTACTTGCCTAGCATGCATGAAGCCTTGGGTTTGGTTCCTCAGTTCCACATAAACAGAAAAAGCGAAGTGGCACTGTGGCTCAAGTGGTAGGGTGCTAGCCGTGAGCAAAAGAAGCTAAGGGACAGTGACCAGGCCCTGAGTTCAAGCCCCGGGGACTGGCAAAAAAGAGGTCTTTAGGCTACACCCTGATCCAACATGACACAATAGAATTGGTGAAGGGACTACATGAACATGCTAGAAGATATCTGCAAGCCAAGGAAAAACATTCCAAACAAACTACACCTGCCAACATACCTTTATTTTATATATGTAGCTTTCACAACTGTAAGAGAATGAGTTTTCATTAACCCACCCACACTACAGTACTATTTTCTTATGGTAATTAATGGAAATTAATCAAGTCGGAATTACAGATTTTATCTTTGGGTGGGAACAGAAGGATACAATCAGGAAGGTCCACACAGGAATCTTTTAAGTCAGAACAATATTTTATACCTTAATGTGGATCATAGATGTGTTTTAGTGGTATAATTATTTAATGTTTAAATATATTTTATGTGTCTTTATGTCAGTAATAATAAAAAAGTTTTACCACTTAAATATGCTAAAGGGAGAGAAAGATGTGAAAATGTGTATATAAGTAAAAGAAATTAAAGACATTTAAACAATGGAGCTATGAATCTAAAGGTAGAGTCCTGGCCTTGGACAAAATAGCCAAGTGAGAGTGTGAAACCCTGAGTTCAAGCCCAAGTAATAACAAAAAAATGACTTTAAACAAAGATCTGTATTGTATTATTATGATCCAGGACCAGAGCTATAAAACTAAACTTAAGAGCTTCAATTCCACTGAAGCCTCAAATGTATTTTATCCAAGGAGAAAGTTGAACATTGGAAGTGTTGATTTAATGTGTTAGTGTGAAAATTATCTATCATTGGTTAGCAATTTATTATGCCTATTGCTTCTATTAGGTTATTAAGGAATATTATAGAAAATAAATTTAAAATAGATAGGGTCTTCAAAGATTATATACACAGAAATATATATATATATATATATATATATATATATATTACAGTAAGACATACTGAAAACAAACTATTATATTAGTCACTTTATGATTACATATTTTCTTAGGAAACAGCCTAACGGAGACCAGGAGTCAGAAGGATATGTTGTAGATAAAATTTTACTTGAACTTTTTGAGATTAATTCCATCATCTAGATACCTATGTAACAGTATACTTACATGACTATCTCTGGTGGTTCAATGCAAAAATCATAGTAAATTAGAGCTAAAAGTCAAGGTAAGCATTATATCATTCAACATCTTTTTAAAAGAAATGCAGAAAGAGACCAAGGTAATGATCATTGCAATATTGAATCTCCAAATCATTTCTCTTGAGAAGAACTCTCAGACTAGAAGGAAGGAAAAAAGAAATGAAAAGCTTTGAAGTGAAAAAAAGAACAAAATTGGCAAACCAGCCAGTAATTTCCTTTTTAAAATTATTTTTATTGTTATTGTAAAGGTGATGTACAGAGGAGTTACCTTTACATAAGTCAGATGAGTACATTTCTTTTAAAACAATTTCACCCTCTCCCTCATTATTTCCCAGTTTTTCCCTCTCAAGTCTCTTCCCCTACAAGTTGTATACTTCATTTTTGACATAGGATCTAGTAGTATCATTACTGAATTAGTTCACCATTTGTCTCACCATTTCTGTGATCCCCGTTACCCTCCCCTAAGTAGATAGACTTGTAGGCAAGATAAAAAGTACAGAAATCAAAAATAACAAAGGAGGGGGGCAAAAGCAAAATAACAAAAAAACTCTTGTTTCCATTTCTCAGAATTCATTTTGATAAACATCCTTTTATATAATCATATGTACATATCAATTGAGCCTTTGTGATCCTCTCCTATGAATATCTTCTTTTGGTCTTACTGCATGAATATTCAGAGTTCCATATCATGTCCAAGTATATATATTTTTTGTCTTTTACCATTAAGTGTGTTTACTTGTAGATTTATAGGCACATTCCCATCAAAACAAATGAGGGAAACCATGCAACCTATGTTTCTCTTGGTTTGGCTTACTTCGTCCAGGCCCTAAGTTCAAGCCTCATGACTGACAAAATAAAGCAAAAAACCTAAAGTAAAAGATTTCAGATCTAGAATCCCATGCACAGCCACAACAAATAAAATATAGTCAGAATAAACACACAGGGAGAGGATACTGCTCAGTGATAGTGTGTTTATGATGTGTAAAGAAAGAGGATGGAGGAGAAGGAAGAGGAAGGGGTAAATTATAGAGAAAAGTAAAACTCATAATACAAATACTGCCAGGGATGAAGAGGAAATATACAGTATGTACATGCATGTTCATTTTATTTCTCAATAAATATCCAATTAGGAAAATGAAAAGTGACTATCAATGAAGGCAGTGGGTTAATGGGGCTAGACTAAGGATGATATTTCTCATGCATAACTTCTATATAATCTTAAATCTGTAAATATAGTATCAAAAATATAGTGTCATTTAAAAAGTAAAAGGTTAACCTTTAGGATCCTCATTTCCTCTTCTTTTATTCACATATTTTTAGATGTGAACAACTAAAATTTTCTAAGAATATAAAATATATTAAATTGATAAAGACTTTAAATAAGTACTTTATAGAAAGAGAATGTCAAGGGACTTTTGGAAATAATAACATCCTTACTAGTAGTTAGGGAAATACTAATTGAAATGATAATTATATAGGTTAATATTGGTCATTGGTTTGGTATAGTAATGCATAGGAAAATAATGCCTGGTTAACAGGAGCAATGAGCAATATCTAGGAAGCTTATGATATGCATAACCTTTAATATAAGCATTCCTTGGGGTTTTATCTCACACAAACTCACACTTTTGCAACTAAATATACAAGAACATTTGTGTTAGAATCTATATTCAGTAGTGAAAAATGAAACTTCTGAAGAATTTGAATGGCAGAAGAAGAGCTAAGGTAAGAAAAAAGGGCTCCATTCTCAAACCCTTTTTAGGTATCAGGCAAAAAGATTTTTTTTAATTGTATATTGTTTCTTCTTTCTTTCTTGTTTTTATTGTGAAAATACTGTACAGAGGGGTTACAATTACATGGGCAAGATAGTGAGTACATTTCTTATAAAGCACTGTAGACTCCTCCTTTGTTTACCCTTCCCACCCAATCTTCCCCTCCCCCAAGTTGTGAAGTTCGTTTTTGACATGACAACTTGTACTTCTCATTGTTGCAACAGGTCCACCTGTATCCTTATTTAAACGACTTGTTTTTCCCCTTCCCCTCCACAAATTATACCGACATCAAATACAGTGAAAGCAGGGGTTATACTGTGGGGGAGGGACATACAAAGCAACAAAGAAATAATTTTATAATTGCATTAGAAACAAATGCATGAAAGAAAAAAACGTTTAAAGTACATATCTAAGGGTTTATTTTCCTAACATCACCTTATCTGACCTTTTCTGCTTGACTCATACATATACTAGATATTGCAAATAAGGGAAATCATGGGACCTATGTTTCTTTGGGCTTGGCTTACTTCACTTAATACAATTTTTTCCAAGTCTTTCCATTTCCTAACAAATGGGGCAATGTCATTCTTTCTGATGGAGGCATAGAATTCCATTGTGTATATATACCACATTTTCTTGATCCATTCATCTACTGAGGGGCATCTGGGTTGCTTCCACATCTTAGCTATGGTAAATAATGCTGCAATAAATATAGTTGTGCTAGTAGCTTTAGTGTGGTCTTGTTTGTAAACATTTGGGTAAATGCCCAAAAGTGGGACTGCTGGGTCATAGGGGAGCTCTATGTGGAGTCTTTTGAGGAACCTTCATACTACTTTCCAAAGTGATTGAACAAGTTTACACTCCCACCAAAAATGAAGTAAGGTTCCCTTCTGTCCACATCCCCTCCAGCATCTGTTGTTAATAGAGTTCTTGATTTTTGCCATTCTAACTGGGGTGAGGTGGTATCTCAATGTTGTTTTGATTTGCATTTCAAAAATATTTTTTATTAATAAGTTTTTTTATTGTGAATATACCATACAGAGGGGTTACAATTACATGAGCAAGGTGATGAGTACATTTCTTATTAAGCATTGTTGCCTCCTCCTTTGTGTCCCCTTACCATCCCTGCCCTCCCATCTCCCCCCCACTCCACCCCCCAGCCAAAGTTGTAAAGTTTGTTTTTCGACATAATGTCTTGTACATCTCATTGTTGCAATGGTTCCACCTGTATCCCTATTTAAACAATTTTTTCCCTTCCCCTCCACAAATTATACCAACATCAAATACAGTGAAAACAGGGGTTATACCGTGGGGGAGGGACATACAAAGCAACAAAGAAATCTTCTTACAAATATGTTAGAAACAATAGCAAGAAAGAAAAATAATTTGAGTCCTTATCTTGGAGTTCATTTCACCTAACATCAACTTGTCTGACCGTTTCTGCTTGTCTCAGACATATACTAGTTATTGCAAATAAGGGAAACCATGGGATCTATGTTTATTTGGGCCTGGCTCACTTCTCTTAATATAATTTTTTCCAAGTCTTTCCATTTCCTAACAAACAGGGCAATGTCATTCTTTCTGATGGAGGCACAGTATTCCATTGTGTATATATACCACATTTTCTTGATCCATTCATCTACTAGGAGCATATGGATTGATCTGAAAATATCTCCCAATAATACTGAGAGTCAATTTTCTTTCTTCTTTTTTATTATATTTTTTATTGCAAAGATACTGTACATTGGGGTTACAGTTACATGAGTAAGGTAATGAGTACATTTCTTCTTGAGCATTGTTACCACATCCTTTGTTTTTCCCAACCATCCCTCCTCCACCCCCACCTCCCCACCAATATCCTCCCCTCCAAGCTGTAAAGTTCATTTTTAACATAGTGTCTTGTACATCTCATTGTTACAATGGGTTAGGCTGTATTCTTTCTTTTTGTTTTTTTGTAGGTTGTGGGGCTTATTTCAGTATTTTGTTATTTCCCTTCCCCTTCTCAAATTATAACAATGTATATATAAGATGCAGGGTACTGGAATCAAATACAGTGAAAACAGGGGTTATAGCATGGGGGAAGAACATATGAAAGAAACAAAAGAAATCACATAGTACATTTTAAGTACATTAAAAACAACAGCAACAAAGCTAAAATACCTTGTGTCTCTATCTTGTAGTTCATTTCCCTTAGCATCTTCTTATATGGTCATATGTGCATAGCTTTTGACCTTTTCTACGTGGCTGGTAAGATTATCCTAGACATATAGTAGTTATTGCAAATAAAGGAAAACATAGGATCTATGTTATTTGGGTCTGATTTACTTCACTTAGTATAATTTTTTCCAAGTCTTTCCACTTCCTAACAAATAGGGAAGTGTCATTCTTTCTGATGGAGGCATAGAATTATATATATATATATATATATATATATATATATATATATATATATCTCACATTTTCTTGATCCATTCATCTACTGAGGGGCATCTAGATTGGTTCCATATCTTAGCTATGGTGAAAAATGCTGCAATAAATATAGTTCTGCTGGTAGCTTCAGTATGGCCTTATGTGTGATCATTTGGGTAAATGCCCAAAAGTAGGATTGCTGGGTCATAGAGGAGCTCTATGTGGAGTCTTTTGAGGAATCTCCATGCTACTTTCCAAAATGGTTGAACAAGTTTACACTCCTACCAACAATGCAGTAAGGTTTCCTTCTGTCCATATCCCCTCCAGCATCTGTTGTTATTAGAGTTCTTGATTATAGCCATTCTAACTAGGGTGAGGTGGAATATCATTGTTGTTTTGATTTGCATTTCTTTATGGCCAGAGAAGTTGAGCTCTTCATGTGTCTATTGGCCATTCTTATTTCCTTTTCGGAGAAGTCTCTTTAAGTCTTTAGCCCACTTATTAATCAGGCGGTTGTTCTTTGAGGATTTGTTGTTGGAGGATTTAATTTTTTGAGTTCTAAATATATTTTGGATATGAGACCCTTGTCCGTGTATAGATAGTGAAGATCTCCAAATGTAGGCTTTCTATTGATCTTGCTAGCTTTGTCCTTTGCTCTGCAGAAGCTCTGCAGTTTCATGCAATCCCACTTGTCCAACCTTTCTTTGATTTGTTGTGTTTCTAGGTCTTTATTAAGAAAATTTTGTGGGGCTGGGAAGGTGGTTCAGTGGTAGAGCCCTTGCCTGGCATGCCTGAGGCCCTGGGTTCGATTCCTCAGCACCACATAAGCAAAAAGAAAAAAGCCGGAAGTGGCACTGTGGCTCAACCGGTAGAGCGCTAGCCTTGAGCTGAAGAGCTGAGGGACAGCACCCAGGCCCAGAGTTCAGGCCCCACGACCGGACCCCCCCCCCCAGGCCCCAAAAAAGAAAATTTTGTCCTTTGCCAAGGAGCCCTAGAGTTTCTCTTATTCCTTCCTGTAATGTTTTCAGGGTGTCTGCTTTGACTTCGAGATCTTTGATTCAATTAGGAGTTGATTCTGGTGCAGGGTGATATACAAGGATCTAGCTTTAGCTTTCTGCAGGCGTTTAACCAATTTTGCCAGCACCATTTACTGAAGAGGCTGTCTTTCTTCCATTCTATTTTTTACCTCCCTTATAGAAGATTAGGTGACTATAGATCTGTGGGTTCATTTGTTGGTTTCATTTCTATTCCATTTATTCTCTGGTCTGTTCTTCTGCCAGTACCAAGCTGTTTTGGTTACTTTGGCTTTGTAATAGAGTTTGAAATTTGGTATTGATATTCCTCCAGCTTTGTTCTTTCTGCTAAGAATTGTTTTTGTTCTTTGGGCTCTTTTATTGTTCCATATAAATTTTTGGGTGGCTTCTTCTATTTCCTTGAAGGATGAGGTTGGGATATTGACAGGTATCACATTGAATTTGTAGATAGCCTTTGGCAGTATTGCCATTTTCACAATGTTAATCCTCCCAATCCAGGAGCATAGAAAGTTTTTCCACATCCTTACTTCTGCTTTAATTTCCTTTTTCAGGTTTTTGAAGTTTTCATCATAGAGGTCCTTTACTTCTTTAGCTAACTCCTAGGTATTTTATTTTTTGTGGGGCTACTACAAAAGGAGCTGCTTTCCTGATTTCAGCAATGCTCTTCTCATTGTTGGCATACAGAAAAGCCATTGATTTTTGAGGTTTAATTTTATACCCTGCTACTTTGCCAAAGTTTCGAATCAGCTAGAGTAACTTGGGAGTGGAGTCCATGGGGTCCTTTAAAAACAAGTTCATGTCATCTGCAAAGAGGGAGAGTTTTACTTCAGCTTTCCTTATTTGGATCCCCTTTATGTTTGCATCTTGTCTTATCGCTGTAGCTAGGCATTCTAATACTAAATTGAAGAGAAGTGGAGAGAGTGGACATCCTTGTCTAGTTCCTGAATTTAGAGGAAATTGCTTTAGTTTTCCATTATTAAGTATAATGGTGGCTGTAGGTTTGTCATACACAGCCTTTATTATATTGAGAAATGTTCCCTGGATTCCTAGTTTTTCCAGAGCTTCCATCACAAAGGGGTGTTGGATCTTGTCAAGTGCTTTTTCTGCATCTATTGAGATAACCATGTGGTTCTTATCCTTGCTCTTGTTGATGTGATGAATTATATTGATTGATTTGTATATATTGAACTAGTTTTGCATCCCTGAAAAGAATCCTGTTTGATCATGGTGTATGATTTTTTTGATGAGTTGTTGAAATCAATTGTCCAAAATTTAGTAGAGAAGTTTTGCATCAATGTTCATCAAAGAAATGAGTCTATAGTTCTCTTTCTTTGATGAGTCCCTGCCTGGTTTGGGGATGAGGGTTATAATGGCTTCGTAGAATAAATTCAGTAGTGAACTTCACTTTCAATTTCATTGAGGAGTTGGAGGAGTATTGGTGTGAGTTCTGCTTTGAAGGCCTTGTAGAATTCCGGTGTAAATCCACCGGTCCTGGGCTTTTCTTGGGTGGGAGGTCTCTTACTGGTATTTCTATTTCAATGCTTGATATTGTTCTGTTAAGTTGTTTTAAAGCATCTTGATTTAATTTGGGCATGCCAATATTTGCTAGAAATTCGTCCATTTCTTCCAGATTCTCAAAGTTTTTTTTGTCGGTCCTGGGGCTTGATATCTAGGCTTGGGCACTGTTCCTGCGCTCTTCAGCTCAAAGCTAGCACTCTACCACTTGAGCCACCATGACACTTCTGGCCTTTTTTATGTGGAGCTGAGGAATCGTACCCATGGTCTCATGCATGTGAGACAAGCACTCTACCACTGAGACACCTTCCCAGCCCCAAGATTCTCAAACTTATTAGCATAAAGGTTTGAAAAGTATCCCCTTATTATGTTCTGAATCTTGGTTGTTTCTGTGGTGATGTTTCCATTCTCATGTCTGAGTTTGTTTATTTGGGTGTGTTCTCTTTTTTTCTGATAAGATTTTCTAAGAGTCTGTCAATTTTTTTTTTGAATATTCAATTCTTTGCTTTGTTGAGTCTTTCTATATTTTTTAAACTCTAATTCATTTAATTTTGATTTAATTTCAATTATTTGTTTCCAACTACTGGATTGGAGTTTAGCCTGTTACTCTTTTTCAAGGAGTTTTAGGTGCCTCATTAAATTGTTGGTTTCAGATCTCTCCAATTTGTTAATGTAGGAACTCAAAGCTATAAACTTGGCTCTGAGTACTGTTTTCTGGCTTCTTTTTCACATTCCCATTCTAATTTGGAAATGATTATGTTAGCATTGTATTTGCAAAGTGTCTATTGAAGAAAATTTTGTAATAGCAAACCATTCACATTATTAAGTCTGATTACACAGAGATTGAGAGCTAGATTTCTTTACTTTTAGAAACAAAATGAACATTGGATATTAGAGCTTCTAGTTTTAAAATTTATTAAGATATTTAGAGATTTATTTACACAGTTTTAATTTTATAATCTACATTTGGCTTCTTTTTTGGCAGTACTGGCGATGAAAGCCAGTACCTTGTAATGTGAGGCAAGCACATTACCATTGAGCTACATCCCTAGGTCTGTATTATACTTGGCTTTTAATTTTAATAGATATTTTGGTTTAGAACATTTCTGTAAATAGCAGAATTTTCACAAATTAAATGAAAATATTTAACAATCATTTAATTAGAGATTTTTCTGAAATGAAAGCAAGAAAACATTTCATAAAATAAGCACACAATAATTGATAAATTACATTTCTGATATTTTTTACTCTCCTAAACTCACTAATCCAACACTTAAATGAGAAAGACTGATAATGGCTAATTTTAGTAGCTCAGCTTAGAATCATTCAAACTTTGAAAGTTCATCACTATGAAGTTGTATTTGCTAAAACACAAGGTGTTTGTGTGTGTGTGTGTGTGTGTGTGTGTGTGTGTGTGTGTGTGTGTGTGTGCACGGCCGCACATGTGTGTGTATGTATGTTTGTATGTGTGTGTGTGTGTGTGTGTGTGAATGCATTTTAGATGTTACCTACTTCTTAGCTCAATTTATAACTTGCAACTATTTGGACATATAATGCATACCACCACATACTATTAGGAACTGGCTTTCTGATTCATATCTTTTCCTCAAGGATTTTTGTCTTCCCACTGAGTCTTCCTGCCTGTCTTTCCTTCCTCCCCTCCTCCCGTCCTTCCTCCCTCCCTCCCTTCCTCCCTCCCTCCCTTCCTTCCTTCCTTCCTTTCTTCCTTCCTTCCTTCCTTCCTTCCTTCCTTCCTTTTTCCCTCATTTCTTCCCTCCTCTCTCCTCCCTACCTCTCCCTCACTCCTACATTAAGCAATTGCTATGTGTTTCTACCATTAAACTTGCATGCTTATCTCATTATGATGCTCAGAAAAACAAAGTGGGTCTCAGTTAGCAGTACCAATTCTTCCAATAGCCTCACATGTTTCTGTTTTTGTTATCATTTTATACATAGAGCCTTTTTGTAGGGAATCACCCTCATTACAGGACATACTATGCCTTGTTCCTGTACCTTCTCCCTCCTCTCTTATTCCTCATTTTTGGTGTAAGAACCAAGCACATTCCCTAATGTCTTTTTGTGATTGAGTGTGAGATTATGGATAGTGGTATTTGCATGTGAAAACTACCCAGGTTCATTAGGGAAGTTTTAATGCTAAAACTCTTAAATTTTAATATTAAGCAAAGAAATGAAAAAGTATTTCATTTCATTTCTTTGGATTCTTTAAATATCTTAAGAAATCATATAATTAGAAAAGATATTTTTAACAGAAATGCCTCATTTTTGAACAATACATATATGAAATGTTATAATTATACACTTTAGATTGCAGATTTTGCTGCAATTATAAGAGAAAAAGTACAAAGAGGACTTTTTTAATTGGTCATGGGGCTTGAACTCTGGGCCTGGGCACTATCCTTGAGCTCTTTTGCTAAAGGTTAGCACTCTACTACTTTGAGCCACCATGCCACTTATGGTTTTCTCATGGTTAATTGAAGATAAGTGTCTTATGGACTTTCCTGCCCAGGCTGGCTTTGAACCTTGATCCTCAGATCTCAGGCTCCTAAGTAGCTAGGATTACAGGCAGACATTTTTAAATAAAGGTGTTAATTTCTTTTACCTAAAAAGATTCAAATTCTTAATCCCAAAGCCCTCTTCATGAAGCCTTTGAAATGTGTGCTTACCATCTTTCAGTATTCTCTGGGCTTAAGAGAAATAGCTACTCCAAATTTTCTTTAAAGTATTGACTCAACCTTTCAACCTCCAAACACCACTTATTTATTACTTCTTCACTCTGTGGGGTTCATGTTTTCATACAGTGTCTAGAAAACAAGCTGCATTTATTGTCATATTTACTTTTCTGTTGTGGGTTAACACCTAAACATCCACAACTACTGAATACAGCTTCTGAGAAGCATTAACTGTGATCCTACTCTGAAATGATATAATTACAACAGAAGGTAACAAAAAAGATTTATAAGAATGTTATAAAAAATTGTTCTGGGGCTGGGAAGGTGGCTCAGTGGTAGAGTACTTGCCTTGCATGCCTCAGGCCCTGGGTTCGATTCCTCAGCACCACATAAGCAAAAAGAAAAAAAGCCAGAAGTGGCTCTGTGGCTCAAGTGGTAGAGCCCTAGCCTTGAGCTGAAGAGCTGAGGGACAGCACCCAGGCCCAGAGTTCAGGCCCCACGACCGGACCCCCCAAAAAATTGTTCTGGTTATCTTTATGGAAGTGAATATTCAATAAGGAATGTTATTTTTGATAGTTTCTAAAAATATTGAAAAGAATTTGCAGGACTAGCTGCTTTTTATTAGTTACCATCTCCCTTTACTCTTTAAAAATCCTTTAGTTGTTGGCATCAAAAAATGATGACCTGAGGCTAAAGCCAAATGAGGATACAGAGAAATCCTCTTTCCTAAATAGCAGCCATGGAAACATGAGAAATTGATTTTTTAAAAACTCTGCAAAATGAACTAACCAACTCTGGAAAGTTACCAAAAGTACATAATAATCTGAGGAATATATATCCTTTAAACTGCTGAATTGCACCCATAAACCATGAATCTGTAATGTTCTTGACCTGTGCTGGGGGAAAAAAACTTAGGTTTATGATTTGGCTGGTGGTGCTATTTGGAAAGAACCTGAAAAGTTTAGGGCCTAGCTGGAGAACTAGATCACTGGGAGTATCTTGGAAAGGACATCTTATCCAGGGAGCCTGCTTCCTGGACACCATGAGGTGACAAATTTGCTCCTCCATACCCTCCGCACCATGATACTCCACATCCCCATGGCCCAGAAACAACAACAGCACACCATGGACTGGAATCTCTGAAAACATGAGCCAAAGAAATCTTTCCTCCTTTTGAGTTGTTCACTCAGATATTTTGTCAAAGTAACAACAAATAATGTCTGACTAATGCACTGTGGTTGCTCCCATTGAACACCCAATTCTGGCTTCTTTTGTTGCAGCTGAAAGGGACACATTCAGTTTCCAATGGTGGATCCTACCTGGGACAACTGTGTTCTAGAGGGAAGTGGTGATCGCCAAGGTTCCACTCAGCTCTAGGTCTAGGTTAAGGTAAATGTGGCACTCATCTTCATAGATGGACTTTAAGGAAGCATGAAATATGCAAGCAAACCTGATGCTGTTGGCTCATGCCTGGAATCCTAGCTACCCAGGAGGCTGAAATCTAAAGACCAAGGTTCAAAGCCAGCTCAGTCAGAAAAACTCTGTGCAGCTCTTTTATCTCCAACTACCCATCAAAATGCTGGACTGGAGGCATCGCTCAAATGGTAGAGTGCCAGCTATAGCCAACCAGCTGTGAAAGTATGAGGCCTTGAGTTAAATCCCCACTACTGGCAAAAAATGCATTAAACAGAAGACATTATATTTCAGTGAAATATTTTTTAATCTCTAAAGACTCCATGATATAGAAAATAAGATTATACATTTGAACCAGTCCTGGTTGGGCATGTACATTCCTGGCTGAGCAGTTTTCAGAGAAAAACCTATTCAGGTTTTATTTGTTTAAATAGTTAAAGCAATAAAGTTTTCTCTGGTGTTTTACCTGCATGCATAAAATCTGATAGATGGTATTTCCATTATGATTCTAATAAACCCTTCAAGTTTTGGGTTGAAATTTTATTTGGGTTCAAAAATCTTTTAAAAGTTTTTTTTACAGAGTTTAGGTAGAAAATATTTTCAATTGCTATTAATTTTCAGGTTTATTACATGGTGAATTCTGAATACTGTTTTGTTTCTGTTCTTAAGTTTTATGGAAGCTTTCTCAGTGGTCTAAGATACTGACAAATTCATGAATGATTTATGTATATTTGAAGAAAGTATATTCTCTATTATGTAAGTTCAGAGTTTTCTATTGAGATATACATTATTAATTGCTTCCTATATCCTTCTAAATTTTTTATTGATTTACTGTGTCTTAAATTGAGGGGCACATACAAATCTGCTAGCATTAGTGTGTAGCTGCTATCTACTTCTCTCTGATATATTATATATACTTTTTGTATATGCATACGTGTGTAGATGCATTTTATATGGATATATATATGTACATATAAACAGTATTTTACTTGAGAGTATGTTTTATTTTTCAAATGTTTCTGGAAACAATATTTCTTGGATTCTTCCATGGTTGTAATAAGAGATATAAAACCCTTGAGATTTTTTTTTAAATATATTACTTCCTTCTGATAGAGGCATAGAATTCCATTGTGTATCTATCTATCTATCTATCACATTTTCTTGATCCATTCATCTACTGAGGAGCATCTGGGTTGGTTCTATATCTTAGCTATGGTAAATAATGCTGCAATAAACATAGTTGTGCTGGTAGCTTTAGTATAGCCTTGTTTGTGATCGTTTGGATAAATGCCCAAAAATGGGATTGCTGGGTCCCATGGTTTCCCTTATTTGCAATAATTAGTATATATCTATGACAAGCCGAAAAGATCAAAAGCTATGTACATATCACCATCGAATACGATGCTAAGCGAAATGAACCACAAGATAAGGACACAAGTGATTTTATTTTTCTTGCTATTGTTTTTAATGTATTTATAATGTACTATGGGTTTTTTTGTTTCTTTCATATGTTTTTCCCCCATGAAATAACCCCTTTCTCACTGTATTTGATTCTGGTGCTCTGCATCTTGTATATACATTTTTCTAATTTGGGGAGGGAAGAGGAAGGGAAACAAAATGCTGAAATAAAGATACAGGTCGACCCATTGCCACAATGAGATGTACAAGACAATATGTTGAAAATGAACTTTACAACTTGAGGGTGGAGAAGGAGGAGTTGGGGAGGTGGAGAGGGAAGGAATTGTAAGGAAAAACAAAGGAGGTAACAATAGTTGATAGGAAATGTACTCTCATTACCTGACCCTTGTAACTGTAACCCCTCTGTACAGTATTTTAAAATAAAAATATAATAAAATAAATGCATTACTTTCATCTATCTTAAGACCTTGATATCAAAAAGTCCAATGGATATCTGATTTTCCCACTTAAAAAGGTCACATCAAAGATTTTAGTGTAGTTTTAAACATGTTAGATGAGAAATAGAGAAAGTAATGCTCTTCTGAATAAGCCTTAATACAGTTTTGACATTAAACTCATATAGCCATTTCACTTGTTCACAAAAGAGGCAATATTTAAATTTTAATAATTTAAAATAAATTAATAGTTCCATAAATCTAACTACTAAATAACATATGGAAAGTTGAAAAAAAACTTTAATTATAATTCAGAAAAAGATGAAAGGATTGGTGTATTTCAGATATGTCATACTGGAGCTTAAACCAGAGCTTAGCATTTCTAAACAGATTACTTACCCCATAAATCACACTTCCAGACTTCCAGCCTTTTTTGTTCTTATTATTTTTGAGAGAAAGACTTGTTGGGATTTGGGAAGGGTTTGTTGTTTGTTTTTTACACATAGACTGGCCAAGTCTGAAATCCTCCTATTAGTACTTCCCTCTGTAGTTTGCATGACAAGTCATACGACCATGCCCACTTGACTGGCCTGGAGCTATGATCTTCCTGATTTCAGCCTCTCAGACAGCTAGGATGGCAGGTGTACCCCACTACACCCAGCTGTTGATTGAGATGGGCATCTCATGTACTTTTATCCTTCAGCAGAATCCAAACCACAAACATCCCAATTTCCTCTTCCCAAGTAGCTAGGATTAAGGATGTAAGTCACTGATACTTGGCTATATTATACTTTTTTAAATGGCAAAATGTACATTAAGAGCTGGGAGTATGATCAAGTGATACTTTGCATAGGAAACGAGACCCTGAATTCAAATCCTAGTACTACAAAAATACATTAAACAAAATCAAAGATAAACTGGGAAATATTTGCAATTTATAACACTCACAAAAAATTAATGCCTTGTACTGGTGGCTCACTCCTATAATAGTAGCTACGAGGGAGGCTGAGAACTGAGCATCATGATTCAAAGCCAGCCCAGGCAGAAAAGTACCTGTGTGACTCATGTACAATTAACCACTCAAAACTGGAAATGCCACTTAGACTCAAAATGTTTAGGGACAACACCCAGGCTCTGAGTTCAATTCCCATGACCAAAAAAAAATAATGACTGTAATAAACAGAGACATCCTAAATATAGAGCAGAATAAACATTCAGCTTCTTGAAAGGTAAATGGAAAAAAGATATGACCTTAATCTAACAAAAGAAGTAAGAAATTGATCTAAACAGTTGCATATATGTTGTCTTCATTATAAAAATTGCTAGTTAAGGGGCTAGAAAGGTAGTTCAGTGTTAGAGTGCTTGCCTTGCATGCATGGGACCCTGGGTTCGATTCCTCAGTACCACATAAACAGCAAAAGCTGGAAGTGGCTCTGTGGCTCAAGTAGTAGAGCACTAGCCATGAGCTGAAGAGCTGAGGGATGGCGCCCAGGCCCAGAGTTCAGGCCCCTCAACCAACAAAATAAAATAAAGTAAAATAAAAATTGCTAGTTGTCATACTGAGATGCTACTTCTCACACACTAGTTGACAAAAATGTGAAAGTCTAATAATATACTCCATTGGCAAAACTTTAAGGAAACAATTATGATCACTTATCACTAATATGCATGCAAAATGATACAATTCCTGTGGAGATGAACATGGTATTTGAAAATTGCATATGTACCTTATATATTGATAATGTTGTCTATTCCAAAGATATATACATATTCCAAATAATATATTTTATTCCAAAGATATGTACTTATTTAGTTATTTTGTAATTTAAAAATCACATATGTTCCTTATATATTGACGTCATGTCTAGTCCAAAGATATATACATTATTCCAAATAATATACTAATATACATATTATTTCAAAGATATATACTTATTCATATCGTTATTTTGTACTTTCTATAGAAAAAGAGCACTTATAACCAACATTTTTATCATGAGGGGAATGCTTTGATACTTGAAATATTAGAGTGCCACAAAATAAATATAGATCATTTTACACTAAAATTGTATGGTTTTGTAGATCAATTATTGTTTATGGCTAATAAGTGTGGAATATACCACCTTTTATGAAAGAAACAAGGAAATGGGAATATAAGTATCTATGTATATTTATATTTTCACCTGTCTCTTCACAGAAAGGATTAGCCTTAGCAAGCAAGCATGAGGCCTAAGTTCATATTCCTATATTGCCAAAAATTGCTAAAAGGGTAACCTAAAAATACCTATATAACCATTCCTATTTAATGGAAAGGAAATACATGGCACACAGGAAAGTAAAGAAAGAAATTCTTCTCTGAATATACCTTGCTACACAGTTTTGAGGTTAACTCATAGTCATCACACATGTTCAGATGTAAAACTAAGTACAAAAGAAGCAATAACTAAAATAATTTAAATTAATTGCATACTAACTATATAAAATAATCAGAGAAAATTATTTGCAATGGCTTTAGTGGTACTTTAATTGAATATTCTTAATGGAATATATCCTCAAGAAAAATTAAGACAGTGAAGAATCTTAAAATTAACTCAAAATTGCTAATAATAGTATCAGTACTATACTGAATCTATTTTGATAATGTAATTAATCCAATAACTAATTATAGAAATTATAGAAAAAATTTTAATTATAGTTCATAATCTAAATAATATATAATATTGCATTTGAACTGAAATTATTAACATAAAGTCATTTTTTAAAAATATATATGTCTTAGCTATGTCAAATGAAATAAAAAAAATGAACACAAAGACACTGCCAGAGCAGTAAGCACAGCTCAGCACACAGATTATGGTCTCTAATTATCACTTCCATGACCACCAAAACAAATATCTCCTAAAGTCTATTTCTAAGTTTGAGTTTGAAAGTGTACAAACATATAATGCTAGAAAGAAGTAAGCTGTCAAAGACTGTAAAAAAGAAGAAAATACTAAAGCCCATGTGACAGGATGTTCATTGATTAAAGATCAAATGATCTGAGCATAAAGTTGAATAATGGGTATAACTGATAAAAGTAAATAAATTAAATATTGCATGCATAATGATATTCAAAATGAATGCAAGAGAAATAAAAATTAACATCATTGGACAAAAATGGAAGCAAGAAGGACATAACTATTGAAATTGGCAAAAAATAAATAAATGAGGGCAAATATGCTGACTCACACCTGTAATCCCAGATATTTGGGTGGTGGAGATTAGAGGATCAAAAGTTGAGGCTAAATGATGCAAAACTATGGATAAAGTATCTCAGTTCGTAAGCTGAGATGGTACACACCTATGGTCCTACCTACACACAAGGTGTAAATAGGAGGCTCATGGACTGAGGCTGGCCCAAGGAAAATACGTTGAGACCTTACATGAATAAGTAAAGCAAAAAAACAAAAGACTACAGGCATAGCAAGCACAGGCTCTGAGTTCAAATTCTAGAATACATAAATAAATAAACAAATAAATAAATAAATGTATCTTGACTTTCTGCAGGAATGTTTTTGTGCTAACCAATTAGAAAATAACAATTTTGTAATTCCTGATATAACAATTGATTCTTTAACCATAATTAATAGATAAAGCCATTAAGTGAAAGTTGCAATGGAAATGGGTAAGGGAAGAAAAACAGGCTACTGACAAATTGATCAAAATTTTAACATCATTGATAGAAAGACACCCTATAATGTATACCTTCTGAGGTGACATGCAGCATCAATCACATGGATTCTTCTACAAAAGAATGTTTACCCTGTAGTATTGAAGCTAAATGTTATCAAGCCACCAGCTTACCAAAATGCAACCAAAAATAAAATAAGTTAAGTGACAGTGAAAGGAACAAACTGCCAAATTGATTGTGTGGATATTTTTATAGGAAATAGGTGTCTGAATTCTGCAACAGGAATATGGGAGAGGAGAGAGCTGGGGGTGGGAGAGAGAGAGAGAGGACTCGTTTACTATTTAATTTAAAAGAAAGTTTAAAAAAAGAAATACAAGAGGCATGTGTAATGACTCATACCTGTAATCCAACCTACTCCAGAGAGGAGATAAAGGGGATTTCAGTTGAAAAAGTTTGTAAGACTTGATTTCAACCAATTAAAGCTGGAGTTGGTGCCATGCACCTGTCATCCCAGCTATTCAGAAAACATACATAGAAAGATCATGGTCTAGGTTAGTCCAGGCCTAAACTTGAGGCCTTAATGGACAAAGAGTGCCAGAAGCATGGCTCAAGTGGTTACTGCCTGCCTGGCAACAGGAGGTCCTGAATTCAAACCTCAGTACTGCCAAAAATGCAAATAATTAATGTAACACAATCTAGGCAAATCTAAGTCAAATAATAATTAATGCAATGTGTGGACATCACTTAGATCCTGCTTCAAATAAAGCAATGTAAAAGGAAAATTCAAGAACATTAAAGGAATTAGGTTATGGACTGTATATTAGTTAACACCAAAGAAATATCCTTAGGCCAAGAGACATAGATCAGTGGTAAAGTACTTGCTTAGCATTTACAAAGCCCTGGATTCAATCCTCAGCATCACAAAAATAAATACTGTTAAGTTTGATAGAGTATTAATTATAAAAATGATATTCTGGTTATCTAAGAAAGTGGAAATTTTCCAAAATTGTTAGAGAGGCATAATAAAATGTGCAGAGATTTTTAAAAGATGACTTACAGGTGCCAATGGCTCATTCCTATAATCCTAGCTACTCAGGTGACTGAGATATGTGGATTAAGAGTTGAAGCCAGCCCAGGCAGGCAAACCTGAGACACTCTTATCTCCAATTAATCAGCAAAGAGCCAGAAGTAGAGATATAAGTCAAGTGGCAAGGCACCAGTCTTGTGTGAAACAACAAGAGTGAGAGGCCCTGAATTCAAGCCCCACAACTAGAGCAAACAAACAAAACAAAAACCTGCATTATTTCTGGGATATGTTGTAAACTTCCTAAGAAAAGACAAAAAAACAAAATTATGATTAGATGAAATGAATATAGCAAAATCTTGGTCAGCATTGAAATTAGGCAAAAAGAATATAGGGGTTTATTATATTATAAATCTCTTCATGTGTGAGATTTTTATTATAGATCCTTCTCAAATATTCAATTCTCCCTTAGGTCAGATGGGGTCCAATGTGGTCACAGAAGAAAAAGTTCCCTACTGCTTATGTGCAGCCAGGTGGCAGTTTAAGTAAAGTGTATGAAATGATTTTATGAAAAGCAGTGATTTATAGAATAATCTCTTTGAAAAGTTATTTCAGTTCACTCACCTTTCTTTATAGCTATTTATACAACACTGAAGTTTTGATGACTGGTGATGATTTAACATTAATTACAAAATTTTCTAGATGTAGGATTCAGGGGGATATTATTTTTTACTTTATCCTCAATTTTGATATCGTCACCATGATGGTGGAATCATAATCTTTTTAAATTGCTGGTCATAAACTATGAAGTGTTTTTGTAATACACTACTGGATATAACCTACAATTTGAAAACACCTAATTAGAGGACCTGAAAATATATTTAATTCCTGAAATGAGTATATGAATAATGTAATTGGGAAAATAAATAATCTAGATGTGCATTATAAAAGACATGTGATCCAGGATAAATGAACATTCCAAATTAGTATTTTGCCCTCAGAGGAGGGAGAAATCACTCTACTTAATGATGTTAGCAGAGTCAAGGGAGATAGGTGACATGTACATGAGCCCAGACAGATAAAGAATAGCAGTCCCAATAAGTTTATAAAGAAAAGCACATGATGTTTCTAACGCATTTATAAGATTATTTCTTTGTTGCTTTGTATGTCCCTCCCCCACAGTGTAACCCCCGCTTTCACTATATTTGATGTCAGTATAACTTGTGGAGGAGATGGGGACAAACAAGTCGTTTAAGGATTCAGGTGGACCTGTTGCAACAATGAGAAGTACAAAATGTCATGTCAAAAATGAGCTTTACAATGTCGGTGTGGGGGGGGGGGAAGGGGGGGAAGGATTGGGTGGGGGGGAGGGGGGAGGCTGGGAAGGGAGGTGAAGGGTAAACAAAGGAGGAGGCTGCAATGCTTGGTAAGAAATGTATGCATTATCCTGCCCATGTAATTGTAACCCCTCTGTACAGTATGTTCTCAAATAAAATAAAATTAAATTAAAATTAAAAAAAGAAAAGCACATGAACACCAGACATGGAGAAACATGAATTATGTGAATTTGGATAATGTTATAGACTTGTTTGTATTGACTTTTCCAGATGGAAACCTGTTCAGCCTAGAGTCATACCCATGATAACAAAGGAATGATATGTGTATTAAAATCATATACTAGGTTGAAATTATATTCCTGGATTTACCAAGCTCCTCCATATACATGAATTAAAACAACATTTAATTATAATTATATAATATACATACATAATACCTTATAACAACAATAATGATAACCTACCAACTTTTCTAGACTACATTCTATGACCAAAAGGACAAGATCATCTTTACATCTACAAAGACCTACAAGACTTTTCATTGCTAGCCTCCTGGGAAGTTCAGGCACATTCCTCATTTTCATATCTTAGTTCACAGACAGCTTAAAGGTGAGGTGACTGCACTTTGCTCATACTACTTATAAACTGACTTGATTTATGATGGTACTTTTTGATAACCCTTATCCTAGGAGGATAGCTGTGTGGCCCTGGTAGAAACACAAGAAATGTCCAGATTTACTGCTAATAATAATAGCATAGCTGCGATCTTATATTCACAAACATATTCACCATAGGAAAATGCAAATTTTCTTAGAATCTTCATTTTCCCCAAACTGACCCAAAAGAACCAACATTGTAATAAATTAAACAAGGCAAATTAACCACTGTGGGTTTCAAGTAATGAAGTGACTACATTATATTACAGGTTAATCATCTTTAACTATGATCTGCTCTTTTTTGTCTTCTTTGAGTTAAACACCACTCAATATGCAAATTTAGATTCCAGGAAGAATTTCATGGGGTCTGAATTAGTTTATTTTCTGTTGCTGTTACAAAATACTCAAGCAGCTAGATAATGTGTAAAGAAAAGAGTTGTGTTTTTTTTTTTCGCTCACAGTTTTGAAGGCTGATTTCAAGATCATTTGAACCCCTCAGTTTGAGCATCTGGTCTTTACCTTCCTTGTGACTACATTATAGTATGGTGGAGGGAATCATGATGGAGGCATATATGACACAATGATAATCATCATATTACAGGCAGAACATGAAAGAGATTCAAAGGCTAGGATTTATTTTACTTTTTGTCACTTCAGAGTTAGTTTTCCCTATGGAGCTCAGTACAAGTCACAGTGATGAATACTGGAATGGCCACCAGTATTTTTCCTATAAAAAGTCCCACTGCTGCTTCCAGTTATTAAGTCATTGAAGGAGATTCCATGCCCTGGCCACCAAATAAATACATAAAAGGAGGTCAAGTCATGCCATGTTCATACAGTCACTTAAAAATAAAATAAGCTAGACACAGTGGCTCATGCCTGTAATCCTAACTACTCAGGACACTGAGATATTAGAATCCCAGTTCAAAGCCAGCCCATGCAGAGTCCAACAGACTCTTATCTCCAATTAACCACTCAAAAGCTAGAAGTAGAGCTGTGGCTCAAGTGGTAGAGTGCTAGTGAGTGCTAGTTTTGAGCAAAAAAGCTTAGGGATAGTGCCCAGGCTCTGAGTTCAAATTCCAGTGCCATCACAAAAAAATAATTTAATAAAGTAAAATAAAAAGGCCCAGAAGCCCCATAACCACACATACTTACCACAGTAATAGAAAAATGAACCAAGTTTTCTCTTTCGATAACAACTCACACCTGTGGGAAAGAAGCAGGGACCTACATGAACTACATTGTCATTGTGAGAGCACAGCCTTCATGACCTAACAATGTCATATTCTCAATAATTCCACCACTGGAAACCCAACTACCAGCATATGAACATTTAGGGACCTCATGCACATAATATCCAAACCATAGTAGGTCCCTAAAGTACTGTCCAGAAAAAAATACATATATATATATATATATATATATATATTCCTTTTTATTTTTATTGTTGTTGTAGAGTTGATATACAGAGGAATTACAGTTACATGAATCAGGTAATGAGTAATGAGTACAATTCTTTTCGAACCATATTTCCCCTTCCCTTACTCTGTCCCAGTTTTTCCTCTCCCGTCCCCCCCCCAAAAGACATACAGTTTATTTTCCACATAATGTCTAGCGAGTACCACTGTTTTATTTGTTCACACTTGTTCTACATTTTCTGTGCCCCCCGTTACCCTCCCAAATACAAACCAAGACAAAAGGGGAAGAAAACAAAAAAGCACAATGGCAACTGAAAAATATCTCATTTCCTTTTCTTGGAATTCATTTCATAAAATACTATTTTATATATTCATATACACATATTGAGCTTTTGTCAACTACTCCTATGCATGTCTTCCTTTGGCTCCAGTATATGAATGCCTAGAGTCCTGTATAATTACAAAAACCCCCCACATCATCTTCTGCAACATATGGTAATGCTAGATAAAGGTTAAACATAAGAAAGGAGGGGGTGGGTAACAATTCTCCACAGAAATGTACTCATTACCTTACTCATGTAACTTTAATCTTTACAATAAATAAAATTTTTAAAAAGTTAAACATAGTTGGATGCTGGTGGCTCAGGCCTGTAATCCTAACTACTCAGGAGGCTGAGATCTAAGGATTACAGTTTGAAATTAGCCTGGGCAGGAAAATCTGTGACATACTTATCTTCAATAAAAATTACTCAGAAAAAGCCAGAAGTGGTGCTGTAACTCAAGTGGTGGAATGCTAGCCTTGAGCACAAAGAGGCTCAGGGACAGCACACAGGCCCTGAGTTTCAAGCCCCAGGACTAGCAGAAAAAAAATTGAACACATAGCAAAAGTGATTAAACATATTTTAAAATACTCAGTTGATTATGGTGGCACATACCTGTAATCACAGCACTTGAGAGGCTAAATCAGTTTAAGGACAGCCTGAGATATATCGCAAAATATAATAAATATTACTGTTCCAAAATATAAATAAGTAAATATAAAACTAGAAGATTCTTTTCTTTTATACCATTTTACATATTAAATGAGTAGGATGGTGCACTGATCAAAGGCAGATAAAGATTTTAATATTGGTGAAAAAATAATCAACAAAAGCTAACACTTAGCTTGGTGACTTAAATAAATAATAAAAGAAAAATAATCAATATAGATAAAATTTCATAATGATGATTTAAAAAAATACTGGTGATTTTCTCTGAGTAAAAAGAACTGTTTAGATTATTTGCTCTTACTAATTTTCCATTGATAAGGCACTTCAGCAAGTGGAATAAACCAGTCATTTTTATGTTTACAGTGCCAAGGATATCCACCCCCAATTTCTTATAAAGAAAAACGTGAGAAGAAAATATTAGCAGATGAAAATTTGAGTCATCTATTGATTCCACAATAACTTACTAGCAGCCTTTAAGAATCAGTCTAGGAAAGGATCGCAAAGGATCATAAGGTTCATACAATTTTATGTGGTGTTCTCAAGGATTGAATAAAGATTACTATGTTATATATGAGCTGGAGTCCTTTCTATTATACAAAGAAGGTTTGTGGAAAATTCAAGTATTAACAGCATCAATTCTTCCAATTCATGAACACAGTACTTTCTCTACCATTTTAAATCTTCCCTAATTTTACCAGTAATATTTCTACATATTATAATACAATTATTAAATATATTTGTTGAAATCTTACACAATGACTTATACTTGGTAGTAAAATAAATTCATTTTAGTGTCATAATTAGTGTTTCTTTTTATTTATATCTTACTTTTGCAAGGTTTAATTTAGCATAGCAATTATAAAAATAACATATACTTATTGTAAAATAATATCAATTAAACATATACAGATATAACAGTTGTTTTTATTTCACTAATATATAAATAATTGATATTTAACATTGATTTTTAAATTTTTTATATTTATTATCATTTTAAACTATATTTTAGTTATCTTGAAATAATTGTACAAAGATGTTACCAATCAGAATGTCAGTTTATAAGTACAATACATTTTGATCAGTGTCAGCCCTTCTATCATTCTCTCTCCCATCTCTCCCAACCTCACCCATCCCCTCAATGTCCTGTGCTTTGAGTGTTTTGACTGCACTCTCCTCCCCATTCCTCTCTTCATTCTTGGTCATTCTTTCTTAAATATGGACATACAATTGTTTTTGGATATTGAGGATTAATCTTTCTAATTTCAACTATTAATTCTAGTACCTTCTTATAAATTCTTTAGTATTATCTTTGTAGATAATCTTATCAACATGTGTATATGTATGTACATCTATTTATATAATACACACATGCACACTCACAGACACACACAGACATACAGACATAGACATACATACACACGTGCACACACATATCACATAAATTATATGCCTCAATGCATTATATGCCTCATTGATATTTCTAAAGAACCACTTTTTTGATTCACTGATTGCTCTATTGTTTCCTTTTTCTATTTCATTTCCATTCCTTTTTACTTTTTCGTGCTTACTTTGAGTTTATTGGCACTTCCTTTTCCTTCTTCCTTATAATGGAAACTTCCACAGTTTTAGGCATGAAGTACACTTTTTTTTGATTGTTTAAACTTTTTTGAATTAAAAATATTTACATTTCTTTGTTCTTTTACTTATGTTTTGAGATCCCTTAATGAGTTACAAGTTGTCTAATTTCCACCAGCACCCAGTTACAACAAGCAAATGAATCTACATAACTATTAAAATTTGTCTATAAAATGAGTAAGCATGTTTACAATTTGTCTACCTTTGTAATGGAGTCAGGAAGAGCTCTAAGAAATTGGGGTCTGGAAAGCATGAGAAACAAAATTTTAATGTCAAAAGTTTTAATAAATCATACCAACTTCCCCACCCCAAAAAATAAAAGCAAAGCAAAAAAAGACAAAGCATAATCAAGCAAACAAGCAAGAAAATAAGAAACCACCTGATCCAGGTGTTGGTGATTGATCCTGGGCTCTGTTGGCTAACACCTGTAATCCTAGCTACTCAGGAGTCTGAGATCTGAGGCTCATGATTAAAAATGAGCCTGGGAACAAAGTGTGAGATTCTTACCTCCAATTAACAAAAAAAAAAAACTGTAAGTGGAGGTGTGGCTCAAGTGACAGAATGTCAGTCTTGGATGAAAAAGCCAAGTGAAACCATAAGGCATTAATTTCAAGCCCCAGTACTGGCACCATAAAAAATATCATCTGAGAAGCATAGAACTATCAATTATTAAGGAGTAAAGGAGTGATAATAAACAGCAATCAAAGCAAAAGGCAAACATCAAAGAGGTGGGCCTGAAGTGATTCTAATTTTAGGAGTATTCTGTACAGACATGTGGTTCTATGCACATCAGGGCATATGTACACAAGATGATAGGTAAAGTGTTTACAATAGCAGGAAATTGAAAATAATACTATTTTCCATCAACAGAAAAAAAAGGATAAAATCTAGTATAATTATATAATGAAATAAGTGATCACAATTGAAATGGTTAACTACAGCTAAATATACAGCTAATTTCCAAATAATTTATAAGAAGGTACTAGAACTAATAGTTGAAATTAAGAAGATGAATCCTCAGTATCCAAAAAAACACAATTGTATGTCCATATTTAAGAATGAGCAAGAATGAAGAGAGGAATGGGGAGGATGCAGTCAAAATACTCAAATGTGCTGTACATACATAGATACTATGTTTAAAATCTGTTCAAAAGAAAAATCTCTGATTTATACATATTCATCTCTATGAGATGAATTCTCCTCCCATAGCTAAATTGAAGCTACCAATGTAATGTCACTGAACACAGAACTGATAAGAAACCTGCACAAGTCAGGTGCCGCTCACACTTGTAATCCTAACTACTCAGGAGGCTGAGATCTGAGGATCAAGACTCGAAGCCACCCTGAGCAGGGAAGTCTGTGAAACTCTTATCTCCAATATACTAATCAGAAAAAGCTGGAACTGGCACTGTGGCTCAAGTGTTAGAATGCTAACCTGGAGCATTAAGAAGCTCAAGGACAGTGCTCAGGCCTAGAGTTGAAGCCCCAGGACAGGCCAAAAAGAAAAAAGAAAAAAGAAAGAAACACACACAATAAGTTCTCATGAGCTAGTATACAAGTGGTTTAGTGCATCACTGGCAAGATGTAATAATGTGGATGAATTTGACCAATTTTAGTGTTTAGTTATCAAGAAAGAAAAAAAAAGCTACCTAAGTAAGATCTAATGGTTTAACCAGAGTATTTATCAAAGTGGATTAAAAGAGAAAGAAAAAAATAAATATAATTCTATTCATACAAAATTCAAAAAAGACAAAACTAAATTAAAGGACTAGATCTATTTTTTAAAGAGGAAAGCAACAGGCTGGGAATGTGGCTTACTGGTAGAGTGCTTGCCTAACATGCATGAAGCCCTGGCTTCGATTGCTCAATACCACATGCACAGAAAAAGCTGGAACTGGCATTGTGGCTCAAGTGGTAGAGTGCTAGCCTTGAACAAAAGAAGCTCAGAGACAGCGCACAGGCCCTGAATTCAAGCCCCAGTGAAGTACCCAGTTTTGGATGCGGCCTCACAGACCACCAGAGACCATGATCAATGCAAACAGCAAAGAGTCGTTTATTGCAAGCTCAAGCTTGGTCCTCTGCGTACTCGGTAACCAGTGACGCTAAGAGGCCCCAAGCACAAAATCAGCATAATTTTTATAGTATTGAACAAACAAGTTCACAAGTTCAGGGGGTTTCCACATAAGCAGTTACATGATTGGTTAAAAATTGCATAGAACTGAGGTTTGAGTCCACCCTGACCACACTTCCCTTTTTCTGCTGGAACACTTGGGCAATTGCTCTGTTTCTTAAGGGTGGGCAGGGTTGGTGGCAACCTGCATTTGTTTTGAGAACCGTTCCTCTTTTGGGGTATTCTGAGGGCATCACAGCTATAGGTTGGTGGGGTTAATCTTAAAATGGAGTTACTTTAGCTCTTCACCAGGACTGGCAAAAAAAGGAAAGCAATATGAATGACAAAGGTAAAACAAAAGGAATTAAGACATACTAAAAAACAAGATAGTCATTTTCCCAAGGTGGGGGTTGAGGGAGAGGGGAAAAGGAGGAGAGAGGATAATAGATTATCATCACAAGTACTGCACAATCAGCTATTGGCAGGTTTCTCTTTGTTGACCTGTGGCATGTTTACACAATGTCTGTTTTACAGTGAGTTGCAAGGCCATATATTTAAGTTTTATGCAATTTTCTCCTGGTTATATTGCACAATATTTTTCCATGATGAAAGGGTTTCTTTTGTCAAAGGGGTGCTATAAAGGTTCAAGGAGCTTTTCTAACTGCCACCAGGAGAGCTAGGAACTGACTCTCATAATAAGTCACTTAAGGGATTCTTTCAACTAAATTTCCTCAATTCCCACCAGATACATGAAAACTTTTAGAGTTAATGGTTTCTTATAAAACCCGAAGAATCAGAAAGCAAAAGCCAAAATAGCTTACTTATTTTCAGAGTTACCTATTAACCTAGTAACACATATTTAGTTTATACTTTGTTTCAATTGGCGTGGAAAGGGTGGAGAGGCTACCTCTTCTATCCTTATTTAAGGGAGGGGGTAACAATGTTTGACAACAAATGAGCTCAGTACCTTATGTGTGTAACTGTAACTCCTCTGTACAGCACCTTGACAATAAAATTAAATTAAAAATATAAATATAACCTATCTTTATTCTTTTCATACTTAAAAGAAAAAAGTCTGCATATAACCAAATCAATGCGATATAATCTAAAAATGAAAATTGGAATTTATCCCCTCAGTCCCTACCCCATCATAGTCCATCCCTATGACTTTGCTTTTAGCTTCTTCAGGAAATGATTACTCTCTCACTTCTTCTGTTGCCACATTGTGTTCATCTTGCCAATCAGGGTGTGAGTACCTTGAGGTATTATCCAACACTGTATCCATGACACTTAGAAAACCACTAGTCCACACACACTTGAGTAAGACAATGGAACAGGAACATTTCATCACCACCCCCCACACACAACACATACCTGTAGGAACCAAGAAGTTCAAAGTCCTAGCATCTTGTTGGAATACAAAAAAATAAAAATGAAAATATTGATAGAGGGCAAAAAGAGTTTTATTTCATCCACATCATGCTTCCTCCAAGGCAACACACATGGCTGGGAAGCTCACTCCATCTGCTCTTGCACCTCTGAGAAAAAATCAGGAGTCAAGGGTTTTTCTGAGCAACATTGCTTTGGAAGAGTCATTCAAAAAAATCCCATCCCACTCCCACTGTATTATCCAAGAAGTAACTGAAAACATTATTTCAAGAAATACTTGTACTCACTCATTCATTGAAGAGTTGTTTACAATTAACATGCAGAAACAATCCAAGTTCCTTATACTTGCTTTCTTAACTAGCATTTTGTGATTATATTTCTAATTAAGAGTTTCATTTTATCTCACACTTTCAAAAGTAATATTTCAAGTAAAAAGTTTATATGGAATTTGTATACTAATTTCTTTCTATTTAAAAACAATATATGTCTTTCCATCCAACTAAATATCTCTTTCGATTCTGTATCTTTTCAAATTTTATTATTTATTTTATTTATATTTGTATTTTGACTTGTTCTTATGTAATACACTAGGATTTTTTCTTTTGTTTTATTAATAAAGTTAAGTACATATAGATCGATATATCATCATTTTGCAATTAATTCTACAACCACTTTTATCAAGTAGAAGTCTCAAGTACAGGAAACTAAAAGTTGCACAGATTAAAATAGTCTATAGAAGCCAGGCACTGGTGGCTCACACCTGTAATCCTAGCTACTCAAGAGTCTGAGATCTGAGAATCACGGTTCAAAGCCAGCCTGGGCAAAAAGTCACTGTGAGTCTCTTAACTCCAATTAACAACTCAAAAACTGAAAGTGGCTCTGTGGCTCAAAGTGGTAGAGGGATAGCCTTGAGCCAAAAGAAGCTCAGGGACAGCACCTAGGTACTGGGTTCAAGTCCCATGAGTGACAAAAAAATGGTCTGTAGAAACTATATACTAAAAATAATTCCCAGATAATGAGAAGTCCCTGTTTTAAACAGGGAAGGGTGAGTCCAGAGGAAGATGGCAGAGCCGAAGCTGGGGACTAAACAACTCTCACTTAGAAAACAGTTTTAGTGTTCCAGTGGAAAATCTAAGGCTAGAGAGTAACACCAAGTATGCCATGATAGTACAGAGTTTGGCCAGAAAGAAAAAAATTCAGGGAGCTTGGTTAAGGAGACAAATTTGAGCATTCACCATAGCAGTGGCAGGTAGCTGCTGCCGCTGCCACTGCCATATCAACAGAAAGAGCTCAGGAAAAAGGTACCAAAGGCAGTGTGCAAGCAGATTCTACTCACCACCAGCAAGAACTTGTCAAGGAGCAGAAATCTTCACCCTACTGACCACAGACAGTGGCATACCATGCACTGCCCAGAAATGAAGGGAAAGGAGTGAGTACCCCATAGACAACCTCACTCCTTTTCACAGAGCAGCAGTGAGAAGGTAGCCCCTCCCACACCAAGTGAGAAGAACCCCATCTTTGATACTGAAAAAGGCCTGGCCAGAGCAGCTAACACATAATTCAGGCCTTGGAAGAAGACAATAGGAGACATTCAACAGGTCAAAGGAACCTGACTTGCAGGACTCAGCTCCACCCCTGGGGAAAGTTGCCCTTCTCAAGCAGAGGCAGCTGCATAAGGGTGAGCCAAGTGTCCTCTGCAGGTAAACAGAACCAGAGGCTGCCTAACCCTTCTACAGCACTGAGCAGCAACTCCAGCTGCTGTAGTGTAAAAGAAAAACAATTGGAAACTTGTTACACATAAATCCTGAGAATGGCTCCAGGCTGGGCTGCCTAAGTCTCTCAGGAGCTAGCCCATCAGGATAAAGCTACTGATTGCTGACAGACCACAGCCCTACCTACAACTTAGCTCCCTCACAGCAACTCTGAGCTAGAAGAAACAGTCATCTCCCTCTTTTGAGATACTGAAAGCAGATTGCCCTCCCACTGAACTAGCTTGGAAGGAGGGTCATAAAGTCCCTGGTAAGGCGGAGCTTTGTTCTGCCTGCTCAAACAAACTGATTTAAGAAATCAATCAAGCCAGAGGAAAACCAAACACCACAAGCAGACCAGAGACTCCAACAAGAGACTGGTTATGTACACAGGCGAGACAGAAGATCCCCACTCCCCCCCCCCAAAAAATCAAAGAACTCTTTTCTACCTAATTTTTATTATTTTTTATTGTTTTCTATTTTTTCATCATTTTTATTTTAGGGTTGTTTTTTTGTTTTGTTTTGTTTTTATTCTCTTTATACTATTCTCCCTTTTGGTCCTTTTTGTTTTTTGCTTTTTGCTTTACTCAATTGTTGTTCTGTTCATCCCCAGATATATACACCTGTCTTTGATTATTAGACCTTCTCCTACATTGTGTGCATACTTAATTCAGATATCGATTACTCAATTCACAAACTCAATCTTAACTTCTTTATAGTATTTTTCTTTATACTCATAATTTTTAAGTGTTTCATTTTTAAATTTTTTATTTTGCATTTTTCCTTTTTATTTATCTCTCTTCTCCTTTCCTTCTATCCTTTTCCTCTCTCTGAATTTAGGTTATATTCCCTCTCTCCCTTTCACACCCTACATTCCTCTAATCTTATTTTCTCCTCACAATTCTCCCTAAACCTTCCTTCTTTTATTTTCTTAGTCCAATGATCCCTACTTGCTTGTTATTGAAAGCGATTGTATCCTGTTGAACTAGATTGTATCTGTACCCATTTTGACTGCATCAAAAAATCTGTGCAGCTACAGGGACCTGGTTGATGTTTGCCTTAAAACAGTGTTCTAGCACTGAATTGGTTTTGGTTTCATACCCAAATGGGCAGAACAAGCCAAAGAAACACAAGAAAAACTGTAAGTCCAGATATCTCAACACCCGCTCATGATAATCAGGCAACAGAGCAGTTAATGAATAATCCAGAGGACAGTTCCCAAAATGCTCTACAAACACTACTGGTAAACTTGCTGAATGAAAAGATTGAAACCCTGCAAAGTACTTTCTGTGAGTGTGATAGGGAAATGTATGAGCATGATGAGGATAACCAATGATTAATACAGGAATTTTGCCAATGAGATGAGGCTAATCAAAGATTAATTGAGGGTTAGTAAGGTGGCTCAGTGGTAAGAGTGCTTGCCTTGCATGCATGAGGCCCTGGGTTCGATTCCTCAGCACCACATAAACAGAAAAAGCTGGAAGTGGAGATGTAGCTCAAGTGGTAGAGTACTCGCCTTGAGATGAAGAGCTGAGGGACAGCACAAAGGCCCAGAGTTCAGGCCCTATCACCGATCAAAAAAAAAATAAAAGATTGAGGAATTGCATGGGTGGGATGAGAAAAAACAAAGATTAATAGATGCATTCATATCTGAATAAAACAATCAAGAACAGGGATCCACATCAGACAAATATCACTAGAAGTCCAACTTAGTAAGCACAGGAGCAAAGGAAAGAAGAAAAACTTAGGAAAGCAGGAAATGGACAGGAAACACAATGCATCTCTCTATAATAATCATAAATATGAATGGGTTCAATTCACCAATCAAAAGAAAAAGAACTGCAAATTGGATCAGAAAACAAGACCCATCCATTGTTACCCTCAAGAGACCCACCTTACAGACAAACATAAAAACAAACTCTGAGTGAAGGGATGGAGAAAGATCTACCATGCAAATGCTTCCAGCAAAAAAGCAGAAATTGCAGTCCTGATACCAGACAAAATAAACTTTTCATTAAAATCAATACAAAAAAACACTACATTAATATAGAGAACAATCCAAGAAGAGGATATTACTATTACCAACTTATACTCCCCAAACATTGGTGCACCCAAATATGTTAGGCAAATACTCTCAAACTTACAGAATAAAATAGATCCAAATGCAATAATACTAGGAGACTTTAATACTCCACTCTCACCAAGGGACACATTTACCAACCAGAGGATTGGCAAAGAAGCCACTGTATAAAGTGTTACCATATTTGAAGCAGAACTAATTGACATCTACCAAGTTTTCCACCCCAAAATGACACATTACACATTCTTCTCAGCAGCTCATGGAACTTTCTCCAAAATAGACCATATCATAGTTCATACAAGGAATTTAAGCAATACAAGGAGATTGACATAATCCCCTGTATCCTATCTGACCACAGTGGAATCAAACTATTTCTTAATAACAAAGCATACCATAGAAATTACTCAAATACATGGAAATTGAACTGCACACTTCTGAGCAACACCTGGGTCACAGAAGAAATTAGAGCCTGAGCAACACCTGGGTCACAGAAGAAATTAGAGAAGAAATTAAAAAGTTCCTACAATTCAATGAAAATGAAGACACATCACAAAGAAACCTCTGGGATGCAGCAAAAGCAGTCCTGAGGGGAAAATTTATTGCTCTCAGTGCACACATCAAGAAAACAGAGACAAACCAAGTAAATAATCTCATGTTGCAACTAAATAGAAAAACATGAAAAAATTGGACCTAAAGTGACTATATGGAGTGAAATAACCAAAATAAGAGTTGAAATTAACAAGATAGACTAAAAAATTATAAATAAAATTAATAAAACAAAAAGCTAGTTTTTTAAAAAAAATCAATAAAATTGATGGACCTTTGGAAAGATTAACTGAAAAAAGAAGAGAAGAAACCCAAATCAATAAGATCAGGGATGCCATGGGGAAAATGCAACAAATACCCAAGACATCCAAACAATGATAAAGAATTATGTCCAGAATCTACACTCACTAAGGAAAGAAAACCTAGCAGAAGTGGATGAAATTTTAGAGAAACACAAATTGCCCAAACTGAACCAAGAATAAATAAATCAGTTAAATAAGCCAATATCTAACAACACAATAGAGGAAGCCATCATAACCCTCATCTCAAAACAAGGCAGGGACTCATCAAAGAAAGAGAACCATAGTCCCACTTCTTTGATGAACATCGATGCAAAACTTTTCAACAAAATTTTGGCCAATCAACTTCAACAACTTATCAAAAAATCATAATCAAACAGGATTCATTTCAGCTGTGCAAAGCTAGTTCTATATATTCAAAGCAATCAATATAATTCACCACATCAACAAGAGCAAGGATAAGAACCACATGATTATTTCAATGGATTCAGAGAAAGCATTCGACCAGATCCAACACCCCTTCATAATGGAAGTTCTGGAAAAACTAAGAATCCGAGGAACATTCCTCAATATAATAATGGCTGTGTATGACAAATCTACAGCTAGTATTATTCATAATGGTGAAACGTTAAAGTCATTTCCTCTAAATTCAGGAATGAGACAAGGATATCCACTCTCCATTTCTCTTCAACTTAATAGTAGAATGCATAGCTAAAGCAATAACACAAGATGCAAATATAAAGGAGATCCAAATGGGGAAAGATGGAGTAAAACTCTCCCTCTTTGCAGATGACATGATCTTGTATTTAAAGAACCCCATGGACTCCACTCCCAAGTTACTTGAGCTGATCCGCAACTATGGCAAAGTAGCAGGGTATAAAATTAACCCTCAAAATGATGGCTTTTCTCTATGCTAATAAGAAGAACGTGGCTGAAATCAGGAAAGCAACTACTTTTGTAATAGCCCCACAAAAAATGAAATACCTAGGAGTTAGCTAAAGAAGTGAAGGACCTCCATGATGAAAAATTTAAAAACCTGATAAAGGAAATTAAAGCAAAACTAAGGAAGTGGAAAAACCTCGCATGTTCCTGGATTGGGAATAATAACATCATGAAAATGGCAATACTGCCAAAGGCTATCTACAAATTCAATGTGATACCTCTCAATATCCCAACTTCATTCTTCAAGGAAATATCAGAAGCCACCCAAAAATTCATATGGAACAATAAAAGACCACAAATAGCAAAAACAATCCTTAGCAGAAAGAACAGTGCTGGAGGAATATCAATACCAAATTTCAAACTCTACTGCAAAGCCATAGTAATCAATACAGCTTGGTACTGGCAGAAGAACAGACCTGAAGACCAATGGAATAGAATTGAAAACCCAGAAATTAACCCACAGACCTATAGCCACCTAATCTTCAATTAGGGAGCAATAAAAATAGAATGGAAGAAAGACAACCTCTTCAGTAAATGGTGCTAGGAGAATTGGTTAAACACCTGTAGAAAACTAGATCCTTATATATCACCCTGCACCAGAATAAACTCCAAATGGATCAATTACCTCGAAGTCAAAGCAGACACCCTGAAGACATTCCAGGAAGGAATAGGAGAAACTCTAGGGCTCCTTGGCACAGGCTGAAATTTTCTTAATAAAGACCCAGAAACATAACAAATCTAAGAAAGGTTGGACAAATGGAATTGCATAAAATTGCAGAGCTTCTGCATAGCAAAGGACATAGCTAGCAAGATCAATAGAAAGTGCATAGGCTGGGAGAAAATCTTTACTAGCCGCTCAATGGACAAGGGTATCATATCTAAAATATACTTAGAACTCAAACAATTAAATCCCTCAACAACAAATCCTCAAAGGAACAACCACCTGATTACTAAGTGGGCTAAAGACTTAAAGAGAAACTTCCCTGAAGAGAAAATAAGAACATCCAACAGACAAATGAAAAAATGTTCAACTTCTCTGGCCATAAAAGAAATGTAAATCAAGACAACGTTGAGATTCCACCTCACCTCTGTTAGAATGTCTATAATCAAGAAATCTAATAACAACAGATGCTGGAAGGGATGTGGCCACAAGGGAACCCTACTGCATTGTTGTGTTATGCCAAGGTCGCAGGACCCCCCACAAGAAGACCACTGAGAGTCAGACTCTACAGCTGTTTTATTTAAACTGGCTGCAGCTCAGGCCTCGTCCTACACTCCATAACAGCGGAGCCTAGGAGGACAGTCCCGAGCTAAACATTTGCAGGGTTTATAAAGGCACACAACCAACCAGGTGTTTGGATTACCACCACGTGTTGCTTTGCTAGACAGAAACAAGCAACAAGTGGTCACTGCCTCAAAACTTTAACCTTTCATTCCCCCTGCACCCCTTGACTTATGGTCCTGAGCCACAATCTTGTGGCTCTGGCCCAAAACTAAACTCCAACAGTTCTTGATCTTGAACGGGTATACCAATAACAATCAGTCCATTTTTCTTTTCTTGAGGCGTATGTGGAGTGGTTGGGTAGGATGCTTGGAGACTTCCAATGTTTCCCCCACGGTCATCCAGGGCAAAGGGGTCAGCCGGTCCGGTGTGGGAGCAGTGGATCCAAGCAGCAATGCCATCCACCTTAAGGGCAGTGGGTGTAGCCAGTAGCACCATGTAAGGTCCCTTCCAACAGGGTTCCAGAGAGCTCAAGTTGTGCCTTTGAACAAACACCCAGTCCCCTGGTTTAAACAAATGGAGGGTAGGAATAGAAGCAGAATCATATAATGCTCTAAGCTGGGGCCACATACTCTTATGCACCAGCTGTAAATATTCAAGCTTACACAGAAATTCAGTATCATCCAAATCAGCAAGTAATTAAAGCCAAGCCGATAGGGTGAATTTCTTATTTTAAACAAGGCAAAAGGAAGGAGCCAGTCTGCACCAGTCTCCAAGGCCTATTTAGTTAAGGTCTCTTTTAGAGTCAGATTCATTCTTTCTACCTGCCCTGAACTCTGGGGTCTATAAGCACAGTGCAATTTCCAATCCGTCCCCAGTGCCACGGCTATTCCCTAACCTACTTTTGAGATGAAGGCCGGTCCATTGTCTGACCCGATGGTGGATGGGAAGCCATACCTGGGTAGTATTTCTTCCATGATCTCCTTAGCCACGACGTTCGCGGTCTCATGCTTTGTTGGGTAGGCTTCAACCCATCCTGAAAAAGTGTCTACAAAAACTAGCAAATATTTATATCCAAATTTTTCCGTTTTAATTTCTGTGAAGTCTACTTCCCAATACACACCTGGCCTATCTCCATGGAGGCGAGCTCCTTTTGTAACCGGTTGATTGGGGGCATTGTTGAGCTGACAGGCTTTACAATTTTTAACAATGTCCTCAATGAGTTGATTTCCTTGCCTAATTTTTACTTCTGAGTGTCAGAGCAAGTCCTGCATTCTTGGGTTCCCATGTGAGAGACCCGATGGATTCTCTTAAGAATCCCCTTGCCCAATCTTGGTGGCAAGATAAGTTTCCCTCACCAAATTTCCACCAGTCTTTGTTTCCTTCTCTGTCCGGGGGTTTATAGGCCATGGGAATTTTCTTTATCCACTCCAAGTCTTCTTGGGAGTACTGAGGCTCAGGAGGCAAAGTTCGTGGCCCTGGGTCTACTAGAGTCAGTACTTCCACTCTAGGCTGGAGGGCCGCCTCCTTAGCTGCCTGATTGGCCAAGTTATTTCCTTTGGTTATAGAATCAGTTCCCTTTTGATGGCCAGGGCAGTGCATAATGGCAATATTTGCTGGTTCCCATATGGCCCAGATAAGGCTTAAAATTTCTTGTTTGTTTTTAATAGTCTTTCCCTCAGCTGTCAGCAACCCCCTCTCTTGGTAAATGGCTCCATGGACATGCACAGTGGCAAAAGCATACCGACTGTCCGTGTAAATGTTTAGTCTCTTCCCTTTTCCCATTTGTAGGGCTTTGGTTAGTGCCACTAGTTCTGCTCTTTGTGCAGACGTTCCCTGGGGAAGTGCTTCTGCCCAACTATCTCAGTGTCCGTGGTGACTGCTGCTCCTGCGTACCTTTTTCCCTCTCCAATGAAACTGCTGCCGTCTGTGAACCAGGTATGCTCAGCATGCGATAGTGGTGAGTCCAACAAGTCTGGCCTCTTTTCCTTGGCCCGGTCTCTCTTTTCATGCTCAATTTCATGTTCTCTGTCCTTCCTTTCCTGTCTTTGCTCCTCTGTCTCTCTCTTAGTGTAAACCTTTTCCACTGCGGCTACTAGATCTCTAATAGACTTTTCACCAAATCTGTCTAGAGCCTGCAACTTTTGCTTTATGTCTGGTGCAGCTTGATTTATACAGGCAAACATAATCATCTGAGCCGACTCCTGGGTCTCAAGATCATACAGGGTATATTGACTAAAAGCTTCCATGAGCCGCTCAAGATATGCTGCCGGACTTTCACTTCCTCCCTGTCTAACATCATAAACTTTGGCCATATTAGTAGGACGGCAAGCCGCCGCCTTGAGACCTGCCAACAGAGCCTGGTGGTAGACGAGGAGTCGCTCCTCACCTTCAACCATATTGCAGTCCCATGTTGGGCGGATCTCAGGAAAATAGGCAGTGATCAGGGCAGGATCCATGATGGGCACTCCTGTGGGGCCAGGGATATGTTTCTGGGCCATCTCTCAGATACAGTCTCTCTCTTCGGTGGTAAAAAGTACCTGTAAAAGCTGACTGCAATCATTCCAAGTGGGCTAATGAGTAAAAAGAATCGTTTCAAGCAAACAAATTAAATCCTTGGGTTTCTCAGAAAAGGGGGCATTTTGGGTGCACCAATTGTATAGATCACTGGTAGAAAATGGCCAATATTGGAGTTGCTGTTGACCATCCACATCTACAGGATCTACGGCCCGTAAGGAAAAAACAGCCGCACTAGAAGGGGGGCTGATCCCATGGCGTCGTCGAGTGACGTCGAGTGACTGGCCTCTCAGAAACTTTAAGGGCAGGTGCCCAGGGTTCTATAGCTCCCTCCTCCTCTTGATCATTCTCAGGTTCTGCAAAAGGAACCTGGGAAGGGGAGTATGGGGGAGGAAACATTTCTTCTTCCAAGTTATCTCCCTGAAAAATCAGGGGGTACCTTTTCTTTTCCTCTTTCTCAGCTTCTTTTTGTAAGTCTAGGGGGCTAGATAGAGTGGTGCCCATGGTTTCTAGTCCTGCCAGTCGTACAGTCCAAAAAACAATAAACAGTACAAACAAAACACATGCAGGCCTGACAGTTAAAAAAAAGCTTCACACAGCGGGGTTCCAAGGACACCCTCGCGCCAACACCCCCCCCCCCCCCCCCCCCCCCCGCTCCACATGGCAGGGTTACCCCCGCCCCACTAGAGGATCTGGGACGTCTCCCAGTTCCTCCAGGGTTGTAGTGCAAGCGCGTCCGCTTCAACAACCCTTTATGAATCGGAGCGGCCGTCCTCACAAGAAAAAATGAAAGTAAAACAGACAAATGACAGGACAAGACAAATTAACAAAGACAGTGCTGTTTTACCTTTGAGTCTGAGGTCTCGGGGGTCTTTGGGGGGTATCCCAGACGAGCCCCCACTAATATGTTATTCCAGGGTAGCAGGACCGCTCCGCCCCCCCTCCCCCCGCAAGAAGACCACCGAGAGTCAGACTCTTCAGCTGTTTTATTTAAACGGGCTGCAGCTCGGGCCTTGTCCTACACTCCAACACATTGGAGCCTAGGAGGAGAGCCTCGAGCTAAGAATTTGCAGGTCTTTTTTTTTTAATTTTTATTTTTTTATTGTGAAATACTGTACAGAGGGGTTCCAATTACATGGGCAAGATAATGAGTACATTTCCTATCAAGCATTGTAGCCTCCTCTTTTGTTTACCCTTCACATCCCTTCCCAGCCTCCCCGCGCCCCTCCACCCAATCTTCCCCCCGCCCCTGGATTTGCAGGTCTTATAAAGGCACACAATCAACCAGGTGTTTGGATTACTACCACGTGTTGATTTGCTAGACAGAAACAAGCAACAAGTGGTCACTGCCTCAAACTTTAACCTTTCAGTTGGTGGGAGTGTAAACATGTTCATTTTGGAAAGAAGTATGAAGGCTCCTCAAAAGATTCCACATAGAGCTCCCCTATGACCCAGGAATCCCACTTTTGGGCATTTACCCAAATGATCATAAACAATGCCATACCAAAGCTACCAGCACAACTATATTTATTGCAGCATGATTCACTATAGCTAAGATATGGAACCAACCCAGATGCCCCTCAGTAATGAATGGATCAAGAAAATATGATATGATATGATATGTATGTATGTATGCACACACACACAATGGAATTTTATGCCTCTATCAGAAAGAATGACACTGCCCCATTTGTTAGGAAATGGAATGTCTTGGAAAAAATTCTATTAAGTGAAGTAAGCCAGGCCCAAAGAAATATAGATCCCATGGTTTCCCTTATTTTCAGTAACTAGTATATGTCTAGGACAAGCAAAATAGGTCAAAAGCTATGTACATATGACCAGATAAGATGATTCTAAATGAACTCCAAGATACACAAGTGGTTTTATCTTTCCTGCTGTTGTTTTTAATGTACTTATAATGTACCATGTGAGTTTTTTGTTTCTTTTCTATGTTCTTCCCCCATGGTATAAACCCTGTTTTAACTGTATTTGATTCTGGTGCCCTGCATCTTGAATACACATTTTTCTAATTTGAGGGGGGAAGGGAGATAACAAAGCTGAAATAAGGATACATGTTGACTCATTGTATCAATGAGATGTACAAGACACTATGTTGAAAACAAACTTTACAACTTTGGGGAGGGAGGAGAAGGGAGGAGTTGGGGATTAGGGAGGGAAGGGATGGTATAAGAAAAACAAAGGAGGGTGTAACAATGCTTGATAGGAAATGTACTCATTACCTTACTCACGTAATTGTAACCCCTCAGTACAATATCTTTACAATAGAAAATATATATTAAAAGAAAATTAGGGAAGGGAGCATTACCACATTTAATCTTAAAGACTATTTCAGTGGGCAGTAATGTACTTCAATGTGGATGTGAAACAGGAAAGACACTCTAGAAAGTAATCTAAATCTATGGGTAGAATTTGAATATAATTTTCTCTACCCAAACTAATATTGAAGCTTAATTCACAACTTGACAATATTGATAGGATTTTAAAGAGGTAATTAAGTTATTGTGGTCCTATCCTCATGATGTCATTAATATAATTTCCACAACAGTGGGTATGATATCATTAGAATGGATTGTTATGAAGCATATTTGGCTACCTCTCTTTCATGTGTGTGCTTTCCCCACATGGTGAGTTTACCCATTCCACTTTATCCTAAGATAAGGAGCAAGTAGCTGAGCAGACTAATGGGTCAAAATAAACTGCTTTGTAAAGGATTCAGACACAGGTTTGTTATAACAATAGAAAATGGACTAAGATATCCTCTTTCCACCTATTGAAGCATGCTATCACCTTCATTTCTAAAACAGATTGCTATCTACTTCTAGCTGTCTTGCTTGCATCTGAAGTGTTCCTTAATAGATGGCTTCCATTGAACAAACATGAAAACAGGTAAAATATGATATCTTTCCCCTGTTGGTCCCCAAAGGAATACATTTAATGATTCATTACAGGATGTTTTAAGACAGTAAATTCCATATAGAAATAAGAAACCCATTCAGAAGGAAAATTTAATGCTCTATTACAGTTTGGAACTGTTTAAGTACAGTTCTTTGTTTAAAACAAGTGTTCCAATAACAAAACACACTTAAAATAAGTTGTTACAAGAGAAACTAAGTTACACCAAGCATAGTGTACACTGGGTCTAACTTTTGAGAGGACATATTAAAAAAATAAAAACAGTCTCTTTCTACAGTAGCCCTCTTATACACGTGAATAAAAATATCAAGTTTGCTCTCAAGGGAGAAACCTCCCAGATACTACACCTATGCCTCCTGGGATAACATTTTCAGATCTTTTGATCCCAAATTTGCTCCATACGTAGAGCATTTTCTCCAATATTATCAACATAGACACTAAAATAGTAGGTTTTTTAGTACTTGGGGACTACAGAAGACAACATTTCCATACTAATTCAAATCTTAAGGCTCCAATAACCTCTAATTTTATAGTGAATATTCATAAACAGTTGCACTATGTTCAGGGTAATGAAGTGACATTTTAAAATTCATTTTTGATCCCTGGTGGGAAGTATCTCCAGAAATTTAGGAACTAGTCCACCAGAGAAGACACGATTTATGTGTAACAGTTCTAAATTGTTTGGATATTTGTCATGTCTAAGTTGAAAAATTCAAATGCACAATTTGCTACTTCTATAAATCTGATAATGGAATGTTTTATATTTTGCATTACAAAAAGCATCTTTTGGCCTTTTAAGGATAAGTTAACACTGAATAAGGCTAGATATCTGCTCAAGGAGAGAATAAATACATGAATGTAAAACTCAGTTTACTACTCTCTGTATGTTCTTATTGGTAACGAGGTATTAGAAGTGAATAGTTGTTATTGTTAGTCTCCTGAAAGACCAAAGAAAACAATTATTTCTTTTGGCAACTGTATCTTTAGATAAAATCAATGAACTCATTAAAATATTAAGTATTTACTGCAATTATTATGCAACAAACATTAAGTTGTAGTCAATCCTACATGTATTTCATATAAAATGAAATTAAATAATTAAATAAAGAAAATAAATTTCCTTTTCAGGTGTTTATAAAGAATATTATTTGAATCCAGAATGATCCCAGACATCTAAACAAATTATATAATGATAGACAAAATTTACGCATATTTTAAAAGAAATATGAAATATTTGAACTGTTATTTCTAGGAATGTGTCAATCAAAATATCCAAATCAAAGTACTGTCTCAAGTAACAGGAGGAAAATCTAAGTCTATTCAAAGTGGTTTTTCAGTAATGAATATATGACAAAGAATAGAAGAAATGCCCAGTTGCTCATCTTATATACATTCAAATGACTTTCATCAGTGGTACAGCAAGTTCTGACCTAAATATAAAAATGAAACACTCTTTCTATGGCAAATTTAAGTCCTGTCTTTCCTGTATCATGAGTAAATTAGTGTATTTCTTCACCTTTCTTCAGGATGGTTCTGCATAGCTACAAATCTGACTCGATTGCTGATTACAAACTCCATAAATATCCCTGCTGATATGATTTGTCTTTTTCACCTAAAATAGGATGTTAGATCCACATATTTTCACTATGTCTTTATGTGTAATAAGTGCAGACCATAATATTTTACATTGTACTAGTTATATTCAACTTGACCAATTGTTTGCTTCTATGTCTGCTAAGAAAAAGTATATGACAAATGAGGTCTCCTACAAATGATAAACATCACTGGTGCCAATTGTGTGAAGAAAGATGGGACCTGGTGAACAGGAAAACAGGAAGATTACCTCTAGGTGTGTGTGTGTGTGTGTGTGTGTGTGTGTGAGAGAGAGAGAGAGAGAGAGAGAGAGAGAGGTGTATACACCAGTCTGGGTGCTGCCCCTTAGATTTTTCACTCAAAGTGGGTGCTCTACCACTTGAGCCACAGCTCAACTTTTAGCTTTTTGCTGGTTAATTAGAGATAAGGATTTCATGGACTTTTCCTGTCAGGGCTTTATCTATGATCCTACGTTTATCTATGATCCTCAGATCTCAGCCTCCTGAATTACTAGGCTTACAGGCATGAGCCATTGGAGCCCAGTTTTCCTGCTTTTGCAAGCTATTGGGGCTTTGTGAGGACACCTCAGAGCAGAAGGAGAAGTGTGGAAGCAAATTGTCTAAGCAGGAGAAGCACAGATTAAGCTGAATAAGCCTCACTGGATAAACAATGTATTCACTGTGTATTTCCTTTTGCTCTCTGTTAATCTGAATAAAATCTTGGAAAATAGAACCCGGAGTCACCATGCCTAGGCTGGGATCCTGGTTTGGCACATCCTAGATGGGTAAACTTGAATAGATTACTAATTAATTTTTGCCTCAGTTTCTTAATAATCATATATATACTTCACAGGATTCTGTGAGCATTAAAGACATACTGTTTTCCAGGCACCTTTCTAAATGCTTGATACTAAATGTCTCACCTTAATCCTAAATGTAATTCACAGTGTTTTAGGAATTGTCATAAGTTCAGTCTACAAAGAGTCAGTCACACCTCCTTAGATTGGCACTTTGGCAATAAAAATTAGTGACACCTCAATAGGAAAGTAGCTGAATATTAGAGGTAAATGCTCATGCCACAAACTCCATCTTTTCCTTTTTAGGTACAGATTCTCTCTGCATTTCTGAACTTAGAAGTACAGGGTTTTAATTACATCAGGAAGGCATTGAATTTCTTTATAAACCCTTGAGTGATTTCGTATCAAGTGCTGTTATATGTAAGGCACTATGCATTCAACCCTTAAAATATTTGGGCTCATGGTGTAATCCTACCTACCCACAAAGCTGAGATCTGAGGATCAAGTTTCAAAGCCAACCTGGGCAGAAAAAGCATGTAAGATTCTTATCTCTAACAATCAAAAAGCTAGAAATGGGACTATGGATCAAGTGGTAGAATGCCAGCCCTGAGCAAACAAAAAGCTAAGGAACAGCACTCAGTTCTTAGGTTTGAGCCCTACTTGTACTGGTGCATGGCATACACATACAAAATTAATGATTATGTTCATTAAATAGTATTGTAAGTGACTATAGCAAGAACCATGTTTTATCCTGTCTATTCTGCACAATACTACACTGTTTAAAAGGAGAATAAGATATTTTTGAAAGTTTAAAATATCATTGAAATAGAAATTGACATATGTATGAGAATTTTATGTACATTATTTATACTGACATTTGAGAAATATATGTACATGTGACTGATTCTTTAAGGATGTCAATAATCTTTTTGGTGGACAAATGTCAAGTTTCTGCTAGATTTCCTTGTTCTGGAATCCTTCCCACTCCCATCCCTGTACCCTGCCACGTGGTTGCCACCTGATGCTTAGATCAATTCCAACATGAGACTGAAAGTAGATGAGTTTCTTCCACGCTAAAATTCAACCACCACCAACTCCTGCAGTATTCCTGTGATTCAAGAGCTTTCATTCTCTGCCTTCTCTCCCGAGTGTAGAGAGAGAGGATTCTTTACTAGCTTTGCTCCTCTTACTTATGCCTCTTACACTCTTTTGAACTTGATACTCTTTTCTAGGCAAGGTAATCAAAACCAGAAGCCTCTGGCTAGGGATTCATAATGGCCAACTAGCCTGACTTAAAAGGACCATCAAGAACATGTGACTCTCTGCTTACTGAACCACTTTTTCACTCTCCCACAACCTTTTGCAATACTCCAACACATAGCCATTATGACCAGACATGTGCAGAAAACAGAGACTATTACAGCCCTTCAATAACATACTTGCCATCAGGCTTGAATCTGTACTACAAATTCCAGACCTTTCCTAGAGCAATCAGTTCAATGAGCAATCCACCATGATCTTTGAAAATGCCAACATAAGACAATATACATGACTTTTTCCTTTGTGTCAGGAGAAATCTGTTGCTTTGGGAAAGAGTAAAACAAAGCAAACCTTTCTCATGTACCAACTCCTCCCCCCACTTCCTCAGAGAGTATCAGTTCTGAAGTATATTTCCACCATTTCTCAGAGGAATCTCTGGTGGGGTTGAAGTGCCAGTTTCTAACAAATGTGCACCTAAGTAATGCACTTATATTGTGTGCTTCTATAAACTGACACTCAAACAAACTATTTGTACCCAAGTCTTTGCCCCAGGATCTGTTTAAAAGAATTCAAACAAGATGCCTCTCAATCGTGGGCAATCTCAATTATCTTGTTCCCTTTTAGTCAACAATCCCAACAATTGGGACTCTGAATACAAAGATTTTAGCATAGTACAAATAGATCCACTTTCTCGATGGCTGGTAATACTGATTTCTACGCACACTGCTCTAGAAGGGATTTTCATTTTAAATTGTCAAATTGAGTTCTTATTTCCATCTTTAGCAAGAAATAAATTTACTGAATGAGTACCAAAAGATGACATAAATAATAAGAATGTGGGGAAACTGGGCTCAGCCTATGAATAAGAAAAGTGTGCTGGAAATCAGAACCATAGCAATTCAGGATGCTTTTCTCTGAAATTTGCATGCCTTCATTTTATTGACATCTTGCTCATACTGGAGAGTTTCTATCAGCAAATAAAACGTTTTTAACACAAAATAGAGCATGTAATATATTCTATGAATTATTTATAGAATATGCAGCATGAATTCAGGAGGAGCTAGTATTATGTACAGTTCAAGTGAATGCAGCAACCAAAGGACAATAGCAAACAGAGGTCAAGGTTCAGTGTACTTGAGACTGGCTCTTGTCTCTTGTTATTTGATGAGCTGGAGGTTAGGGTGTGGCAATAATAAAACCAACATTCTAGGCTCCAGAGGAGGAGATTCCTCAACTACACTGTAAGTGCAGTGGTATAACACTCACTCACACACACACATACACACACATAGCCCAACACACACACATACACACACACACACACACACACACACACACACACAAACATGTGCATATGCATCTCATATTGAAGGAGAGCTCTGGACCTTCTAAGTAACAATGCAAGTAGCAGAGATACATTAATCTTTCTCTTACATCATCCCTATAGTCACAAAATGACTACATAAGATTTTCTTCGTACATTTCTTTGTTGGTCTAACAGATGTCTATTAAACCTTGAAAGGAAAAGAGCTCTGCAGTAGCCCAGAGGAAAAAAAGAATCAACCTCTCAGAGCTCAGAATGATCTCTGCCCTTTCTCTCCAGTCCTTTCAGATCTCAGAGCCTAATTTTTCATGCTTTTGCTCTCCTCAGTCTCTCTCAGGATACTTGCCGTTCCAGCTTCTCTGTTTCTCAGAATATTTGTGTTTCTGATTACTTTCTCCAGGCATAGAAGCTTCTATTTTCCCCAAGTTGAATTTAATTTCATTTCCTGCCCTGACTTTAACCTTTCCAAGTCCAAAAAAATGATTTCTCTGTTTTGCTGGTCAAGGCAATACCTTCCAATTTAGTAGCTTCTGTGCATTTAATTATCTTTCTGTTTACATGGCAAGATATCACTTCAATTCAATAAGCTGCTGTTTGTCAGTCCCTTTTGTTAACGTTTTCTCCCTGCCCTTTTCATTCATTTTAGTCTATAACAGCATTTAATTAATTTTTCAAGGACTATTTCCCAGTGCAGTATCCATACCATGATTAGCAAGGTGCTAGATTGCGATGGCATTTATCAAAGTTACATATTCACAACAAATTCTACTACACTTTGACAGTTTTGTACATCATTGATTGATAATAAGATTGCTTATGCAAAACCTTGGCATTTTAGAACAATAAATGGGAAATCTTGGTGCAAGAAGGTAACAGCACACTGTGCAAGTTAAACCACAATATTTAATTGGTATAATTTCAAGAAGAATGTGATATAAAACACCATTCCCAAATCTTATACAGGAATAAAATTAAACAGCAACAAAAATAAGAAGAAAAAGTAGAGAAAGTTAAGTGAACATGTGAATCTCTATACACCCTACTGGTTTTCAGGATTTAGTGGCTTTTGAAAACTCTTCTTTTAGCCAGGCACTGTAGCTATAAATGTAGAAAAAAATCCCAAAGTGGTTATACCAATTTATATTTTTACTTGTAGTATCTTATTTATATGTTTTTTAAAACTTATTCTCCTTATTGTTCCTAACATTCTACCCTGTTCTTTAGTGGATCTAATAACAATCATAAAATATCAACTGGATGTTTTCTCTGTGTATCTAATTCTCTTCTACTACTCGAGGGAATGTTGAGTCTCCTCTTTAGATCACAAAGTGACATGTGACACCTCTTACACAATAGATTCAGGGAAACGTGTTCAATCAATGAGCTCAGAAGAACCAGGGAGATTTGTCACTGTAGATGTCAACTGCAAATGTTTATTAAAATGTATGGACAAATCCAATGAAAACCCGTAGGAAAAATTATTTCAATAAACTTGTTTGTGTGTGTGTGTGTGTGTGTGTGTGTGTGTGTGTTAATAGCCAGTCATTTGTAGGGAAGCAGGCTTTAGAATGAGTTAGCTTCTCTAACTCTTATAAAAAATATGACTAACTTAATGTTTGTCATAATTAATAAATAATCCTCTTACAAATCCTTTTTAAAACCTGGTGTGTTTAGTTTTTGCTGCATCCAATATTTTATCTCTTACATAGTGTTAAACATAAGTAGTAGATATGATGTGATTATTTGTGAGATTCATCAGAAAAACAAGCAAGAAACTCTCCGCAGTTCATTACATCTAATTAGTTCATCTACTCAAACACTCAAAAGGGCTGTTATGGGCACAAAAAGAAGGCTTGGAAGAAAGCAAAAGAAGATGAGAGAAAAAGAGGTGATTATTTGATGAGAAGAAAATCTGCTTATGACAATGCTATGGGCAATATTTTCCTGTCAACCTTTCCATCCCTGCCATCTCCAAAATAATTCCCTGAGGCATCCATAATTAAGCTAAAAGGAATAATTTTATTTCTAATATTTTCTTCTGTAGTAATTATGGAATACAACATATTTTTTAACATTTTCCAAAAGATTTAGTTAATTTTTCTGTGTATTTTTCTATAAGTCTAGATTAAATTAAGCTAAATTATGCTTTTTCAATAATTCAACAACAAAGGCATTTTTGTAGAATTTTAATCTCAGAGGACAGACCTGGGCTCCATACTTTCTAGTGATAAACAATATACAGTGCCTTTTCAAAATTAGTGGGCTCTGGTAGTGTATGTCTATCATCATAACTAGTTACTCAGGAGGCTGAGATCTGAGTATAACAGTTCAAATCTAGCCAGGGCAGAAAAATCAAGAGAGTTAATACTTGATCTCCAATTAACCAGCAGTAAAACTGAACTGGAGTCATGGCTCTAATGGTAGAATGCCAGCTGTGAGTGAAAAAGTCAAATAAGAGTTTATGGCTCTGAGTTCAAGTCTTGGCATCAGCATGAATGAAGGAATGATGAATGAATATATACACACATACATAATACATGCATATATGCATGCCTGTATATACACACATACATACATGCAAGTAAAATGAATTAATAAGACTGGAGATTGTAAGGTCTGCTCCTGGATGGCAAGCAGACTCCTCCCTCCTCTTAGCAAAGTCTCCACCCAGTACCTGTGTTACCTAGGCAAATGGCACACCTGAAAGAGGTCACATCTGCATCTGCTGAGGTCACATCTGGATGCGATGTGGCCACAACTCTTCCCCTCACCCCTACACTAGATAAGGCCTAACCCAGGGCTAGACGCTCACCTTCCCAGGTCTTTTCCCAGCTGTGTGGAGTGCCAACATGGCCCGGTACCAGCCGAATGATGAATAAACTTACCCCTTACCTGAATACCACATGTGTGGTGTGTGCATGGTTCTTACTTGGCAACCTCTCTTTAAAAATTTAACAGAGATGTAACTTAGTAAGAGAGTACTTACCTGGCATACACAATGTCTTTGGTTCCATCACCAGCATCCAAAAAAAGAGGAGAAGGAAGAGGACAAAGAAGAAAAAGAAAGAGTAGGAGGAGCAAGAGGAGAACATGAGAGAGTAAGAGAGAACTGGGCATAGTGGCCAGAAACAAACAACCCAAACAGAACTATTTCTTACTCTCATTTTAAATTCAATCTTCCTGGTAATTTACTAGCTGTACAATATTTACAAATCCTACATGTAGGATTTGACAATAAGCAAAAACAATGATGAAAAGCTAAGATTCACTTAGATTTATCATCAGTGCCCCCAAGACAGAAATTGCATTTTCATATTTGAGAACTTCTTAAGAACTACTTTAGAATCAATGCTCTTTCTTCATGCTGTTATAAAGATAGGGGTATTTTTCGCTGGTTTTTACTAAATCTAGACTGAACCAAGATTTTCTGGATATCAGATACACTGATGTGTCAGAAAAACCAACCAAATTCTGAGAGTAGTTAATGAACCATCGCTCAAAGAAATAGATGATTAGTCAGGCACCGGTGGCTCACACCTGTAATCCTAGCTAATCAGGAGGCTGAGATCTGAGGATCGCAGTTTGAAGCCAGCCCAGACAGAAAAGTCTCAGTGGGACTCTTATCGCCAATTAACCACTCAAAAACTGGAAGTGGTACTGTGGCTCAAGTGGTAGAGCACTAGCCTTGAGCACAAAGAAGCTCAAGGACAGTGCCCAGGCCCTAAGTTCAAGCTCCACAACTATCAAAAAAGGAAAAAAAAGGAATGTCTGAGTGTATTTCCTAAAAATGTAATTTTATAGGCAATTTCTAAATATGTGAAAAACTTTGGCTAGTCAAATAGATTCATTAGATAATTTAATTTTTCTTTCAACTTCAAGGTATCTAACCTAAATATATTTTGTTATCATTATCAGCTCCAGAAGGTATGAAGAACCTAAGTTCAGACCCTAGGAAAGGAACAAACTGAGGCTTGGCATTTACTGACATTTGCAAAGTGAATAAGAATAGGGCCAAACTTGAAGGGCAAGATCTCCCTATAGAGAAAAACTCCAGGATAGTCATTAAAAGGAAAAATCCCAAAGATAAAGACTTGAAGTAAATTGTGAGTTAAACACCAGGTTACTAGATTTGGTAAATAACAGTGAAACTCAGAAAGAGCCAGAAAACCTGGAAGGTGGTTTGATTTTGGGATATGATAAGTAAGAAATTTGGAATGTGGTTTTTGCTTCGAGGACTTACTACTTTGCTTATAGAGACTGTAACTGCTATTTCACTAACTTGCTTCTTTGATGGGATGATTTTGGATAAGGACTTTGCCTTATAGCTTTGGCCATTGGAATTACTAGAATTGTAATCACCATTTTGTAATCACTAACTGCTAGCTCTGCTTCTGTAACTTGCTTCTTTGTCAATCTCGAAACTACCACTGGCCATCTGCGAGTGGCACCCCCTTTTCCCCCATGGATCTTGCGTTTAAATACCCTGAGCTACTTGACTTTATTGCTGATCTTCACTGTGTTGGTATAGTGGAGGTCAGATGCCGTGGCTAATAAAAAGATTCCTAGGCCTATTGACTGAGTGCTGGTGATCGTGGTTTCAAGTCCCACAAGCCCTGGGAAGCTGGGATATTTCACTATCTTGTCTCAGCTGCAAGAAACTGCATTCCTCTCAACAATGTACAAGGGTTCCTTTCTCTCCTCACCTTCACCAGTATTTGTTGCTGTTGTTTGTTTTCTTGATTATTATCATTCTGACTGGAGTGAGATGGAATCAGTGTAATTTGGATTTGTATTTCCTTTATGATTAGGGATGCTGAGCATTTCTTTGTGCATTCATTCGTCATTTATATTTCTTCTTTTGAGAACTGTCTGTTCACTTAATTTGTCCACTTATTAATTGGATTTTTTTCTTTTGTCATTTAATTTTTTGAAATTTTTGTACCTTCAGAATAATACTTTGGTCCTTGCTGATGAATGATTTTCATAATTAAATAATCAAATGGCTACACAAATTTTTCATGGAAATGCTCCAAATTGTCAGTATTTATATGTCTTCTCTAAGGGAGTTCAGTCTCATTAAAATAATCTGTCAATCATGAGTCTGTTGTGTATGAGACTGGCTGTCTTTATTGGAATGTTGAATGAAAGTATGAGGAGTTTCACTTTTATTATGCTGATTTCTACCAAATCTTCCTTCAAGACCTAGCATATTGTTTTATTTATTTGTTTATTTTAGAGTTGATATACAGAGAGTTTACAGTTATATGAATCAAGTAATGAGTAATGAGTACAATTCTTTTTGAAACATGTCTCCCCTTCCATTGCTAACTCCCAGCTTTTCCCTCCCATTCCCACCCACAAGATAGCCAGTTTATTTTACACATAGTGTCTAGTGAGTATCACTGTTGTACTTGTTCATCCTTGTTCCATCTTTTATGTGCCTTACCTTACCCTCCCAAATACAAGAAGACTAACAAATAAGACAGAAGGAAAAGAAAGCAAAACCAGCAACAATGATAGCTAAAAAATGTCTCTTATTTCCTTTTCTTGAAGTTCATTTCATAGAATGTTATTGTATATGATCATCTGTACACAGTTTTGAGCTTTGTCAACCACTCCTATGCATATCTTCCTTTGGGCTCAGTGTGTGAATAACTAGAGTCTTATTTATCATGTCCCATATATGACATATCATGTTGAATCTGGATAGACTAGGGAAAATGAGGTGTGGCAAACTTACAGAAAATACAGGGGCTATTCCTTCATGTACTTACCTTAAGATTAAGGAACAAAGTCATTTTAGGGAAAATGAAGCAGGGTAGACTAGGAAAAATGAAGAATGGCTGGCTTACAACAAATACAGGAAATATTCCCTTAAGATTAAGGGAACAGTGTCATTTTAGGGGAAAAGATGCTAGACAAACTAGGGGAAAATGAGGAATGGCCAGCTTACAAAAATACAGGAGATATTCCTTCATATACTTCCGTTAACATTAAGGGACCAAAGTCATTTAGGGGAAAATGAAACAGGATAACTTAAGGAAACAGAGGCTTGATAAAGGTAATTCAGAAATATGGTATTGAGAAACAAGGAAGTGTCATCTCTGCTTCAGAGAGACAAGATGCATTTCTTCCTGAGGGATGCATTCCTCACCCCAAGAATTAATGCTTGTCTGACAAGATGTATGCCTCCCTGAGAAAAGTGCTTCCTCAAAACTTAAGCAACCTCCTGCCCCAAAATTCAGAGAGCAGGGCACCTCCTTAGCTCATGGATAAGCATCATTTTTATGGCAGGATACATTCTTACCTTAAATCTCAGAAAATAACACCAGGTGAGATTAGAGCAAAGACTAAACACCTATCTTTGCATAACTTTGAAGCTAAATCCTGCCTTTACCCTATAAATACCCCAACAGCCCAAGGCGCTGGGTGTCTCTTATCTACTTATGAAAGCACTCACACTCTGTTAGAGTGTACTCCTGCCCTTCTGCTTATCTTTTGGTCTGCTTTTTGTCTGCTGTCTATTCATTTGCTTGTTCATTTATTCAATACGCCAACTTTTCTTACAATGGAGATTTGTCCAGAAATTCTTATTTTGTGATTGATATCAAGGACCCTAAGAGGAAAGATTCACCAATCTTCACTTGTGTCTGGTGAAAAAGTCATATATATGCACACATGTGTGTGCGTGCGTGCGTGCGCGCGCGTGCGCACACATTTATTTATTTATTTAAATCATTCAATGTATTTACTTGTAGATTTATAAGTACATTCTAGTTACCACAAATGAAGGAAGCCATGAAGCCTATGTTTCTTTGGCTCTCGCTTATTTTGCTTAGTATAATTTTTCCTCTCTTTCCATATCCTTACAAATGGTACAATGTCATTCTTTCTGATGGATGAGTAGAATTCCATTGTGTGTATATATACCACATTTTCTTGATGCATTTATCCACTGAGGGACATCTAGGTTGATCTCTCTTATGTGTTGTATACCCATGCTGGTTCATACAAGCCAGAAAATACATCACTTATGCCTGGTGGGAATGGGGAGGGGCAGGATTAGTGACAAAAAAATCTAATCATTCCCACTATTTGTACTCCCTGGACTCATTTTGTCTATATCTACTGCCTCCAGTTCCAAGCTTTTGCACTTCAAGTTTAACTGGGTATGTCTCATCACTATGCCAAATGATCCCTTTCCATCTTTCTTCCATCTATATTGTGGTTTGAGGTTATAAAGTTCCTTATTGAATGTAGAATCTGTGTTTCTACTTCATTTAGTTATATTTAGATAATTTTCAAGAGAAGAGGGTAGATGTTACTTTACTTTGTCATGTTACAGCCACAGGTCCTGTTTTTCCCTTTTTTGTTGGTGATGGGGCTTGAACTCTGGGCCTGGGGGCTGTCCCTCAGCTCTTCAGCTCACGGTGAGCACTCTACCACTTGAGCCACAGGGCCACGTCCCGTTTTCTGAGTGGTTTATTAGAGATAAGAGTGTCTCGGACTTTCCTGCCCTGGCTGGCTTTGAACCATGATCCTCAGATTGCAGCCTTCTGAATAGCTAGGATTACAGGCATGAGCCACCAGTGCCTGGCACCACAGGTCCTTTCTAATTTTATAGATTCATGAAAAAATGGACCATAGAAAATGAAAATACTTTCCTTCTGTTACTCTTATTGGCATCATAGTTAAGAGTAGAAATAAGTCATTTAATTATTAATCACTTGAAGTTATCAGCACACTATACTAAAATAGGCCTCATATTGTAGCACTTACTGAAGTATTGCTTTCTTTTTTGATTAAACATACAGTACACATTCATCCAATTTACCCACTCTTGGCAAAATCACAAATAAACTCCATGTTGCCAAATCAAATAGTCAATTATTAATATTCATCTATTCCACTCACCAGCAATATTTACATTATTACTTATTCCTTTTATCCTGAAACATCTTCATTCATTTGGCTTCCAAAGCATAGTTCTTCATTTTGCTTCTATCTCATTGTTAGTTCTACCCAGGGAAAAATAGCCCCTTCTCTTTGTTTCCTATCCTAAGAGAAACTGCACATAGACCTTTGTTCTCTCTGTGTGCAAAACTGCATGTGGCCCTCCCTAGAAGTATCTGCTTAGCACCTGTAATCCAGGTAACTGGATACTGTGCACCTTCAGGGACAGTGGGAGGCCACTCAGGCTCTGTGGTCACTTCCTCATCTGCTCCACCTTCCTCATACAATCTCCACCATTAGTCAGGCTGCTATATGCTATACCCTACTCTAGAGGGCAGCTGGTGGTTTGGCTCTCCCAATAAACTTTTCTGCCTAAACCATGTGACATCTCCTTTGGCAAACTTTACACTCATTACTTCCTCATTTTCAATCCTTTGACTCTTCTTCACTTACCCTAGAGTATTCCAATATTTTCAGATCACTGTTCTGCTCCATGTGCTATCATTCTTTAAGTTATCTTGAAACCAAAGTTTGTGGCCCAGGCTTGAACTCCTGAGATTCCACATGTCAAGTTCTGCCACTCACTCTTATATACCAAATAAAAAATATGATTAAGGGCAGAAAAAGGATATTTATTTCATGGTATGGTTGGCTATCTTCTGGTACATACATGAGCTATAGATTTTATAGACAAAAAGTAGTAGCAGGGAAAGAGAGTTATGCAAAATTGTTAAGCTAAAGCAGTAAAAGTTTGACCATTATCTTTGTCTGGGGTTGAGGGAAGTTCCAGAAAAGTAGTTATTTCGTCATCATTTGAGGGGAGTGGATAATGCATTGGGAAGTATTGCCTAGTCACTTTTGCCTGGTGGTGGTTTGTCCTCAGTTTTTGGCTGTTCTCTTCCTTTGGGCAAGTTTTCCCTATTGTCACAAGATGATTTATTAAAAATATATAACATATATGTGCATTATCAGTCTGAGAATCAGTTTAACTTGTATTACAAGATGCTTATTGGTAAATCTTGTCCTTTCTAGAGCCCAGGGTATCACAAAGTTACTACGAGAGAGAGAGAGAGAGAGAGTCAGATCAGAGGACACAGGTACAAGGTGCAAGGCTGGGGGCTAAGCCTTTTTCCTGCTTTTAGGTAATTTGTGGGCACGAGCACGAGGAAGTAATCAGTGCTCTTCAGCAAAAGCAGATTACAATATGATTTGTCCTATTACCTTAAATGGGACCATGTTAGTTTTATATATCAATTTGATTGGATATGGAGATTACCAGAAATCAAATGAATTTATTGTTTCTGGATGTGTCAGTGAGAATGCTTCTGTTTAACAGTTGAACTGAATCAGTAGACTCAGTGAAGCAGATGTGCCTTCCTGAAAGTGGGTGGGCATGATTCAACCACTGAAAGCCCACATGGTACAGGTAGAGAAAGAATGAATTTGCTTCTGTTCCTTTAGCTCATGCTTGAGTTGGAACATGTTTTCTTAATCTTCTCCTGCCCTTGGACTAGGATTCACAATATCAGCTCTCTGGTTCTTGGATTTTTATACTTATACTGAATTATGCCATTAGTTTTCCTGGGTCTTCAACTTACATACTGCAGATCATAGACTTTTAAACCTCCATAGTTGAATGAGTCAATTTCTCATAAGTACATTACATGAATGTGTGTGCTTGCACATGAATAAACACACACACACACACACACACATACCACAAAAGGAAATTTCCTACCTATCTTCTTAAGGCTCACAAGTAAAAACTGAAAAGGATTAAATAGAATAAATGGCATATAGATTTATTTATTAGCATATAAAAGAGAAAATAATAGCCTGTGGAAAAGTCACAGGAAGTATGGCTACCCCCTGGCCCACAAAAATTCAGAAGTTTATATAAACCTTTTCCTTGGAGAACAGGATGGCGAAAGTGGACAATTTTGAGGGGCTGTAAAAGATTAATAGGAAGAAGAAATTGTTCCAGAGACAAAAAAATAGCTTATGAATTTATTCTCATTAGAATATAAATGACCCAATAAACAGCCATTCTCTCATACTAGAAATTAGTGCAGATGTGATCCAGGTGTGCATCCTTCTTCCTTTTTGATGTAGATGAGATTTCCAGGTACAAATGGAAAAGAATTCCCTTTTTGTAATATAGATGTAAGGCTGATAAGGGAACTCTAACTGGAACCTCAATCTGTCCTGGTAAGCAGAAGCAAGAAGTTCATACTGTTTAGAGAAGAAATGAGCAACATTCAGCCTGCAGACCATGTAAGTCTTGTGAAAGCATTTGGTCTGGCCCTATTAAAGCAAACCCAGTTGGAACTTGAACTTTAATAAATCTATGATCTTTTATCATAGCAACATAAATTTATATTAAGTGAATTAGTAATGTTAATTTTGAGGGACAAGCTAGGAATGTCCATTACAGATAGCAGGAAACATATGACTACATGATGGGACAGATACCATACACTTCTCATTTACTTCCTGAGACCCATTTGTGTGTATTGCAATGACTCAGAGAAAAGTCGGTGCCAAACAGACTGAGAGTGTGCACATACACACTGTAAGAATGCTAACACACTGAGGGGACACTACTGTGATCTGGTGATGATGAGTGATGTGATGGGAAGATCCTTGGTGATGTTGAGGACTCACAATAATGCTGTTGACTTGTCAACATAAATAATAACTCCAATTCTATCTTTAGTCATATATCTATGACAAGCAGCACTCATAGAAACTGAGTATCAAACGAGAATTAAGGAATTTATAGTATACAGAAAAAAGTCTCAAGATTTGATAATACATTGCAAATCCAAGATGCAAGATTCAAAGTGATCATAAAAAATCTAATCACATCATTGGAGGCACACACACTGGATAGTTGTAAAAACTTAGGTTATGTAACATCCTACAAATGATGACTACAAAGAAAGGAAAGTTGCAAGACAAATGAGCAAGTGGGTGTGTCTAGTTTGTGGTAATGCATTAATACTACTGAAAAAAGCTACTTAGAAGTGCCATTACAATTCAAAGCATGCAAAACTCAATAAATTAGTAGGCCAAATGTGTCTGGATCAATGCTTTGCAGTGGAATTTGTAATCACAGCAAGGCATTTTCACTAAGCCTTGCTGTAACATAGGATGATATTTGGATGAGTTATATAGTGAGAAAGTTTGTCACAAAAAAATCCGAGGCCTTATGTATTTAGATGAGTTTCTAGAAGAATACATGGTGCCTGCTGTAGAGTTGTTAGCACCAAACAAATTTAAGTTGTTCAAAATGTTGTCAAAATTTTGTTTGTCTCAGGGAATGGTCTCAGATGGGATTACTTATTAAGCATAAGATGGCAAAACATCATTAAAGGATTCTGTAAATTTACAACTTTTTTTCCCTCTCTGAGATGTGATAACAGACATTAACAATCATGACTAATACTGACCTTTTTGTTAGTTAAATAACTATAGTGTTTCACATAAGTAAAGGACTACTGTCACTGGAAGGCATGCATTGCTCTACAAGAAATGAGGACTTCTTTGAGAGACTTGTTCTGTTAATGTAAAAACTTGACCTAATATTTGAAAAGTAAAGTAGCTTTAAAATTCATAGATTCCAAGAGATTGTTGGCTTACAAAAAGGGTTAATTGCAGCCAGGCACTAGTGGTTCATGCATGTAATCCTAACCACTTTGGAGGCTGAGATCTGCAGGATTGAGGTTTGAGGTCAGCCCAAACAAAAATGTCCCCTAGACTTCATCTCCTAAATAATCAGCAAAAACTCATTTATAATCCAAGTGATTTTTATTATATTTCACTCTATCATGCACGAAGAAAGTGTCTGCACAAGATCTAAACAACTGCATAGATCAACTAGATTTAACAGACATCTACAGAATATTTTACCCAGCAGCATCAGAATACACGTTTTTCTCAGCACCACACAGAACATTTTCCAAAATAGACCACATTTTAAGTCACAAAGCAAACTTGTCCAAATTCAGAAACACTGAAGTTATACCTTGCATTCTCTCAGACCACAAGGGAATAAAATTAGAACTCAACACCAAAAGCCACGAAAGAAAGTCCTGTAACACATGGAGGCTGAACAACACACTGTTGAATCACCAGTGGGTCATAGAAGAGATTAGAAACAAAATTCAAATGTTCATGATATTCCACAAAAATAAACACACAAATTACCAGCTCCTCTGAGACACAGGAAAGGCAGTACTCAGAGGCAAGTTTATAGCTCTGAGTTCCTACATCAACAAATTGGAGAGATCTAAAACCAACAAATTAATGAGACATCTGTACCTCCTTGAAAAAGAGCAGTGAGCTAAATCCCAATCCAGTAGACAGAAAGAAATAATTAAAATTAAATCATAACAAAACGAATTAGAATTAAAAAACAGAAAGAATTGACAAAACAAAGAGTTGGTTCTTCGAAAAAATTAACAAAATTGACAGACCCTTAGCAAATCTTATCAGAAAAAGAAGAGAACACACCCAAAAAAATAGACTCAGAGATGAGAATGGAAGCATCACCACAGAAAAAAAACAAGATTCAGAACGTTATAAGTGAATACTTCTCAAAACATTATGCTAATAAGTTTGAGAACTTGGCAGAAATGGACCTTTCCCTAGCAAATACTGACATGCTGAAACTAAACCAAGATGAGTTAAACCACCTTAACAGGACCATATCAGGCATTGAAATAGAAACAGCAATAAGAGACCTCCCATCCAAAAAAAGACCAGGACCAGATGGATTTACAGCAGAATTCTACAAGGCCTTCAAAGCAGAGCTCACACCAATACTACTCCAACTCTTCAAGGAAATTGAAAGAGAAAGTTCACTACCAAACTCATTCTATGAAGCCCTCATAACACTCATCCCAAAACCAAGCAAGGACTCATCAAAGAAAGAGAACTATAGACCCATTTCTTGATGAACATTGATGCAAAACTTCTCAACAAAATATTGGCCAATCGACTTCAACAATTCATTCAAAAAATGATACACCACAATCAAACAGGATTCTTTTCAGGGATGCAAAGCTGGTTCAATATACACAAATCAATCAATTCATCACATCAACAAGAGCAAGGATAAGAACCACATGGTTATCTCAATAGATGCAGAAAAAGCATTTGACAAAATCCAATGCCCCTTTATAATGAATGTTCTGGAAAAATAAGGAATCCAGGGAACATTCCTCAATTCAATAAAGGCTGTATATGACAAACCTACAGCCAGCATTATACTTAATGGTGAAAAACTAAAGCCATTTCCTCTTAACAGGAACAAGACAAGGATGTCCACTCTCTCCACTTCTCTTCAATTTAGTATTAGAATGCCTAGCTACAGCAATAAGATAAGATGCAAACATAAAGAGAATCCAAATAGGAAAAGCTGAAGTAAAACTCTCCCTCTTGGCAGATGACATGATCTTGTATTTAAAGAATTCCACAGACTCCACTACCAAATCACTCAAACTGATTCAAAACGTTGGCAAAGTAGCAGGGTATAAAATTTACCATCAAAAATCAATGGCTTTTCTGTATGCCAACAATGAGAGAAGCGTGGCTGAAATCAGGAAAGAAACTCCATTTGTAATAGCCCCACAAAAAAATTAAATATCTAGGAATTAACTTAACCAAAGAAGTGAAGGACCTCTATGATGAAAACTTTAAAAAACCTGAAAAAGGAAATCAAAACAGACCTTAGAAAGTGGCAAAACCTCCCATGCTCCTGGATTGGAAGGATCAACATCGTGAAAATGGCAATACTTCCCAAGACTATCTACAAATACAATGTGATGCCTATTAATATTCCAACCTCATTCTTCAAGGAAATAGAAGAGGCAATCCAAAATTTTATATGGAACAATAAAAGACCCCGAATAGCAATAACAATACTCAACAGAAAGAACAATACTGGAGGAATATCAATACCAAATTTCAAATTCTACTACAAAGCCATAGTAATCAAAACAGCCTAGTACTGGCACAAGAACAGAATTCAGGTCCAATGGAATAAAATTGAAAACCCAGAAATGAACCCATAGACCTATAGCTAGGTAACCTTCAATAAGGGAGCTAAAAAAAATAGAATGGAAAAAAGACAGCCTCTTCAATAAATGGTGCTGGCAAAATTGGTCAATCAGTTACAAAAAACTAAAGCTAGATCCTTATATATCACCCTGCACCAGAATCAACTTCAAATGGATCAAAGACCTTGGAGTCAAAACAGACACTCTGAAAACATTACAGGATGGAATAGGAGAAACCCTAGGTCTCCTTGGCACAGGCTGAAATTTTCTTAAAAGAAAGGTTGGACAATGGGATTGCATGAAATTGCAGAGCTTCTGAATGGCAAAGGACATAGCCAGCAAGATCAATAGAAAGCCCACGGATTGGAAGAAGATCTTCACTAGCCATACAATGGATAAGGGTCTCGTATCTAAAATATACTCAAAAAATTAAATTCCCCAACAACAAATCTTCAAAAAAACAACTGCCCAATAAATAAGTGGGCTAAAGACTTATAGAGAAACTTCTCTGAACAGGAAAGGATGGTCAATGGACACATGAAGAAATGCTCAACCTCTCTAGCCATAAAGAAATGCAAATCAAAACAACATTGCTATGCCACCCCACCCCAGTTAGAATGGCTATAATCAAGAACTCTAATAACAACAGATGCTGGAGGGGATGTGGACAGAAGGGAACCCTACTGCATTGTTGGTGGGAGTGTAAACTTGTTCAAACAGTTTGAAAGTAGTATGGAGGTTCTTCAAAAGACTCCACATAGAGCTCCCCTATGACCCAGCAATCCCACTTTTGGGCATTTACCCAAAAGATCACAAACAAGACCATACTAAAGCTACCAGCAACAACTATGTTCTTTGCAGCATTATTTACCATAGCTAAGATATGGAACCAACCCAGATACCCCTCCATAGGTGAATGGATCAAGAAAATGTGGTATATATACACAATGGAATTCTATGCCTCCATCAGAAAGAATGACACTTCCCTATTTGTTAGGAAGTGGAAAGACTTGGAAAAAATTATATTCAGTGAAGTAAGCCAGGCCCAAAGAAACATAGGTCCCATGGTTTCCCTTATTTTAAATAACTAGTATATGTCTGAGACAAGCAGAAAAGGTCAGATAAGTTGATGTTAGGCGAAATGAACCCCAAGATAAGGGGTTTTTCTTTCTTGCTGTTTTTTCTCACATATTCATAAGATATTTATTTGTTGCTTTGTATGTCCCTCCCCCAAGTATAATCTGTTTTCACTGTATTTGATGTTGGTATAATTTGTGGGGGGGAAGGGAAAAAACAAATCGTTTAAGTAGGGATACAGGTGGACCCATTGCAACAAGATGTACAAGACATTGTGTCGAAAAACAAACATTACAACTTTGTCTCATGGAGGCGGGGTGTGGGGGGAGGAGCAGGGGAGAGATGGGAAGGGATGGGAAGGGTAAACAAAGGAGGAGGCAACAATGCTTGATAAGAAATGTACCCATTACCTTGCCCATGTAATTGTAACCCCTCTGAATGGTATTTTCACAAAAAAAAAAAATAGAAGGAAAAAAAAAGAAAGTCTCTGCACAATCCTTTCAGTCAACAATGCAAAGTCAGCAGTTATGTCACACACAAATTTTGCCAAAGGAGAGGACTCAATCATCAGTTTAATGAGTTATTGAATGATTTTTGACTCTGAATGTGTTCATCTTGCTTGTTACTGAGAAATGAGGTAGTTGAGTTGAGGGAATATGTTCATGAGGTTTTATGTACTGCAAAATAAGGTTAAGCAGTTCATAAAAAATGAAGGGAAAACTTGTCAGGGAACTCTATGACAACAAGTGGCAATGTGATTTAGCATTTATAATGGACATTACCAAAGTCGAACATCAAGCTCTCAGGCCCCAACCAGCTCATCAGCTGCCTGCTGTCAAACATGAACTCATTTGAAGCTAAATTAAGGATATGGAAAATATAAATTTAAAGGAATAATATGGTGCCTTTCCCCACTCTTGAAGGTTAAAAGCTTTCTACAACATTTGAATATTCTGGTCAATGTGAGAAAGTAATGGAGGCATTTAATGAGAGGTTCAAGGACATAAAAAGTTAACAAATGGACTTGAACATCTGTGCTATTCTGTTCTATGTGGATGTGCCTACTAATCGACTACATGAAATCATTCTGCTACAAAACAATGATGAGCTGAAAACTATGTATAACAACCTCCCACTGCTTGAGTTCTATAAATATTACATAAGAAATGATGAATTTCCCACTTTAAAGAGACATGCATCTATGTTCAGAACTTTTTGCAAACTTACCATCGCAAAACATCAACTGTGTTTCAGAATGACCAACGTACAAGTGGAAAAGTGATTGAGAGTAGCAGCAGCATCAATAACAGCTAGTAGCACATACCTCAACACAGGAGCAATTCCAGCCACCATACTAAGGTGAGTTAATTAAATATTTAACCAAATACAGCAGACTAATTTTAATTATTTTGTATGGCCTGTGGAATGATGTTATTAATATCCAAATGGCCTTTGGTGTGAAAAAAGGGTTTCCCATCAATTGCTTAGAGGAATCTTGAATATGAGTCTGGTTTTTGTTTGTTTGTTTTTGTTGGTTTTGTTGTTGTTGTTGTTGTTATTTTGTCGGTCATGGGGCCTGAACTCTGGGCCTGGGCACTGTCCCTCAGCTCTTCAGCTCAAGGTTAGCATTCTATCACTTGAGCCACAGCACCTCTTCCAGTTTTCTGAGTGGTTTATTGGAGATAAAATCTCACGGACTTTGCTGCCCAGGCTGGCTTTGAACAGCTGTCTTCAGATCTCAGCTTCCTAAGTAGCTAGGATTACAGGTGTGAGCCACTGGCACCAAGCTGAGAATAGTTTTAAGACATTTTTTAAAATTTCCTTTAGATCAAATACACAGCATTAAAAATAATAATAATGTTTTGTGGATCTCTCTCTCTCTCTCTCTCACTACTGGGGTTTGAATTTAGGGTCATGTGCTCTGCCACTGAGCCACACCTCCAACCCTGTTTTGCTTTTAGGTTAATTTTAGATCAAGTTTCATATTCTCCCAGGGCTTACCTAGACCAAAATCCATCTGCATATGGCCTTCCACAAACAGAGCTACTAGGATTTGAGTTTAGGTCTGTATACAAAGTGGAATTGTAGAGGTGTGTCTTGAGAAGAACGATTATTGTTTTATAGTAAAATTGCCCCAGTGGAGGTCATTAAAGTTTCCAAGGATAATAAAGGGTTGATGAATTTGATTTTTAGCACTTTCAGACCTAAAATTACAGGAGATAAAACATATCTAAAATTCTTTGATTATCTATGCAATGTTTTAGGTGGGAATTCAAATCCCTGACCTCATCCTTCTCTTTCACCATATTGGCTAAGCACTTTAGGAGCCACCAAATAAGGTCAATGTATTCCTTATTTTCCAAATATTTTCACAAGTATCACACACAGCATATAGTTCCTTGCTTTTTGCACTTGATTAATTAGAAGGATCTAATGCAAATATTTTGCATGCTTCTGAACAGTTCATGCATAGACTATCAGCACCCCTTTAAAAATTGTGATAAGAACAGGATATTACTCTGAGCAATGGTGGCTTACACCTGTAATTCTACCTACTCAGGATGTTGAGATATGAGGATCATGGTTCAATGTCAGCCTGGTCTGGAAAGTCCATGAGCGTTTATCTCCAAGAAAATTACTCAGAAAAAATAAGCCAGAACTGGTGCTGTGGCTCAAGTGGTAGAGCACTAGCCTTGAGCACAAAGGGATTCAGGGACAGCCCAAGACCTGAGTTCAAGACACAGGACAGGCAATAAATAAATTAAGAGAACCAGGTGTCATTTTCTCATGTCTGTAATCCTAGCTACTGAGGAGGCTGAGATCTGAGGATTGCAGGCAGGAAAGACTGTGAGACTCTTACCTCCAATAAACCACCAAAATGAAAAGCTGGATGGACAGCTGTGGCTCAAGCCTCGAATAAAAGTTCAGGGACAGTGACCAGGTCCTAGTTCAAGCCCCAAGACCAGCACCAAAATTAAATAAATAAATAAACACACCTGCTATCAGAGACATTAATATCTTTGAATCCAGTCACCAGACCAGAAAAATCATTCCAGAAACTCAGAACAAATTCAGAAAATTCATTCCTAAAATTCTACTTCTCTAGATTCACTCTCAGTAACAAAGTCTACTAGCCAGGACTCTCCAAAACAACAAAAGTAAAAGTAGAAAGAGGTGTGGAGGATGGAAAAGACAGACAGACAGACAGACAGACAAACAGACAGACAGACAGACAGAGAGATGACAGACAGAGAAATCATAGTTCCTCTGTTCTTTGCTCTGTTCTGGTCCCTAGTAGATGGGTGATACCTATCCACATTGATTAGGTCATTTTCTTTACTCAGCCTACAAATGCAAAGAACAAAAATTGCTTCCAGAAATACCCTCACAGACATACCCACGAAATAGTGTTTTACCAGAAATCTGGCAAAACATCCATTAGCACAGTGAAGTTGAAATATAAAATTAATCATCACAATACTATGTGAATCAAACTCTATGATGTGCTGGAAAAGGGAAAAGTATATACACAGTAAACTATCACTGGTTTTTAGGGTTACTGGAATAGGGAAAAGTGACTAGGTGGAATATAGATAGGTAGACAGACAGACAGACAGACAGACAGTCAGATAGATAGATAGATGATAGATAGATGTTGAAGTTGCAGATATTGTTTATTCATGACACTGATATTATTTTTCCTTGACATTGTAGAATTACAATAGCTCTTTACATTTGTGGTCTTCCTCAAAAATCCACAATCCCTGTTCAGTCATGAACAATTCCCAATTTAGGAACACTTTAAAGAAAAGCTGACAAATACTCACCAAAGCTGTCAAGGTCATGAAAGAAAATCAGAGAAACTATCCAAGTCAAAAGGAGTCTAATCAAAACATTATAATTATTGTAATATGGTTCTGGATGGCTTTGTGGAACAGAAAATAGACAATAAATCAAAACAGAAAACTGAATAAAAATTTGGACACTGATCAAGATTCATTGCATTCACATACTCTTTTATTAAATGGCAAATTGTTTGTATAACTAATTAAAGATAAAATATTATTATTTAAAAATGTGGATTTTAATTGTACTATATCAATATTATTAATTAATTTTGACAAATGGGTTGTACTGATTAGATATGGTACTAACAGGAAAAAGTGGTATAAACTATATGAGTATTCATTTTATTATCTTCACAAATTTTCTGTAAAACTACAATTACTCTAATAAGAAAGCATACTTTCTTAAAGGCCCATTTATAAAACAGATATGTTGGCAGAGATGGAAGCAACATTCTTTTGACAGGCTGACTACACTGTGTTATTATCCTCATGGAAAAAGAAGTGCTTGCCTTATAGCAGTAAATTCAGTCTCTATGCCTACCATGTTGCTAATACAACCATCTTGTACATACAGAATGCTTTATCTACTACTATAGCAACCACAGGACATTCCTATTACATGTATCTCCTGCATATTGTGTAGAAAGTGTAGGGATATCGCTCAATGCTTATATAGTTCACTACTTCACTATTTCTGGGTGCCTTTTCACCCAGAAGCAACTGGCTTTGCATACAGTATAGAAGATTAATAAAGGTACAGATTAAAATGGATTTGATTACAAGACTACAGGAATGGCTCAACTGGTAGGAAGTTACAAGGGGAAATGCTTTGTAACTCTAGATATATGCTGTTCTCTTCCCCATCATCACAGGAGTCCAGAAACAAAGGGATATAATTAAGAGAGAGCCTTCCATATTTTTTCCCTCATCACCAAACCTTGGATTTCCTAGTAACTAAAAGAGAAATTCTGTGCTGAGACTATAGATATGGTCCCAATAGTGGTGCTTGGGGCTTCATATGCTATTGAGCCAGCAGTCATAGAAAGGTATCAATGTACTGAATCATTGTAGTGGGCAGGTAAGTTACTATGATTATTGGGGGAGAAATTGGATTGCTACTACATGATAGATGCAAGATAGAGTATGTTGAAAGTTAGATTATTTTCTACAGCACATCTTAGGTAAGCAAAGATGTGCCCTAAGATGGTAAACTAAGTTTACCTGATTCATGAACTTGTGTAGCATAGCAATAAAAAAATCACAGAGCAAAGACTCATATCCTTTAGGGATTATAGTCTGAACCATTCCCCAGTAAATATTACTATCCAGATGACCTGACACAAAGGATAAGGGAATAGAATGTATTGTGTGATAGAAGAAAGTACCTATAATAATCAATTTAGCCCTCATAACCAGCTATAGTGGGATCTCACAGCTACATTTTTGTATATAATACCTTTTCTAATCTGTATTAGATGAGCTCTGATGCTGGTTAATGGTTTACATTTTAGGTGATGTATACTGGGATTTTTACCACCCTGCCATGATATAGTTGATTTCATATACTCTATTGGAAAAGTGAAGGTTTCACTATGATAAAATCGAAGAGTCAATAGTGCAAATCAAAAAGAGTAACAGGTGCCTGATTGGTGTCCTGCAAGTGTACATCTAGCCACTAAGGTGAGATCTAAAGGAAGCTGAGGTCTAAAGCTATCTTTGTAAAGCCACCTGAGACAGACAAATCCTTGAGACTCTATGCCAGAAATGGAGGCATGGCTCAAGTCATAGAGCACTAGCTGTGAACTAACAAAGCCTAGCAAGATCAGGGCCCTGAATTCAAACTACAGGACTGGCACAAAAAATAAAGGAATAGTGTACATGATTAATATTGTTTAATCCTCTTACATATCTATTGTCCATTGTTCTGTGGCCTTTCTTCATCCTTTGCTATTCCTAATAACATTCCCTTCAGAAGATTTTATATCGAGTCATCTTTACTAGAAACTGATGTGTATGGACTACACTAATGAGATCCTATTGGTTTGGAGAAGTGAGGAACCATAGTAGTAGACTGGAGAGGTATGAGACTGCTTTGGTCTGGCTATTTCCCTCAACCATGGTCATTCACCACAGCATTCTCTCTTCACTTTCAAGGCTGCAGTTATGACATGTAGGATGCTAGTAGCTCTATTCTCCAGATATAAATAAAGACATTTTGAATTACCCTATTTTGGTATATTATCTCTACTTTCTGCAGTAACTGGTCCTGCCTTTAAAGATTTAAGCAAATTTATATACATATATATGCATATATGTATATATTCTTTAAATGCATATATCTGGTATATATGTCATCTTAAATTTTAGATTTAAATAAATTTCTGTTATATTTTATAATATTACAGAATTATAAAATATAAAATATCACAGAATTATAAAATATAGACATCTTTATATTTCTATTCAATTAGATTTCTAGGATAGTTAGTCTTCCCCCTCCCCAGAAAACATTATAAATATTAAACTTTGGCTGAATCTTAATAGAAATTTATCAAAATTCCTCTAGGATACATTTCTAAAAGTGTAATTGATGGTTGAAAGACAGTGAATATATTTAAGTAACTTAATACAAATTTCTATTTTGCCCTCCAGTAAATCTGTGACAACTTATACTGATTTATATCAGTCATATTTGAGGCAAGCTAATTTATTCAGCTGTAGTTAAATCTGGGCATTAACATTTCATAGTTTGCAAATTGATGGCCGAAATATAATTTTATTGTTGGCTTTCATGCATTGCTTTTATTATTTCTCAAGTTGATCACTTTTATTTTCATATATCCACTTATATATTTTAAAAATAAATACCATATTATATCTTTTGTCTTTTTGCCTTATTGTGGCTTCATTTTTATTTCTTGCATTGATATATTTGCCCCTTGTCAATATTTGTTTATATGAGAAAAAATAAAAACAAGGAAAAAAACAGTACAATTAATGATTTTCATGGTAGGTTTTCTGAAGGACTAAATCAGATATTTTCAAGAGTTATTTTTAGGGAAAATTTTATTCTCTTCTTGCAAAGTACACAACAATTATCATTAACATCACCAGGAACTGCATGAATAAGTTAGCAACAGGAAAAAATTTCTTCAAATGGATATCAAAACTTACAACAGTGTTATTTCAAAATGCTAGGATTTTAAATATAGTACCATTTCACAGGAAGTGCTACTGGTTTCCATTTCTTTTCCCTAGGCTACATAACTCTGTTTTTATACAGAAGAAAATCTAAGCTATCAATAATAAAAAAATTCTATTCTTTGGTAGAAACAAATTTGCAATTATGTGTGATGGAAAGTGTATGTAGGCAATATCACAAAGTAATAGCCTATTTACATATTATTTCCATAAAGTTTCTTCCTTCATAGGATATTCTCTTTAAAAAAATGATTTCACTACCCAAGTACGTGGGAAATTTGCAGAACAGATAATTCATTCTTCCCATTTTAAAGCAATAATATATACTAACATCATTGTTCAGTCTCCATCAGAGCAGAGTATTTACTTCCAAACTATTAAAGACAATTGAAAGTGAGTTTGTTACTCTCATCATTCAAATGGCATTCTGGAATTACAGTTTCTTGTTAAAATAGACCTTCATATTGTCCTGAGGACTCAATCAACATTATCTCCAAATCAGGTCCCATCTCTCTATTTTATCATAAACACCATTATTATTACTCCCTAATTTCTTAGTCCAAGGTCTCTTCCCTTCTTACTTGAGCAACTGTAAGTGAGGCTTAAAATCACCTCACAGCGAGTCTCAGTTTTTCCCAATTTACCTTCTAGGATTCTGTCAGATTGACTTTATAAAATGCACATCTGGCCCTCTTCAATCTCTCAACTAGAATTTTTCAGTGGATTTCCATTGTCTATAAAGTAACATCCAAGCTCCTTAGCATGGAATATAGTGTCATTCATATCTAGCTTCTGAAAGCTTTCTCGGATATATCTTTTGCTTCAAGCCGTTCTCCAGTCAAATGGAAACAGAATCAGTGACTATATATTTTTGAACCTTTCTCCCAGATAAATACCTCTAAAAACTCACTTCAAGTTCACCTTTCCATTAAACTCTTTCCTTGCATCCTGGATTAGAGATAATCATGTTCTCCATAATACATTCATAGGTCACCGGATATATTTCAAACCCAGCCTGTTTTCTGCTTGACTATACTTGTCTGAGCTTGTGCCCTAGGTTTCTCTTTGAAGGCTGAACCAGTATCCCTGGATACAATAGCTAACTTAGCATATGGCATACCATGAGCCCTAAATACATCTGCAATTGAATGGACAAATGCAGAAATAAACAAGTATTCACAGGAGAAACTGTATTGTATAAAACATGTTTGTTTATTAAGAACTAAGTGTAAGTTGAAGCTTCTGCCTCAGGTTGCTTATATAAAACTAATTAGGTAGAAATGGCATATGCATATAAAAATAAAAAAGCAAGGGCATGAAACAGGGTCCCAAATGTAAACAGATGGCTCATTCCAATTAAGATAATTTGAAAAGGCTTGATTTACAAAGGATCTAATAACAAGTGAGGGCAGGGTATAGAGAAACTACAAGGGATAGTGCAAAAGACTATTAGTAATATTAGAGAGCTGGAGCTGTTTCTACTTCCATACTAAGAAGGATGAGAAGATAAAGAGAAATTATTGGAACCTGGAAGGAGAGAAAATTATACTAAAGAGTCATAAGAGGAAGAGTAACTTCCAGGCAAGGTTCACAGTCAACTTTAAGTGAACTCAAAAAGGGAAATTCAAAGGTAGACAACCCATCTTCATTATTCTCTGTCTTTTCAATCCATTGCCAAAGCTCCTAAGGGGTCTATTCCAGCTGAAAACCAAAGTGCTCTAGAGCCTTCTGGAATGTTCCACATAGGTCAGGCTTGACGAGCAGTGAGCAAGGTGGATGGTCATGGTTTCAGCTTGGTGTCCCCCTGAAACTCACATTGAAGTATAGTCTCCACTATGAAATAGAAAGCAGTGGAACTAGTTAAGAGACTTACGTGGTAATTAGGGCTCTATCCTCATGGATGGATGAACTGATTTATATGATTAATGGATGTATGGATTAATAGAGACTGGGTCACCTAAAACACACATGCACGCACGCACACACACACACACACACACACACACACACACACACACACACACACAAACACACGCCCATTTTCCTGAGCATTCCCTACTTTATGCTGTGTGATACCTGGTACTCACTATCTTGGGACTTTGCTAGTGAGAAGGCCATCACCAGGTGTAGTTCATACACCGTGATTCAGAACGATGAGCCAAAATAACCTTGGCTCCATTTCTTACCCTGTCTGTGGTAGTGTTATTAACAAATGAACACAAACTAAAACAATAAAGAGAGGATAAGAATAAAATGATAATCAGTAAAGCATATGTTTTATGTATCTCTGTGTTGCAAATTCTCAGGCTCTTCTTTGATTGAGGCAGACTCTCCTGTTCATGGAGTACACAGGAAAAGTATACTGTTTACAGGCTCTTATTTCTGTCCTCAGCAGCAGCATCTCATCCAGTGGCTGCACACTGCCCAAGAGTGGTGCCTACTTTTAACCTCTCTAGATGAAAGTGGCATTTGGCCAAGGATGGCCATACAAGATTGAGCATGCATACCCAATGTCAAGGCTACATGCTGGGATACCTAGGGTATCCCATGACTCAAAGTTATATGCATATACTAAATCATGCTAGCATCCGAAAGCTATAGAAATTCCTAGTCCTTAGGAGGTTCAGACTCAAAGTACCTTAAGATTGCAATGACAGAAGTCTGACTTACTCCATTTACTCTTCAATCCCCGAATCATCAGAATCTAGAAGATCTGTTTATATATAGTGTTGATGAACTTCATAGTCAGACTTAACCCTTTCGTTCTTGAATACTTCCTGGAATTACTTCAAAAGTTGAACACATTTTCCCAGTGTCTCTTCTACCAAGAGTAGCCATTTGAAACAAAATTTATATAAACAACTAGTTTATGGGGGCATTTCTTGTTCTTTCCTGATAAATGGAATAGATATAAATTACATAGCCATCAGTTTAGGCCAAAAAATAAACATGGGCATTACAAATGACAATAAAACATGGAAGAGACAAAGCAAGTATCGAAAAAGATGCAAGCAAGACAAATGTTGGAATTTTCAGACAGAGACATCAAAAATTAACACAGCAGAATCTCCAACAAAAAAAGTAGACAAGGTGCAATAACATAATGAGAAATATAAGTAGAGAGATGGAAATGTTAAGGAAAAGGAAATGCTGGAAGTGGAAGACATTGTAACAGGAATGAAGATAACCTTTGGTGGGCTCATCAGTAGACACGATATAGTTAAGTGAGGAAGCTCACAGAAGGTTCCTAAATTAAAATGCACAAGGAAGAAAATAATGGGAAAAAATGGAACATCTGTACTATAGGAAAATATCTAAAGTTGTAACGTATGCCCAGTTCTAACACCAGTAGGAGAAAGAAAACAGAACAGATAAATATTTGTATTAATGGCTGAGAGGTTTCACAACAATGACAGAATCAATCTCAAATCCATGGAATTTAGAGAATGCAAAACGGAATGCATATAAGAAAAACCTACACAAGCATATCATATTCAAATTGCAGAAAGATCAATGGAAAGTGAATGTTTAAAAATGACAGAGAGGTGTAAAACCTCCCTATAAAGGAATAAGACTGGAAATTATATTGGACATCTGCCAGCAACCACATAAAATAGTGAAGACTAAAGTGACATATCTAACATATTAAAAAACATTCATCAAACTAGAAATCTATTTCCAATTAAAGTATGCTTTAAGTTTTTATTTATGCTTTTTTGTCTGTCATGAGGCTTGAACTGAGAGCCTGAGTGCTGCCCCTGGGCTTTTGTGCTCAAGCTAGAACTCTACCACTTTGAGCCACAGCTCCAATTCCAGTTTTTGGGTGGTTAATCAGAGATAAGAGTCTTAAGGCCTTTGCTGGCTTCAAACAGTGATCCTCAGATCTCAGCCACCTGAGATCTGACAGGTGTGAGCCCAGCTATTTATTCTTTTGTGCCAGAACTGAGGCTTGAAATTGGAGCCTGGATATTGTCCCTTAGCCTTTTCTGCTCAAGGCTGGCACTTCACCTCTTGAGCTACACCACCACTTCTGCTCTTTTGCTGGTTAATTGCAGATAACAGTTTCACAGATTTTTCTGCAGAGCTGACTTTGAAGCACAATCATCAAATCTCAGCTTCCTGAGTAGCTAGGATTGCAGGCATGATTGCTGCAAGAAAGGTTAAAAGATTTTCTTCAGGAAGAAGGAAAGGATACAGGATATAAGCTTGGATTTACATAAAACAAATAAAGAACATGGAAAAAGCAACAAGTGAAATAAAATCTTATTGCATAATTAACTTAAAATATGGCTATATGTTTAAAGTAATTATAATAATGCATTCGGTGATTATAGCATCTAGTAAAATGAAAGAAAGCACATCATTCACTGGCACTGGTGGCTTACATCTATAATTCTAGCCACTCAGGATGCTGAGATCTGAGGATCATGGTTCAAAGCCAGCAAGGGCAGACAAATTCAAGAGACTCCTGTCTTCAATTAACCAACAAAAAGACTGACTAGAGATGTAACTCAAATGGTGGGATGCCAGCTGTGAGCACATAAGCCCAGCAAGTTCAAAGTCCTGATTTCAAGCCCCAATATGTCAACACTAAGAAAAAGAAGGGAAAAGGAAGGGAGGAGAGGGGAGGTATGGGAGGGGAGCAGGCATTTCATGCTACTCAGGAGGTAAAGATCAGGAGGATTATTGTCTAAAGTGAGACCAGGTGAAAATAAGAACACATCTCAATAACCAAGCCAGGAATGGTGGCTTGTACCTGTAATACTAGATAAACAGTAAGCATGGGCGGGAAGATTGTTATCCAAGGCCAGCCTGAGCATGAAGCATAGGCTTTCTACCTGTGAAATAACTAGATACAAAAAAGTGTATGGCTCAAGTGGTAGAGCAACCATCTAGGAGGTGTAAGGGCCTGAGTTCAAACCCCACTACTACTACTACTAAAATAAATGACAGCTCTTTCTATGGAAAGGGAGTAAGAAATTGAATACACTGGCTTGTGCAGCACCTATACTATATGTAAAGCAGCATAGTGTTTATGTGATGGTATACTTAGATTAATTTAAAGTATAGTATTTATGCGATGGTGTACTTAGATTAATTTAAAGTATATACTGTAAAGTATAGGGTTGTCACTAAGTTTTCGAAGTTATAGTTGATATTTTAAGAGAAAATAAAATGTACGCATAAAATGCTAAATTCAAACCAGAGAAGGCAAAAAAGTGGTCTTAAGCAATGATCATAAAAGAGTTACAAGTATGATTGATACTAAGCAAAATACATGAATAACTACATTAAATGTGGATGGTTAAAATATACCAATTAAAAGACAGAGATTTTCAAGGTGGATATAGAAACAAGTACTAACTATATGTTGTCTCTAAGAAGCGCACTTTAAATAATAACCCCAATAGTTTAAAACAAAGAACTGGATAAAAGGGTACCACATTAATACTAATGAGGCAAAAAGAGGAGAAGCAATATTAACTTGAGACAAAGTAGATTTCAGAGCACAGAGTCTTACCAGAGAGGAGAAAGAGAAAGAGAAATGTTGCATAATAACAAAAGGACCAATTCTCTAACAAGAGGGAACAATCTGACCTAACAACAGAGTGCCAAAAATACGTGAGGCCAAATTGGATTAATGAAAGGACAAGTAGACAAATTTAGTATTATAGCTGGAGATTTCAACACGCCTGTCAAAAAGGGATAGGTCAAGCAGGCAGAAAATCAATTAGGATATAGTTGACATGAACAACACGATCAATCAATCTGATCTAATTGACATTAATAGAATATCCTGTCCAACATCAGAAGTTTCTTGGAATATTCACCAAGAAATACCACATTGTGGGCCATAAGATACATCTTAGCAAATTTAAAAGAATAGAAATCATTTAAAACAATGTGATTTTATTTGTTGTTGTTGTTGTTTCCTTTCTATGTTCTTTCCCCTATGGCATATCCCCTGTTGTCACTGTACTCAATTTTTATACCCTGACTCTTGTATATACATATGTCTAATCTGGGGAGGAGAAAGTGAATAACAAAACACTGAAACAAGGACACAGGATGACCCATTGCAACAAGAATACACACAGGACAGTGTATTGGACAAACTTTACAACTTTGGGCAGCATAGGAAGTGTTGCCAAAGAAGGGAGGAGTGTGGGAGGTGAAGGAGGGAAGGGATAGAGGAACATCAAAAAGGAAGGGAAGGGGTAACAATGATCAACAAGTACTCATTGCCTTACTAATGTAACTGTAACCACTCTGTACAACATCTTAACAATAAAATTTAAAAAGAAGAAAAAATCAGAGTGATAATATTTCTGATTAGCTTTTGAATTCATGAAAAATAGAATAGAAATCAAAGTATGTTTTCTGGCCACAGTGGAATTCAAATAGAAATCAGTAACAGAAAGACACTTGGAAAAGGCCAACATACATAATGATTACACAGCACACTTGAACAACAGATGAGAGAATGAAGACTCAGTATGATAATATAATCTATTTTGCAAGAGTCAGTAAGGATAACTAGGAGGAAATGTTTCAGGCTTTGTAGGTTACACATGGTATCTGACATGAATGGTTTTTCTTCTTCTCAAAAAATATTTTAAGCTGGGCACTGGTGACTCACTCCTGTAATCCTGGCTACTTGGGAGGATGAGATCTGAAGATTAGGGTTTGAAGCCAGCCCAGGCAGAAAAGTCTATGAAACTCTTATTGCCAATAAACTACTCAGAAAAAGCTGGAAGTGGCTCTTTGGCTCAAGTGATAGAACAGTAACCTTGAGTACAAACAGGCTCAAGGACAGTGTCCAGGTCCTGAGTTCAAATGTGAGGACTGGCCATTCTAACTGGAGTGAAGTAGAATCTCAATGTTGTTTTGATTTGTATTTCTTTTATGGCTAGGGAAGTTGAGCATTTCTTCATGTGTCTATTGGCCATTCTTATTTCCTCTTCAGAGAAGTTTCTCTTTTAGCCCACTACTTATTTATTGGGCAGTTGTTTCTTTGAAGATTTGTTGTTGGGAGATTTAATTTTTTGAGTTCCAAGTATATAGACTCTTATCTATCCAATTAACCACCAAAAAAGTCTGGAAATAGAGCTGTGACTCAAGTGGTAGAGCACTAGCCTTGAGCAAAAGAAGCTCAGGAAGAGTGTCCAAGCCCTGAGTTCAAAATAGACACAAAAAATCTAAATTCCATTCTTCACATTTAACATATATAAAATTAATCAGCAAGCAGGATTTCCACCCCTCTCCCCAAGCTGTAGTTTGATTATCTCTGGCCAACAGCCAGATGAGTAAAGCCCTAGGGCCATCCAGCACAGAGTGTAGAACTAGGAAGTCCAAGGATACTTGAGGTCTGCTGTAGACAGGGATGAAGGCCAAATCCTATCTGACAGCATTTCAGCAGCAATTAACTAATGAGCATTACAAGCTCTCTCAAAATACAATACCTTCTACAAAACAAAGTATTCAAGGATTTTATCATCAAATATTCATCTTTTCTGTTTAGTCAGTTGTCATCTGCTTGTGGTTAGTATGAGCAAAATTTAAGAAATTGATAGAGTAGCAAAGATTCCTAGTGAACCTTAGTACATGAGTCAGAAAAAGGGAAGTGGCAGATACACAAGTTAGAAACTGAGAAAAGCGTGTATATGTACATGCAGAAGAGAGGAAAGAAGCAGGGAAGGGAGAGGCAGAAGAGGGGAAAAAAGAATAAAATGAACAGATACAGAGGGTCAAAGAATGAGGGAAAATGAGATAGAGAAACAGAGGGGCAGATGTGGGAGGGAAGGGGCAGTATCAGTATCAGAGGACAAGGAGAGCTCTTTTTTAATGTTATTTATTTTTATTGTAAAGGTGATGTACAGAGGGGCTACAATTGCGTAAGTCAGATAATGAGTACATTTCTTTTTGAAGTGTCACCTCTTCTCTTGTTTTCTCCCAGTTTTTCCTTCCTACCCCCTACCACAAGTGGTATCATTTCCTTTGCAACCTAGTTTTTATTGAGAACAACTCCTGCATTTCTTTCTCCTTTGCCCCACAATTTCTGTGTTCCCCTTACCCTCCTGAAAACAGATAAACTTATATACAAGACAAAGGTACAGGGCTGGGAAGGTGGCCCAGTGGTAGAACGCTTGCCTTGCATGCATGAGGCCCTGGGTTTGATTCCCCAGAACCACATAAGCAAAAAGAAAAAAAGCCAGAAGTGGCGCTATGGCTCAAGTGGTAGAGCATTAGCCTTGAGCTGAAGAGCTGAGGGACAGTGCCCAGGCCCAGAGTTCAAGCCACATGACTGGACCCCCCAAAAAAAATTTTTTTAAGGGTACAGAAAACAAAAACAGTGACAGAAATTTTTAAAAAGCAAAAGAACATAAAAATCTCGTGTCTATTTCTTGGAGTTCATTTTGATAAGCATCACTGTTTTTTCCAGTTCATGGAGCTTAAACTCTGGGCCTAGGTGCTGTCCCTGAGCTCTTCAGCTCAAGGCAAGTGCTCTACCTCTTGAGCCACAGCGCCACTTCCCGTGTTCTGATGGTTAATTGGAGAGTCTCACAGACTTCCTGCCCAGGCTGGCTTTGAACCACAATCCTCAGATCTCAGCCTCCTAAGTAGCTAGGATTACAGGCGTGAGCCATTAGTGCCCAGCAATAAACATCATTTTATATGATCATACCCACATAGCTATTGAACCTTAGTGATCCTCTCATACAAGCAACATTTTCCACAATAATACAAAGCCTGATCTCACCCATGGAAGTTTAATTAATAGTCAAACACTTTTCTCCTTTTAGCCTCCAACTTCATAACCTATTATCTAGTAAGGATTGCTTGATTTCAAAAGGATAAACACTTCACATTTTAGAATACTTTAGAATTCTGGAATGTATTTACTGGTTATCTACTAGAGGGCATTGCTTATGTTGTGATGTACCCATTGATATCTTCTAAGAGACTCTGAGTGAGAGAGCAAAGAATAAAAAAGGACCTAGGAAGGAACAAATAAATGAGGTAAACAGCATAACAGAAAAATATTGTGTTTAGTACAAATGCCTACAGTTAAGGCTGTATTTTATCACTAGTGACTTTGGGGAAGTTACTTAATGTGACAGAGATTCAAATTTCTTATCTAGATAATTTATTTTCTTTGTGTGTGTGTGTGTATATGTGCACATGCTAGTCTTGGGACTTGAACTCAAGGCCTTTGCTTTTTTGCTCAAATCTGGTGCTCTACCACTTGAGCCACAGTTCCACTTCTGGGTTTTTGCTTGTTAATTGGACATAAGAGTCTCATGGATGTTCCTGTCACACACACACCCCTGCTGGGCTGGCTTTGAACCAGATTCTTAAGTAGTTAAGATTACAGGCATGAGCCTCTAGTGCCCAATTCTCATCTGAATGATTTCTCTCTCACACATATATATGTGTAGGTGTGAACATGCATATACACATACATACATATAGTTTAATGTAGTTGAGTTAAATAAAAGCAAAGGTAGAGTTTGAGGACAAAAATGTAAGGGTAAATTGGGAACAGGCCTCTGTCTAACTTTCCTTCTCCATCCTGATAAAGCTCAGCTATATCTCAGAAAAGAAAATATTGAAAACATCAGAAATATCATTTTAAAAATTCATGAAGTTGGTTACATAAATTGTGAAACATAAACCTCCATCTTCCTTTGTTTTGTTTGCTTGTTTACTTTTCTTTTTAAGCAACTGAAGAATTTGGAAAGAATTCTGTGCAGCCACAAGAACAAAGGTGAGAACTCTGGGTTTTTAATCTAGTGGTATGGATCATGTGAGATAATGTATGTAAATTACTTTTTCAGTGATTAAGTACCATAGGTATTGATTATGTGTAGTGAAATTTTAGGCCAATAAAAGTTTTAGCACAATTAGTAGTATAGTTCTTTCAAATCAGTGAGATCTTTGAAATATGGTAACTCAGACATTTCACCTCTAATATTCTAGGTACAATCCATTTCTTCCATTTCAAGGAAGCAAGGCTAAACTGTGAAAGAGGTGATTCAAAGAAGGCTAAATTCCCAGTCTTTTTATCATTCTATGGCTAAGCCCTTGATATCTTTTGAAATAAAGTCCATGTAGTAAGGCTGACCTGGAACTCATTATGTAACTCAGTCTGGCCTCAAACTCATGATCTCCTGCCTCCACCTTTCAAGGGATAAGATTAAAGGTATGTGAGGTAGACTCATTGCAACAATGAGATGTACAAGTCGATATGTCGAAAACGAACTTTACAACTTTGGTGGGGGGGGGAGGATTGGGTGGGTGGGGTGGGGCGAGGATGGGAAGGGATGGGAAGGAGAAACAAAGGAGGAGGCTACAATGCTTGATAAGAAATGTACTCATTATCTTGCCCATGTAATTGTAACCACTCTGTACAGTATTTTCACAATAAAAAAAAAAAAGATTAAAGGTATGTGTCACCATGATTGGCTCCAGTCATTTCTTTTCAAAGGACAATATCTCAAATTCCTCTAGCCAGGAACAAGACCTGTGGTTAATGAAAAAATAGTTTATTTTTACGTAATTTCAGCCCAGTAATTTCCTTTTGCTTTGTTTCTTCTTCCCATCTCTCTTATATACTACACTAACTAATCTGATCATATCCCTCTTCAGTGAAGGGCATGTGTCCACAGGTGGGAATTTTGTGGACACTCAGCTTTCAGATGTTGGCCTTGTAACTGAGCTACTCCGTAGGCTGAGATGTGAGGCAAAAGTGGAATTTAGCAAAGGATGGCCACACAAAGTTGTACATGAACACCCATAGGACAGAAAAGTCTGAGAGACTTCATCACCAATTAATCATCAAAAAGCTGGATTGTAGGTATGGATCAAGTGGCAGAGTGTCTAGAGTTCAAGCTCCAGTAACCAGCTCTTTCTCTTTCTTTTTCTTTCTCTTTCTCTCTCTCTCTCTCTCTCTCTCTCTCTCTCTCTCTCTCTCTCTCTCTCTCTCTCTCTCTCTCTCTCTCTCACACACACACACACACACACACACATACACACACACAATTATATATACATATATAGACATATACATACATACATTCAGATAGATAGGCTGATGGGTAGAAAGACATGCAGCAGCTCACATTGACCAGAGCTGTGTGTACCTTTGAAGTCTGGGAAATAAACTTTTAAAGCCAGGCCCACTGATAACCTAATAAAATTGAAATTTGGTTTGTAAGAAAGTAGAAAATGGCTGTTGACTAGACAACTAACTCTGCTACCTGAAGATTCATCTCAATGATTTCTGTAAGTTTTTCATTTATTCAGTTTGGGTTCCCAGAAAACAGGCTCAAAGACAATTTGTATGCAGGTAGGTTTTAGGGGAATGCTCCTGTGGACAGCATATGTAGCAGAATTTATGGTTGAAAGTGAACTACAAAGCAGTTACTGCAGAGACCAGTCAGCTTCAGAGAAAATTCTGAAGCTAGGGTGGCCCTTCAGAGATGTCCCAAATTTTGCCAAGGAGACTGGTCTTATATTCTGCATCAACCAGTCATTCAAGGCTGGCTACCCCCTGGAAAGGACACATGACCTTGGAAGAAGCAGTCATTTCTTCCAAGGACAATTCCTGAGCATGGTCTGAGCACTAGACTGGCAGCAACTAACACTCTTGGGAAATAAGTACTTCAGACCCGAAGTGGAAATTTGGACAGCACATCTCAGCATCTACTGTGCCAGGCTAATAATAAGTTGACCCTCCATGCTGATCTCACAGAATGTGTTAGACAGAGAGGCAAGGGAGGGACAAAATGAGAGCAAAACATTGCCAGACATATGACATCTTATGCAAATGCTGTGGCATTACTTTTTGCAGACTTTCAATGCTAATGATTACTGTTTACTTTAAATAAATATTTAGTTGTAATAAAAATTGGGCTCTTCTACTTTAAGTGAAAATCATAGGAAAGCTTATTAAGAGAACTGTATTTTTTATTTTAATTTTATGGTAAAGGTGTTGTACAGAGTGGATACAGTTACATAAGTAAGGCATTGAGTAAATTTCTTGTCCAACATTGTTACCCCTTCTCTCCTTTTCTTCCACTGTCCCTCCCCTTGACTCCTCCTCCCAAGTTATAAAGAAGAAATGTATTTTTCATATTACAAAAGTGGGCCATTTCTACAATGAGAATAATGATTTTTAACTGAGCACAGTAATCATTGAAGTGTAAGGGGCTTTAAGCTTTAAGTCCTTCCACAGGACCAGCACTCAGGGCATCTGGTCTGCTAGACCTTGGAGGAGGCTTACTGAGTGACATGATATCTTAGGCCTGGAATATTGGCTTGGGCAGTTAGATATCTATAGTTGCAAGAACTGTTTAGTTGTGGATCCACTTTGACTCATCTCAGGCTTAGTTAGTCTTCAGGAGGGTTGCAAGTCCTAAAATCATTTTGAGACATTCAATGTTCATGGTTGGCTATTTTGATTTTAACAGAAGCTGGCTTACCAATTAGCTGTTTAGTTACAAATTATTGTAGAAACAGACATAATAAATCTGAGTCATGGCATCAAAACTGCTACCAGAGTTAGCATAGTTTTATACCTCCATATTTGCATTTGGCAAAGAATTTGGGCAACATGGGAAGTGTACTGAAAGTGACAGGAAAATTTATTAGGAAAAACTACACTTTCAATAGACTGATAGTGTCATCGATAAGGTGAAAAGGATCCAAACTGGGCTCTTAATAATGTGTGATATTGGTTAAAAATTGGTGACTTTTTAGAAAGCTAGCAGGATTGTCCATTTTTAGTATCATAGCATACAAAATATTGACACAAGAATATGCACTTAGATAACTGTTTTCCAATTTGATAGATAATCTTTTAAAGATGCAACTAACCACTGTAAAGAGTATGCCAGTTAGATAAAGTCATCCTCACTAGGCAGGATGATACAGCAATCCCAGCACTGCAGAGGCTAAGGCAGAAGGATGAGAATTCAAGAAAAAGGAGGTAAAATGAAATGAAAACAAAGGAAGTAAAAGAGGAGAGAAGGGAATGCAATGCAAAGAAAATGAAAAGGGAAGGACAAGAAAAGAAAAAAAGCTGATCCACTTTGAGCAGATACAACCTTCAAACTCAAATGAAATAGCTTTGTACACTAAAATTGCCAACAAATTGTATAATTAATATAACCACATAAGAACTATGCTCTTACAGGAAATATTTAGATTTCCAAAATTGAGTTGTGTGTGAATGTGTGTGTGTGTATGTGTGTGTGTGTGTGTGTGTGTGTGTATGTGTGTGTGTGTGTGTGATGAATACAAATATGCCCTAATTATTCTACTTCTCTAAAGGGATTGAAAACTGTCTAAAATGATATGCCAAATATGGGAAAATACAATAAATTAACAACAGAATGAAGAGATTTATTTATTTATTTATGTTGGTCATGGGGCTTAAACTCTGGATCTGGATTCTGTCCCTGAGCTCTTTTGCTCAAGGCTAGCACTCTACCACTTGGAAGCACAGTGCCACTTTATGGTTTCTAAGTGATTAATTGGAGATAAGAGTCTCACAATTTTTCCTGTCAGGGTTGGCTTTGAACCATGATCTTCAGATCTCAGCTTCCTCAGTAGCTAGGATTAAAGGTGTGAGCCACCAGCAACCAGAGGGAGAAATTTAGGTTTAAAAATGCAGCTTAAGAAAAGCTATGTACATATGACCATATAAGATGATGCTAAACAAAATGAACCCCAAGATAGGACACAAAAGGTTTTATCTTTGTCACTGTTGTTTTTAATGTACTATGTGATTTTTTTTGTTCCTTTTGTATGTTTTCCCCCATGGTATAACCACTGTTGTCACTGTATTTGATTCTGGTGCCCTGAATCTTGTATATATGTTTATCTAATTTGGGAAGGGGAAGGGAAATAGCTGAAACAAGGATATAGGTTGACCCATTGTAACAATGAAATGTACAAGACACTATTTTGAAAATGAACTTTACAACTTGTATAGGTGGGGAGAAGGGAGGAGTTGGGAAGGTGGGGAGGGAGGGAATGGTAGGGGAAAAACAAAGGAGGACATAACAATGCTTGATAGGAAATGTACTCATTACCTTACTCATGTAACTGTAACCCCTCTGTACAGTATCTTTACAATAAAATATATATATTTAAATTTTTTAATGCAGCTTAGCTGGGCACTGGCGGCTCATGACTGTAATCTTAGATACTTAGGAGACTGAGATCTGAGGATCATGGTTCAAAGCTAACCCAAGCAGAAAAGTCTGTGAAGTTCCTATCTCCAATTTACCAGCAAGAAGTTGGAAGATCTGTGACTCAAATGGTACAGAACCATCTTTGAGAGGAAAACCCAAATAAGAATGACAGACTCTAAGTTCAAACCTCCACAATAACAAAAATAAACATAGCTTTCATAAGGCAAAGATTGCATATCACAAAAAATCTTTTTAGATATTTGTTTCAATGTTAAGCAACAAATTTGGCTCTACATACTCTTTTAGGCACATTTATGTGTAAAATACTATTCAGTCATTAAAAATCATGTTATAATTTATTTAATCAAATTATACCTAGATATATGCATTTTATCTATTATACATAATAGATAAAAATAATTCATCACTCTTGAATTCTGATTATTCCCTCATGGTCAATTTCTCAAAAAGAATGTAAACTAGCTACAATGGTATAGATATTTTCTGAGTTATAATCACATTCATAATCTGCCTTCTGTAAAAGTAACAACAATTTTCACTTACTTAAAACTTTGTGGAAAATTGATTTGACTTCCAAAGTGGCAGAGTGAAGACCTTGGTGAATCTACTATCCCAAAAGAGCGAAGAAAATACTGACAAAGCAATCAAAAGCAATCATTTATAAACTCAGCAAGTTAACTAAAGGCACAGAACAAACTGAGGAGATTTACTCAAGAAAAACTATTGAACCTTGTAAGCATAGTGGTGCCCGTGGCATTTTAATTGGAGTTTGCTCTCTAAGTCCCCTGTGTAGTATTTCTCTTCTTGGGTGTCAAGCCAGGACTCCTTTGCAATGAGAGTCTTCAAGAAAAAAGGAAGGAGGAAGATTGTCTATTGTAGGTTTTATGGCTGCTTTAGGGGTTCTAGTTTCTATGATCTGCCTTAAGGATAAAAAAGGGTAAGAGATGAGGAAGGTCAGACAGACCTTTCTTCTGAGGTTCTTCTGATCCTTTTAAGTTTAAAGTATTCAGCACTGCACAGTGTCATATTCTGAGGCATCATGTTCTGAGCACTGACAGTTTTCACATCTAAAGATGAATCAATGTAATGTATCATATTAATAAAGTAAGGGACAATAATTATATGCTCATCTTAATAGACACAGAAATTATTGTCAAAATCTAGCAGTCATACCTAATAAAACTTTAGTACAAATTTTGAATGAAAGGAAAATTTTTTAGCCTGATAAATTCATCTAGTAAAAATCTCCAACAAATATTACACTTGAAAGAATTTTTTTAAAAACCTTCTCCTATGATACAATACACAGGAAGATTGCTCATTCTCAAATTTCTTTGCAATATTGTACAGGAGGTTCTAGCCAGTGCAATCAGGAAGGAGGGGGAAGGCATCTAGACTGAAATGGAAGATGTGAAACTATCTTGGTTTGCAGGTGATATAATCCTGTATATAGAAGATTCTAAGAAATCCATAAAAGAAACCACTAGAATGAACAAGTGACTGAAAAATATACGGTCAATATACAGAAAAAAATGTTTTTCTATATTCAACTTGAATGTGAACAAAAAGGAATTGAAATGGAGTTCCTTTCACAATCCCATCAAAAGAATAAAATGCTATGGAAACAATTTAAATTAAGAAGTACAGGATTGTATACTGGAAATTATAAAATACTGTTGAGGAAAATTTAAACATTCCGTGTTTATGGGTTGGAAGATTTAATGCAATTAAGAATGCAGCTATATTTACATAGATTCAATGAAATCCCAGTAAAAATTTGAATACGAATTTTTTGCACAGATTTACCAATTGGTCCTATATATATATATGGAAAAACAAAGAGCTACAATATCAAAACAATTCTAAAAATACCACAATGGGTAATTTCATTTCTGATTTTAAAACTTATTTTGAAAGACTACAGTTATTAGCCAGGCCCTAGGTTCTTGTGCCTGTATTCTTAGCTATGTAGGAGACTGAGATGTGAAGATTATGATTTGAAGCCAGCCCAGACATTTAAATCTGTCAGAGTCTTATCTCCAGTTAACTACCAAAAAGCCAGGGCTGGGAATGTAGCTGCATGATAGAGTGTTTGCCTAGCGTGCATGAAGGTCTGGGTTCGATTCTTCAGTACCACATAAACAGAAAAAGCCAAAAGTGACACTGTGGCTCAAATGGGACAGTGATAGCCTTGAGCAAAAGAAGCTCAGGGATAGTGTCCAAGCCCTGAGTCCAAGCCTCATGACTGGTAATTTTAAAAATATTCTTTCCAAAAAGGCAGAAGTGGAGGTTTGGCTCAAGTGGAGAGAGCACCAGCCTTGAGTGAAAAAGGTAAGTGAGAGCAGGAGGCCCTGATTTCAAACCCCAATACTAGTATACAAATGAACAAAAAACACTAGTTACCAAGATAGTATGGAATTAGGACAAAGATGAGTGCAGAGAACAATAGGCTAGATTTGAGAACAAAGAAAAATGATTATAGTCAGCTGACTTTGAACAATGCTTTTTAAACAAATAATACCAGGACAATGGGATGTCTATATCCAAAGAGATTAACTTGGATATTGCCCCCACATTACCCACAAAAATATAATATATACATGTAAAAATATAATGCGTAGGCGACATGATACTATACCTCCACGATCCCCAAAACTCCATCCCCAAACTCTTAGAAATCATAAATCACTTTGACAAAATAGCAGGATACAAAATAAACCCACAAAAATCAGTTGCCTTCCTATACACTGATAACGTACAGGAAGAGAGGGAAATAAAGGGAGCAACCCCATTCACAATAACCTCCCAAAAAATAAAATATTTAGGAATTAACCTAACCAAAGATGTAAAAGAACTATTTAATGAGAACTATAAAAAGTTAAAGAAATAAATTGCAGAAGACACTAGGAAATGGAAAGACCTCCCATGCTCCTGGATAGGCCGACTTAATATAGTAAAGATGGTAATACTTCCAAAACTAATATACAAATTCAATGCAATTCCTATTAAAATCCCAATGACGTACATCACTGAAATACAGTCCAAAAATTCATATGGAACAACAAAAGACCTAGAATAGCCAAAACATTTCTAGGGGATAAAGACAATATGGGAGGGCTATCCATGCCGAACTTCAAACTCTACTACAGAGCTATAATAACAAAGACAACATGGTACTGGCACAAAAACAGACCCGAAGACCAATGGAACAGAATAGAAGATCCAGAAATAAATCCACAGGCCTACAGCCAGCTGATATTCGACAAAGGAGCCAAAGACACACAATGGAAGAAACACAGCCTCTTCAACCGCTGGTGCTGGGAAAACTGGGCAGCCACATGCAGAAAACTAAAAGTGGACCCCAGCCTATCACCATGCACCAACATCAACTCAAAATGGATTAAAGACCTTAACATTAAACCTGAATCTCTGAAACTACTGCAGGACAGAGTAGGAGAGACATTTGAACTAATAGGCACAGGAAGGAACTTCCTGAACAGAGTCCCAGGGTCACAACAAATTGGAGAGAGACTCCACAAATGGGACTACCTTAAAATAAAAAGCTTCTGCACAGCTAAATCTATCGCAACTAAGCTAGAAAGACAACCAACTAATTGGGAAAAAATATTTACCAGCAATATATCAGACAAGGGGTTAACATCCTGTATATACAGGGAACTCAAGAAACTAATCTCTCCCAAACCTAACAAACCAATTACTAAATGGGCAAGGGAACTAAAGAGGGACTTCTCAAATGAAGAAATAAAAATGGCAAAGAAACACATGAGGAAATGTTCATCATCCCTGGTGGTGAAGGGAATGCAAATAAAGACAACCCTGAGATACCACCTTACCCCAGTCAGAATGTCCCACATCCACAAATCAGCCAACGACAAATGCTGGAGGGGATGTGGAGAAAGAGGAACCCTATTACACTGCTGGTGGGAATGTACACTTATACAACCACTTTGGAAAGCAGTCTGGAGGGTCCTTAGAAAGCTAAAGATTGACCTCCCTTACGACCCAGTCATACCATTTCTAGGCATCTACCCTGAACAACAGGAACCAATATACAAGGACACGTGCACCTCCATGTTTATTGCAGCACTGTTCGCAATAGCTAGGATATGGAAACAACCTAGATGCCCCACCACAGATGAATGGATCCAAAAATTGTGGTATCTATACACAATGGAATATTATGCAGCCATTAGAAATGACAAAATAATGGCATTTGCAGGGAAATGGATGGAGCCAGAAGGAATCATGTTGAGTGAGGTAAGCCAATAACGAAGAGACAAACGGTACATGGTCTCCCTGATAAGTGGATGCTAAATCCAAAATGTCAGGTGATATGACAAAACTAACAGGACTTAAGAAACAAAGAACTCCCGCTCATCTGGTTGAACCACTACTAAATATCCCCATGCTGCTGATCACATATATGGTATATAACATGTGAGCACCGTTATATATTACAGACTGTAATAGACAATTTGCTCCAGGAAAGTTAGAATGAACTTGTGACTTTGAAATTATGTAATCACTTAATCACAATCAAAAAAAAAAAAAAAACAACCTCGGGGAAGGGAGGGAGGGAGGGGATGGTAGGGGGAAAACAATGGAGGGGGTAACAATGTTCAAGAGGAAGTGTACTCATTACCTCACTCATGTAACTGTAACCCTCTGTATAGTATCTTTACAATAAAAAAAATATAATGCATACATGCAAACATTAAAACAGTATCACATCATGAACACCTAGGACACCAAAAGGATTTAAAAATAGAGGACAAACTTAGTTGCATCACAATTAAAATCTTGGAATGAGGGAGCTTTCCTACTATTTTGTAACTGCTAAGAAAGGAGCATTCACAGTACCTAAACTGTATAAACAACATAGTTTATGCCAAACACTTGCTTACCTTCTGGGAATCTGGAATTTCATTGATGCTAGGCAACAGTACTCTTGTGACCAGTTCCCAATAAAAATTTTGTGTACTGTGTCTCTAATGAGTGTCTCTGATAGACAACAGTTTATTCTTATTGTCATAATTTGATGGTAGTGGAATTAATCTGTCCTGCGTGACTCCACTGGGAGAGGTCTTGGAAACTTGTACCTGGTTTCCTCCAGTCTTTGTCCCATGTGCCTTTTTTCTTTACTGATTTTGTTTTGTATCCTTTAACGAATAAATCATAGCCATAAGTTTGACTCATGCTGAGTTCGGTGAAATCTTTCTAGTGAATCACAAGACCTGCTGGTGGCCTTGGGGATAGATTCTTGACAAAATGCCTCAACCAAGTAATAAAAAATGTATGAGAAGATTCATTTTCCTGTATAGCATCAGCAATGGATATTAACATTGTTGAAAATCTTAATGAATTTAAAGTCAATAAATGATATCTTATATTTTATTCAGTTTGAGCTTTTGTTTCCTCATTTCTTGGCCATTGGATATTTTGTAAATTATGGTATTATCCTTGACTTCTTTACCTTTTAGCATGCATGCATGTTCACACACACACTCACACACACACACACACACACACACACACACACACACACACAAATACATCTTTCCTTAATGTCTTCCTGTCTTTCTTCGGATATTAAGGATAACAGTCCCCTGTCACATACTGAGGATATTTTTCCCAATTAATCATTTGCACAGGGATTTTTCTTATACAGTTCATCAATACTGACTAATTGCTCCACAACAAAACTCAGATGAAGAGAAATATTTTTAGAGGATACAATGTTCAGTAGACCTTTTCATCTTGCAATGCTAAAAAGAGCTTTCAAACCTCTGTAATCCTAGCATTTGGGAGTCAAAGGCAAGAGGACCACAAGTTTGAGGCTAGCCTAGTCTACGTAATGAGACACTGCCAAAATAAATAAATAAATAAAATAGGAGGAGTCTGGGGATGTGGCTCAGTGATAGAATACTTGGCAAGCATGTGGAAGGCTCTGGATATGATCCCCAGTACCAAACACAGAAAGATTCCAGAATCGCTGAGGGAGCTATGCACCAACGACTCACACTTGTAATCTAGCTATTCAGGAGGCTGAAATCAGAAGATTGCAGTTTGAAGCCCTGGCAGCAAAGTCCATGAGACTCTTACCTCCAATTAATCAGCAAAAAGCCAGCTATAGAGCTGTGGCTCAAGTGGTAGAGCATTAGCCTTGACTGAAAAGTTTAAGGGACAGCACCTAGGCCCTGAGTTCAAGTACTCACACACACACACACACACACACACACACACACATACACACACACACACACACACACACACACACACACACACATAATCACTGAGGGATTAAACAACATTTATATTTCATCCCCCTCCAAGCATTGTTTCTTTTAGCTGTTTTTGTTAAATAATGAGGAACAATGAAAATAAGAAGCTAAAAATGAACTATACAACTTATGGGTGGGGATGGGGGAGACAAACTGGGAGAGAGCAAGGGAAGGTGTGACCTTGTCCAAGAAGATATGTACTCATTATCTGACTTATAACTAACCCCCCTGTACATCACCTTCATAATAACACTAAAATTTTTTTAAATTTTTTATTGTGAAAATACAATACAGAGGGGTTACAATTACATGGGCAAAGTAATGAGTACATTTCTAATCAAGCATTGTTGCCTCCTCCTTTGTTTCCCCTTCCCATCCCTTCCCATCTCTCTCCCTCCCCTCCCCCCTTCCCCGGCCAAAGTTGTAAAGTTCATTTTTCCACATAACGACTTGTACATGGCTAGCTAGGGTCACAGTCAGTGGTAGTTTCCTGCATAGAAATTGTAAGACTTAAGTTCAACCCCTAATAGTACCAAAAACAATATGTCCTCCCCAAATTTATATATTAAAATCTTAAACCACTATAAAGTGATGAGGCTATAGGACCAGACTTTGGCAAATGTAAGGTCATGAGGGAAGACTTTCATAAATGAGATTTGTGTTCTTATAGATGATACCTAAGAGAGCTCCTCCTTCAGACTTCCGCCATATGAAGTTTCAAGAGACCAGTATTTATGACCCAGGAGGCATGCCTTCACCAGATAGTGTATCTGTTACACTTGAGCTTGGACTTCCCAGCCTCCAAAACTGTTAGGTGGCTGCTATTTGTAAGCCACTCAGACTAACACAGAATAAAGTCTCATAGAGATAAGAAATGGATTTGTTTGGGGCCCTTAACTCATGTACTGTACAAATAGAAACAAGTATCTTACCTAACCTTGTCAACCATGTATGGGATGAGTGTAGGACACATGGCCAGAAAAAATGGTGCTGAGAGGGAGCTGAGTGGGCAGAGCCCGAGTTGTTTATGTTAAAATCTGACTGGATACCTCAACCAAGCGAATTGACATGAGTGCATGAACAGCTAGCCGAAAGCAGGGAAAAGTATAGAAAGCTTAGGCATATGATAGGGTAACCTCTACAGTGGTTGGTTGGTTCCTTTTCCTCCCCTTCCAAGCCACGAAGTTTTTTGCTTTAAAAAGTGCTTGCTGTGTGGTAATAAACGAGTTCCTGCTTGACTTGACTCCCAGCTGCCTGACTGTCTCTGAGGCTAAGGGAGGCTGGGGAACAGGCAAACGGCACACTTACTTTTCCTCGGACCCCACCTGTCTTCTGAGGGACGGATGAAGACCCAACAGATGAGCTCTTTCTTTATCCTTGTCCCCTTCCTTTAATCTTTGATAAGTTTTACTATGTAGCCCAAGCTGGCCTTGAATTTATGGTCCTCTTGCCTCAGCCTCAAGTGCTCAGATTATAAGCATGCACCACCAGGCTTGACTCCTTCTATGTTTACTACAGAGACAAGACCATCCAGGACAGGGTGGCACCAGGATAATCTCAAAGATGAACTGGCCACTGTTCTGTATCATATATGATACAGATATATGATATAAAAACATGAAGAAGAATCTTCTTTGAAATGCGAGCTTTGCTGAGGGCTGGGGGCTCATGCCTGTAATTCTCACTACTCAGAAGGCTGAGATGTGAGGATTACTGTTCAAAGCCACTGGGACTGGAAACTCTGAGACTTATCTCCAATTAACCACTCAAAATCTGTAAGTGGCGCTGTGGCTCAAAGTGGTAGAGCCCTAGCCTTGAGCAAAATGACCTCAAGAACAGCGTCTAGGCCCTGAGTTCAAGCTCCACAACTGAGAAAAATGCCAGCTTCATAGCTAGTGAAAGTTGCCAGATCTTAGACTACTCTAGAAACCTGATAAAACGTCCTATCCCAGTCTCTGACTTGGGAACACCTGATCACTCTCTGTGTCAGCACTCCCCTCCATCACCCCTTCTCCTCATAAAAAGTTTTCATTAAAACATTCATCTTGGAATTCTTTCTCTTCATATTTACATTTTAATTTCTTTTATTACTGGGATGGAAACTATCTCACATCATGTACAAACCTACGGTTACAGAAACCTAGATGGACACCAACAAAATATTACCATAATTATTAGAAGCTTACTGTGCAAATATTCCTTTAATCCAGTTTCAGATTTAACAGAAACAGAGACAGGGATAAGAAGGGTTAAGTCTCATTAATGCTTGCTTTCTTTTCCATTCCTCCTAAGCAGCCTGATTACCCCTGTTCACAGCTCTTAGTGCTTGCTCTGTCTTACACCTCCCAACAGCTATTATCCATGAAGAAAGTGTTAACTTAATGCAATAATGAGATGTACAAGCCGTTATGTTGAAAAATGAACTTTACAACTTTGGCCAGGCCGGGGGGATAGGTGGGTGGATAGGAAGGGGAGACAAAGGAGGAGGCAACAATGCTTGATAAGAAATGTACTCATTACCTTGCCCATGTAATTGTAACCCCTCTGTTCGGTATTTTCACAATAAAAAATTTAAAAAAACATATGGACTTAAATTAGGATATTTACCCAAATTTTCCTGGTCACCTTCTCATCATTTAAATCACCTACTCAGAATTCCCCAAACTATCTTTTTATTTTAACCTAAATTAATATGTAGACCAATGTCAGAAGCCACACATGTTGGCTGAGGAAGGGGACTCATCATTAAAAGACTTGTCGAAAGTATAAACCTCAAGTTCTACAGAGATTTCGGTCTGGCTAGAAAAGGACTTATATTCATACTGGTCTGTATAGAATATTTGGTGCTTTTAATAACAGTGTATGTGGTAGCTCAAATAAAATTTCAAAGTGTTCTAAAAAAAAGTACAGGCCTTGAGGTTGGGAAGGTGGCTCAGTGGTAGAGTGCTTGCCTTGCATGCATGAGGCCTTGAGTTCCATTCCTCAGCACCACATAAGCAGAAGAAAGCCTTGAGCTGAAGAGCAAAAGGACAGCTCCCAGGCCCAGAGTTCAGGCCCATAACCGACAAAAAAAAAAGTATTAACCTCAATAAACCATCAGTTAAAACTCTTCAAAACAAAACAAAAAAAAGAGAAAAAAAACTAAACAAAGTATTATGGCACATACTTGTAATGCCAGCACTCAGGAGCAATGGCAAGACGATCTTGAGTTTATGGCTAGCCTGGGCTATGTTGTGAGATCCTGTCTCAAAAACAAAAATAATAAAACACTACTTGATGCTGGTGGCTCACACCTGTAATCCTAGCTACATAGGAGGCTGAGATCTGAGGATCATGGTTTGAAGCCAGCCCAGGCAGGAAAGTCCATGAGACTCTTATCTCTAAATAACTACCAGAGAACTGGAAGTGGCACTGTGACTTAAAGTGGTAGACTGCTAGCCTTGAGTAAAAAACCTCAGGAACAGTGCCCAGGCCCTGAGTTGAAGCCCCATGACTGAAAAAAAATGTTGTCACCATCTTAAAGTTACTAATCTGGGTACTCCCATGTGTGTGATACATAGGCTAATATATTCATTTTTCATTTCTTTTGTTTTTCTTTTTCATTAAGTTTTTTACTGTAAAAATACTGTACAGAGGGGTTACAGTTACATGAACAAGGTAATGAGTACATTTCTTATCCAGCATTGTTGCATCCTCCTTTGTTTTTCCCCTACCATCCTGTCCTTCCCTTCCCCCCTAAATCATAAAGTTTGTTTTTTGACATAGTGTCTTGTACATCTCATTGTTGGAATGGGTCAATCTGTATCCCTATTTAAACATTTTGTTTTTTCCCTTTCACTCCCCAAATTATAGCATCATCGAATACAGTGAAAATTGGGGTTATATCGTGGGGAAGGGACATACAAAGCAACAAAAGAAAATCACATGGTGTCTTATAAATACATTAGAACCAATAGCAAGGAAGACAAAAATCACTTGTGTCCCTATCTTAAGGTTCATTTCACTTATCATCATCTTATCTGAGCTTTTCTGCTTGTTCCAGATATATACTAGTTATTGCAAATAAGGGAAACCATGGGACCTATGTTTCTTTGGGCCTGGCTTATTTCACTTAATATAATTTTCTCCAAGTCTTTCCATTTCCTAACAAATGGGGTGATGTCGTTCTTTCTGAGGGAGGCATAGAATTCCATTGTGTATATATATACCACATTTTCTTGATCCATTCATCTACTGAGGGGCATCATATCTAAAATATACTTGTGAAAGACCCCAGCCCGTGCTTGCCCACTAGGTACCCCAAGAAAATTGCTGCCCCTTACCCTGCATACCTAAGGGGGTGGTGGGGCAGGATAAGTGCAGGCCGCTAACCAGGAAACGAAACCTCGAGCCTCTGAGTCACCGCCTGCAGACCCTAGCCTGACCCTAGTACATGCCTTAAAGCCAGACATTCCTAGAAAATAGCCGACCCACCTGTCCCTTCCTGTAAAACTTAACCCTAATGGCAGGGTAGGGCAGGATGTAATAAATCACTTGTCAAAATTAGGGAACAAACAGTTTCGGTGCATAACGACCCGCACAGACTTGTCCGGGCAAGTACCGACACGTCAGCTTCCCCCCCAACCCCACCTACCCCACCTGGCCAGCTTAACCTGTCCAATCCCCATCCTGAGCGTAATTTGAAAATAACCAATCATCCCCCTGTAACCATGCATCTCGCTTCTGTAACCTCGCTTCTGCTGCCCATAAAAGTAGGGTGCTTTCAGGCACTCGGCGCGCAAGTCTCCCGATAGACTTTGTCGCCCCGGGTACCCGTGTAACCGGTTCTCAGACACTTGACTCGAACCTTGTGGATCTCGTGGTTAAGTGCACCTGGGAGCCGAGGCATGCCCGAATAAACCTCTTGCTGATTGCATCCGCACAAGTGGTCTCGTTGTTCCTTGGGGAAGGGTCTCTTCTGATTGAAGGACACCCCAAGTCTTCGGGGGTCTTTCATGTGGGGGCTCGTCCGGGATAGAGACCCCCACCCAGGGACCACCGACCCATTTTCGGGAGGCAAGCTGGCCAGCATCTGTGTGTCGTCTGTGTGCTGTCTGTACGCTGTCTGAAGTCTTGTGTGGCCAAGTGTTGTGCGCTTGCGAATCTGGTGAGTTCGGCCGTTCTCGTCTGTATCAGGCGGACCCGTGGAGGAGCTGACGAGCTCGTACTCCCGACCGCGGTCCCCAGGAGACGTCTTGGGGGCTTCTGGGAGCCTGAAAAAGTGGCTCATCGGAGGGCCTGAAAAAGTGGCCCATCTGGAACCCGGTCCTTTTGGACGCGTGGTTCATCAGGGGAGACGAGAGATCCGGACTCTCAATAAAGTCTCCATCAGGTTTTGCTTTCAGTTTGTTAGCAAAAACGCGCAGCGAAGCTAAATGTTCTAAGTGTTGTCAGTATTGTTTTTGTGTTTGTTAAAATTTAAGCATGGGACAGACTGTCACAACCCCCCCTTAGCCTTACTTTACAGCACTGGAAGGACAGCCTGAGCCTAGATTGTCAGGTTTTAGGAACTTGCTTGTTTGTCAATTATGAAATTGCCACTGACCACCTGTGAGTGGCCCCAGTTAGATTTCAGCCTTGGGCCTTGGCTCAGGGGGTCTGAGCGTGGGGGAGAACCTGCCAGTCTGAGGGGACGGCCGCTAGGGATTTTTCTTTTCCCTTGCCCCAGATGACTGGGAATTCTCCTCCGCCTTGGAAGGCCCCTGGGTCAACGTCTGCAGGAAAAAAAAAAAGAAAAAAAAAAAAAAAGAAAAAATCCTCCGGAGGTAAATAGGGGGTTTGAGCCCCCTGGTAAGTGAATGGTGGTGAAATGTCGCCCCATTCACTGAGACTTGATTTTGTCTTTGTGGCCACTTGGTTGTATTGTTAACTTTAGTATGTGTTTGTTTTATGTTTTCTGGGGTAGGAAAGTTCTGGGTGAGTGTGACAGGCTCAATCAGCAGCCTCTGGATTCAGCTTGCTGAGTGAGAACAGCACAGAGTTCCAGTAGGGATAAACGGGGGCTCATTAGTCCCCAACTCAGCCTTCAGTTCTTGTCTAGTTCTGTTTTAGAATTGGTACCAGTTTTAAATGTGGATCCTTGGTTTTTGTGTTTATCTGTGTTTTTGTTATTTATTTAAACATCTCTGGGGGAATAAAAGTTCCAGCTGGGCTGGGTCACAGACCTGCTACGCCCACCCTCCCTGTGAGGCATGGAAGGTTACTGGGCTAGTTTGGTTCCCTTCAAGCCTCAGGCTGCATTTTCTCCTTGTGCAGGCTGCTAGCAGGGAGGGTGTAAAAGGCTGTGTGTCTGGTTTGGACTTTTTCAACTAGTCCTGACAATGTAAAAATCTGGCCAGTTTAGTTTTAGGTGACCCCCTCCCCCAGCCCTCCTCCTACAGAAGGGATTCAAAAGACTAATTAGTGAATTGCCTTGCTAGATAAGCAAGCTCTGGGAAAATAAAGCCCAACAAAGGTACCTAGTTAAAAGAAATACTGTCTTAAATTTTTGTTTAAGAACTTTAAAAGGTGTACGTACGACTGATTTTGATTTTTGCGCGCTTTAAGATCTGTGTGAGTGCTTTGTGTGTGTCTGTGAACATGTTCAAAGATAAGAATTGTCAGCATGCTGTAACAATTGGGTGAGTTTAAATTTAAAATTCAAAAGGTTATGAGGTTTGGACATTACCAAAGATTTTAAAAAAATCTTCACATTGTTTTAAATGGCTTTGTAAAGATTCTTTAACTTGCAAATTAGAAAATCTGGTATTTTAAAAGACTAATGTTTTAAAATGCATAAGACTGTTTATACTGTAATCAAATTATCTGGCTTAACAAAAATGCATTGGCAGTTTGAGATCTAATTCCCTTGGCTAAAATTTGGAGATAAATATTAAAAATTTAAATGTAAAGGTTAGTTTAACACTGTCAAAGATGTTACCTGTTCTGTCTGTCTAAAACTGTATTTCATTCGAGAACCAAGAGAAGAGATGGAGAAAAGAAACCAACAGAAGACCTATCTTTAGGGGTAAGGGGTGAACAAGCAGAAGTGCAGTTCAGCTGGCCATGCATGGTGGGACAGGCCCTGGGAAGAGTCCACGCAGGGTGAAAGAGGGTAAGCTGGCACAAACGCAGTTCATCTAACCCTAAAGAGTCAGATTGGGTGTGCCCATTCCATAGAAGGGGCCGAACGGCCCATCTTCGTTCTCTCTTTTCTCTGCAGTCAGACACTGAAAACATGATGGTTAAAATAAGTGATGTGATGACCTGATTAGTATTGCTAAAACTTCCCCTTGGATGTGTTAACATTAAAATTAAAAAGGCCTTAAAAAGAGGGCCAAAAGGTTATTTGTATAATGTGGCTTACTTTCAATTATGTTCTACAATTAGAATGTTTTTAAAAGTTATAGAGGTGTTAAGTCTAGCCTCGTGGTATAATGATGGTGACTGTAATTTTTGCATTAAGGAAAAATTGTCATTTGAGTTTAAAAATCTTAATGTGTGTCTGCTTTAAAACAAGCAACCAAGAGGCAATGAGTGACACTTGGCCTCAAGATTTCAAGGGATCTTTTCAAAACGCAAATGAAAACTAAAGTATGAAATATTAAAGGTGATTAATAAGAGGCTTTTAAAAAATTAATTAAAAAATGGATTTTTGGATATAAAGTTTAAATGTAAAATTGTTCTTGACATTGGCCTCAATGTGCACAAAGGGAAAAATTAAAATTACCAAAATAATTGCTATTCTAGTTTGCTCTTATAGGTTTTTTAAGTTTCCAGCAAGCCCAGAGCAAAGCACAGAGGATTCTTACAAGTTTGTCAGATGTAACTTTGACTCTTAATAAGTTTCAGGTAAGAGCATGCTTAAAAGCTACTTCTATGTTGACCACCTTGTTGCTTTTAATTGGAGTAAAGTGGCCTTTCATAAGACGCATTGATCTGCAAACTGGTTCGAAGCCAGCCCGGGCAGACAAAGGTCCCTGTGAGACTGTCACCTCTCTTCAGCCAGCAGAGTACTAGCCCTGGACTAAAGAGTCAGGGGACAGTACTCAAGCGCCAAGCTCAAGACTCATAGTGGCAGAGTACTAGCCCTGGACTGAAGAGTTAGGGGACAGCATTCAAGCCCTGAGTCTGGGACTCAAAGTGGCAGAGTGCTAGCCTTGAGCTGTAGAGCTGAGGGACAGTGCTCAGGCCCTGAGTTCGAGTCCAGCAACCAGCTAAAGGGAAATGCCAATGAGGCATTTATCCCAATGTGGAGAAGACACTCCTGGGACAAAAGCAATGGAGGAGCATCCAGAGGCAGTAAGCCACTGCTTGGATGGCAGAAATGTCAGATCTTAGTGTCATTTGTGCGTGGCCTTTCAAAACTGGTCAGAGCCGGGAGGTCATAGGAAGATAGTTTGGAAGCATGCCTAATGTTCATGACTACCTTGTAAGAGACAGGAACTTGCCAATCCTCTATGATAGTAAAAAGCTAATGTTATAAAATGTGGGGGATAGTTTAAATCTCAACCCCTTTATGTGCCAAAAAGCTTTAATTGATTGGCTGACACTAGTTACATGAAGTTCATCTGCTCAGGAAAAAGTTTGCAAACCTGAGTGTGTTTCTATTGATATCTGTCTAAAGGCCTGCAAAGGTAACTTAGGCATCTTAGGCATTGTTGAGATCACATTCCTAAGCCATCTAGGAAGATGCTTTTGCAAACCAGAGTGCTGAACAAGCTACACTGCTGTAACTGGAGAAAAGGTCTGTGCAGTTGTCAAATGTTAAATATTGTTCTTAATGACATCTAACCCTGATGGCCTCTTTGTAAAATAGGCTAAGGTTATAGGTTCCTGGCTAGGTAAGATCAACGCCCCTGAAGTCAGCTTGAAGAAGTTACAGAAGATGGATCTTCGCCCTTCTACCCCCATTTTAAGATCAAGGGTCCAGAGTCAGTTTTGGAAAAATGAGGCAAAATAGACAAAATAATTCTTTTAAAGGCATAAAAAATAGGGCTGACAGTTGTTGATATGCAAGGTGTGGAGACTGCATCTGTCAGAGATGGTTACAAGACTAAGCCTTCTGAGCCTTCTGTGTCTATTTACAAAAATAATCTGGTTAGTAAAAAAGTTGTGATTTTGGTAAATTGTCCTGGGCTATTGTTTAATGATCTTAAAAACCAGCAGGATCAAAGCCTGCCAAGCCTATGCAATGTATCCTTAACCAGTCTGTGTAGGAATTTACAGCCCAGCATGAGGTGTGACAGTCCCTTGGAGCCACTGAGAGATCCTGCTGCTGCTGCTGCTGCATACCCTAATGGTTAAAGTTCAACGACTGCCTGACAGTCACCTGGAGAAACTCCTGCCTAAAGGTTCCATCACCTCAGTCCGCTTCCTGGTTGACTGCTGCTAAATCTACGATCTTGTCGGACATTCTTTTGGGTGATATCCAAAAACCCTCTCTTCCCACAGTGGATATTGGGGACAAGGATATCATTGGCTTACTTGTCTTAGGCACTTCAGTGCATAGTGACTGGAAATCCACTCTATGGTCACAGCCTAGTTTGGCTCTGGTATGGTAATAACCTGAGTGTGTTATCAATGGAGGTAATACTCTTAGCCTTAAAATCTAGCAAGCTTCTACATCACAGTGGTGCCTTAAGGCTGTTCTAAGATAAAGGTTCCGCAAGCAAAAGGAAAATTGTGCAGTTTTAAACTACAGCTACAAAGATGCTCAGGGATTGTAAAGAAAGAGGGTGGTAAAGAAAGCCTTGGAAAAGGGATTGTAAAGAAGGTAGTAAAGAAAGCCTTGGGAAAGGAATTGGGGAAAAAATTGATATCCACTTTGGATAAGAAAGGATTTAAAAAGTAAGAATTGTCTTTAAAGAAGACAAACCTCAGAAAGTTTAAGTATGTAGCAAATGGTATGAGTATGTCTTAAAATTGGAGCTTACAAGTACAGCTGGTACAAAGGATCATGGAACAAGTCCCCATGGTTCGCTACCCTGTTATCCTCCCTAATGGGACCACTAATACTATTAATGCTAATTCTTACCTTAGGTCCCTGCATTATAAATCGCCTGATACAATTTGTAAAAGACCGACTATCGGTCGTACAGGCCCTAGTACTAACCCAACAATATCATCAGCTTAAATTAACGGAGGAAACGTCGGGTGAATGAAGGATTTCATTCAGGCAAAAGGAAATGGGGGAATGAAAGACCCCAGCCCGTGCTTGCCCACTAGGTACCCCAAGAAAATTGCTGCCCCTTACCCTGCATACCTAAGGGGGTGGTGGGGCAGGATAAGTGCAGGCCGCTAACCAGGAAACGAAACCTCGAGCCTCTGAGTCACCGCCTGCAGACCCTAGCCTGACCCTAGTACATGCCTTAAAGCCAGACATTCCTAGAAAATAGCCGACCCACCTGTCCCTTCCTGTAAAACTTAACCCTAATGGCAGGGTAGGGCAGGATGTAATAAATCACTTGTCAAAATTAGGGAACAAACAGTTTCGGTGCATAACGACCCGCACAGACTTGTCCGGGCAAGTACCGACACGTCAGCTTCCCCCCCAACCCCACCTACCCCACCTGGCCAGCTTAACCTGTCCAATCCCCATCCTGAGCGTAATTTGAAAATAACCAATCATCCCCCTGTAACCATGCATCTCGCTTCTGTAACCTCGCTTCTGCTGCCCATAAAAGTAGGGTGCTTTCAGGCACTCGGCGCGCAAGTCTCCCGATAGACTTTGTCGCCCCGGGTACCCGTGTAACCGGTTCTCAGACACTTGACTCGAACCTTGTGGATCTCGTGGTTAAGTGCACCTGGGAGCCGAGGCATGCCCGAATAAACCTCTTGCTGATTGCATCCGCACAAGTGGTCTCGTTGTTCCTTGGGGAAGGGTCTCTTCTGATTGAAGGACACCCCAAGTCTTCGGGGGTCTTTCACTTGGAACTCAAAAAATTAAATCCCCCAACAACAAATCCTCAAAGAAACAACTGCCCAATAAATAAGTCATTTCTTTTTTTAATGGGACTAATTTCATAATTTATTGCATTCTGAGGAATATCTTTTATCAGGAAAGAGCTACAACATATATATATATGTATATATATATATATGTGTGTGTGTGTATATATATATATATATATATATAGTAGATAAGATTTTTAAAAAATATTGTAAAGGTGATAAAAGGTGGTTACAGTTAAATAAGGTGATGAGTACATTTCTTTTCAAACACTGTTACTCCCTCCCTCATTTTCTTTGCTTTTCTTGTTAATCATTCTTTGACTAGTCTCATTTCTAGGGCCCCAACTGGGTAAAAGAATACATGTTTGTCTGTCCACTTGTTTGATTACTTTTAGTGTACATTAGTTTTATAAGGGGAGTTCATTTTAATATTTCTATACATGTATACAATATGTCCAAATCAATCTCACCTCCTCTATCACTTTTCCTTAACCTCTTCCTTAAAACAATTTCATACATTCAAACAAACTGCTTCAACTATATTCATACAAATTCACCCCCTTTGTTATCCCTCCAAATGGTACTTACCCCTTCAACAGAGCCTGCTTTCTTTTCCTGTCACTATTTTTCAGTGTGCATTAATTGCACCAAAGTTGCACTATGAGAAGACATCATTATAATTCCCACCTTGCACTGTGCCTGGGCACCTAGTAAATGCTTAGATAAATGGATTGCATCATCCCTTTCCAAGAGGCTCCTAAAGACAATATATTGTTCCTCAGAGAACAGTTCTTAAATGATATTTAATAGATGTAAATGATTTTCCAAGCAACATCACACTTACTAATCACAATATCTCCAGCAAAATATTGTTTACCTAATTTAAAAAAGGCATCTACCAAAGCTCAGAGTGATTTAATAACTTTCTTGGTCCATTTATGCCCCACAGAGTTCTCCATTCACAAGCCTAATCCTCCTCATAATTGCTATGTAACTGCTAAGAGATCAATCAGTCTAACATGTGAATTGTTTTCTCATTTCCAACCTGAACATTGCCTTTATAAAAAAAATTTTTTATTGTGAAAATGTCGAAGAACATTGCCTTTTGCTTTTTATAGGTTTGCTGAAAACATAAATTAGGATTTGAATCATCTATTGGATTGGATGAGGAGGAAAAAATCTGTACTTCCTAGGTTTCTCTGCTTGGGATTCTTTAAATTGGAATGACAAAAGAGAGATTAACAAGAGGAAAATGAATAGAAGGCTACTATTATGTATACAGTAAACTATAATACATGGGAGTACTCATAGATGAGTAATTCAAAAGGTTTGGTTAGAACCAGTGTTTACATAACAACTGAAGAAGGAAAGGACACATTTTTACTGTAGTGACAAGACAAAGGAAAAAGACTGATGTGTCTCTAGGGGGGATAAATTGTAAGAAGGCAAATATATGTAAAACACCAATGAATAAAGGTTAAAATAAAGTTGGTTATATAGACTCCTCTGGTGGTGTCTCCAAATTTAGTTCTATGATTAGTTGACTTTCGTCCTTTCTGATAGAGAAAGGATAAAGGATATTGTATTAGACTTTTTGTCCCTGTAACAAAATGCCTGAGGATACAAGAAAATTAATTTAATTAATTTACTCATTGCTTTAGAGATTTTGATCCATAGTCTTTGGCTCCATTAAATCAGAGCCACCTGATCTGGGAGTACTCAGAGATGAGTAACTCAAAAAGTTTGGTTAGAATTTTTTGAATCATAGGTCAAAATAAACCTCTAAGTACTAATACTAATACTCTAATACTCTAGTATTTCATTATAGTGCCATGAAATTGACTAATGCAAGGATCAAATACCAGAACAGAGACATTGCATGCTCCAGAAAGAGGTGTGGCACCAGCCATTGGATACAGATATGAAGCATTTCCCTCTCCTTTTATTGGGTAATTGTATCATCTGCAACACAGGCTCAAAAGGGATTTCAGAGAAAATGCCTCATTACTGAGGTGACACAGGATCTGCTGACTCCATCTTCAGCAATTTCAAGAGAGATCTGTGGTTTTCTCAGTGGTTCCTGCACAATAAAAATCTCCCACTCAAAGGATTTAATTAGGCATCTACTGCTGTATAACAAATTACTCTATAATTTAGCTATTTAAAACAATAAACATTTATTGTGGACCAGGAATTTAGGAGCAGTTTAACTAACTGGTTGTGGCTCTGAATTCCTCATGAGGTTGTAATCATTCTAAGACCGGAAACTCTACCTCTCTGCTCACCAACATGGGTGCTGGTAGGACTCACTTCTTCACTGTCCATTAGCTGGAGACCCCATTTCCTTACCATAAGAGTATCTCTACAGCTGACTTCTTGCCTCTAGAACATGACTATTAAATTCTTTAAAACCAGTACTCCAAGAGAGATAAAGAAATCAAGATGAAAACCAGAGTCTTACATAGCCCAATCATCTCACAAATGACATAACCAGGCTTCTGTCATATTCCTTTGGCTACATAGAGTAAATATACAGTATTGACGTTAAGAATACCAGAAACCAGAGATCAACAGTGGCAATTTTGGCAACCAGCTATCACAAGTCCCTTTTCATCTTGCATAGGTAATAAAGTTGCCTTTTGAAATTCATATCAGTTTAAGGATGTTAAAATCAAAGTACTGACAGAATATGGAGTTGGTTACTATTTGGTTAGCATACCTGCAAATTGATAATTATGTCATATGCAGAATAAGAGATGTTTAAGGGATTAGCAGTGCTGTTATATCTAAAGATAAAACGGGAAGTTATTTATTAGTTTCCCTGGTTACAAAGGCATGTTTACCTTGGCAGAGAAAAGGGTAGGCATGTAAAAAAGCAAAGGCCTGGTTGGAATGTTTGTGCGTATGTGCGTTCATATACACATGTATGTGGAAGTACTTCTATGCTGCATATTTGACATACATCTTATAGATCGTTTGACTTAAAACTGTCTTCTCCAAACTTACTGATTAAAAAACAAACACTTCATCTTGCTATACCATTTTATAGTACTCACATTAACATCTATTTCAAAGGAGCATAACCTGAAATATCCACATGAGTTAGAACCATAGTTTAGATGGTTTCTGGGACCTTGATAATGCATTTTCTTCTGAATGAAATTTTGTCCTCACTCCCAGCTCTATAGAGTCCTTTTATTTCTTTGTTGGAATTTTATCTCTGTCACCTTTCCAATGGTTTTTCCTCACTTCCCCAAATCAAAACTAATTAGTACTATTTTTCAGAACTTACTTACACATCTAGTATGTTACTTATGCAGTTAAACACAAATCAGACCCCAAGAGATAAGGCATTCATTAAGGAAGAGGAAGCAGTACACCTTGTTCCTGAGCATCCAGTATGTTCCTGGGGGGAAAAGCTTGCATCAGAAAGTCTGTTCATTAACAAGGCTACCCTAAGAGAAGAGAATATAGACAGTTGTAAATACTAACGCAAGTAGAAGTGATTGGTTAGAATGAACAACATATCTGTGTTTTATACATACACAATTACATATACATTATATATGTAAACACACATATACAAAACTTGCATAGAAACAAAATATACAATAATTTCATAATAACCCTACCAAGTAACAGTAATACTTGTTTCATATTTGTCAATATCAGATCATATTTTCCCAATAATAACAAAAGCCATTAGCTACAATACTCCTCACACTTGAAGACAAAAGTTTTGAGATTTGCCTTTGGTGTCTAATATAGTCAACTCACTAAGTCTTAACTCACTAGAAAACTTGTAAACTAAATAAAAATTAAGAGTGGTTGTTTTATGGTGAATGTTCCAAATCTCTTGCCAGGATATGAGAACTATCTAGGTCAAAATGTTTTTCTGAATTCAAAATACAATAAAAGTCAACAGATTGACTCCATATCTCTTAGGGGTAAACAGTTTCATTCTTCCATATAATTTCCCTCTGGCTAACTTCCTAACAAATGCAGAAGTCCAGAACTTCTCTAGGTAACAGAGCAACCACTCCAAAAGAAAGGATACTTAGTGCTTTAGATAACAAATTCTGACAATGTTTACTTATTTATGTTATCTGGAGAATTTGTTATTTATTGTTCCCTTTGCTTTGCAAAAAGGGGAGGGATTAGCTCTCCCCACCACTCCCAGAGCCTTGGAAACAATACAGTTATGTTTTCACCACATCCAGAGATTTAGCAACAATAACAAGAACTCTCTTAAGTTGCCATATAGCCCTCAAGCAGGCATTGGTTTACCAAATGTGGGACTATAGGTTTTGTCTAAATCAGAAGATTCTCAGCTTGAGTGGTATTTGTGCTCTACAGAAAGAAACCAAAAATAGTGGGGAACAGACCAGAGAATTGGGGACTACACTAATAAACCCAGTCTAAAAATGAGCCTGTGATTACAGGCACTGAGCCATATGTTTAGCAAAAGACCAAAGTTGTTACATATATTTGAAAAAGAATAAAACAGATGAGATGGGTAGAAATAGAACAAAGGTTCTGAAAACTGATCCCTAAAAAGAATGTATATAGGAGTTCCAAATCAGCTTATTATAAGATGAACATGTCCTAAGAGAAAAGACTGGATCCCAAACAAGTAATATCAGCCAGGCATGACACTGAAAGCATTCTTTCCCATATATAACATAATTCCTTGAACTTCATACAGAACTGACTCTGAAATAGCAATAGTCTCTAAAATAGCTAAAATTCCTGTAGCACTTAAATCCAGAAGTTGTGAGCTCAAGGCAATCAAATCCAATTTCAAGAAAACATTAAAATAACTACATAGTTGTATGGGTGAAAGAATCTTCCCCTCTGCCCTCTGGTGGCTCAATAATTGAGTATGCTGAAATAAACTAACCTTAATAGGAGAAAAACTACATGCATTTGTATGTGTATAACACACACACACACACACACACACACACACACACACACACACACACGCACGCACACACACACCCCTGGAGGCCCACAGGTAAGTACCTAATAAAGCAGTGATTTTTATAAGCTTATATACCTTCTTCATAAGGGCAAAAATGTAAGGAAATGTAGGCAAATTAAAGGAAGAGTAATGATTTTATTTTTGTAATGTTATGTAAAAGTAGTGTTTCACTATGTAGCACAGGCTGGCCTTGAATGAATGATTATCCTGCCCTCACTTCCTAAATACTGGAATTTCAGGTATATGACAAGAGTAAATAAATGATTTTTTTAAAGACAGATGAAGAGCAAAGAATAGCTTGGGATCAAGTTCACCTGGGCTATAGTGTGTTGTCAATTCTAGTCTTCTTTACCAAAGTGGGAGACCTTGACTTTGAGTAGAGAAAAGAATTTCAGCCAAAGCACTTACTTGTACTTCAAGGAAGAGAGAGAGAGAGAGGTGAATAAGGCAGTCAGTAGAAGGTCCAAAGGGCCTTGATTCTGAGTCTGCTTATTTTAGTTCAAATTCTCAGCTTGTCAAAGTCCCACTTTTGCGGGTATCATTTTCTGAGCCCCAACAGAGTGTTACTGAATTTTATCATGTTGAATATACATAATAATTTTATTATGTAGAATATTTATTTAACCACAGCTAGAATTAAAACTTGTCAGTAGTATATCCTTGAAATTAAAGTCTTCATGGTCCATCCTTATAAAACACAATAAGCCTCTCTAAGAATTCAATACCTTGATTCCAGGAAAACAGAGATAATCAAAAGCTTTTATTGGGATATTATCATAATCAAGTGGCCCAACGAAAAAAATCTCAGTTATAAAATTATAGCCTCCTTGATATTAGCTTGTCCCTGTCATGTTCCTCTGGTCTCTGACCCAGTCTCACTCACTCTCGTCTTTTATGTACAAAATACTATTTCTCCATCTACCTTCATCCCTATCCATTTTTTTTAACTCTCACATACATTGATATTTGTGTGTGTGTGTGTGTGTGTGTGTGTATGTGCAAATACTAGGGCTTGAACTCAGGGTCTGGGCACTGTCCCTTAGATATCTTTGCTCAAGGCTGGCATCCTAGCACTTGAACACAGCTTCACTTCCAGTTTCTTGATGCTTAATTGGAGATTAACCAGTGGTTCCTCAGGTAAAATATATTTGTATTTATACTCTTCTTCAATATTCCTTAACTAAAGCAATCATCTTTCCCTGACAAGCTACCTTGTCTCTCACAACAAAGAAATATTTTTAAAAAGTATTATTCTATGTTATTTCTTTCTACCCTTGCTTAAAAACTCTCTTTTCAAATACATCTTGCTTCATACAAAGTTCTTTCCATCTATTCATTATTTGGAGTTTTTAGTATCTCTGTTAGTGATGAGTTCACAGCAAAAGTCAGCTACGCACATTATCCAAATTGATGTTTACCACCTTTGCCTCACTGAATCTTGAATTTGAGGCAGGATAGATAGGACAAGACCACAGGGAAATCTGAAAATAAACCAGAGTCAGGAACTGAGACTGAAGAAAGCAATAAAAAGTTGAAATGTTTTTATGTGAATAAAGGTCAGACTCAAACAGTAACTACTCCATTGGAAGTTGGCCATGGCAAAATAACCTTTTTATCTCCTTTTTACCTGGCATTTTGAATCAAAAGATTCTGATTTAGATAATCTAAAGAAGACACCCCTAAACAATTAAATTATTAAAATATTAAGTGCTAAATAATCTTTCTTTTAGAACATTAGAGCTTAAAATTATTCCTTTTGAGAAAGTAAACGTGTCCACTACATTCCTTTCTTTTAGTTGTTAAATGAGCTCAAAGATCCTTACATGAGCAATTTAATATGACCATAAAGGATAATTCCTTGGCCAGAAAGGTTTGGCCGAAAAGGTTATACGCATTTATCTCTACACTTTCACTAATAATACACCTACCTAAACCCTTGTCTTCATGCTTAGGAGCTTAGAAAAGTGATTAGTGGTTGCTAGGTGACATGACCACATATCTCGGTAAGGATTCAGGCTAAAATCCCCCAGCTCAAAATGGTATAAATATATCCAGGACAAGTATCACCATTTTGAGCCTCTTGCTTCCACCTCCTATGAGTAAGGGTCAGAGAATGTGTGTGTAAGGGGAGGGTGTTCCTTCCTCCTTTTCTGTTCCTTTCTGCTTTGCCTTGCTTTACTAAATAAATCTTTGATAGTCTTCCACTTTGTGAGTTTCCTCTTCTTGTGAAATTCTTTGAATTGCTTTTCACCATGGATTTCTATTTGCTTTTTACCATAATTTCAAGTTACTGTGATTTGCATGGGGTTTAGGAAGCTGAGTCAAAGATTCCCCTCTTCTCTCTTATTGTAGATCTTCCTCCCTTTCCTCTCTAGGAACAAGACTAATACAGAGGCCGGAAAGATGTGTTTGTTACTTTGTATTCATCTTAAGGGTCATGTCTGATGCTCCTATGACAAAAAGACACAATAAGAAGGGAAACACAACAAATGCGCTTAATTTTACATGATATGGTCTGTGTGGTTGCATTCCCTCCTCCTGGAAGAAGAATCCCTCTGGAATGAAGATCTTCAAGGGAAAGGGAGAAAGTGACCCTCCCAGGTTTTGTGAATGCTTTGGGAGGAGAGATCTGGCTTTGTAGAAGAGGGATTCTGATTTGTGTGGCTTATTTAGAGGGGAAAAACAGGAGACAGGAATGCAAAAGAAGATCAGAGAGGGACTTTGCTTCTGAGGCTTTTCAATTTCCTTTAGTTGAAGTATCATATTTCAAGGTATTATGCTCTGAGCTCTAACATTAACATGTACTAATGAGTCTAACCAGTCAAATAGGGTAAATTTTAATAAGAAAGGAAATTAGCATGATTATAAAGGAAGAAAAATGTCATTATTCACAAACAACATGATTACATGATGAGTAAATTTAGCAAGGACACAGGTAAAAGTCAATATACAAATATCAATTCTAGTCCTCTATACTGAGAAATATTGCAAAATAAAAATTTTAAGAAAATGATCACACTTATACTATCTTTCAAAAGTATTAATATCAGAACAAATTTAAGGCCATAATAATGACTGTGAGAGAACAGCAAAGAAGTTTGTTGAATGCTAGTAAAATTTAGTAAGTGGTGTCATTTGAGTCTCAGAATTTCTTTTCATAGCTCTCATTTCCTTGAGACAGGGTCTTTCTATGTAAGGCAAGCTGACCTTGAACTCAACAATCTCCATGATTCTGATACTTAAGTACTTGGATTTCAGATGTGTACAACCCTATTCAATTCTTTTTTTTTTTTTCTCTCAAAACATTAGTACAATCCTGCCTGGTTTTGTGAGCATGCTATTATATTATTTTTAAAAATTATTTCTTGGCTGGGAATGTGGCTTAATGGTAGAGTGTCTAGCATGCACTGGATCAATTCCTCAGCCCTGGGTTCAATTCTTCAGTACCATTTAAACAGAAAAAGCCAGAAGTAGTGCTGTGGCTCAAGTGATAGAGTGCTAGCCTTGAACAAAAGAAGTTCAGGGACAGTTCCCAGGCCTGAGTTCAAGCCCCAAGACTGCCAAAAACAAATTTTTTCTTGCTTACATTCTTTTCCCTTGTTTATTTTCTAGCTTTTGTTTTGTTTTGTTTTGTTGTGAAAATACCATACCTCCCTTGGTTTTTATCCTACTAACTGCTGCCAGGTCAATATCTATTAGCATTCCGGTTTAAAAAAAATGTATTAATTAAAACTGGAAAATAAGTATATCAGCTACTTCATACTCAAGGTTTATCTTTCACTATTCCCTTTTTCTCAATGAATATCTGAGTTAAATTAAAATCTTTACTATTTTTTGAGTATATCCTTTTATTTATCCAAGTCTTGAACAATGTTCTCCTATTTAGCATAGCTGTCTCCCATTTCTGTCTGTAAAGCCTCTGGCTAACCTTCAAAATAAAAGTCATTTCTTTATTCCACCTTGGATATGGTTTGGAACACCTCATAAGTACTCAGTAAATATTCATTGACTATCTTATAAATAATTAGCTCCATGTTTTCCAATGGAAGATGAATATAAGATGCTAGCAAACTTAAGAAGTTAGGATGGATCCAGGAGAGACTTCAGTCGTATCCCCCATATTAACACTTAAATCTGTGAACCCCAAAGGACCACAGATTTAACTCTCTGTACATCACCTTGAGAATTAAATTAAATTTTAAAAATTGAAAGGTCATTTCCCTAGTATACATGCAAAGTAATATAAAACATACCAGGCTTAACAAATTTCTGACCTACTCACATAACTCAATGGCACAAGATGACAGTATTTAATTTGGAATAAAGTTCCAAGACACTTTTGATTTGTTTTGTACAAAATAATCTCTTATCTCGAAGAAAAAAAGTGCAGATGTCCAGCTTATTAGCATAATAGAAGAACTGCCTTCGGATTCCTATAACAGTCATTCTTTTAATTCCAAGATATTTCCAGTTGGGATGGAGCCAGAGGATTCTTTGATGGCATTGCATTTCTATTTGTTTTCCTTTTCAGAAAAATGTTTCAACTTACAAAAGAACCACAGAGTAATATAAATGAATAAAATATATTTGTATATATTCACCTAGTTTATCAATTATTATTTTACTACCTCCTGTCATTAACATTCAACTTGGCTATAAGAAGAAAAATCAACAAGAAAAAGTAAATTATAGCCAGGCATGGTGCCATATATTTGTTATCTCAGCACTCGGGAGGCAGGAGGATGGTGAATTTGAGGCCAACCTAAACAACTTCATGATACCCTGTCTCATAATATAATAAAGAAAAAAGTCCTGATGTCTGTAGCTCAATGGTAGAGTGCTTGCCTAGCAAAGTTCTAAACTTCAGTTCTACAAAGAGTAAAGTAAATTATTATATGTGGCAATGTCAGAACAATGTCAACAATGTGGGATTTTCTGAAGAACCAACAATTCATGTGAGCAAAGCATTTCGTATATTCATTTTTCTTTATGCTAGTACTGGAGCTTGAACTCAGGGCCTCACACTCTTGGGTTTTCTACTCAAAGCCGGCAGTCTATGTCTTGAGCCACAGCTCCACATCAGGATTTTGCTGCTTAATTGGAAAATCTCAAAGGTTATCCTGCTGGGTTGGCTTCAAAGCATTGTCCTCAGATCTCAGCCTCCTGGGTAACTAGGATTACAGGCATGAGCCAGCAGCATCAGGCTTTCATTGACATATTGTAAGCATTCTGAAAACAGTCAGGTTTAAAGAAATACAGCTTTGAACATACTCTGGTATTGTCTTCCAGCTCTGTGCAAAATCATGCACAATTAATGATACAGCACAGTAGGAAACAAACAAAATGAACAAAACCATACACATGTACCACAATTATTTATTTATATTCCAGATTGGTTCACAAAGGATTTAAGGTTGCTTTCAAAAAGACATACTGAACAAAAGGAAACAAATGAACCCTTGACAAACGAGTTAGTCATAAAGTAAGAAAATCAGAGGTAGTATTGGAATTGTCAGAACACAATAACCTAAAAAGAGTTGCAACAATTTATTGGTTTGTTTTCTAGCTGTCAAACATAAAGGAAATATGATAATGAACAAGACTCACTAAGTCTATAATTAAAGACCAAAGTCAGTTTTTCCTAGGCAATTGGATCATTTGGGACATGGGAATTGGAGAGCAGTTTTTTTCTATGGGTCTTGGAAGAGGCTACTGGCAAATGCCATGGAAGACCCGTATGGTGAGTTGTGACATGTATAACTTGGCTTCTATCACACTTAGTCACATAGCATAATGCCCAAGTCACATTTAGGAATAGCAAACTGACTGGTTATTATGTACTAATTAAAGGAACAGAAACTTCCAGCTCTGATGATTTTTTCAAAACAGATAGGCAGACCCAGAGTACTTGAGTGAGCTGAGCTGACTAAAGAAGATAGACGGGAAAAGGAAAAGTTCAAGAGTGACATACAAAGGGTTTTTTCTTAGCAAAAACATTGATTTTCTGTCAAATTATATGTAAGAAGATTTTAATTCTCCAGAGGCAGTTTTCAAGAAACACTAACTTACCCAGTCAAATAACATATAATCTCCATCCTCTCCATAATAACACATCAAGTAGAGCAGTTGGTAGGAATTTAGGAAAACATACTCTGTTATTGTATCTACATCAATATACAGTAGACCTAACTAGGTTGGGAAGTTTCCAAAGGAAAATATCACAATCTTTATTATCTCTTTCATTGTTATAATTTCATATTAATGATGGAACAACTACAACTTGTTCAGATGTTCCTGACAATAGTTCAGAAAGGTCAAGAAACTAGGAATGCACATGGCTTCTCTCCTTTCTAAAAATAACCTGTGCTTCATGGATCCTTTCTACTGAGTATTCACTGAAAATTAAATTTAACATGAAGCAAACGTTTTATCTTAACATACACAACACTGTCAGTTATCATATAATCTAGTCATTTATCCAATATATTTGTGGGAACCATTCTAGATCCTGGGAGTTAACAATGAACCAAAGAGTCCAAATGACTACTTACGTTCAGGTTACAGAAGAAAGACAGCAAATAAATATATCTCTGATGATACATGCTATAAAGAAAAATGAAGTAAGGGAGATAGAGATGAAAGATAGTTATCAAGCTGACTTACACAGAATGCTTGAGGGAGATTTACTTATGATGCACATTTGAGCAAAGATCTGAAGACAGAAACATGCTTAATCTGCTGGAAGGATAAATAGCAGGGAGGTGATTAAGGTTGGGGCAGAGAGTCAAGGATCTAGTGATGTGAGATGTAATGAAGGTTCATGAGAATATGGCCAAGGTCATGATTTTAGTTTAAAGGACACAAAATGGCTTTAAGGAATTTGAAGAAAGGAATTCTGTAATCCAAATTAGGTTGTTGTTGGCTTACTTTTTGTGTTTATTTGGGTTTTTTTTTTTGAGACAAAGTCATTCTATGTATGCCAAGCTGGCCTCAAACTCACAATCCTGTTATCTCAAGCTCCTGAGTACATTGGGATTATAGATTTGCATCACCATGCTTGGCCTTGACTTGTTTTCTAAAGGAATAGACTGGCTTCTTTGAAAGTAATACTAGTCTGTAGATCGATAGCAAAGACAGAAGCAGAAAAACTATGTAAGAAGTACTTACAATAATCTACACAACAGATGATAGCTGGTTGCTTCAAAGCAATCAGTAGTAGACAGACATTATAGGATTTTCTATTATGTAAACTTTGAAAACAAAGTGTCAAGTTTTCTGCTTGAGCAATTAGAAGCCTGGAGCTGTCACCTGTATGGGGAAAACTGCTGCTGGAGGAGCACATCCTGGGTTTGGGGCTGTGGATGAAGTATAGTAAGTTTGAGGTACATACAAGTCAGGGTTCTAGAAGGAACAACATGGGACAGTACATTAGGTTAAGTTGAAGAGAAGCATAACAATGAAACTCTTTAATGAAGGTACATAGGAAAAGCACAACTGATAGTGCAAGAATTCCAAGAGAAAATCAGCTGGACTATTTCCAACCTGTGCGGCTAAAGAGAGAAGGAAGCAGACAGATGCTGTGTGGGACTGTATAAGGGGCTGAGGAATGGCTAGATTCTTTCTTTAAAATGCAGCCTGATTTTAGCAAAGCCTCATGGCAAGTGATTAGTTGAATTGCCATGTAACCCAGGGCAGAGGGAGAATGCAGAAATGGTGTTTCCATCAAATACTATCATTAACTGTAGAATCACTGACATTTTTGTTATATTAAAAAGTAGGTTATGGAATAATTGGCAAGCATTGCTCAACTGCATGCAGCTGAATTAAAATAATTTCTGTTCTTCAATGCAGAAAACTCTCAATAATATTTCCACTCACTGCCTGAATATCTGGCACAGACAATGTAATAGGAGAAAGAAGGATATGCTTGACGAGATTTTTTTTTAATATCCCAACAGCAAATAACATCTTTGGGCACTGTTGTTTAATGATCATAATTACAAAATTAACAGTGATATAACACAACCCATAGATTTTATTTGAAATTTACCAACTTTTACACTAAAGTCCTCTTCTTTTCCCAGGATCTAATCTTGGATCCTATAGCAGATTTCATTTTAATAACTCCTTCATCTCCAGTCTGGGAAAGGTTCTTAATCTTGTCATTCATCATCTTGACAATTTTGATGGATACTAAATAAGGAAAACATCACTAAAAATGTATTTTATAAAATGTCCCACAATATGGGCTTGTGTGGTATATTCTTGTGATTTTATTGCAGTTATTTATTTTGGAGCAAAGAATAACACAAAGCTACAAAGCTATTGGCTCTTTTAGTTTGTCATGTCATGTCAGTGGATATAGGATGTCAGTATGTGTTTTTATATTGTTTTTGAGATGGAATGTAGATGACTGCATAGCCATAGCCCAGGTTGTTTTTAAATCAAGTCTTCCACCTCAGCTTCTCAGTTGTTAAGATTACAAGCATGAGCCACCATACTCAGGTCATCAACATATTTTATTACTGCTAATGATAATCTTGTCTGTAGCATTTATCATACCATAAAGTTTTTTTCTCTTTTCATACATTTTAGAAGAGATACTTGAAGAATATGTTTACTCAAGCATAGTAACCATTGCCTCCAAAATCTAAAAATGTTTCTCTCCAATGTTGCTTTCCTAGTACACTACCCTGTATACTAATCTAACATAGATTTAGTTACTGTAGAGCAATAATCTCTATGTGTGTTCCATATCTCTAGAGCAAGAAGGTAAGTCTTTCATTCTCCAGTGCCATGGAATGCAATAGTCCTTAGTTTATTGAACCACTTCCTAGCCAAATAACCATGGGAAAGTTGCTATGTGACTTGTGTGCTTTACCAACAATTCCCATATTTGGGGATGCTGTTCAAATCACTTTACCAGTGTACCTACACAACTAGAGTGAGAAAGGACTCTGAAGCTGGTCTAGGTTGTCGTATTAGCTTCCTTGTTACTGAAGCCTTAAGAGTGAAGCATACATAAGGATATGTGAAAAAGTCTTTGGCAAATAGGGATTGTATATGAGGCTTCTTAAAAATCTCCCTTAGGATTATTGTGAGTTAACGGAGTTAATGCATTTAAAGTGCTTAGAACAGTGACTAGCACAAAATCCCCAATCAATAAATATTAACTCTCATTTATTATTTATTGAAGGCACTCTTTACAATCTCGTTAAATGAATGGATGAATCAATAAGTAAGATCAAGAAGAAAAATTTGCTTTTATACATAAAAGAGTCTAGCTCTCAGGTAATATCTAGCAACTACACCAAGCTTAGAATGCTGAATGAGTTTTAAAACACTGTTTCTGTTTGTTCATTTGTTTATTTGTTTTATATTAATGCTGGGGCTTTGAATTCATGGGTGATGCCCCTTAGCTTTTTCACTCAAGGCTGGAACTCTACCACTTGAGTCACACCTTCACTTTCACCTTTTTGGTAATTGATGATAACAGTCTCATAGACTTTCCTGCCTCGGGCTGGCTTTGAACTATGATCCTCATCTCAGCTTCTGCCTCTGGCTCTTATTTGTATGTGGGGGTGTGGTGTGATGTGTGTGTGTGTGTGTGTGTGTGTGTGTGTGTGTGTGTGTGTATGTGTCTACAGGCACTGGAACTTGAACTTAGGGCCTGGACTCTGTCCTTTACCTTGTTCCAGTCAAGGCTGGTATTCTACTAGTTGAGCCACAGCTCCACTTTCAGCTTTTTGGTAGTTAATTGTACATAAATGTCTCATATACTTTCCTACCTGAGATGGGCTCAAACCTCTTCAGTAGCTAGAATTACAGGTGTGAGCCACCAGAGTCTGGCTGTGATTATTATTTAAATAAAAAAATTATATCACTTATCACAAGCTAGCAACACTAAATATGAATTACCGGTGATGTTATTACATTTATACACAGTAATGATTACATTACAAATGTTTTAAAATCTCAGAAAAAGAGGCTGGAGGAATAGCTCTGAGTTCAAGTTTCAGTGCTTCAAAAAAAATAGAAAAAAGGAAAATCTAGACTTGGCAATGTTTCTTATTATTCAGAGCTTCTGCTTTTTCTAGATAGAAAACTATCTCTAAGTCACTAACAGCAGAGACTTGCTAAACACTAGACAATAGCAGAAGCTCATTAAACAGTCAAGTCCACCTAGTCTTTTTTTGAAAATTGGTTTCCAAAGTAAGGTAAAGTGAGGTGCTTACATTTCAGAAGAGTGTGCGACAGTACATTTGGGGAAAGAGATAAATATTAGAATTTCATGTTACATCTATGTATGCATAAAAAGGATTAGTGAAAAATGTGCCACTACTTACTATGTGGTGCCTTCCTTTGATCCTTAAGTCTATTTTATCTACCAGGCTGGAGTTATGGGCTGCATAATGTTCAGTACCTCCCTTCTGGGCTTGCATAATATAGCATGTTACAGTGGATTGCTGTTTACACCTACACAGTTAAGAAGATTAATGGTTCCTTTCATTTGATGAACTAAACAAACCCTCACAAGGTATTAACAGGCTAGAAATGATTTCTTCTGAATGGATGGATAGGTAGATCAATCAATTGATCAAGCAAAACTTCAGGTAGCACTAACGTAAGCTCAAGCAAATAAAACACTACAATTACTGTTAAATCTTCTATTCCTAGTATGAACACTTCATAAGATAGAAAATCAGATTTAAAATAAATGACTTGAGAAAGTGGAGGTGTTATTCAAGTAGCAGAGCACTAGTTTTGAACAGAGAAACCAAGCAATTTTGCACAGTAACAGAACACAAAAAAAAATTAAAAATGATTTGATCAGATCTGGGGTTAACTTCTATTAACAAACCAGCAGCTCAATAAGGAAATATAAAATATGGATTTATATCTGTTATAAATTATTATTAGCATAATTAATAAACCTGTCCCAAAGTGTCAATATTATATCATATAACCCTTGGGAAGGATTATTTCAGTTATAGTACTCACTGAAACCAAAGCTGTCAAAGAACTAAACTTTAATCTAGGCTTTGAGTCACTTTATTATAATGTTAAACAACTTTCAAAATTATTGTGGTAAGTGTGTAATGCCTTATAAGCCCACCACTCCAGAGACTGAGACACAAGGATCAAACATTTGAAACCAGCCTGAGCTCCAGAGCAACAGCATGACTCAAAACAAATGAAACAACTACTTAGATCTGTAATAGAATTCTTTAACTTATGCAGTAGCTGGAGAGATTTACTATATACATAAACATTCAATTTTTACAAGTTAAATGATAATCTTAATACTTAATAATAGAGAAGTGGAAAATCATAGTACTATATAATAGAATATGAAGCTTTTTTTGGGGGGGAGGGGTCCGGTTGTGGGGCCTGAACTCTGGGCCTGGGCGCTGTCTCTCAGCTCTTCAGCTCAAGGCTAGCGCTCTACCACTTGAGCACAGCACCACTTCTGGCTTTTTTCTTTTTGCTTATGTGGTGCTGAGGAATTGAACCCAGGGCCTCTGGCATGCAAGGCAAGCGCTCTACCAGAGCCACCTTCCCAGCCCTAGAATATGAAGCTTTTTAAATCATAGTTAAATAAAAATCTGAAGAAAGTGGGGCTGGGAAGGTGGTAGAGCGCTTGCCTTGCATGCATGAGGCCCTGGGTTCGATTCCTCAGCACCCCATAAGCAAAAAGAAAAAAAGCCGGAAGTGGTGCTATGGCTCAAGTGGTAGAGCACTTGCCTTGAGCTGAAGAGCTGAGGGACCGTGCCCAGGCCCAGAGTTCAGACCCCACGACCGGACCAAAAAAAAAATCTATAAAAAGAAATTCTAGACTACTTCCGGAAATGAGAAGACTTCCCATGTTCATGGATAAGCAGAATTAATATTGTGAAAATGGCTGATCTACAAATTTAATTGGGTGATCTACAAATTTAACATAATCCTCCATCAAAATCCCAAGTATGTTCTTCACCAAGATAGAAAAAAAACAATAAAAATTCATATGGAACAACAAAAGGCCTCATATAACCAAGCAATTCTAGGTGGGAAAAAAGACAATACTGGTAGTATCACGATCTCAGACCTCAAGCTCTGCTACAGAACTGTAATAACAAAAACAGTTTGGTAGTGGCAAAACAGGCTCAAAGATCAATGGAACAGACTAGAAGGCCCAGAAATAAAGCCATATATTTACGGTTATCTGATATTTGACAAGGGAGCCAAAGACACATGATGGAAAAAATGAATAGCCCCTTCAATAACTGGTGCTGGGAAAACTGAACATCCATATGTAGAAAAATAAAGTGGATCCCTGTTTGTTATCATGCACTAGTATCTACTCAAAGTGGATCAGAGACCTCAACATCAAACCTGCAACTTTGAAACTACTGTAAGATGGAAGAGGAGAAACATTAGAACTTAGGGATACAGGTAAGAACTTGTTTTGCCAATCCTGGGGCTTGAACTGAGGGCCTGGGCACTGTCCCCGAGTTTCTTTTTCTCAAGGCTAGCATTTTACCATGTGAGCCACAGAGTCAATTCTAGCTTTTTCTGTTTATGTGGTACTGAGGAATTGAACCCAGGGCTTCATGCATGCTAGGCAAGCACTCTACCACTAAGCCACATTCCCAGCTCCAGGTAGTAAATTTTTAAAAAATAGTACAAAGGGTACAGTACAACACCTTAATAACAATAAAATTCTATTAAAATCATAGTTAACATGTGTGTCTATGTTGAAATATATTTGTAAGTATAACAATATACAAATATTTACATTTTTAATTTGTAACAATTTTAGCAGCATTTATATGTTAAAACTATGATTGTTAAACTGATTACAGGCAACTATATTTTTTATTTTTGCTTTTTAGGGAGATAAAATCTTACTATATTGCCAGGCTCATCTTGAACTCCTGAGCTCAAGCAGTCCTCTTGCCTCAGTAACTGGGACTTCAAGAACATCCTACTGTGCCTGGCTGGACAATATTAAAAGTAAATAAAAATTCCAGTTTATGTAGAAACTAAAGTGTTATGAATCTTTTCTTTTCAATTATTACTATTATTATTGTGACACTGTATAGTTTAGAAATCAAAATTAAAGGGAAAGTGAGCCATATAACATACCTACTTTGTACATTAGCTTTATCAAATGTACTACAGCTGAAAATACATTTGACTCTTTATAACCTATGAAATGGACTTTAAACAAACTCAGACCACATTGTATAACGTGATTCGTCAACCTCTGTCTTCAGCTACCTGTCATTCATCCCTTGTACTATAGGCTCCTGCCATTTTGAAGCTAAAACGCACCCACTCCCACCTCACAAGCCCACATTTCTCTGTGGCTGGGCAGCACATGAACCTCTATCCAAACACCCTTCAGTACAGTCCTTACTTAGGAAATTTCTGATCCTCATCTGCATGATCACTCCTGATTTCTCAGTTTGGATTCCCTGCTATGGCTACACAGTCTCTTGCTATTACTTTTATACTTGTCTTGGTTACCTACTAGAGAGCAAGTACCTGGAAAGTAAAAAAAGTATCCTTCTCTTTTTGGTGCATCCCAACACCTAGCTCAGCGTGAGGCACATAAATAGACTGAGAGACACATAAACAAGGGACTGATGTTTCAAGAAGTGGTTAGAGACTTGCTCATTTTCTATGTGTTTCTGATGCCTGGGTAACCTTTCCAAACTCTGCACTTTTTCTTATGAAGCCAATAAAGAGGGCTAGCAACATGCAAATTAAAATTTGACTCCTACAGACTTCCTACACAGAACTTCTCAGAACATATTTGCACTTTAAGCAATATGTAACTATGGTTTATTAGCTTGTATATCCATTTTTAGGCAAATCAAGATCCTCCTGTCTTTGCCACCCAATTGCTAGGATTACAGATATGTACCTCTGGGTTTATATAGCTTATTGAGTCTGTTTGCTATCCATTAAATAGCTATTAAATGTGTACAGTCTTTAATCAGCTACATCTTTAGTACTACTTCAAATTTTCTTCTCTTGTTTCTTCTTCCTTCCTTCTTTCCTTCTTTCCTTCCTTCCTTCCTTCCTTCCTTTTCTGCATTTCTTCCTCTTTTTCTTTCCATTCTTTCTTTCTTCCTTTCTTTTTTCTTTCTTCTTTCCTTCACAAGTTCTATAGCCCAAGATGACCTCAAACTCAATTGTCCTGCCTTAGCCTTTGCTAAAACATGTGATGCACTTATTTCCTGATCTTAGTAGCATCTGACTCTGTTTCAACTACCTTTGTAGCCAACTGAGGCAATCATGAAAGTATACTTTCATGCATGGTTAGCTGACACTCTCCAACTGTTAATTCCTCAGCTTTCAAATTGTCATGCTGATATTCCCTAGAGACACTCAGCCCTGGATATTTGGGAGTTGGTTGAGACTGTCAAATCTGCATCTGACCAGAGGCTCTCTCTCCCCCTTCTCTTCTTTTCTCTTCCCTTTCACAGATTTCAGGTATTCATTATCATTTGAAAGCTTTCTCTGCATGATCTTACTTCCTCTCTCTTCATCTTCCATAGGCATTCCACCTTCAATAAGCCTCATACACTTCTAATTCCCTTGTAATTGGAATTTGAATCTACCCAGAAGATTCAACTAGGACACCAAACATCTACATATTCGCTAGCTTCATTCTGCCCTCTGAAGCTGAGAAGCTGTATTTTTGCAATGTTAGCTCCTTCAGCCATCTCTTCACTTGAGTGAAATACCATACTACAAGGTGGCTTGCAGAGAAATTTCTACAAGAGCTTACTAAAGCAACCTCAAAGTAGAACAAGTTATTTAGAAACTGCTTTTGCTAAAAAGCACTGACTCCTTTTTGGGGCCCACATGATACTGGAAGCAGCATCAAAAGCTTGCCATCAGTCAGGCACCAGTGGATCATGCTGAGATCTGAGGGTTTTGGTTTGAAGCTAGCCAGGGCAGGAAAGTCTATGAGATTCTTTTCTCCAACTTACCATCAAAAAACTAAGTAGAGCTGTGGCTCAAAATCATGGAGCAGGCAGGGCTGGGAAGGTGGCTCAGAGGTAGAGTGCTTGCCTTGCATACATGAAGCCCTGGGTTCGATTCCTCAGTACTACATATGCAAAAAAAGTCAGAAGTAGCTCTGTGGCTCAAGTGGTAGAGGGCTACCCTTGAGCTGAAGAGCTCAGGGACAGCTCCCAGGCCCAGAGTTCAGGCCCCACGACAGACAAAAAAAAATCATGGAGCACTAGCCTTGAGCAAAAAAGCTTAGTTCAAGCCCCAACACACACACATACACACACACACAAACACACACACACATATACACTCCACATACGCACACACACACACACACACACACACACACACACACAAAGCTTGCCATCCCTGCCTCTTGTGCCTCTCTCCTTTCTTCTGAGTATTTCTCCCTTACAATCATCTTAGGTTCCAGGAAGGACAACATTAATCCAGAACATCTTGATGAAAATGGAAGAAAACTATCCCCAAGGAAACAAGGGAGCTTCATAGGAGGACCCCAAAAATGAGGACAATTGTCTATATGGAGGCTGTACCTGGAACTGGAGGAATCATCTCACTGAATCTCATGATTCTTCCAGTGGAGATAGCAACAACTTCTCCAGAACCCCTGGTAGAACTGGGATAATGATAACTAAGTCACAGTTTGCTTAGGGATTGTTTGATTATGCATGTTTTTTTCCCCCCTACCCATGTTTTTCTGCCCTACCCTCTTTTTTTGTCTGTCATGGGGCCACAGCACCACTTCTGGTTTTCTGGTGGTTTATTGAAGATAAGAGTCTCACAGACTTTCCTGGCCAGGCTAGCTTTGAACTGCAATTCTCAGATCTCAGCCTCCTGAGTAGTTAGGATTACAGGCATGAGCCACTGGTACCCAGCCCCAATTCTTTTTCTATTTAAACTAAAGCTTATGTTTGTATCCCAAAATGGGCTGAAATGGTTACTTTCCTCTTCCCATGGTGTGCCATGATGAATAATAAATCTCCATTCTTTATCCTACACAGTTACTCATCTCTCTGTTTAGCATACTGGGGAGAATGACCAGACATGACATGTGGAATTCTTAGAGTTGGGCCTCTATACTAGAAATCCCAGTTAAAAAATGAAGGAGCAACACTCACTCTGTAGCAAACTTAACCAATGGAGCACAGAAGATGGAGTTGGGTAAAGAAAACTCCTCTCCTTGGCTCCCTATAGTAGAATTTCCATAAACTTAATTTTCCATAAACTTGTGTAAAGATGTCCCGCATATCGGACAAAGGTAGAGCTGCTGAACAGTTAGGTCTACTTCTTTGTGTTTTATAAAGAAACAGTGGTAAGTGCAAAATAAATCTCTTCACTCCCTAATCTATCATGCCTATTGGCCTTTTCCCTGGTCTCATTATCCTGAGTATTTCTCTTTCCAAGAAAACACTAGCCTTAAATTTTGCCTATAGCTCTGTTGTCTAGGAAACCTAACTAATAAAAATTACTCTGTTTTACTGAGTTCTGAAGGCAGTTAAATTAGATATTGTGCCTAGTGTAAGTCTGGAAGTCATGTGGCAACTCAATGCTATCCACCTTTATCCTGATGGCTATCTTTTAGGCATTGCATTGCATCTAGAAAGGGAGAATGAGAGTTTTAGGAACCACAGGGAATGTACAAGTAGAGATTTCAGATTCTCTCTGCCCTGTCTGTTCTGCAATATGGTGAGTTCCATCACTGCATGGGAAACTAAAGCCCAGCACTGTGTGAAAAGAAGACTTCTCCATATTGAGACCCTGTGACAGGACACACACAGTCACCTTCAGTATTAGTGGGTAAAAAGACTTTTCTTCCTGAGTCAGGAAATTGGTTTCTTTATTGATTGCCTTGTGCAGTTGGTACAGAATCCTATAAATGGAAGTGCTGCACTATGAATCCCTATATTGCATCTGTAAACTATGCTGTTTATGAGATATCACATAAGCATTTAGGAGAAATGATCCAAAATGAACATTTCTCCCACTTCAAGCACTATGAAACCAGACATTATTGCACTGTGCTCTTTAAGAACAGAAGGCTGGTACACTTGGGCTATATGCTATTTGCATCCATTTCTAACTGGTATTTGTGGTTCAGGTGCATGAACATGGATATTTGAAAAAAGAAAGGTAGAGCCCTTGGCTGTTCCTGGATGCTGTATATTTGCCTCCCCTCAGGGAAAATTGCTATCTTGTCTCAGGACTATGGAGCACTCAGTGAGAGGTGACTGAAGAAATGGTAGCTGAAAATACCAAATGATCGAGCTACTTCACTAGCTCTATGCATTTGTGGAGCATTTATTGTAACAAGATACATTAGGACCACTTTCTATCAGTTTGCTTCCCCCAGCAATTTAAGTAAGAGGTAACTACTAGGAAAAGAATCAAATAGCCCCCGCTGCCAAACCTGCTCAAAGTACAAGAGAGTTCATTGTTTCTCAGAATGAAATTCGTGAGGCCCCTGCATTAGCAGCCCTGGGATTGCCCACATAATTCCTTGCAAACAAACACTCTGGGTGATTCTAATGAGCACTTAAATTTAAAAACTCTGATTTAACTGAATTGAATCTTTATGCAGTCATCTAACAGGTACTTGGAAACTACTTTCGCTAAAAGAATTAGAAGACTAGTCAGTTAAGGCCTACGTGTCAAATATATGCTGTATAAAATCCTGTGCATCCATTTCTTTTGTCTTAGAATGTCAGGTCAGGCTCTATTTAACTCTGCACATACTCATGTTAATCACTCAAAATGAATTTGGCTAAAAATTGGCAATATCTTACCTACTACTTCATCCCTCTTCAAGGCCAAAGGCTTATTTGTTTTCACAGGGTCCTGTTTCAGATCCTGAAAGGGCATCTGTAGGTCTCCACTGTCCTAAACCTGCAGTCTGGGATCCCAGGATCCCAGGACACCAGAGTGTCTTATGGGAACAAGATTGTCCCCTCAAGCAATAAGGATTCTTTGGGTCAGTTTGTATGACCAAAGCTTATTGTGATGATCAACTAGGACTGCTAAAAAATTATGCTTATCTCCTATCCACTACCCCAATTTCTTCCTCTATTTAAACCCAAACTTCATTGCAGTACCCTGAAGATGAGCTAAAACAGCTGCTAATAAATCTCCTTTCTCTACCTTTCTCCACTACTCAACTCTAGTTGGTGTATTGGAACATGTGGCTGAACCTAATATTTAGAAATACTAGAGTTCACTTAAGGCCTAAGGCTTCAGTTTCAGCTCAACATTTTACATGCAGCTTCCAAGAAGAGAATAAACACTAAATGAAAAAACTGCATGAGGGACAATGTTCTCTCACTCCTCCCAAAGAGAGGGAACTGAGCACAGGCTCTTGTTACAATTCTTTCTAGAAGAACCTGGTCTTTTCCTGAGAAGAGACTAGGCCTCAAGATGCAGGATACTGGATGTACCTAGCTAAGGGGAAACTGAGATGGAGTTATTTAATGTTGCATATATATTAATGTGCTTATCTATAGTCAGTTTACTCTTTTTAGTGAATAATTCCTTAGTGTCTGTTATCTATTTCTAAATGAAATGTTTGCTTGTTTATAGTTGAGTTTTGAGAATTAAAAAATATATATTCTAAGTACAAGTCCTCTGCCAGACATGCAGTTTACATATATTTTCTCCAGTCTGTAGTTTACATCTTAGGCTCTTGACAGGATCTTTTATAGATCTAAATTTTTATTTGTTTATTGGAATGTGTAAATGGGGTCATTATTATAGATTCTAATCCAATTTGAATAAATATCAAGGTTTAAATATCAAGTGGATATTTAAATTTGTTTTAAATATCAAGTGAAACACTTTTTCCTAGTTTATTCTTTATTTTCAAAATGATATTATATTGTACTATTCCTCTCCATATAAATCTTAGGATAAGATACAATATATCTACAACAAAATTTGCTGGAATTTCTATAGGAAAACCTATAGATCAATGTGGAGTACAATGAACTCTTTCACTACATTGAGTCTTCTAATCCATGTGTATGTTCTATTGTTCCAATTATTTATCCCTCTCTACACTAGTTGAGGCACCTTCATATCTCTCTCAGCTCCTACTATCTGTCATCCCTCTATGTAATTGTTTGACTCAAGTATATGTTAGGTTTCTAAAGAAGATGCCAAGTAAGAACAGCACCACGCACGTGGTATTTTGGTAAGGGGTAGGTTTATTCAGTAGACTGGCTGGCACCAGACCAGGTTGGCACTCCATGCAGCTGGCAAAGAGAGCGTCTGGTCCTGGACTAGGCCCTATCTAGGGTAGGGACAGGGAAAGGTGTGGCCAGGTAAAGGGAAGTGGGACCAGGTAAGAGGAGGTGGGACAAGGTGGGAAAAAGGTGTGGCCATATCAGATCCAGATGTGACCTCAGCAGATACAGATGTGACCTCTTACGTGTGTGCCAGTTGTCTAGGTAACGCAGGTACTGGAAAGGGTCTGCTTGCCATCCAGGAATGGACCTTACATTCCAGCCTTTTAATAATCATGAAATTGGGCGCAGATTCTCTCTGGCTACTTCCTGCAGACAAGGGGCATCAACATTAGGGGTAAAAGGCCGGAATGTGGTCCTCTACCAAAGAAGGCAGAGAGCAGCAGTTGTCCCTTGGTGGGCATGAATCCTTAGATGAAGTCTGGAGGAGACAAGTCTCTTGGATGAAGTCTGGAGGAAGTCTTATCAGGCAGGGGGCTGGACAAAGATGAAAGGAAAAATATTACTGAAAAGAAAAGATTGGATGTCTATGGCTTGGAGGTGACCTAAGGGATAAAGTATTGAGGTGTGTGGAGAGGAGAGAAGCTGGCTCAGTATTACTCACCTGGATCTTCAGGGATGCGAGATAGCCTTACCTTGGTAGGCCCAAGGAGCCCAAGGAAACAGGTGTACCTCGAAGTCAGTGTTGGTATAGAAGGGGCAGGAGCAGAATCCCTTTTTATTCTTGACAGATAAATCCACTGTGGCTGTCCCTTGAGTTTGACTGCCATGGGGGTGGTCAGCAGAACCTGGTGGAGACCTTTCCACTTAGGGTGTAAACCAGATGGATTAAGGGTCTTGAGAAACACTTTATCACCAGGCAAAATTGTGGCAGTGCGAAAGGGGCCTTGATGAGGAAGAGGGAGACACTCATCAGCATGTTGGTGTAACATGTGCCTAAGAAAGGTTAGGACAGGGGCTGGGAAGGTGGCTCAGTGGTAGAGCGCTTGCCTTGCATGCCTGAGGCCCTGGGTTTGATCCCTCAGTACCACATAGGCAAAAAGAAAAAAGCTGGAAGTGGCGCTGTGGCTCAAGTGGTAGAGCGCTAGCCTTGAGCTGAAGAGCTCAGGGACAGCGCCCAGGCCCAGAGTTCAGGCCCCACGACTGGACCCAAAAAAAAAAGAAAGAAAGGTTAGTACAGGAAGGTAGTCAATTAGTGGAGTCTTGGTATTGTCAGTAGGGAAATTACCTAGAAGAAAAGGTCTTCCATACATTAATTCAAAGGGGCTGAGGAAAGTAGGGTTGTGGGGAGAGGCACGTAAGCAGGTAAGCACCAGGGGTAACAGTTCTGGCCACGATTGCTGGAGCTCTAGAGAAAGTTTAGTTAGTTGTGTTTTGAGGAGCACATTAGCTCTTTCAACCTTTCCAGAAGAGTGAGGCCTATAAGGAATGTAAAAATGCCACTGGATGTTTAGAGAGGATGCCACCTGTTGGATCACTTTGGAGATGAAAGCAGGTCCTTTGTCAGATTGAAGTGACCTGGGTAAGCCAAATTTAGGAATAATTTCTTTAATAAGGACAGAGGCAACACTGTCAGCAGTCTTTGACATTTTGGGATAGGCCTTGATCCATCCTGAAAAAGTATCAACTCTAGTTGGAAGGTATTTCAGCTGCTTACATTGGGGCATGTGAGTGAAGTCTATCTGCCAGTCTTCTCCTGGGGTATGTTCCTGTGCTTGGTGTGTGGGGAGCTCAACTGGTTGGAGACAACTCTGTGAGGAGATAAGAGAACATATGGGGTGGGCTTTTGCCCAGTAGCCCTCTTGCCCATACTTGAAGCATGCTCCAGGTGGTGCATGTTGGGTGCCTCTTCTCGGAGGAGGCCAGATGGCAGTAGCCAAGATTTGATAGTTCTCCTTCTTACAGGCAGTCTTATCGGCAATCTCCTGCTCTTCTCGATTATTAAAAACCTTAAATGCCATACTCACCAGATCTCCTTGAAGGGTCTGAGGACCTGTCTTCAGCCTTTTTAAACTTTTTCTTAATATTGGGGGCTGATTGGGCAATAAAATGAGTATGAAGAACCACCTTAGCAAAAATAGAGGCTGCACAAACCTCAGTAAGAAGTGAGATAAATGCCAAATTAGAGGTAGTACATACCTCATTAAGAGGTGAGATCAGTACTTTGAGAACCAACATCGAATCCATAAAGGAATCCATTTCTTCCATGCAAACCACAATAGAAGCCACGGTCAACAGAGTGAACGAAATGGAATGTAGAGTGTCAGATACAGAAGACAGAATACACCAACTGGACCAAAAAATGACAGATATGGAAAAATCACTCAAATTAAGCCAAAGGGAAATTCAAGAGCGAGCAGATAATGCCAAGAAATTTAACCTTTGTATAATTGGCGTGGATGAAGGTGAGGAATTTCAGAGCAAGGGAATGCAACACCTATTCAACAAGATAATCGGTGAAAATTTTCCCCACCTCAAAAAAGAACATCTTACCTACATAACAGAAGCATATAGAACACCCAACAAGCAAGATCCCAGAAGAAACATTTCTAGACACATTATAGTAAAAATGATAGATCTGAATAATAAGGAAACAATCTTGCATGCAGCAAAAATGAAGAAGGAGCTATACTACAACAGGAAAAAAATTAGAATCACTGCAGATCACTCCACACAAACACTGAACGCAAGAAAGGCCTGGGAAAGTACCATACGAGCCCTGAGAGCCAATAACTGCCAACCCAGACTGATATACCCGGCAAAGCTAGTATTCACATACGATGGAGAACTGAAAAAATTTTAATAGCAAAGAATAACTAAATGAATACATAAACATTAAGCCAGCATTACAAAGAATACTAAGAGGGGGGACACAACCTGAAGAAAGCAACCAGGAACTGGGACCTGCACCCAGACAGGTATTAATCAAAGTCTAACTGAGCAAGCAGAGGAGGAAAGGAAAGAAGAAAAACTTAGGAAAACAGAATGACAGGGACAACAATGCATCTCTCTATACTTTCTCTTAATATTAATGGGTTTAATTCGCCAATCAAAAGAAAAAGAACTGCAGACTTGATCAGAAAACATGACCCATCCGTCTGTTGCCTTCAGGAGACCCACCTCTCAGCCAAACATACAAACAAACTCAGAGTAAAGGGTTGGAAAAGGATCTACCAATCAAATGCCCCCAGTAAGAAAGCAGGTGTAGCTATCCTGATATCTGACAAAATAAACTTTTCCTTAAAATCAGTACAGAAAGACAAGGACGGACACTACATATTAATACAGGGAACAATCTAAGAGGAGGATATTACCATCATCAACTTATATGCCTCAAATATTGGTGCACCCAGATATGTTAAACAAATATTCTCAAACTTACAGAATAAAATAGATCCCAATACAATAATACTAGGAGACTTTAACACACCACTCTCACCAAAGGACAGGTCTACCAACCAGAGGATTGGCAAAGAAGCTACCGAATTAAGTGAGGCCATACTTCAAGGGGAATTAACTGACATCTACCAAGTATTTCACCCTAAAACAACACAGTACACATTCTTCTCAGCAGCTCATGGAACTTTCTCCAAAATAGACCATATCATAGTTCATGCAAGGAACTTAAGCAAATACAAAGGGATTGACATAATCCCCTGTATCCTATCTGACCACAGTGGAATCAAGCTAGTTCTCAATAACAAAGCATACCGCAGAAATTACTCAAATACATGGAAATTGAACAGCACACTCCTTAACAATGCCTGGGTAACGGAAGAGATCAGAGAAGAAATAAAACATTTCCTACAACTCAATAAAAATGAAAACACCTCACAAAGAAACTTGTGGGACACAGCAAAAGCAGTCCTGAGGGGCAAATTTATTGCCCTCAGTGCCCACATCAAGAGAATGGAGACAGACCAAGTAAATAATCTCATGTTGCAATTAAAACATCTAGAAAAACATGAAAAAATGGAACCTAAAGTTACTAGATGAAGCCAGATAACCAAATTAAGAGCAGAGATTAACCAATTAGAAAATCAGAAAATTATAGCCCAAATTAACCAAACAAAAAGCTGGTTCTTTGAAAAAATAAACAAAATTGATGTCCCGTTGGCAAGATTAAGTAGAAAAAGAAGAGAGGAAACCCATATTAACAGGATTAGGGATGCCACGGGAAAAATCACAACACGTACCCAAGATATCCAAACAATCCTAATGGACTACTTTCAAAAGTTATACTCTCTAAAGGAAGAAAACCTGGCAGAAATGGATGCATTTTTAGAGAAATACAAGTTGCCCAAACTGAGCAAAGAAGAAGTAAACCAATTAAATAAGCCAATATCCTATAATGAGATACAGGAAGCTATCAAAAGTCTTCCAACAAAAAAAAGCCCAGGATCAGATGGATTCACAGCAGAATTCTATAAGACCTTTAAAGAAGAACTAATACCCATACTCCTCAAGCTCTTCAGAGAAACAGAGAAGGAGGGAGCTATCCCAAACTCATTCTACGAAGCCAATATCACACTCATCCCCAAACCAGGCAAAGACCCAACCAAAAAGGAGAATTACAAGCCAATTTCCTTGATGAACACAGATGCAAAGATCCTTAACAAGATTTTAGCTAACAGAATCCAGAAACACATAAAAAAAAAAACATACACTATGACAAGGTAGACTTCATCCCAGAGATGCAGGGATGGTTTAACATATGTAAGTCAATAAATGTAATCCAACACATCAACAGAGCCAAGGTCAAGAATCACATGATTATCGCCACAGATGCAGAAAAGGCCTTTGATAAAATTCAACATTCATTCATGCTAAAAGCTCTGGAGAAAATAGGAATAGAAGGAACATTTCTAAAAACAATAAAAGCCATTTATGACAGACCAATAGCCAATATTATACTTAATGGGGAAAAGCTACAACCAATTCTCCTAAAATCAGGAACAAGGCAAGGATACCCACTGTCTCCACTTCTCTTCAATATAGTCCTAGAACCCTTAGCCAGGGCAATAAGGCAAGAAAAAGACATTAAAGGGATCCGCATAGGGAAAGAAGAAGTTAAACTATCCCTTTTTGCAGACAACATGATACTATGCCTTCAAGACCCCAAAAACTCCATCCCCAAACTCTGAGAAATCATAAATCACTTCAGCAAAGTAGCAGGATACAAAATCAACCCACAAAAATCAGTTGCCTTCCTGTACACTGACAATGTACAAGAAGAGAGGGAAATAAAGGGAGCAACCCCATTCACAATAACCTCCCAAAAAAATAAAATATTTAGGAATTAACCTAACCAAAGATGTAAAAGAACTATTTAATGAAAACTATAAAAAGTTAAGGAAAGAAATTGCAGAAGACACTAGGAAATGGAAAGACCACCCATGCTCTTGGATAGGCCGACTTAATATAGTAAAGATGGTAATACTGCCAAAATTAATATACAAATTCAATGCAATTCCTATTAAAATCCCAATGACGTACATCACTGAAATACAGAAAACAGTCCAAAAATTCATATGGAACAACAAAAGACCTAGAATAGCCAAAACAATTCTAGGGAATAAAGACAACATGGGAGGGATATCCATGCCGAACTTCAAACTCTACTACAGAGCTATAATAACAAAGACAGCATGGTACTGGCACAAAAACAGACCCGAAGACCAATGGAACAGAATAGAAGATCCAGAAATAAATCCACATGCCTACAGCCAACTGATATTCGACAAAGGAGCCAAAGACATACAATAGAAGAAACACAGCCTCTTCAACCACTGGTGCTGGGAAAACTGGGCAGTGACATGCAGAAAAATAAAAGTGGACCCCAGCCTATCACCATGCACCAACATCAACTCAAAATGGATTAAAGACCTTAACATTAAACCTGAATCTCTGAAACTACTGCAGGACAGAGTAGGAGAGATACTTGAACTAATAGACACAGGAAGGAACTTCCTGAACAGAGTCCCAGGGTCACAACAAATTGGAGAGAGACTTGACAAATGGGACTACCTTAAAATAAAAAGCTTTTGCACAGCTAAATCTATCGCAACCAAGCTAGAAAGACAACCAACTAATTGGGAAAAAATATTTACCAGCAATATATCAGACAAGGGGTTAACATCCTGTATATACAGGGAACTCAAGAAACTAATCCCTCCCAAGCCTAACAAACCAATTACTAAATGGGCAAGGGAACTAAAGAGGGACTTCTCAGATGAAGAAATAAAAATGGCAAAGAAACACATGAGGAAATATTCATCATCCCTGGTGGTGAAGGGAATTCAAATAAAGACAACCCTGAGATACCACCTTATCCCAGTCAGAATGTCCCACATCCACAAGTCAGCTGACAAATGCTGGAGGGGATGTGGAGAAAGAGGAACCCTATTACACTGCTGGTGGGAAGGTACACTTATGCAACCACTTTGGAAAACAGTCTGGAGGGTCTTTAGAAAGCTAAAGATTGACCTCCCTTACGACCCAGTCATATCACTTCTAGGCATCTACCCTGAACAACAGGAACCAATATACAGGGACACATGCACCTCCATGTTTATTGCAGCACTGTTCACAATAGCTAGGATATGGAAACAACCCAGATGCCCCACCACAGATGAATGGATCCAAAAATTGTGGTATCTATACACAATGGAATATTATTCAGCCATTAGAAATGACAAAATAATGGTATTTGCAAGGAAATGGATGGAGCTAGAAGGAATCATGTTGAGCAAAGTAAGCCAAGAGCAAAGAGACAAATGGTACATGGTCTCTCTGATAAGTGGATGCTAAATCCAAAATGTTAGGTGATATGACAAAATTAACAGGACTTAAGAAACAAAGAACTCGACCTCATCTGGTCGAACCACTACTAAATATCCCCATGCTGCTGATCACATGTATGGTGTATATGTGTACACCATTATATGTTATAGACTGTGATAGACAATTTGCTACAGGAAAGTTAAAATGAACTTGTGACTTTAAATGAGCATCATTATTCCACAATACTGTGAAATTTGGGAAATTATGTAATCACTCAATCACAGTTTAACAAAAAAAAGAACCTTGGGGAATGTAGGGAGGGAAGGGATGGTAGGGGGAAAACAATGGAGGGGGTAACAATGCTCAATAGGAAGTGTACTCATTACCTTGTTCATGTAACGGTAACCCTCTGTATAGTATCTTTACAATAAAAAATTAAAAAAAATAAATAATAGTCAAATGGGATTCATTCTATTCTTGCCCAAAAAACTTGCCTCGGGTGGGCTTATGTAGATGTGTCTATATAAAGAATTTTCCTCCTTTAACAAAAAAAAAAAAAAAGAACCACCTTAGCCTCTGCTGACTCTGGGTCCAGCCTTGTATAGAGCTGGAGCACTACTGTAAAGCATTCAAGAAATTTGGCCGGGTTTTCATTGAGCCTTTGAGTAATGTGGCTTAATTTGTCATAATTAACAGGGAGATAGGCTGCTTTTTGAAAGCCAGCCACTAAGCAAGTTATCATGCTATTTCTGCTTTCCTGCCTAGGAGCATCATGTTCATAGTTCCAATTGGGCTCTTCCCTAAGCACAGCTGTTGCTCCCACTGAAAAGTTAATATCTAAGTTGTGGGAATCACTGGCATATGCCTGGGTGGCAGTCCACACCCTTTCCTTTTCCTCAGCAGTAAGGGTGGAGGATAGTATTAGATATATGTCCTACTAAGTAAGGCCATAGGTCTGAGCCAGGTTCTTTTTTTTTCTTTTTTTCTTTTTTTTTTTTGGTCCGGTCGTGGGGCCTGAACTCTGGGCCTGGGTGCTGTCCCTCAGCTCTTCAGCTCAAGGCTAGTGCTCTACCACTTGAGCCACAGCACCATTTCTGGCTTTTTTCTTTTTGCTTATGTGGTGCTGAGGAATTGAACCCAGGGCCTTGAGCATGCAAGGCAAGCGCTCTACCACTGAGCCACCTTCCCAGCCCATGAGCCAGGTTCTTAAATTGCTTGATAGAATTATTAGACTCTTGGGCATAAGATCTCAATCTGAGTAATATCAAACATTGAGAATGGCACCTGCACTCTAATTATACCTTCAGGTCCTGCCACCTCTCTTGAAAGGAAGGGGAGAGAGGAGAGTCAAGAAGAAGGCGGGAAAGGCACCAGATGCTTGGCAGGAAAAGGGGCAGAGTCAAAAAGAGGGTCAGGCACATCAGGCTCTGGAGGGGGACCTGTGCTTTCAGAGGTGGATCAGGTGGAGTGGGAAAGCAGGGCATGATTAGCATAGGGCTGTGTTGTCCCGGAGAGCAAAGAATGGCTGAATATGAATGGCCTCAGACCATTTACTATTGTGGCAGCAAAAATCATCTAAATCTGTGAGAATGACACAGTCAAGAGTCCCATTTTTGGGCCATCAAGAGCGATTATTCAGTTGGTATTGTGGCCAAATTTGAGTGCAATTGTAAATTAGGCATTCCTTGTAGATGCAGTCCTCAATGGACAAGATATCCAGGGAGCGCAGGAGTCATTCCAAAAGAGTTTTCTCATTTGGGGATGATTTACAACAACTCATTAGAAATGCAAGAGAGAAAAACATAGGAGGGAAAATTTAGTGAGTGAAGGAGGGCTTACCGAATGGAAGCGGCGTTGGAACTTACCACTGAGCCCTCTAGGGAAGAGTGGCCAAGCAACCAGAATCAAGCATCCTTGGCTCCAGAGGTGACCAGCCTTTCAGTTAAAGGTCTAGCAGGTTCTTCGGTGTGGTACCAAGTCTGGAGAGAGACTGGGCAACAGAGAACCTTTAGAGAGTAGTTCACTCACCAAAATGTAGAAGCATGGAGGTGGATGCAGAGGCCAGCAGTGGTATTGATGTGGTGTCTGCAGCAGACAGAGCAGTTAGCAAAAAGACTGTCAGAACTGTGGGTATTCCTCAGAGCAAAAAAAGGGGGTGGGGGAATGAAAAAAAAAAAAGGAGAGGAATCCCACCTATCCTGACTTTAAGCCCTTCCTGGGTTCATGGTTTTGTGTTAAAAACTCATGCATAATTTTGTCTAATATTACTTATTATTCTTCTTAAAAGGAAGTCGCAGGCTGGGAAGGTGGCTCAGTGGTAGAGCGCTTGCCTTGCATGCATGATGCCCTAGGTTTGATTTCCCAGCACCACATAAGCAAAAAAAAAAAGCCAGAAGTGCACTGTGGCTCAAGTGGTAGAGCACTAGCCTTGAGCTGAAGAGCTGAGGGACAGTGCTCAGGCCCAGGGTTCAGGCCCCACAACCGGACCCAAAAAAAAAAAAAAAAGGAAGTTGCTAAAAACTATATAAATTTCAGGATACATGCAACATGAAGCTACCTATGCAACAAAGTGTGTGTGTGTGTGTGTGTGTGTGTGTGTGTGTGTGTGTGTGTATGTGTGTGTGTGTGTGTGTGTGTGTATTGAAAGATTAAAGTTTTGAGGCAGTGACCACTTATTGTTTGTTTCTAGCAAAGCAACACATGGTGATAATCCAAACACCTGGTTGGTTGTGTGCTTTATAAACCCTGCAAATCTTTAGCTCAGGGCTCTCCTCCTAGGCTCCGCTGTGTCAGAGTGTAGGACAAGGTCCGAGCTGTAGCCCGTTTAAATAAAACCTTAAAACAGCTGTAAAGTCTGAATCTTCGTGGTCTTCTTGGTGGGGTCCTACAACCTGGGTATAACATATTAGTGGGGGCTCATCCGGGATCCCCCCCAAAGACCCATGAGACCTCAGACTCCAAAGGTAAAACAACGCTGTCTTTGTTAATTTGTCTTGTCCTTTCATTTGTCTGTTTTACATTCATTTTCCTTTGGGAGGATGGCCGCTCCAATTCGTAAAGGGTTGTTGAAGTGGACGCGCTTGCACAACAACCCTGGAGGAACTGGGAAACGTCCCATATCCTTTTGTGGGGCGGGGGTCCTTGGAAGCGCGCCATGTGGAGTGGGGGTCCTTGGAACCCCGCCGTGTAAATTGTGGGGTGGGGGTTGGTTAGGTGTTTGGCCGGAACTGACCAAGAGGGCCTCCTAACCGAGGCTCAACTCGCCCACTGTGGGTCCACTCCTTCTGCTGTGGGGCGTGGGTGTGGAACCCCACCGTGACAGGAGTCAGAGGACCAATTCAGGAGATCTCCACTTCATAAGCTTTTTTCCAAACTGTCAGGCCTGCATGTGTTTTGTTTGTACTGTTTATTGTTTTTTGGACTGTACGACTGATTGGACTGGAAACCATGGGCACCACTCCATCTAGCCCCCTAGACTTACAAAAAGAAACTAAGGAAGGAAAAGAAAAGGTACCTCCTGGTTTTTCAGGGAGATAACTTGGAAGAAGAAATGTTTCCTCCCCCATAGTCCCCTTCCCAGGTTCCTTTTGCAGAACCTGAGAATGATCACGAGGAAGAGGAGCTATAGAACCCTGGGCACCTGCCCTTAAAGTTTCTGAGGGGCCAGTCATTGATGATGCCGTGGGATCAACCCCCTTTCTAATGCAGCTGTTTTACCCTTATGCACTGTAGGTCCTGTGAATGCAGCTGGTCAAGAGCAACTCCAATATTGGCCATTTTCTACCAGTGATCTATACAATTGGCGCACCCAAAATGCCCCCTTTTCTGAGAAACCCCAGGATTTAATTCGTTTGCTTGAAACTATTCTCTTTACTCATTAGCCCACTTGGGATGATTGCAGTCAGCTTTTACCGGTCCTTTTTACTACCGAAGAGAGAGACCATATCAGAAAGGCAGTCGGAAAAAATATTCCTGGCCCCACAGGAGCGCCCATCACAGATCCTCCCATGATTGCTGCTTATTTTCCTGAGATCCACCCAACATGGGACTACAATATGGTTGAAGGTAGGGAGTGAGTCCTCGTCTACCGCCAGGCTCTGTTGGCAGGTCTCAAGGCAGCGGCTCACCGACCTACTAATATGGCGAAGGTTTATGATGTTAGACAGGGAGGAAGTGAAAGTCTGGCAGCATATCTTGAGTGGCTCATGGAAGCTTTTAGTCAATATACCCTGTATGATCTTGAGACTCAGGAGTGGGCTCAGATGATTATGTTTGCCTATATAAATTAAGCTGCACCAGACATAAAGCAACAGTTGCAGGCTCTAGACAGACTTGGTGAAAAGTCTATTAGGGATCTAGTAGCTGTGGCAGAAAAGGTTTACAATAAGAGAGAGACAGAGGAGCAAAGACAGGAAAGGAAGGACAGAGAACGTGAAATTGAGTGTGAAAAGAGAGACCGGGCCAAGAAAAGGAGGCCAGACTTTTTGGACTCACTAGTATCACATGCCAAGCATAACTGGTTCACAGACGGCAGCAGTTTAATTAGAGATGGAAAAAGGTATGCGGGCCCAGCAGTTACCACAGACACTGAGATAGTGTGGGCAGAAGCACTCCACCAGGGAACGTCTGCACAAAGAGCAGAACTAGTGGCACTAAACATTTACACAGACAGTCAGTATGCTTTTGCCACCATGCATGTCAATGGAGCCATTTACCAAGAGAGGGGGCTGCTGACAGCTGAGGGAAAGAAAAACAAACAAGAAATTTTAAGCCTCATTTGGGCCTTATGGGAACCAGCAAATATTGCCATTATGTACTGCCCTGGCCATCAAAAGGGAACTAATTCAATAACCAAAGGAAATAACTTGGCCAATCAGGCAGCTAAGGAGGTGGCCCTCCAGCCCAGAGTGGAAGTACTGACTCTAGTAGACCCAGGGCCACGAACTTTGCCTCCTGAGCCTCAGTACTCCCAAGAAGACTTGGAGTGGATAAAGAAAATTCCCATGGCCTATAAACCCCCGGACAGAGAAGGAAACAAAGACTGGTGGAAATTTGGTGAGGGGAAACTTATCTTGCCACCAAGATTGGGCAAGGGGATTCTTAAGAGAATCCACCGGGTCTCTCACATGGGAACCCAAAGAATGCAGGACTTGCTCCAACACTCAGAAGTAAAAATTAGGCAAGGAAATCAACTCATTGAGGACATTGTTAAAAATTGTAAAGCCTGTCAGCTCACCAATGCCCCCAGTCAACCGATTACAAAAGGAGCTCACCTCCATGGAGATAGGCCAGGTATGTATTGGGAAGTAGACTTCACAGAAATTAAAACTGGAAAATTTGGATATAAATATTTGCTAGTTTTTGTAGACACCTTTTCAGGATGGGTTGAAGCCTACCCAACAAAGCATGAGACTGTGAGCGTCGTGGCTAAGAAGATCATGGAAGAAATCCTACCCAGGTATGGCTTCCCATCCACCATCAGGTCAGACAATGGACTGGCCTTCGTATCAAAAGTAAGTTAGGGAATAGCTGCAGCACTGGGGACGGATTGGAAATTGCACTGTGCTTATAGACCCCGGAGTTCAGGACAGGCAGAAACTAAATTGGCCTTGGAGACTGGCGCAGACTGGGTATCGCTCCTTCCTTTTGCCCTGTTTAGAGTATCAGCTTGGCTTTACGCCTTTTGAAATAATGTATGGACACCCTCCACCTATTATCCCTAGCCTTCAGACTGAATTGCTTGCTGATTTGGATGATACTGAATTTCTGTGTAAGCTTGACTATTTACAGCTGGTGCATAAGAGTATGTGGTTCCAGCTTAGAGCATTACATGATCCTGTCTCTATTCCTATCCCCATTTGTTTAAACCAGGGGACTGGGTGTTTGTTGAAAGGCACAACTTGAGATCTCTGGAACCACGGTGGAAGGGACCTTACATGTTGCTACTGGCTACACCTACTGCTTTTAAGGTGGATGGCATTGCTGCTTGGATCCACTGCTCTCACGCCAGACCGGCTGACCCCTTTGCCCTGGACAACCGTGGGGAAACATGGGAAGTCTCCAACCATCCTACCCAACCACTCCGCATACACCTCAAGAAAAGAAAAATGAACTGATTGTTATTGGTATTGTTGTTTAATAGTATGGTTAAGGTCAGAGAGGAACTATACCTGTTCAAGATCAAGAGCTGTTGGAGTTTAGTTTTGGGCCAGAGCCACAAGATTGTGTCTCAAGACCATAAGTCAAGGGGGGCAATGAAGGGTTAAAGTTTTGAGGCAGTGACCACTTGTTGCTTGTTTCTAGCAGAGCAACTGGTAATCCAAACACCTGGTTGGTTGTGTGCCTTTATAAACCCTGCAAATCTTTAGCTCGAGGCTCACCTCCTAGGCTCTGCTGTGTTGGAGTGTAGGACAAGGCCTGAGCTGCAGCCCATTTAAATAAAACCTTAAAACAGCTGTAAAGTCTGACTCTCGGTGGTCTTCTTGGTGGGGGTCCTGTGACCTGGGTATAACAGTATGTGTGTACAGAGCTTACTCCAAACTCATGATTTTCCTGCCTCTATCTCCCGAGCATTGGGATAACAGGCGTGTCACACCATGACAAGTGGGAGATATATTTATATATGACTTTCTCAGTGGTTTGAGATGAGTTTTTTCACACTAAAAGAAAGACCATTTATTGTAATACATGAAGATTCCAAGAAAAAAAGCCTGAATATTAACAGTGAGCCATCCAAGAAAGAGATTAGAAAAACAATTTCATTTGCAATAACATTAAATAAGTAAACTACATAGGAATAAGCATAAGATTTAAAGGAATGCAGACCTAAACAACTGCATAGATCAACTACATTTAACAGACATCTACTGAATACTTCACCCAGCAGCATCAGAATACATGTTCTTCTTAGCATAACATGGAACATCTTCCAAAATAGACCACATTTTAGGCCACAAAGCAAACTTGTCCAAATTCAGAAACATTAAAGTTATACCTTGCATTCTCTCAGGCCACAAGGGAATAAAATTAGAACTCAACATCAAAAGCCACCAAAGAGAGTCTTGTAACACATAGAGGCTGAACAACATACTGTTGAATCACCAGTGGGTCATGGAAGAGATTAGAAAGGAAATTCAAATGTTCATAATATTCAACAAAAATGAGCACACAAACTACCAGCTCCTCTGAGACACAGCAAAGGCAGTACTCAGAGGCAAGTTTATAGCTCTGAGTTCCTATATCAACAAATAGGAGAGACCTGAAACCAACAATTTAATGAGACAGCTGAGCCTCCTTGAAAAAGAGCAGCAAGATAAACCCCAATCCAGTAGACTGAAAGAAATAATTAAAATTAAACCAGAATTAAATGAATTAGAATCCAAAAAAAAAAAACTATAGAAAGAATCAAAACAAAGAGTTGGTTCTTTGAAAAAATTAACAGAATTGACAGACCCTTAGCAAATCTTATCAGAAAAAGAAGAGAACACACCCAAATAAATAAACTCAGAAATGAGAATGGAAACATAACCACAGAAACAACCAAGACTCAGAACACTATAAGGGAATACTTCTCAAAACTTTATGCTAATAAGTTTGAGAATTTGGCAGAAATGGACCTTTTTCTAGCAAATATCGACATGCTGAAACTAAACCAAGATGAGTTAAACCATCTTAACAGGACCATATCAAGCATTGAAATAGAAACAACATTAAGAGACCTCCCATCTAAGAAAAGCCCAGAACCAGATGGTTTTACAGCAGAATTCTACAAGGTATTCAAAGCAGAACTCACACCAATACTCCTTCAACTCTTCAATGAAATTTAAAGAAAAAGTTCACTACCGAATTCAGTCTATGAAGCCATAATAACCCTCATCCCCAAACCAGGCAGGGACTCATCAAAGAAAGAGAACTATAGACCCATTTCTTTGATGAACATTGATGCAAAACTTCTCAACAAAATTCTGGCCAATCGACTTCAACAATTCATACAAAAAATCATACCTCATGATCAAACAGGACTCATTTCAGGTATGCAAAGCTGGTTCAACATACACAAATCAATTAAAATAATTCATCACATCAATAAGAGCAAAGATAAGAACCAAATGGTTATCTCAATAGATGCAGAAAAAGCATTTGACAAGATCCAACACCCCTTTATGATGAAGGTTCTGGAAAAATTAGGAATCCATGGAACCTTCCTCAATACAATAAAGGCTGTATATGACAAACCTCCAGCCAGTATTATACCCAATGGTGAAAAACTAAAGTCATTTCCTCTAAACTCAAGAATGAGACACGGATGTCCACTCTTCCCACTGCTCTTCAGTGCAGTATTAGAATGCCTAGCTACAACAATAAGACAAGATGTAAACATAAAGGGGATCCAAATAGGGTAAGAAGAAGTAAAACTCTTCCTCTTTGCAGATGACATGATCTTGTATTTAAAGAATCCCATGGACTTCGCTCCCAAATTACTCAAGGTGATTCAAAACTTTGGCAAAGTAGCAGGGTATAAAATTTACCATCAAAAATCAATGGCTTTTCTGTATGCCAACAATGAGAAAAGTGTGACTGAAATCAGGAAAGCAACTCCATTCGTAATAGCCACACAGAAAATAAAATACCTAGGAATTAACCCAAGAAGTGAAGGACTTCTATGATGAAAACTTTAAAAACTTGAAAAAGGAAATCAAAACAGAACTTAGAAAGTGGCAAAAACTCCCATGCTCCTGGATTGGCAAGATCAACATCGTGAAAATGGCAATACTTCCCAAGGCTATCTACAAATTCAATGCAATACCTATGAATATTCCAACCTCATTCTTCAAGAAAATAGAAGAGGCAATCCAAAAATTCATATGGAACACTAAAAGACCCCGAATAACAAAAACGATCCTTAACAAAAAGAACAGTGCTGGAGGAATATCAATACCAAATTTCAAACTCTAATACAAAGCCATAGTAATCAAAACAGCTTGATCTGGCACATGAACAGACATAAGGACCAATGGAATAGAACTGAAAACCAAGAAATGAACCTAAAGACCTGTAGCCATCTAATTTTCGATAAGGGAGCTAAAAAAATAGAATGGAAGAAAGACAGTCTCTTCAGTAAATGGTGCTGGCAAAATTGGTTAACTACTTGTAGAAAACTAAAGTTAGATCCTTATATATCACCCTGCATCAGAATCAACTCCAAATGGATCAAATACCTCGGAGTCAAAGCAGACACTCTGAAAACATTACAGGATGGAATAGGAGAAACCCTAGGTCTCCTTGGCACAGGCTTAAATTTTCTTAATAAAGACCCAGAAACAAAACAAATCAAAGAAAGGTTAGACAAATGGGATTGCATGAAATTGCAGAGCTTCAGCATGGCAAAGGACATAGCTGGCAAGAAATAGAAAGCCCACGGATTGGGAGAAGATCTTCACTAGCCTTACAACAGACAAGGGTCTCATATCTAAAATATACCTGGAACTCAAAAAATTAAATCCCCCAAAAACAAATCTTCAAAGAAACAACTGCCCAATAAATAAGTGGGCTAAAGACTTAAAGAGCAACTTCTCTGAAGAGGAAAGAAGGATGGCCAATAGACACATGAAGAAATGCTCAACATCCCTAGCCATAAAAGAAATGCAAATCAAAACAATATTGAGATACCACCTCACCCCAGTTAGAATGGCTATAATCAAGAACTCTATTAACAACAGATGCTGGAGGGGATGTGGCCAGAAGGGAACCTTACTGCATTGTTGGTGGGAGTGTAAACTTGTTCGATCTTTTTGGAAAGCAGTATGGAGGTTCCTCAAAAGACTCCACATAGAGCTCCCCTATGACCCAGCAATCCCACTTTTGGGCATTTACCCAAATGATCACAAACAAGACCACACTAAAGCTACCAGCACGACTATGTTTATTGCAGCCTTATTTACCATAGCTAAGATATGGAACCAACCCAGATGTCCCTCAGTAGATGAATGGATCAAGAAAATGTGGTATATATATATATATATATATATATATATATACAATGGAGTTTTATGCCTCCATCAGAAAGAAAAACATTGCCCCATTTTTTAGGAAATGGAAAGACTTGGAAAAAATTCTATTAAGTGAAGTAATCCAGGCCCAAAGAAACATAGGTCCCATAGTTTCCCTTATTTGCAATAACTAGTATATGTCTGAGTCAAGCAGAAAAGCTCAGATAAGTTCATATTAGGGGAATGAACCCCAAGATAAGTATTCAAATGTGGTTTTTTTTTGTTTTTTTTTCCTTTCATGCAAATGTTTGTAACATATTTATAAGATGATTTCTATGTTGCTTTGTATATACCTCCCCCATGGTATAACCCATGCTTTCACTGTATTTGATGTTGGTATAATTTGTGGAGGGGAAGGGAAAAAACAAATCGTTTAACTAGGGATACAGGTGGACCCATTGCAACAATGAGATGTAGAAGTCGTTATGTTGAAAAACGAACTTTACAACTTTGGTGGGGGGTGGGGGGATGATTGGGTGGCGGGAGGGAGGAGTATGGGAAGGGATGGGAAGGGGAAACAAAGATGAGGGAACAATGCTTGATAAGAACTGTACTCGTTATCTTGCCCATGTAATTGCAACTTCTCTATACGGTATTTTCACAATAGAAAAAAATTTAAAGGAATTATACAATGAAAACTATAAATCACTAATGAAAGAAAATAGACACAAATAAATTGAAATTCATTCTGAGTTCATGGATTAGACCTAACACTTTCTTTTTTATGTTTTTTATTGTAAAAATATTGTATAGAGGGATTACATGAGTAATGAGTATTTTTCCTATGCAGCATTGTGACCTCCTCCTTTGTTTTTCCCTACCATCCTTTCCCTCCCCACCTTCCCAACTTCCCACTCCCCCCCAAGTTGTAAAGTTCATTTTCAACAAAGCGTCTTGTAGATCTCATTGTTACAATGGGCCAACCTGTATCCTTGTTTCAACATTTTGTTATTTCCCTTCCTCTCTGCAAATTAGAAAAATGTATATACAAGATACAGGGCACTGGAATGAAATACAGTGAAGACAAGGGTTATACCGTTGGTGGAAGAACATACAAAAGAAACAAAAAAACACATAATACATTATAAATATGTTAAAAACAATAGCAAGTAAGAAAAAACCAATTGTGTCCCTATCTTGGGGTTCATTCTGATTGACACCATCTAATATGGTCATGTGTGCATAGCTTTTGGCCTTTTCTGCCTAGACTTATACTAGTTATTGCAAATAAGAAAACAAGAAAAGAAAAACTCATCAAGGAAAAAATGAACAAAGAAGTTATGGTATGTGAATATATTATCCTTGAATGTAATAACAAAGGTTACACTATAAAAAGAAGGAAATTCTGCCATTTGTGATGACTTTGATGAACATAGAACACATTATATTAAATGAAATAATCCAGACACAGGAACAAAAAGCACCTTATAATTTCACTTATGTGATATCTGAAATAGTAAAACTTACATAAGCATCAAGTAGAATGGTGGTAGCCAAGGGATTGTGGAGGGGATTTGGGGAGGTAAGGATCAAAGAGTGTCAAGTTTTAGTTATATAGATTGAGTGAGTTCAGGCGATCTAATATATGGCATGGTACTTGTATTACACACCTAACATTTGTTAAGAAGATAGAACTTATGTTAATAGTTTCGTAAAAGTTGGAAAGAAGGGGGGAGGAAAGGAAAGAGAGGGAAGGAAGGATGGAAAGAAGGAAGGAAAGAAGGAACGAAGGAAGGAAGGAAGGAAGGAAAGAAGGGAGGGAGGGAAAGAAGGAGGGAGGGAGGGAGGGAAAGGGAAGTGGGTGAGAAACTGGGAAGCAATATATATATGCTTCTGGCCCTAGTGGTGGTGATGGTTTCATGACTGTACATTTACCCTAAAAGCACTGAGATGTAAACATAAAATATGTACAGTTTTTTATATGTCAATCACACTTCAATAAAGTGGTTTTCAAAAAATGAAGCACAAGAAAAAATACTCTGAAATTCTTACAGAACTACATCATTTTTAGTGCAAGTAGTTCGGTGGCTTCAGGGGTTTCTCTAATATCCAAAATTGGAAAAGTAACTGGGAATTTCAGAAAGGCTGCTGAAAACCCTGCAAAAACATACTATTGTGTTCACAGAAAATGACAAAGAAAGCTCTATCCTGGATGAATTTCTATTTTTCATGAAATAGTTCTCTGGGAGCTATCTTGAAGAGGGAAAAAAAACTTTTCTGTTGAGTATAAAAGATTGACTATGATGCTGAGTGTAGGTATCAATGCAGTTTTCTCCATATCAGTATTTTATTAATCTCATATATATGCTTTTGTTAGTGCTCTGGTTAAGTTTTGAGTGATATGCCTATTTTTTCCATAAAATTCTTTTTCAGTTACATGTTACATAAGAAAATTTATATATTAGAGTTTAGTATTTACTCTCCGATACTAAATCACTAAATTTTGAATATGCTCTTCCCAGGAAAATATTTTAACTCATGTATACTGCAATCCCAACCAATCACACAGTTAATGCTTGATAGTTAACTTTACATGATGATATACTTTAGCATCTCCACATGATTTCCTTTGGGTCTTACTGAGTTCTTAGCCCCTGGCATGCATCTTTCTTCTCTAACCACTCACCTTCACATCTAGGGAGGTAAGATGGCCTTCTGCCTTGACATCCTTGAGATCTACCCATCAGTAATTCAAAATCAAATATTTCATACACACCTACCAATTAATAATTGATTTGGCTCAATATTTTCATGGCAGGCCATACTTCCTTATTCTGTTTGCTGTCAAATTCAGTGATGGCTGTGGGAATGCCTAATTTGTGATGTCTGCCTGCTTGAAATTGTTCTCATTTCTGGGATGTAATTCCTTTCAGCCTGTGCAACTAGTTGTTATAATAATAACTTGTGTTTCTAGAGAGTTTAAGTTTCCAAAGCCTCTTCCTCTGTTACCCTTAATGCTCTTCTGTTCCATTTCTAACTTTTTGATTCCATAAGTTTAGATGTTATGACAGTATGTAGGCTCCACAGAATGTGTCTGTGCTTTGAATTTATCTCCTACTACAACAAAAATCCCTCATACTTAAACAAAAAAATAACATTTATAAATACAAAACAAAATAAAGTAACCTTCAAGTTAGTTAACAATTTTAAGACATTTTCCACAAACAATCTTGACTTTAGAAAATTTTCAAAGTAATGCTCAGACTTTCTAGAAAGAAAATATAAGGTTTGATATGGCATGTAACCATATGTTTAGAAATCTCCCTGAAGCATCCTTTGCAAACTCTGACTGAGAAATGAAATGCTTTATTCAGGAATGATAACCCAAACATTTCATCATTTACTCTCTTCCATGTAGAATATAATAGAGTATTACTCTGAAACTTGATGAAAATAGGGTTTTCCAGGCCTTCAGCAATTCGTTTGTATAAGTTGAGAAAATGAAAAGTCTGGGTTATTTTATACATTCAAACATACATACATACATATATACATACATACACACATACATATAATATTTTGTATATAATTCAGAATAACACTGAAGACAGGAAACTTGCTAAAACACAGAAGCAGTAATAGTAAGTAATAGATTCTAGCTGAGACCTGGTCTTAACCCAGGTCTTCAATAACTTCTCTCTTGATGGAAAATATCAAGGGAAATCCTTTAATTTCAATATACTGAGAACAATCTACTAGAACCCTGTGATAGAGTCTCTCAGACATTGATATTTATAAGACAGATATATCTAATCAATAATGTATCTGAGGAGAAAATGAACATTCCCTGTAAGGTGCATATTGGTTTTAAAAGACTAACTGACTTGCATAACTATAAAAGGAAAAATGATTACTGAGAACTGAACAAAAAAAACTTCCAGTATCTGGAGTGAATGCTAGATTTGGTGAACAAAATCTCAAAGAGAATTGATTTTGAAAAAATATCATTTGTGTTGGTTACATAACAGAAAAGGAATCTTGGAGCCAGTTTCCTTCTAAAACCATGTTTCTTTTGTTGAAGACTGTCACAGCTAACAAGAAAGGTTGGGGCCAGGGAACTTTAAGTAATGCAGCTATAGAAATGCATGCCCAGCCCTACCTATATAGTGATTTAGTTCTAGGTACCTTAATCTAGCTCACAAGTTTCAGGACCCAGGAGTGCACAGTCAACTCAGATTAGATCATGACTACAACCATAGGTGAGGGGAGTTGATCCAGCAAGAAAGAAATTCCCACCAGCCCATTTATGATGGCAGGGTAGGTGTAGGGGCTGGTAGGTAAAGAGTTTCCAAAGAAAAAGATAGTGCTATCAGACACAGATGCTCATTCCTATAATCAATACTACCTACTTGGGAAGCTAAAACCTGAAGATAACAGGTAAAACCAGCCTTGGCAGTAAAACCTGTGATTCTTATGTCTAATTATGTCTAATTAGCCACCAAAACCACTGGAAGTGGAATTGTTGCTCAAGTGATAGAATGCTAGCCTTGTGCCAAAAATGCTCAGGGACAGCACCCAGGTTCAAACCCCAGGACCAGCACACAGACCACACACACACACACACACACACACACACAAAGAGACATTGCTGTTTGTTATCAAAATAAAATGTAAACTAGGTCTTAGTGAAAATTGGAAATAGGTGCCCCTGTAGGTGTACACCCTTTATCCAGGGCAGAGAAATCACGTCTCAGTTACGCTTAAGGAGCTACCTTTGTGCAAGGTACAAACTGCATATATGTAGACAATGCCTTTGAGAGACTAGGAAGACAAATACCCACTACTTTTACTCAGTGAAGATAATTGGTTGAATAAATCCCATACCTCCCTCAGTACCAGTGATCTCAAATACATTGCTTATTTACAAAGTCTACTCAATTTTCCAGTGAGTATCATTGGACAATTTTCTATGTATCTTATATTTGGGTCAAATAACTGGGAATTCAAGTTATTCTATCAGTCATATTCCAAGATCAAAATTTAACATCTTTTTGTTTATTTGTGACAGAATCTCACTTTGCAACACAGGCTGACCTCAAACTCTCAGTCCTCCTGCTTCAGTTTCCCAAGTGTTGGGATTACAGGTGTGGATCACAATATCCACGTGGATTAACTTCTTATCTGCAAGCCTTCTCTATCTATTGGTTTTATAGCTTTCTTTGGTAGCAAAGGTCAGCAAAGTATGTATTTATGGAGGACAAATTATGGGTGCCTGCTACAGTTTTACCCCTGTACTTGCTTCTCAGTCACACTGTGCTATATAACATTTTGTCAAGATAGGGAAATCACTGATGAACATTTGAACACTAATGAAAGGAAGAACCCGAATCACCATTACTGGCTCTTGATGAAGTGTCCCCTGTGCTTGTTCTCATCTGGACTGATGCAGTTACATAACTTGAAGAATAATTTAATCTACTTGAACTTCAGTTTCCCTCTATCTATATAAAATAGATAACAAATTCTGCCTATCAAAAGCAGACTGTAATCTATATTTTCTGAGGCCTTAGACAATATACCTTACTTCTCTATGCCTAGATTTTCTCATCTACAAAACAGAGATGCCAATGTACATCCACAACAAAAGAGGGAATCTCAAATTCCCCTTCACAATATACTGGGTGAAACAGCTCCAACCATTGCTAAGGCCTAGTTTTCTGCATTATCACATGAGAACTCCACGCACTCTACAGCTTCTTTGCCAAATTCTACCATAGAGATGCTCAGTCAGTATCTTCATCTATAAGTTGTCCCTAAATAAGCAGCATGTCAATTCATTTTTCTTGAAGTATCATCCTTATTTTATTGTAAAAATACTGTATAGAGGGGTTACAATTACATGAGGAAGGTAATGAGTACATTTCTTATCAAGCATTGTAGCCTCCTCCTTTGTTTCTCCTTAACATCCCTACCCACCTCCCCGGCCACATTGACCACCACCTCTTCCCCACCCCACTCCCGCCACCCGCTCCGAAGTTGTAAAGTTCGTTTTTCTACATAACGTCTTGTATATCTCATTGTTGCAATGGGTCCATCTGTATCCCTACTTAAACAATTCCTTTTTCCCTTCCCCTCCACAAAGTATACCAACATCGAAAACAGTGAAAACAGGGATTATACCGTGGGGGAGGGACATACAAAGCAACAAAGAAATCATCTTATAAATATGTTAGAAACAAGAGCAAGAAAGAAAACTTATTTCAGTCCTTACCTTGGAGTTCATTTCACCTAACATCAACTTATCTGACTGTTTCTGCTTGTCTCAGACATATACTAGTTATTGCAAATAAGGGAAGCCATGGGACCTATGTTTCTTTGGGCCTGGCTTACTTCACTTAATATAATTTTTTTAAAGTCTTTCCATTTCCTAACAAATGGGGCAATGCCATTCTTTCTAATGGAGGCATAGAATTCCATTGTGTATATATATACCGGATTTTCTTGATCCATTCATCTACTGAGGGGCATCTGGGTTGGTTCCATATTTTAGCTATGGTAAATAAAGCTACAATGCACATAGTTGTGCTGCTAGCTTTAGTATGGTCTTGTTTGTAATCATTTGGGTAAATGTCCAAAAGTGGGATTGCTGGGTCATAGGGGAGCTCTATGTGGAGTCTTTTGAGGAACCTCCATACTACTTTCCAAAGTGGTTGAACAAGTTTACACCCCCACCAACTATGCAGTAGGGTTCCCTTCTGGCCACATCCCCTCCAGCATCTGTTGTTATTAGAGTTCTTGATTATATCCATTCTAACTGTGGTGAGGTGGAATCTCAGTGCTGTTTTGATTTGCTTTTCTTTTATGGTAGGGAGGTTGAGCATTTCTTCATGTGTCTATTGGCCATTCCTATTTGTTCTTCAGAGAAGTTTCTCTTTAGATCTTTATCCCATTTATTTTGGGCAGTTGTTTCTTTGAGAATTTGTTTTTGGGGAATTGAATTTTTTGAGTCCCAGGTGTATTTTAGATATGAGACCATTGTCCATTGTATGCTAGTGAAGATCTTCTCGCAGTCCATAGGCTTTCTATTGATCTTGCTAGTTATGTCCTTTGCCATACAGAAGCTCTGCAATTTCATGCAATCCTATTTGTCTAACCTTTCTTTGATTTGTTTCCTGAAGGAGAGATCCCTTAATTAGTATGTAGTGACCTCCTTTGTCTCTTCTCACTAATTTTAATTTGAAGTCTATTTTATCTGATATTAGGATTGCTACTCCTGCCTGATTATGGAGGCCATTTGCTTGGTAGATTTTATTCCAGCCTTTCACTTTCAAAATGTTTTTGTTTTTATGGGCAAGATGTAACTCCTGAAGGCAGCAGATAGAATGATCTTGCTTTTTAATCCAACTAAACAGTCTATATCGCTTAATTGGAGAGTTAATTCCCTTAATGTTGAGAGTTAGGAATGAGAGTTGTTTGGTAGTACCTGCCATGTTATCCACCTTCTTGGGGGCTGTGGCAATTCGGTTCTTCTATAGTTCTTGGGTTTTCAGTTTGGGTGTTGGTTCTTGGCCTTTATTGTGGTCTTGTTGGCTTTCTATGTATAGGACATCTTTAAGTATCTTTTGTAGGGCTAGTTTGGTGGAGCTATATTGTTACAGTTTTTCTTTGCTATGGAAGGTTTTTATTTGACCTTCGGTTATGAAGGAGAGTTTAGCTGGGTACAGTATTCTTGGTTGATAGTTGTTTGTTTTTAGGGCATGGCATACATCATTCCAGGCTCTTCTTGCTTTGATTGTCTCTGCTGAGAAATCTGAGGTGATTCTAATTGGTTTCCCTTCATAGGTGATTGATCTTCTCTCCTTGACAGCTTTAAGGATCTTTTCCTTGGTCTGAATTGATCCTGTGTGGATTATAATGTGACAGTGGGATGTCCTGTTCTGGTCTGGTCTATTTGGATTCTAAAAGCTTCTTGGATCTGAATAGGCCTATCTTTTTGCATGTTTGGGAAGGTCTCTGCTAGGATTCTGTTAAAACAAATTTCCTAGACCATTAACTTCTGTCTCTAGGTGCTCCTCTACACCCATTATCCTCAGATTAGGCCTTCTGATGGTGTCTTCCAAATGTTGAATAGACCTATCATATTTCTTGGATTTACCTTGGATAGTTGTATGTTCTTTCTGTATAATATCTAGGCTGTCTTCATTACCTGAGATTCGATCTTCTGCATGTTCTAATCTGCTATCAAGACTTTCTACTTTGTTTTTTATTTCTGTTCCTTCTAGTTGGTCAGCTTTGATGGCTTCAAATTCTTTGTTGGAGCTTTGCTTTAGATCTTGTATGAACTTCTTTAGTTCCTTAATTTGGTGTTCAGTGTTTATTCTCAAATCACTTAATTGATTGGTTCTGGTGTCCTTGGACTCCCATTCCTTCTGTCGGACTCCATTCAGCATTCCCTTTATGATCTCCCTGAATTCTTTCAGCTGTCTGTTTATGGATTCCACGAATGCCTCTATTGATCTTTGTCTATTCTCATCCCTCTCTCAATTCCTGTATTACTCTTTGATTAGCTTCCTCACATTCATGCAATTCCTCTAGCTCTCTATTACTATTCTCAGCCTGCTTAAGCAATTCCTGTGTTTCTCTTTGACTGTTCTCAGCCTGCTCACGCAATTCCAGACTTTCTCTTTGAATATTCTCAACCTGCTCACAAAATTCCTGTATTAATCTTTTAGTAACTTCCTCAAGCCCACAAGATTCCTGTATTAATCTTTGGTTTGCCTCCTCTTTCTCTCTATCATACTCACACTGAGTCCTTTGCAGCTTTTCAATATTTTCATTCACCATGGTTACCAATAGTGTAGAGCTTTTTGGGAATTCTCCTCTGGGTTGTTTATTAACTGTTCTGTCACCTGATTATCATGAGTGTGAGTTGAGAGACCCAGACTTGCCATTTTTCTTGCATTTTTCTGGCTTGTTCTGCTCATTTGGTATGAAAGTAACACCAATTTTGTGCTAGAATTCTATTTTAAGGCAAGCATCCCCAGAGTCCTGTAGTTGCACTGTCAAAATGGCTGTAGATACAATCTAGTTCAACAGATATAATCTATTCAACATCAAACAACTATGGAGCAATGGGCTAAGACTAAAGATGAATTTGGCAAAAGAGAAATTATTAGGTTTAGGGAGAAATGTTGGGAAAAATAGGATTAGAGGGATGTGAAGAGGTAAAAGGAGAGTGAATTTAACCAAGTCCTAATCTCAGAGATGGAAATGGATTGGAGAAAAAAGAAAAAAGAAGAAATGTAAAAACCAAAATTTAAATTTTAAAAGTGAAACACTCAAAAAGTATGTAAGTTTTAAAAAATGATATTGAAAGAAGTAAGGATAGGATGAGAGGAGGGCAGGGATAGAAAGGAAACATGAAAAACTAAAAAATAAGAATTCTTAAAAGTAGTTACTTGAAAATTATATAGATATAAAGAGATAATACTGCTATTAAAGATGTTAAGCCTAGAGGTTGTGAATTGAATAATAAATTTCTGGATTATGTGCACAATGGGGGATAAGGTCTAATAATCGACAACGAGTATGTGTATTGGGATGAGCAGAACAGCAATTAAGTTATGCAAAAAAGAAGAAAGAGAAAAAAATGAAAAGAATAAAAAAAGGACCAAAATGTCATAAGAGATTTTGTTTAAAAAAAGTACACATGCACACACACACACATACACACATATGCACCTAAAATAAAATTATGAAAGGAAAAATAAAAGATTAATAGAAAACAATTTTACAAAGAAAAATTTTTTAAAAAGGTACAAAAATAGTTCTTTGATTTTTTTTTAGGGGGGAGGGGAATAGGTAGATCCTGTATCTCCCCTGTGTCTGTAACCAGTCTCTTGGTGGATTCTCTGGTCTGCTTGTGGTGTTTGGTTTTCCTGTAGCTTGACTGCATTACCCAGGATTTTGTGATCCTCCTCCCAGGCTAGTTCAGTGAGAGGGAGATCTGCTTTTAGTATCACAAAAGAGGGAGATGGCTGTTTCCTCCAGTTTGGAGATGCTGTGATGAGGCTAGTTTCTGGGTAGGGTTGAAGCCTTTCAGCAAACAATAGCTTTTCCCTGAGGGGCTAGCTCCTAAGACACTCACAGAGCCCAGCCTGGAGCCATTCTCAGTGTTTTTGTTTACTGAATTTCAATTGTTTTTCTAGGCTGCTGTAGGGAGTGGTATCCTCTGGCTCTGTTTACCCAGTGAAGAAAATCACTCTTGTTTGGGCGGAGCTCCTTCTGCCTGGCCTGGGTGACTTTCCCCTGGGTCCAGCTGAGCCTAGCAGGTCAGGTCATGTTCCTTTGACCTGCTAAATGACTCTTTTGTTTTCTTCCAAGGCCTGAGTTGGAGCTAGCTGCTCAACGGGGCCTTAATCAGTATCAAAGATGGAGATCCTGGAAGTGGCACTGTGGCTCAAGCGGTAGAGCACTCGCCTTTAAGAGCTCAGGGATGGCGCCCAGGCCCCAAGTTCAAGCCCCACGACCGACAGAAAAACAAAAACAAAACAAAGATGAAGATCTTCTCAAGTGGTGGGCGTGGGGCAGCCTTCTCTCCTCTGCTCCCTGAGAAGGAGTGAGGATGTCAGAGTTCTACTCACGCAGAGTCTTGGTTCCTGTGCTGTCTCTTGTCTATAATCTGCAGGATTAAGATATCTGCTCCTTATCAGTTCTTGCTGGTGTTGAGTAGAATCTGCTTGCCCGCTATGTCTGGCACCTTTGTCCCGTACTCTCTCTGTTATAGGTATTGCAGCCACGGTTACTGCTGCTGCTGCAGGCACGACTACCAGCAAGTGTTCAGATCTGTATACTTCCCTGGATTTTCCCTCTCTGGCCAAACTCTCTGTACTGTGATGGCACACTTGGTGTGATTCTCTAGCCTAGGACTGTTCACTGGAACACTAAAACTGCTTTCTATGTGAGAGCTTGTTTAGCCTCCAGCTTTTCCTCTGCCATCTTCCTCTGACTCCCATATCATCCTTTTATATTTTTGCTGTTCTTCCCATAATTTCAATATCAACTTGCATTGAATTTCAGTATCATCCTTCTATACTTTTGCTGCTCTTCCTACAATTTCAATATCAACTTGCATTGAATTTCAGATACCTTAATCTGAATCTTATTATTCTATAATTAAGAAAGATTACTCTGTAAAAAGAAGTGGTGTTCCATTTATGTCTTTGTAGTCTAAACATTTATGTTCTCTCTGGCTGTGCTTGCAAAGATGGTGACATCATTCTTATAAATTTGTGTGTGTGTGTGTGTGTGTGTGTGTGTGTGTGTGTTTTGTCGGTCATTGGGACTGAACTCTGGGCCTGGGCACTGTCCCTTAGCTCTTCAGCTCAAGGCTAATGCCCTTCCACTTGAGCCACAACACCACTTCCAGCTTTTTTCTTATGTGGTGCTGAAGAATCAAACCCAGAGCCTCATGCATGCGAGGCAAGCACTCTACCACTGAGTCAACTTCCCAGCCTTATAAATTTGTTTTATAGAGATAAATAGTAAGATACTTATGGAGAATATCTGGTATGACCAACCAATTTAAATTGAGTAATAATAATAATACATAGTAGTAGTAGTAGTAGTAGTAAGTAGTAATAATAATAAGAGTGTATAAAGTTTAACAATAAACATTCCAGGCTGACCCAAACATCATCAACAGAGGCAGAGAAAGAGGAGAAACAGGCAGAGCCACCACTGCCTGGCCCAGCCCACAAGCATCTCAACTGAACTCTGATTGCAGTGGCAACCAGTGACCTACATCACACAGAAGCAACAACTAGTTCCAGGGTGACTACCCCGCAGGGGACAGTGTATCCCTCAAGGGACACCAGAACTTGTGGGAACCCCAGACCTTGAAACAGACCCTTACCCCAACACCTGGACTACAGGACCCACTAAAACTGGGAACTGTTCAAGAGCTCCACCAGTCCATGCAGCACAGCCAGCCAGCAAGGCTAGATCAAGAGCACCCCTGGAAGGGAGCTTAAACACCCAAGCCAAGAACAGCATCCCTGGGTCACAATAGCCAACAGTGGAAGACACTTGAGCTGTGTACTCCAGGCTGCGTAACCCAGGTGGGATATACAGCAGCACAGGTCCAACTGGTGTGCCGCAGGCTGGGGACCAGGAGCCAGGACCATGCCTGGGGATCCGGTGCCTGAGCAAGACAACCAACTCCTCCCAATTGAAGTCAGAAGCTGAGCATACAGCTCAGCAGAGGGGGGAAAACTGGGAACTGCACCCCCTCGGAATCACGCCCATGACAGCAAAAGACCTAGGTGTTCAGGGCAAGAGAACCAGAAGCCCACACCCCACCAGAACCCGATCCATACATCCCAGGCTGGGAATTGAGCAACTCAGCCTGCCAGAACCTGATAATAGTCAGGAGCTCAGGCTGGTAAGGTAGCTCAGCAATACAGTGCTTGCCTTGTGTTCATGAGGCCCTGGATCTGATTCCTCAGTATTACATAAGCAGAAAGGGCCAGAAGTGGCACTGTGGCACAAATGGCAGGGCACCAGCTTTGAGCTGAAGAGCTGAGAGACAGCACCCAGGCCCAGAGTTCAGGCCCAAAACTGGCCAAAACAAAAACCAACAAAAAAAACCATCTGAAGCCCATAGCAGACTCCAGCAACTGTGAGAGTACATCCAGCACATTCAATATCACCAAGAGCACCTGGAGGAGTAAACAGGAGCAGTCTAGGACTCTCAGTCCTTCTAAAGGTGGGAACTGCCAGTGATCTCCAGCAGAGAGCCGAGAGCCCTACATGGGTCAGACCAACAGCTGGAGGTCGGCCCCCAACAGAACCAAGACCAGGTACAGACTCTCTCCGCCAGCCCAGAAACAGCAACCAAGCAAAGATAGACACCTATTGACCAAAACAAAATTTCTTATTTCTCTCCAATAATCTCTGAATCCCCATGCACAAATCACAGAGAAAAATTACAAGGTTTATCAACACCCAAAAGCCAGCAGACACCCAGGGGAGAGCCCCAGTGGGAGCAAAGCAGGAATGGAAGACAAAAGCTACATCCAAGAAATGCTGGAAGCAATGACTCAAGAATTAAAGTGAGAAATGAACCAGAAATTTAAAGAACACAGAGACAAACTATGGAAAGAGATGCAGGGTCTCAAACAGAAGGTGCACACAAAAATAGAGGCAGAACACACCTCACTAAGAGATGAGATTAGTACAAAAATAGAGGCAGTACACATCTCACTAAAAGGTGAAATTAGTACTTTGAGAACCAACATCAAATCCATAAATGAGTCCATTTCCTCCATGCAAACCATAATGGAAGCCATAGTTAACAGAGTGAACAAAATGGAATTTAGAGTGTCAGATACAGAAGATAGAATACATCAACTGGACCAAAAAGTCCAGATATGGAAAAATCACTTAAGTTATGCCAAAGGGAAATCCAAGAGAAAGCAGATAGTGCCAAGAAATTTAACCTTCATATAATTGGAGTGGACAAAGGTGAGGAATATCAAAGCAAAGGAATGCAACACCTATTCAACAAGACTGCCAATGAAAATTTCTCCCATCTTAAAAAGAGCATCTTACCTAAATAACAGAAGCATATAGGACACCTAACCAGCAGGATCCCAGGAGAAACTTCTAGACACATGATAGATCTGAATAAGAAATGATAGATCTGAATAAGAAAATAATCTTGCATGCAGCAAAAACAAAGAAGGAAACAACTACAAAGGGAAAAAAATTAGAATCACTGCAGATCTCTCCACACAGACACTGAATGCAAGAAAGGCCTGGGAAAGTACCATCTGAGTCCTGAGAACCAATAACTGCCAGCCCAGACTGATATACCCAGCAAAGCTAGCATTCACATTCGATGGAGAAATGAAAAATTTTAATAGTAAAGAAAAACTAAATGAATTCATAAACAATAAGCCAGCATTACTAAGAATACTAAGAGGGGGAACACAACCTGAAGAAAGCAACCAGGAACGGGGACCTGCACCAGACAGGTATTAATAGAAGTCTAAATTACAAGAACAGGGAGAAAGGAAAGAAGAAAAACTTAGGAAAACAGGGAACGACAGGGACCACAATGCATCTCTCTATAATAATCTTAAATATTAACGGACTTAATTCACCAATCAAAAGAAAAAGAACTGCAGATTGGATCAGAAAACATCACTCATCCATCTGCTGCCTTCAGGAGACCTACCTCTCAGCCAAACATACAAACAAACTCAGAGTGAAGGGTTGGAAAAGGATCTACCAATCAAATGCCCCCAGTAAGAAAGCAGGAGTAGCAATCCTGATATCTGACAAAATAAACTTTTCATTAAAATCAATACAAAAAGACAAGGAAGGACACTACATATTAATACAGGGAAGAATCCAAGAGGAGGATATTACCATTATCAACTTATACTCCCCAAACATTGGAGCACCCAAATACGTTAAGCAAATACTCTCAAACTTACAGAATAAAATAGATCCCAATACAATAATACTAGGAGACTTTAACACCCCACTCTCACAGGTCTACCAATCAGGACAGGTCTACCAACCAGAGGATGGGCAAAGAAGCTACTGAATTAAGTGAGGCCATACTTCAAGTGGAACTAACTGACATCTACCGAGTATTTCACCCTAAAACAACACAGTACACATTCTTCTCAGCAGCTCATGGAACTTTCTCCAAAATAGACCATATCATAGTTCATGCAAGGAACTTAAGCAAATACAAGAGGATTGACATAATCCCCTGTATCCTCTCTGACCACAGTGCAATCAAGCTAGTTCTCAATAGCAAAGCATACAACAGAAATTACTCAAATACATGGAAATTGAACAGCACACTTCTAAGCAACACCTGGGTAACAGAAGAAATTAGAGAAGAAATTAAAAAGTTCCTACAATTCAATGAAAATGAAGACACATCAAAAAAAAACTTGTGCGGTCCTGGGGGGGCAAATTTATTGCCCTCAATGCCCATATCAAGAAAATAGAGACAGACCAAGTAAATAATCTCATGCTGCAATTAAAACAGCTAGAAAAACAGAAAAAATAAAACCTAAACTTACTAGACAGAGATAGATAATCAAATTAAGAGCAGAAGTTAATGAGATAGAAAATAGGAAATTATAAATAAAGTTAATAAAACAAAAAGCTGGTTCTTTGAAAAAATAAATAAAATTGATAGACCTTTGGCAAGATTAATTAAGAAAAGAAGAGAGGAAACCCAAATTAACATGATCAGGGATGCCACGGGAAGCATCACAACAAATACCCAAGATACCTAAACAATTATAAAGAACTATTCTCAAAAGTCATACTCTCTAAAGAAAGAAAACTTAGCAGAAATGGATGTTTTTAGAGAAATACAAGTTGCCCAAATTGAGCAAAGAAAAAGTAAATCAATTAAATAAGCCAATATCTTACAATGAGGTAGGAAGTAATCAGAAGTCTTCCAACAAGGAAAAGCCCAGGACCAGATGGATTCAGAACAGAATTCTATAAGACCTTTAAAGAACTAATACCCATACTCCTCAAGCTCTTCAGTGAAGCAGAGAAGGAGGCTGCTATCCCAAACTCATTTTACGATGCCAATATCACACTCATCCCCAAACCAGATGCAAAGATGATGATGAACACAGATGCAAAGATCCTTAACAAAATTCTAGCTAACAGAATCCAGAAACACATAAAAAATTATACACTATGACAAGGTAGGCTTCATCCCAGAGATGCAGGGATGGTTTAACATACATAAATCAATAAATGTAATCCAACACATCAACATAGCCAAGGTCAAGAATCACATGATTATCTCTACAGATGCATTAAAGGCTTTTGATAAAATACAACATTCATCCATGTTAAAAGCTCTGGAGAAAATAGGAATAGAAGGAATATTCTTTAAAACAATAAAAGCCATATATGACAGACCAATAACCACTATTATACTTAATGGGGAAAAACTACAACCAATTCTTCTAAAATAAGGAACAAGGCAAGGATGCCCACTGTCTCCACTCCTCTTCAATATAGTCCTGGAACCCTTAGCCAGGCAATGAGGCAAGAAAAAGACATTAAAGCAATCCACACAGGGAAAGAAGAAGTTAAACTATCCCTTTTTGCAGATGACATGATACCAGACCTTCATGATCCCCAAAACTCCATCCCCAAACTCTTAGAAATTATAAATCATTTCAGCAAAGTAGCAGGATACAAAATCAACCCACAAAAATCAGTCGCCTTCCTGTACACTGACAATGTATAAGCAGAGAGGGAAATAAAGGAAGCAACCCCATTCACAGTAAACCTCCCAAAATAAAATATTTAGGAATTAACCTAACCCAAGTTGTAAGAGAACTATTTAACGAAAACTATAAGAACCTAAAGAAAGAAATTACAGAAGACACCAGGAAATAGAAAGACCTTCCATGCTTTTGGATAGGCAGACTCAATATAGTGAAAATAGCAATACTGCTAAAATTAATATACAAATTCAATGCAATTCCTATTAAAGACTCAATGACGTACATTTCTGAAATACAGAAAACAGTCCAAAAATTCATATGGAACAACAAAAATCTAGAATAGCCAAAACAATTCTAGGCACAAAAGACAACATGGGAGGGATCTCGATGCTGGACTTCAAACTCTACTATAGATCCATAATAACAAAGACAGCATGTTACTGGCACAAAAACAGACCCAAAGACCAATGGAATAGAATAGAAGATCCAGAAATAAAACCCCATGCCTACAGTCAGCTGATATTTGACAAAGGAGCCATAGACACATACAGTGGAAGAAACAGCCTCTTCAACTACTGGTGCTGGGCACATGCAGAAAACTAAAAGTGGACCCCAGCCTATCCCCATGCACCAACATCAACTCAAAATGGATTAAAGACCTTAACATCAAACCTGAATCTCTGAAATTACTTCAGGACAGTAGGAGAGACACTTAAACTTACAGGCACAGGCAGGAACTTCCTGAACAGAGTCCCAGGGTCACAACAAATTGGAGAGAGACTTGACAAATGGGACTACCTTAAAATAAAAAGTTTCTGCACAACTGAAGCTATAGCAACAAAGCTAGAAAGGCAGCCAACTAATTGGGGAAAATATTTACCAGCAATATATCAGACAAGGGGTTAATATCCAGTTTATACAGGGAACTCAAGAAATTAATCCCTCCCAAACCTAACACATCAATTACTAAATGAGTAAGGGAACTAAAGAGAGACTTCTTGGAAGAAGAGATAAAAATGGCAAAGAAACACATGAGGAAATGTTCACCATCCCTGGTTGTGAAGGAAATGTAAATAAAGACAACCCTGAGATACCACCTTACCCCAGTCAGAATGGTACACATCCTAAAGTCAGCCAACGACAAATGCTGGAGGGAATGCAACGAAAGAGGAACCCTATTATACTACTGGTGGGAAAGTACACTTATAGAACCACTTTGGAAAGCAGTCTGAAGGTCCCCAGAAAGCTAAATACTGACCTCTCTTATGACCCAGTCATACCACTTCTAGGAATCTATCCTGAACAACAGGAACCAGTATACAAGGACACATAAACCTCCTTGTTTATTGCAGCACTGTTCACACTAGCCAGGGTATGGAAACAACCCAAATGTCCCACCACAGATGAACGGATCCAAAAATTGTGTTATCTATACACAATGGAATACTATGCAGCCATTAGAAAGGACAAAATAATGGCATTTGCAGGAAATGGATGGAGCTAGAAGAAACCATGTTGAGCGAGGTAAGCCAAGAGCAAAGAGACAAATGGCACATGGTCTCCCTGATAAGTGGGTGTTAAATCCAAAATGTAAGGTGATATGACAAAATTAACAAGATAAGAAACAAAGGACTTCCACTCATTTGGTTGAATCACTACTAAAATAACCCCATGCTGCTGATCACATATATGGCATATATGTGCACACCGGAAGGAAACCAGGAGGATGACACAGAACTAGAAGGAATCTGGGAAAAACATAAAACAGCAGGACCCATCAGCTGCAGTAGACATTGATCAAAATGAACTAAGCAACTCAATGCCAGCGATGGGAGGGAGGGAACAAGTGGGAAAGAGGGAACAGCTGATGCTATGCAAAACAAAAGAAACGTACATATCACCCAATGTGGAAGAAATAACTGTATTGCAAAGCTCACAGAACTCATAAATGTTATAGAGCATGATAGACAATTTGCCCCATGAAAGTTAAAGCAGGTTTGTGACTTTAACTAAGCATCACTATCCCACAATACTGTGAAATTTGGGAAACTTAATCACAATGAAGAATTTGAAAAAATAAACATTCCACATAAGTCTGTTTCATCTGTAATTCTAAACCCTCTTAGAAATCAAGTATAGCAATCAGAATACATCTATTAATTTCTGTTTAAAACCTTTTTGAATAGGAAACCATCCAGATGAAGTGATATCATCTTGTAAATGTATTAACAGAAAAATGACAGTTATTTGGGCAGATTCATATAGATGAGTGGTAGTAAGCTTATGTAGAACTAAATAATTGGTAACTCAAGCCTGATTTCCTAGCCATTCAGGACACTGAGATCTGGAGCATGGCAGTTTGAAGCCAGCCTAGGCAGAAATATTTACAAGACTCCACCTTTCAAAAGAACCTGTAGGACTTTGGTGGGGGGTGGGGGGAGGACCGGGTAGGGGGAGGGGGGAGTATGGGAAGGGATGGGAAGTGGAAACAAAGAGGAGGCAACAATGCTTGATAAGAAATGTACTGGTTATCTTGCCCATGTAATTGTAACTCCTCTGTATGGTATTCTCACAATAATAAAAAAGAACCTGTAGGAAGCAGAGCTGGAAATATGGTTCAAGTGGTAGAGCACCAGTAGAACAAACAAGAGGCCCTAAGTTCAAACTCCATTATGGGGTAATAGTTGCTGCTTAACTATATATCAAAACCACATTGTATGCATTGAATTCACAGTAGCCATACCTAGTAAAACCTTCTATGTATGAGTCATTATTAATAAATGCTTATCAATTTAAGCAATCTGAACATTTTCAAACCACTTCAGATAAAATGTCTACAAACTGAACACTTAACAATGATCTTTAAATGTATATAAATTTATTTAATAAGTACCACAATATTGAGCACTTGTAGAATGAGTGAAAGCAAATGAAGATTTGTACCCTGTAATTGAGAAGTTTGTAGTATACCAAAAAAGACAGGAGTGTGAATCAAGGGGAGAGACTCGATAGATGCAAAGGGTGTTGAGGAGGGTTATCAAAAAAGAGTGATGTTTGAATGATCTTAAGGTTTGTTTTCTGCAGAGAATAAAAGAATTCAAAATTAAGAAACCACAATATGAAAACTTATCCAGCATAAAAATATGGAGTGATGAGGAAATGGAAAGTAGAAGAATACCTGAAACAGAGGGTGAAGTAACTAAGTAGAGGACAATGTTGATAATTATCTCCAGAAGCAAACCCCATTGATGAAGATTTACATAAAAATAACTTACTAAATTAGTGCTTCCAGGAGAAATAGCAAGGCAGAAAAAGAATTAGAGTAGAGAAAATAAAGAAGCCATGCAAAGGTTTGATTTCAGGCCAAGTCCCACACAAGGAAGCGTCAAGTTCCTTTTCAGGGTAATTGCAGAACAAAAGTCATCCCTCAGAATTGTCTGATCTGAAAACAAAGACCCAAACATTCACACTTTCACATGCTAGCCCATCTGCTAAGGATAATCTCAGAAGATGTAAACTCTTCATTTACTTTTGTCTCTTTTTCTACATGATAACAATTAGACTTAACCTTGAGTTCTCTGAAGCACTGGTAAGGGTTTAGGATTTTGGAGGCAGAAACACACTAAAGCTAGAAGGGGAATATCTAGAAATAGTAAAGGGATCATAAGGGTCTATAGATTAGCCCTGGCAGTAGATGGTATGGCTGGATTACTAAAGTATTCCAAATTAGATTGTGGCTAATCTTTTCAGACAATGGTATTCAAAATCTTTTACTTCAAATGCATGCTAAAATAGTTCTTAAAAACAACATGCCATTAGCCAGGAACCGGTGACTCATGCCTATAATCCTAGCTACTCAGGAGGCTGAGATCTGAGGATCACGGTTCACAGCCAGCCAGGGCAAGTAACTTCGTGAGACTCTAATCTCCTAATAAACCACTAGAAAACCAAAAGTGGCGCTGTGGCTCAATTGGTAGAGCGCTCACCTTGAGCTGAAGAGCGCAGGGACAGCGGCCAAGCCCAGAGTTCAAGTCCCACAACCGACCAAAAAAAAAAAAAAGAAAGCATGCCGCATGAAAATGGATGGAACTGGAGATTATGTTAAATAAGTTTGAAATAAGTTGGACTGAGAAAGTCAAATACCACATGTTCTTTCTCATATGCAGATTATATCGAAAACGAACTTTACAGCTTTGGTGGTGGGGGGTGGGGAGGATGGGGGGGGCGGAGGGAGGATGGGAAGGGATGGGAAGGGGAAGCAAAGGAGGAGGCTACAATCCTTGATAAGAAATATACTCATTGGGGCTGGGAAGATGGCTCAGTGGTAAAGCACTTGCCTTGCATGCCTGAGGCCCTGGGTTTGATTCCTCAGCACCACATAAAGCAAAATGAAAAAAGCCGGAAGTGGTGCTGTGGCAAGTGGTAGAGCGCTAGCCTTGAGCTGAAGAGCTGAGGGACAGCACCCAGGCCCAAAGTTCAGGTCCCATGACCAGACCCCCCCCAAAAAAAAAGCCGGGCGCTGGTGGCTTACACCTGTAATCCTAGCTACTCAGGAGGCTGAGATCTGAGGATCGCGGTTCAAAGCGAGCCCTGGCAGGAGAGACCGTGAGACTCCTATCTCCAATAAACCACCAGAAAACCGGAAGTGGCGCTGTAGCTCAGGTGGTAAAGCACTAGCCTTGAGCTGAAGAGCTGAGGGACAGCGCCCAGGCCCAGAGTTCAAGCCCCACGGCCGACCAAAAAAAAAAAAAAAAGAAATGTACTCATTATCTAGCCCATGTAATTGTAACCGCTCTGTACAGTATTTTCACAATAAAAATAAATAAAAATTTTAAAAAAATGAATGATAGGAATCTAAAACAGGTTCCATTTGGGGGTGAGGACCAGTGGGAGCGTGAGGGTGAAAAGAGAGTATATAAGGAAGAGTATGATAGAAGATTTCATGCATGTTTTCATTCATGAAATCTTCTATCAACACATGTGTGAAATGGAATAATGAAACCTGTTAAATTTGTTCCAAAAAGGAGAGAAAGGGATGAGTTTGATCAGGATATGTTGTATATATGTATAAAATATCATAATGAAATCTCTTTGTATAGCTAGTATATGCTAATAAAAATGGAAAAAAGAAATATCCATTAAAATTAATAAAGCAAATTTCACTAAAATAAATAAAAATAACTTGCATCTTTTCATGGACTTTTAAATTAGCATCTAAACTTGTATTAATTTAATGTTGGTCTAGTATTACTCAAAAACTCAAGCCAAATTAAAAATGAGAACTATCCACCAATATCTCCCTGAACTTAGAAGCAAAAATACTCATCAAAATATTAACAAATCAAACCCAACAATGTACTATATAGATAACATATTATGAACACATTGGATTCATCTCACAAGTGCATGACTGGTCCAATATTTGAAAATCAATCCGTGTAGTTTACCACTGTTTTTATTGTGAAGGTGATAAATTAGCGAGAAGAGATCCTAGTTTATCACTTTAACAAGAATAAATGTAATGTAAAAGTCCAGTGGAGTTGGAGGTATAGGCTAATGGCAGGGTCTTTGCCTAATATTCATGAGTTCTTAAGTTCCATCTCCAGCACTGAAAAAAAGTGAAGCCCTATGATTATATCAATAAGTGAAGAAAGGTATTTGATAACATATAGCATCAACTCATAGTAATACTCTTGGCACACTAGGGAAACAAGGTCACTTTCCCAATCTAATAAAGGATATTTGGAGAAAAACAATCACATCTAACAGTTTCTTCTTGCTTTATAGTGAGAATCCCAATGCATTCTCTTAAAATGAGAAAGAAGATAATGATGTTCTCTTTTACTTGTCTTATTTGCCATAGAACCAGAAGGCCTTGTCAATATAAAAGAGCAGAAAAGGGAAATACAAAACAGGCAGATTAGAAAGGAACACAAATAAGGCATATTTTTTAAAGATATTATTACCAATGTAAAGATCCTGGAGAATCTGAAACATAAGCCTTCCTACCAATAAGTGAACAGGAGGACCTATTTACCTCACAAGATTGTAGGATGAAAGGTCTATATATGAAAGTCAGATTTTCCCTCATTTGTGGTAGATAGAATGCACCTATAAATCTATAAGTAAACATATTGGGTAATATGCAAATGGTTACAAATGAATTAACTGAAGTATAACTGGAGAGCTTAAATAGTATAATTTTTTAGAATGGCTTGGTCAAAGCCCAATAAAATAAGCACCAGGAAAGAAGTATATGCTAGAGAGGGGTGGGGCCAAGAAGAGAAGTATAGATGAATGAAGTGGAGAGGGGGAGAATACAATCAAGAATTTATTGTATATACCACAAAATTAAGAAAAAGAAGGGAAGAGGTGGGTCAAAGACGGGTGAGAGTGTTTAAAGGGTTGACACTGATCAAGATGCATTATATTTGTAAACTTCTTACTTAAATGGCACCTCCTTGGTATAACTACTTAAAGATTATAACAATTTAAGGAAAGAGAGGTCTATATGTGAAAGTCAATTATATCTTTATATGCCAAATATTAAAAATTGAAATTAAAGTCATAATATCATGTATAATTTTAAATGAAATACTTAAGTATCATGATGAGCATTTTAAAAAATATGTCAACTTGCCTAGGCCATAGTCCTCAATCATTCAATCTATGTATTGCTGTGAAAAGACTTTGTAGATAAACAAAGTCATAAATCAGTACACTTTAAGTAAAGGAGGTCATCTTATGTAATTGCAGTGGGCCTGACTTAATCAAGTGCAAGAGTGGGAGGAAGAAGAAAGAGAAAATGGCAGAAAAGGTGGGAATGAAGAAGGGAGAAGGAAGAATACTTGTAGTATTATCTTTAGTTCTTGATTATGGAATTTCATTCTACTAGCAATCTTCCCTTCCTAACCAGTTCCTACACACACACACACACACACACACAGAGGCGTGCATATTATAACTAAAGTATGAAGTAAATACTGCAGAAATAAATAAAAAGCACCCAAATGAAAACATGAAAAAGTCTATTAAGTCAGAGCATACTACAGCAAAGGAGTCAGCCCCACTGGTTGCATTCTGGAAAAAGTATAAAAGTAGGCAGAGCAGTGGGAAAGTATATGGTGGAGAAGTAGGATAGTTTCAAGTATGCTCTGATATTAGAAGCTGTTAACATGAAGAAAATGTAGGCAGGTTCACTAGGACAGGATATCCTATATTGTTGGTTAGAAATACATATGTGGATTTCTCCAGTTTGTCCCAGTTGGAAGAGGAGATAGACATTAGGGAAATTGTTAGTTGTTAATCTGGTCCTAGCCAAATTGAATGATTGATACAGGGGGAGCTGAATGTTCCTGAAGTCTGACTTAGAGATAACAGGCTACCTTTCTTGGGAAGTTATTGAAGTTATAGGCTAGCTTCAGTTCATAGACCAGAACTCTGTACATACATACCTTCCACACGAATGGGTCCATTCCACATAAATTATTAGATAAATATGAGACAGAAGGAACAAATCTTTCCTTTATAAAAGAGCAGATGCAGAAGTTCCCTCTCCAGGAAGTAGAAGTACATCCTCTGCCCCCTGGACATAGTGACATGCTTCCAGACCATATCTGTAGAGAAATAGAAACAGTCTGTTTATGATGGATCAATTTGACAAGGTGATTAATGTTATTATCAGCACAATGTCATATTGGTTGTATGGACTCTTTAATATGATGAGAACGGCACTTCATTTCTGAGCTCTGCCACCACTGCACCCATAACTCTAGTCTAATCATGAGAAAAACATCAGACAAACTAAAATTGAGAAGCATTCTACAAATCACCTGACCAATAACTCTTCAAAACTATCAAGGTCATGAGAAATGAGAAAAGACCGAGAAGCTGTCACAAACCAGAGAAGACATGACAACTAGATGCAATATGGAATCCTAGATGAGATCCTGGAGCAGGGATAAATGATCATTAGGTCAAAGAAAAAAAGAAAATATTTTTTAAGGACAACCTAAGACTATCTGAATAATAGAGTTGGTAATTTCTGTTAATGCTAAACTTTTGGTTTGACAAATATTTAAGGGCAACTGAAATATTCTATATTATCTTTGTGACATTTCTATAAATCTGAAAGTATTTCCAAATAAAAAGGTTGTCTAAAAACATGTATCTCTTCAGATAGGTTTAAATTGACATCTAGACTTTTTCATCACAAGTTTAAATATTTGCAAATGATATCATTTCCAGCATATTGTAAATATTGCATTTTAAATTAAAACTGTCACATCATTCCTTTAAATATATTCAAAGGACTATAAATACCAAAGCAATTTGAACCACGGTCTTCAATTTAAAAATACATGAACAAGCCCTTCTCTTAACTGTCAGAAATATTAAATTATTCCTTTTTCTCCTTGAACTTATATTTCCAAATTACTTCCCCAATGGAATTTTATCCTATTGAGATGCATTTTTATGTTGTAAAGGTTCATTGATTATCCTAAAATACTTTCCTGCAATAAGAATGTCATGTAAATTGGAACTTTAATTTTTTTAATTACATGTGAACTTTAGGCATCATTGTTAATTATATTTTACTTAAAAAGAAATTTTGCATTGAACAAAATGGAATAGATTATAATATTTGATAATTACCAAACTTAAAGAATAATTATTTATTGGAATCTTGATTAGGGGAGTTATTTTTACCATAAGGAGATAATTCTATTATCTTTAAGTTATGCACAAGGGTCACCCCTTTCATCATTTTCCTCCATTCTCAAAACCCCACCCGTATCCTCAATTTTCCTACTTCCATTTTCAAACATATAGATTTGATACTATGACTGCATTCTCCCACCCTTGCTCTCCTCATTTGTCTATCCCTTTAGAGATGTGGTACCAACAGTTAGAATTATCTGTTTATCTTCAATACAGAGGCATAATAACAAGAACAGCTTGGTACTGGCACAAAAATAGACCAGAAGACCAACGGAGCAGACTAAAGGATTCATAAATTAAGTCACATACCTACACCTATCTGATTTGTTTTTACAGAGGACAAGACAGCTTCTTTAAGAAATATGCAAAAGATTAAAATTGTCTCTCACATTGAACTCACATGAATTCAAAGTATAAGACTTGAAACTTTGAAAATACCACAGAAAGGAGTAGAGGAAACAAATTTGTTGGAATAGGCAAGATCTCCTTAGTCAAATTCCACAAGTTCAGAAAATAAGAGAGAAAATTGACAAATAGGATTGCATCAAGCTAAAAGGTTTCTTCACAGTGAAAGATATAGTTACTAAGCATAAAAGACAGCCTACAGAATGAGAGAAGATCTTATCAGCTATATTTCTGATAAGGACTTAATAACCAGAATATACAAGGAACTTAGAGACTAAATACCAAAGATTCAATAATTCAATTAACAGATTATAAAGGACCTAAACAGACACTTCTCAGAAAAAGTAAAAATGGCCAATAGAGAGATGAAGGAATGCTCAATGTCCCTGACCATAAGGGATATGCAATTCAAAATATCATTGAGATTGTATCTCATTCCAGTTAGAATGGCTATCATCAAAAATATGAGCAACAACAAATGCTGGCAAGGACATGGGGTGGGGGGAAGAATCTGATTGCATGGTTGGTGGGGTAGAAATTTATTCAGACACTCTGGAAGACAACATAGAAATTCTTCAAAGAATAAGTACTCTATAATCCAGGGATAACACTCTTAGGCATATAGCCAAAAGATTGTGAATCAGGATTCAGTAAAGGCACTGCACATCCATGTTCATTGCTCTACTATTCACCATAGCTAACTTATGGACACAGTTGAAATATGCTACAGCCAATGAATGGATCAAGAAAATGTCGTATAAATACAAAATGGTGTTTTATTCATCCATCAAGAAGAATAACATGTGATTTTCAGGGAAATAGACAGACCTGAAAAAGATTGTTAAGTGAATTAACTCAGGCTCAGAGCAACAAAAATACATATTTTATCTCATATGTAGAAGCAAAATATAAAATACAACATGTATAAAAACATATCTAGATATAGTACACATATAAAATCAAATTGATTAAAGTATGGTATAAGAAGGATGGATTTCCACAGTGTAACCCCTTTGAATAATAAATAGTTTAACAAAATAAACACTAGAACACTAAAACATGTCTTGGCCAAGGAGGAACAGAACTTAAGAGGAAGGGTATGGAAAAATGGAGAGAAATATTGGGTCAAAATAATCATAATGTGGGCTGGGAAGGTGGCTCAGTGGTAGAGAGCTTGCCTTGCATGCCTGAGGCCCTGGGTTCGATTCCTCAGCACCACATAAGCAAAAAGAAAAAAGCCAGAAGTGGCGCTGTGGCTCAAGTGGTAGAGCGCTAGCCTTGAGCTGAACTGCTGAGGGACAGCGCCCAGGCCCAGAGTTCAGGCCCCACAACTGAACCCCCCCCAAAAATAATCATAATGTTTAATGTACATATATGATGATGGAACTAGGAAACCTAAGGAGATGAAAGGGATTGGGTGGAGTGATGATAGAAAGAGTGACATTGATCAAAATGAATTGTACATATAAATAGAGATATTGAATTGAATCTCCTTTGTACAGTTAAAGATAATAAAAATAGGATACTTGTCATTTTTTTGTTGGTTGTGGAGCTTAAAATTGGGGCCTGATTGTCTGGGAAGGTGGCTCAGTGGTAGAGCGCTTGCCTTGCATGCCTGAGGCCCTAGGTTCGATTCCTCAGCACCACATAAGCAAAAAGAAAAAGGCCGGAAGTGGTGTTGTGGCTCAAGTGGTAGAGTGCTAGCCTTGAGCTGAAGAGCTGAGGGACAACGCCCAGGCCCAGAGTGCATGCCCCACGACCGGACCCAAAAAAAAAAAAATATTGGGGCCTGAGTGCTGCCCCTGAGCTCTTTTGCTCAAGGATAACATTCTACCACGTGGAGCCAAAGCACCACTTTCAGTTTTGTGGTGATTAATTGGAGATAAGAGTCTCATGGACTTTCCTGCTCAGCCTGGCTTTGAATTGTGATCCTCAGATCTCAGCCTCATTGGTAGCTAGGATCACAGTGGTGAGCCACAAGTGCCTGGCAAAAAAAAAAATAGAATAATTTTTAAAGGAATTATCTTCTATTATTCAGAAGGTATAGGACAAGATTCTGATTAATAAGAGTCATTCTTTTATTAAAATTGAGTAAGCCAGGTGCTGGTGGCTCACACCTGTAATCCTAGATACTCAGGAGGCTGAGATCTGAGGATCGTGGTTCAAAGCCAGCCCAGGCAGAAAAGTCCTTGAGACTCTTATATCCAATAAATCACTAGAAAACAGGAAGTGGCACTGTGACTCAAGTGGTAGAGCCCTAGCCTTGAGCTGAAGAGCTGAGGGGCAAAGCCCAGGCCCAGAGATCAAGCCCCATGACTGACAATTAATTAATTAATTTTAAAAATGGAGTAAAGGAGACTGTGACGTAAAAAGGGGTCTGTGGGAGATTTCAGCTTGAGATCTTGATCCCAAGTGCATTTTTTATACAGAAAACAAAAAGTAAGCTTGGAAGTTCAAGATTTATAGTGTGTCTTTAAAACTATCTGTATTTACACCCCATTTGGCAAAGCTTCACATATCCTCAGACATAGAAATGTCCCAGTCTATTTTGCCTGGTCCCAAGACTACAAATTCTCTAATCTAAAAGCCAACCTTGTGAGAATACTAAGAGTTGGAGTTTATTCTAGAGCCAAAGGAGAACTGCCAACTGCCAAGTAGAAAAGATCTGTGCCTTAGAAAGAGAATCTGGGCCACTGATTACCACATGGATAAAATGAAAGAGGAAGTGGAAGAGTATTTGAGTTAGTGTAGCACAGAAATCACGCAAGAGTCCCTAGATAAGAGCCCAGCTCTCTTCCTCTGCAGGTTCTTATTTATCAGACAATGAGATTCATTAAGTGGTAATCATTTCCCCAAGGAGCCATTTCTTTTTGGTATTCTAGTTCTCTAAAAATCAGGCATTTCTCTTTCCAACAAGTTAAACCTATATAGACAGAACAGAGTGTATCGTAAAATCACTGTCCCAGTTTGAACAACACAGCAGAATCAGTCTAAAGTATCTTTTGTCTCTATGTATTTTTGAAACACATTATACAATTACAATGAGATCTCAGATCTCACAATTAAATTACATTACACATGCACATACTAGTTTAATTGGAGTTTATGTAGAAATAGGCATAAAAAGAGCAGGTAGAATGAAAGAAAGGGGGAAAAATCTAATAAAGAGCCATGCAGCAGTGGCTCATGCCTATACTTCTAGCTACTCAAAAGGCTGAAGTCCAGAGAATCAGGGTTTGAAGCCAGCATGGGAAAAAATTTGTGAGATTCTCATCTCCAAAATAACCAGCAAAAGTATGGGCTGGTGATATGGTTCAAGTGGAAGAGTACCTGCTGAGCAAGCAAGCAGGCTGATCAAGTATGAGGCACTGACTTTAAATGGTACTAGCCAAAACCAAAATGAAAAAGAAAATTTAATAAAGGTTTTGGTTGTTGTGCTCCTAACTGCAGTGGGGATACATGAAGTACTTTAGAATTATTCCCCTTTCTGCTGAGTGTAAACTTCCATTTACTATTGGCAAAGTTAGCTGGAGGATTTTTGAGACAATAAATATAGAACAATAAAGCAAGAGAGATATTGACAAGACTCACTGAAACTGTACAATATAGCTCCACTTAAAAGTCAGCGATAGGACTGAATCAGGTATCATGGGATTCTGGGTATAAAATTTCTACTACAAGACAAAATGGTGTTCACATAGTTAATTGCTTATGTGATCTCAATAAATCTAGCTGAGAAAACAGTGAAGGAGCTATGTTATTGGAACATGCAAATTTGTGTGGAAATGTGATAGTGAAATCCCCCTGTGTAACTAACGTAAACAAACAAACAAATAATCTGAGAGCTGGTGGCTCTTGCCTGTAATCCTAGCTACTCAGGAGGCTGAGATCTGAGGATCATGATTCAAAATCCATGAGACTATTATTTACAAATTACCACAAAATAATTGGAAATGGAATTGTAGCTCAAGTGGTAGAGCAATAGCTTTGAGTAAAAAGCTCAAGCACAGTGTCCAGACCCTGAGTTCAAGTCCACAGGAAGGAAAGAAGGAAGGAAGGAAGCAAGCAAGCAAGCAAGCAAGAAGGGAGGGAGGGAGGGAGAGAGAAAGAAAGAGAGAGAGAGAAAGGAAGAAAGAAAGAAAGGAAGGAAAGAAGAAAGAAAGAAAGAAAGAAAGAAAGAAAGAAAGAAAGAAAGAAAGAAAGAAAGAAAGAAAGAAAGAAAGAAAGAAAAAAAAAGAAAGAAAGAAAGGAAAGAAAGAAAACAGTAAAGGAGGGAGGGAAGGAGGGAGGAAAAGAGGGAGGGAGAGAAGGAGGGAAAGAAGGGAGGGAAGGAGGAAGGAAGGAAGGAAATATAAAAAAAGAAAATAGTCTTACAGGGAAGAGAGTCCACCACACAGAGACAGTCTCATATAAAAAGATGGATTTATTGGGAAAGTGGAAAGCTGACCGGCCAGGGACGCAGCACAGACTAGGGAGCTGACACAGCGACCTTGAGCCATCTTCAAGCTGGGTATTTTAAAAGCAAAAACCACAGAATCCTGTGGTCGAGCCTGGCCACACGCAGGTGGCAATGACATTGTTAGACACACAGAAAGATTACATAATTTGCGGGCAAAAGGCGGGGTCTCCCCATAAGTCTCACTGGGGGTTGTCTTCTCGTAAGTTTCCCCAAAGAGAGGAAGTCCTTCCCGGGAACAAGCTGGTCTGTTATATTTCATAAAGCAAATAGTCAAGCAAGTCATACAATCTTATTATAACAAGTAGAGGAACTTTCCAGTTTTAACACTGCAGAAACCAGTATTGTTTTAACGTTCAGATACCAGCATTTTAATTTTTAGCTCGGGTTGGGGGGGAGTTCTTACTACATGAGAGATGGAGTAGGGTTTTTTGTTTTGTTTTGTATTGGTTTTGTTTTTGTCGGTTGTGGGGCTTGAATTCTGGGATTGGTAGCCGTCCTTCAGCTCTTCAGCTCAAGGTGAGCATTCTACCGCTTGAGCCACAGCGTCACTTTTGGTTTTCTAGTGGTTTATTGGAGATAAGAGACTCACGGACTCTCCTGCCAGGGCTGGCTTTGAACCTCGATCCTCAGAGCTCAGTCTCCTGAGTAGCTAAGATTACAGGAGTGAGCTACAGGCAACCGATGCGATATTTTTTTTACCTGCCTCTAGATAGATAAACATTTCCATTATTTCAGCTACCCATTACCATAGATATACCAACATAACCTTCTTTATTCATTCATCTTTTAACCATCACATTTTATTTTATTAATTTTATTTTATTGTAAAGATGGTATACAGAGGGTTTACAGTTACATAAGTAAGGTAATGAGCACATTTTTTCTACTTTTACCCCCTCCCTTGTTTTCTCCCACTTTCCCTCCCATACCACTCCCTTCTCCTCAAGCTGTAAAGTTAATTTCCAACATAGTGTCTAGTGAATATCGCTGTTACATTGGTTCAACCTTTGTCCCACCATTCCTGTGAATCACCTTCCTTTCCACAAATCAGATAAACTTATATGCAAGACATAGGGTACCAAAATAAAAACAGTAACCCAGGAAATAAACCAAAGAAGAAAAAAAAGAAAGTCAAAAGAAATAACTGCAAACAGTACCATAAAAACAACAAAATAAATGTCTTGTTTCCATATCATGGAACTCATTTCGATGAGCATCATTTTATATGGTCTTCTGTACATAGCTATTGAGCTATTGTGATCTTCTGCTAGGACTATCCTAGACATATACTACAGCCTATGTTTTTTCAGGTCTGGCTTACTTAATATGAATTTTTTCCAAGTCTTTACATTTCTTTATGAATGGGGCAATGCTATTATTTCTGATGGAAGCATAGAATTCTGTTGTGTATATATACTACATTTTCTTTTTTTTTTTGGGGGGGGGGTCCGGTCGTGGGGCCTGATCTCTGGGCCTGGGTGCTGTCCCTCAGCTCTTCAGCTCAAGGCTAGCGCTCTACCACTTGAGCCACAGCGCCACTTCTGGTTTTTTCTTTTTGTTTATGTGGTGCTGAGGAATCGAACCCAGGGCCTCAGGCATGCAAGGCAAGCACTCTACCACTGAGCCACCTTCCCAGCCCTATACTACATTTTCTTGATCCATTCATCTACTGAGGGGCATTGACTCCATATCTTAGATATTAACCATCATGTTTTAAATATAATTGATGCCTTCCTCACCCAGAATGCAAAACATTTGGTACATTTGTGTTTTGAATATTAAAAAGTAATGATCATATTATTCATTTCTCTGTCTAATATGTAAGCATATGTATCCTTTCCCTCAGTAACTCTCAATGATGTGTGTGTGTGTGTGTGTGTGTGTGTGCACGTGTGCATGTGTGTGTATTGATCCTTTTTCTTAACTACAGATAAAATGAGTTGCGATCATTCTGGATGATTCTGGCTTTTCTGAAGGTAACTTTCAGGAAGTTTTACATCAGTGCCTTAATCTCATTCCTTATTCTTAAACTTTTAGAGAATATGCCTTGTGTGTCATACTCTATCCAACACTGTGATTTGGGGCTCAGCAGATATTTATCACACAGTCCTAAAACTCGGGGTTGGATTCTATTATCATTACTTTATAGTATCCAACTGCAATTCTATGAAATGTATAATCCTCTATGTTATAAGTTTTCTATCCCTGAATTCTAAAGGCTCATGGGCCCCAAAGTAAAATCCTTCTATGCAAAATGGTGCTATAAAAACAGCAATGCAAAGATACTGTAAAAAGTAACTCAGCCGGGCACTGGTGGATCTTGCCTGTAATCGTAGCTACTCAGGAGTCTGAGATCTGAGGATCACAGTTCAAAGCCATCCTGGGCAGAAAAGTCTATGAGACTCTTTCTTTTATTTTTATTAAGTTTTTTGTGTGTGTGTGAAAAAAACATACAGAGGGGTTACAATTACACAAGAAAGGTAATGAGCACATTTCTTTTCAAGCATTGTTTCCTCCTCCTTTGTTTCTCCTTAACATCCCTGCCCTCTCATCCCCCCCGCAAGTTGTAAAGTTCATTTTTCAACATAATGTCTAGTATATTTCATTGTTGCAATGGGTCCACTTGTATCCCTATTTAAACAATTTTTCCCTTCCCCTCCACAAATTATACCAACACCAAATACAGTGAAAACAGGGGTTATACTGTGGGGGAGGGACATACAAAGCAACAAAGAAATCATCTTATAAATATGTTAGAAACAATAGCAAGAAAGAAAAACCATTTGAGCCCTTATCTTATCTTCATTTAACCGCCAGAAAACTGGAAGTGGCAATGTGGCTCAAAGTGATAGAGTGCTAGCCTTAAGCAAAAGATCTCAGGGACAGTGCCCAGGCTCTGAGTTGAAGCCCTATGAACAATAACAACAAAAGTAACTCACATCATTTGAATAGTGATGTGGGTAATACAGACAACAGAATAAGTTAATAGTCATTCCAGCTATCAATCTGTCCATAGAAATTAGAGAGCATACAAATCAAAGAAAGGTTGGACAAATGGGATTGCATGAAGCTGCAGAACTTCTGATTGCAAAGGACATAGCTAGCAAGATCAATAGAAAGCCCACAAATTGGGAAAAAATCTTCACTAGCCATACAATGGACAAGGATCTCATATCTAAAATATACCTGGAACTCAAAAAATTAAATCCCAAAAACAAATCCTCAAAGAAACAACTGCCCAATAAATAAGCAGGCTAAAGACTTAAAGAGAAACTTCTCTGAAGAGGAAAGAAGGATGGCCAATAGACACATGAAGAAATGCTCAACATCCCTAGCCATAAAAGAAATGCAAATCAAAACAACATTGAGATACCACCTCACCCCGGTTAGAATGGCTATAATCAAGAACTCTAACAACAACAGATGCTGGAGGGGATGTGGCCAGAAGGGAACCCTACTGCATTGTTGGTGGGAGTGTAAACTTGCTCAACCACTTTGGAAAGTAGTATGGAGGTTACTCAAAAGACTCCACATAGAACTCCCCTATGACCCAGCAATCCCACTCTTGGGCATTTACCCAAATGATCACAAACAAGACCATAGTAAGCTACCAGCACTACTATGTTTATTGCAGCATTATTTACCATAACTAAGATATGGAACTAACCCAGATGCCCCTCAGTAGATGAATGGATCAAGAAAATGTGGTATATATACACAATGTCATTCTATGCCTTCATCAGAAGAATGACATCGTCCCATTTGTTAGGAAATGGAAAGACTTGGAGAAAATTATATTTAGTGAAGTAAGCCAAAAGAAACATAAGTCCCTTGGTTTCCTTTATTTGAAATAACTAATATATGTCTGAGACAAGCAGAAAAGCTCGGATAAGATGATGTTAAGCAAAATGAACTCCAAGATAGGGACACATGTGGTTTTCTTCTTCCTTGCTATTGTTCCTAACATATTTATAAGGTACAATGTGATTTTTTGTTGCTTTGTATGTCCCTTTACCATGGTATAATCCTTGTTTTCACTGTATTTGATATTGGTATAATGTGGGGAGGGGAAGGGAAAAAACAAAATGTTTAAATAGGGATACATTTTGATTTTAATGGTGATGAGACTAATTTTTTTCCACAGATTGACCCATTGCAACAATGAGATGTACAAGACTCTATGTCGAAAAATGAACTTTACAATTTAGGCGGGAGGGGTGGGGGGGTGGGAAAGAGGGGAATGTAGTTGAGGAGGTGGTTGGGATGGGATGGTAGGGGAAAAATAAAAGAGACAGCAATGCTGGATAAGAAATATACTCATTACCTTGCTCATGTAACTGTAACCCCTCTGTACAGTATTTTCACAATAAAAAAACATTAAAAAAAAGAAATTAGAGAGTGTAAGAAAAGGTACAACAGAGTCTCTGTCTAGTTAACATTCCTGGAACCTCACACAGCAGTCCAAAGCAGTCTAGGAATTCAGTAGAGACAGGATCTAGGAGTGCCTGAGATCAGTGTAGGTTTAGAGAAAGGCCCATTTAGATAAGCAGCATGGAGATCTGATGCTAGGGAACACTGATCCAGAGAAACAAGGCAAAACATCAAAGACTACTACATGGGGTCTTTTTTATGCTATGAGGAGCTCACCACTACTGTAGAAATCTGTGAGTAACATTATTAACCCTTTGAAAATAAATGACTATGTGCTTAATCTGAGGTTGATGATACTTAGAGGGGGAATGCTGGATGTCAAAGGAGCTGTTATAATGATCTCTAGCTGAAAAAAAATAAATTTCAATAAAAAGATTTTAAAAGATAAAAGCCCTTGAAGGTGGAAATGACCAATTTTTAAAGGGCCAATGCTTTGATGTCTTGGGCTGGGACAAAATGAAACTGGCATAGCATGAAAATGATCAGGTGGGAAATGCCATGAACAGGTATCACTTTATCTCCATAGGAGATTTGAGGATGTTTTGGAGCCTTGTTGCCTTTAGCTTCTACAGTCTCACAGAAACAAATATGGAGTGTTTTTTTCCCCAAAAACGAGTTGTCAAAATATGCTTCCTTTCTATAACAAGAATTGTATTATGCTACTTAATTCATCTGAACTAGAAAATCCACCTGTAATGGAGTGATGAGTAAGTTCCAGTAAGTGCAATAGTATGTAATTAGATAAATGCATTCTGATGGAAAAACACTTAGAAATAGTGGTACAACTGGAGAACTCCATCATATAGATAGCCTTAAATGAGGATAATCATTCACCCCATCTTCTACTGAAGCTTGGGGCTGTCTTAAATTTAGAAAAGTTTCAAATGACAATTGAAAGCCATTTCTAGCATTCATTTACACTGAAATCATCATGGTATTAGTATGTCTTCTCGCTGATTGCATCAAGGTTGTCATGGAAACAAATCATCAAAAGCTTAGAGCATCTAGGTCTCCCTTCAAATAACCCATCATAAAAGAAACAAAAAGTAAAATACAAATGTGACACAAGAGAATTCAGTTTTGAGCCCTGGGGCAAATTCGGACACCTCAGGAAGGAGTGTCTATGAACAGGAGAGGGGCAGAATGGAGAGAGGAGTGAGGAAACTTGCAAGTAAGAAATCGATACTTGGCAAACTAAAGTATTAAAGGATCACATTATTACACCTGACCTCTTTAATACAAGCTAAAAGAATATCTGTTACCTCTCAACCCCATAATTAAAAACAAGAAAAGAAGTGATGTAGAACCACAGCAGAAACAAAGAAACAATTAAGAGGGGAATTGTCTTGTGGTCTCAATTAGTGACAAGGTGACCTAAGAGAGATTCGGAGCAAAAGAAATAATGCCTTTTTTTTAAATAAGCCAAGCATATTATTTTAAATGAACCATTGGAAATAAGAAAGAAATGGATAGCATAAGTGAAAATTAAATTGCATGATGGAGTTCAAGTACAAATTACCATTTGTTTATTTTTTAGTATCTCTTATAAGAAGGTCACAGAACTCAATACTGTATTAAAATGCAATTTTCATGCCTGTGAGCCTAGTATTGCTGCTTATGTAGTAATCCTCTTTAACTGAAAAAGACAGATCAGCCTAGCTATGGGTTTCTGAACAATCAATGCTTGTCTCACAAAAAATCTCTAGCTGCCCTAAGGATTTCCTAACCCTTTCTCTGTGCTTTTTTGCCTGTGGTTAAAAAAAAGTACTAAAGAACATACAGATTGCTTAAAGGAATGATACTGACCAAAAGCTTTTTACCTGGCTATCAATTCTGAGGACCAGGCCTTTCCTACTTCGACTATGTGGAAAAGATGAGGAAAAAAGAGAAAGGAGACAAATCCTATTTTATTCCCATTTAAGAATACAGTCAGAGGGTAGATTGACATTTTAATCGTTGATTTCAACTGGTTGCTTTTTTGGATTAAACAAACAGCTTTAAATGCCTGTTGAGTTTTAAATGGGAAAGGATGTGGGTTGTAGTTTGTTTTCAACTTTGCTTATTTATTTCTAGGTAGCAGAAAGGTGAATTGTGGCTACCTGTCAAAATGTACAGAAAACCAAATCAACAGAACTCATTATTTCAATGAAGAGAGAAACGTTATCTGTAACAATGAGAAACCTATGACAAATATTTTTTATGTCTAAGGGAAAATGTCTATTGACATTGATTCCATAGAAAGTATAAATAGGCATGGATCCTGACAACTTACTTTTGCAAAGATCTCTGCCTTCATGAGTCTTCTATTACCAAAATAATTATCTGTAAGAAACCACCTTAAAGCTCAGTGAATTAAAACCTCAATTATTAATTCTCATTTACATAACAGCACATTAGTTGATAAAGGTTGTGCTTGGCTGGGTGGTTCTGTTTCAATCTATGACTTCAGTCTAGCCTTGTCTGTTTTAAAAAAAAATTGTAAAGGTGATATACAGAGGGGTTACAGTTACATAAGTCAGGTAAAGAGTACATTCCTTTTTGAACAGTGTCACCCCCTCCCTCATTTTCTTCCAGCTTTTCCCCTTCTGACTCCCTCCAACCCTCCCACAAGTTGTATAGTTCATTTCCAACATAGTGTTTAGTGACACAGCTCTGAAATAGGAGGACTCACAGTTATGTCCAGCTGAAGGACAGCAGCTAGCCAAGACAATGGCAGCAGTACCAGAAGATGAAACCAGCTGGAGAAGGACATTTCACACATCTGTTCACCTGAAGTCTGCTATCATTATGTTAGTTAAAGCAAAGCAATGGTTAAGCTCAAAAACAAATAACAGAATATTCATCTCACTCTGAGACCAAAGCATGTCACATAGACAAGAATCAATTTTTCAGGAAAAACTCGTCTTATGAGTGTGACAGGAAGAGGTTGTTCTTTTTTTTTTAACAGTAATCTGAGCTCCTGTGATTCTAACTAGTTGTATGACTTTAAGCATATACTTTAACTTCTCTCAGCTAAAATTTCTTCACTTCAGTAAGTGATGACAGAGATGCACATGATATAATGGGAAAACATGGGCTCTAGGGCTGAATAGAGCTTGTTAAAATGTCATTTGTCAAGGAATAGTTACATATCGAGAAAATCATTAAACCAGATTCCTTAGTTTGTTCTATTTCTCATGAGGGAAAATATCATTAGTATTTTTTGTAGTAAATAATTCAAAAATTCAATGACTAGATACAATGAATGTTTACTGCATTTGTGATGTGAATTGATAGAGTGGGAACTTCTGTTCTGGATTGTTTCTCTCTCAACCAAAGGAGGGGTTAGCCATCCACAGGCCAAATCTAGCCAGCTTCTATTTGTATACATGAAATTTTATTAGAACAATGCCACACTCATTCACTTGTACACTGTCTACAGCTTCAACGACAGACATGAGTTGTTAGAAAAGAGAGCATAGCCCACAAACCAAAAATTCTATTATCTGGCCCTTTATAAGAAAAGTTTGCTAACCTTGTTCAAATTAGGGATCAAAACTCCTTTAGTCATAGTCCCAAGGTCTTTATTTTTCGCTATTTAGAGAAGAAAAAAGCATGACAAAGATCTGTTATACCATTACCCAGAACTGAAACATATCACTACTTCTCAGTTCATTGGATAGAACCAGTTACATGAACAATGAAAGTACAATGCTAGGTGAAAAATTTAGAGGATATTTTACAATTTGATATTAAATGAGGCAAAAAGTAGACCTTCCTAAGTAATAATTTTATATTACCTAGATAATAGGAATTTTCAGACTTAAACACTTAAAAGAGTAGAAACATAAAAATGGTTTAAACATTAAACACCAAAAGGTAAGAAGGAAAGCTAAAGATAAAGCTCAATAGTAGAGAGGTTATTTGGCTTCCATCCCTGAAGCACTGGAAAAAAATGGTAACAAGAATTTATCAGATAGAAAAGAAGATAACACTAAATATGAAGTAAAAACTGATGGTTTACAAAAAAAGAAAACCAGAAGAACTAATATATATGATACAAGCTAGCTACTTGAGGGAAAGAAAACATAAAACCAAGATTTAAGAAAAAAGAGAAAAGCACAAATGCAAAGAAAAAAATTAAAAGTATTCACAGAAACAGAGGAACTTTTCAAAATCATAATGGATGAATCTAAAAAAACTGAGGAATAAATATGAGACTGGGGATGTAGCTCCATCATAGAGTACTTCCTTAGCTATTTGAGGCTCTGTGTTCAACTTCCAACACAAGAGAAAAGAATGGAGGAAGGGAGGGACGGAAGGAAAGAAGAAAGTAAATTTGAAATAATGGGTGAATTAGACAATTTTCTAGAAAAAAGAAAATTCACTAAACTCACCCTAATGGAGATAAAAAATTTAAACAGGCTACAGATATTTAAAGTTCCACAGAAGAACTAGAACAAGTTATTTTGTTAAAGAGCTACTACCCAGTAAGGCATTGGCCTAGATATTTTCATATGACAATCAACCAAAGTTTCAAAGTTAAAAAAAATAACATGATGGGCTGGGAAGATGGCTCAGTGGTAGAGCGCTTGCCTTGCATGCATGAGGCC